>NW_020884892.1:2899613-3499613 GCF_003945725.1 Corapipo altera
AATATAATATAATATAATATAATATAATATAATATAATATAATATAACATAATATAATATAATATAATAACATGACATTTTTATATAACATAAATAATAGGTAATATAACAATTTAATATAAGACAGTATTTTATTGTGTTAGAATATTCTCTGCAAAACTGACATGTCCATAGGGGATATTTTGATTCTTGCTGATTGTGTTTTTCATAAAGTATTTAAAGAACCTTAAATGTTCCCATTCTGGAAAACACCCTTGGGTTGTCTCAAATGACCACACAGACCAGTCACTAAATTGGTCTCTTTCTACCTCTCTCCATTGAATAAAACTGAGTATAGCTGAAATAACTTACAAATTTTTTACACACCCATTTTGTTTTCCTGTGTCTCTGGGTTTCTGTGCTAACCAGTCATCCTCTCCATTATTTTTTGTTCCTCTCCTAGAGGACCTCTTATAGAAGGAGTCTTACTCCCTGATTAATTAATATTGCTGGGGTCATCTGTAAATAAAAATAGAAATAACTGTTCTCCTTCAGTGATCAGAATCAGTCTCTAAAAGCACTTAGCTCATAGGGAGTCCCCTTTAGGCCACGTAGACCTATTTTAAGCATCTAAATGCCAATTTATCTATATTAACATCAACTGTAAAGTGCACAGGTTTACTGTGTTTTGAATACATGAATGCAGTTCTTTGTGTATTGTGGTAAATATATGTTTCTAGAGCCTTTCAAAAGAACATCTGAGAGATAGGTTTTGTGTACATGTTGGCTTTTGTTTGAATCCATTACAACCCTCCAGCTTTTCTTTTCTTTTCTCCTTCTTAAAGGCTTTTCCATGAGTTTTTAAAAGCCTCATAGTTACTCTGCCATAACTGGAAACAACTCAGAATTTCTAGTTTCCTATTAAGGGAGATCAGAACTGCTTGTACTGCAAAGTAGTTCTGATCCAAGGGAGATTATGTTATTACATTATTTTTTGATTTTTACTTTTGCAAATGGGCAGATTTATTAGAATAACATGACTATAAATGTGTATCTTTTTTTTTTATTGGTACTGACATTCACTGTGTCAGGTTTGTGTTGGTTCCACAAAGCTCATGTGTTTCTCCATCACACTCCTGGATGAAGGCTGGAAGAAAACAAGGAAGATGCAACAGCAGCAGTTCCAGAAGTATTTCAAATGTTGTTGTTACGTTTTGCTAGTTGAGGGAAAAGTGTTTCACCAGAGCCTTGTGAACGTCAGATTGTGGGTGAAAGCAAACTGGATTATGTTCAGCCTAGGAATTCTGATTTTGACTGTGTCAAGTAAACTAGCAGAGATTTTTGTATGTACATCATCTAAGGTGCAGTCATCTCTTCTTCAGTGAGCCTTGTAGATTAACAGTACTCTGAAATACCTACTTCCTTCTTGCAGTGCAATTGCTGAATAAATTAGGACTAGAAATCTTCAGTTTCAGAATATTCTGCTTCTAATCCTCACATCATTGAACAAATTGCTGAGCAAAGCAAGGAAACATATATGAGGAAAAAAAATCTAAGTGAAATATCTTTACTATATTATCTGAGCACTTCAAAATAGTTAATGGACTTTATCTTGACAGCTTCACTGTAAAAGAGGGTAGTGATATTAAATTTTAAGCATAAAAATGTAAAATACAGAAAGGTCAAAGGTTAATATTAAAAACAAATAAACCAATAAAAATACTACAAAACCCACAAACAAACAAACAAAACCCCCCCTGCCTAGACAGGAAACAAAGAAATTAAAAACCCTCTAAAATAAATATACCTCAGGCACTGATCTTTCTAGACTGCTGCTCTGAATATTGTATTCTATGCTTAACATGTATGTTTGGGACATTTTGGAGAGTGAAAAATATCTGGATAACTTACAGTCATGCTCTTTCTTGACTACTGACTGAATTAGAAGAGCATCCTAGCTCTCCTTTGCTTTAGGCACTAAATAGCTGGTGTCTGATCCTGTACCTGAACTGCATTACTATTAACACTTGTCATACTCTGGGTCTTTGCAGAAGGAGCTGTTTATCTGATATTTGCATGGACCAAACATAGTGAAGTCCTGCTCTTTGCGACTCAGCTTTCTTGGCCCTAAAGCTGTAGCAATAAATGGACATTCTGAACAACATAACAGTTGCAGAAATAAGACAGAAGTATATTTTAGTAAATGAAAAAAATGTATATGGACACAGGACATTCATGGTCTGACTAAAGTCTTAGTCTGTACTGTCCAGGAAATGTTTCTGTGAGAGAAAAATTATAACTTAACATTGACAAAGCAGAAAGTTAATCTGATAATTTTTTTTCATCCTGATTAGTTCATCCATTTTTTAAAAAATATGTTCAATAATCTGTTGCTTGCTTAAACATCCATTTTTGCAAGTTTTTGGTTGTTTATTTTTTTATATACAAAATATTGAGATTTAATTGCAGATATTTGAATACTGTTATGTGCATAGTTGAGATTTTATGTAGTATTCACATCTACAAAATTCACGGTAATGTATATGCATAAAAATAAGGAGGTAAAAGCATTTCTAAAGGAGAAAAATAATTAAGTAAGTAACATTATCTACTAATGGTACATGAAAATTAGTGGGGTAACCACTTTCCTATTGAGAAATCTTTTCTCTGACTATTATTGAAGGGCCGTGCCTATCAAACATCTCAGTTATTGAGCATCCTATGTCAGTGCAGTCCCATTGATTTTGGTAGGATTTTGTGTTACCGGATCCAGGTATGGAATTGGAGCCAAAGTCAGCCCAGAGGGAACATTGATCCGTGATGGTGTGGTGATTCCTGTGTCTCTGTGCTATCAAATCACATCACGTTTGAAAGTCATTGAAATAAAATGAATATGCCTGCAAATAAATGTGAGGCTTTTGCAGACCACTGCACAGTGTGTTGAGTTGCTCCCTGAATGATTCAGCCAAAAATTTCTAAATGACTGGGTCACACAATCCGTGGAGTTTATAATTAAAAGTATGCAGGTGCATGAATATGGGTGCATTTTTCTTGGTTGTGTTTCAGAGACCTATAAAGCCTCACTGCTAGAGATGTGCCAAATTAACCATAAATAATTCAGGTAGCCTGAGAACCTCTGCATCTGCTGTTTTGCAGAGAATCTGCATGTGCTGCTATTAGCTTTCCTAGTACTCACTGCAATTATTTTTGAAACGGTTCCTTGTTATTTAAATGTGCAGCAGGTATTTGAAAGAAAAATTCTTATAAAAAACCCCAAAATATCCAGATGTGCTGTGTTGGGTTTCTCCAAGATATATCAATACATTATTTTGGGTTCATAGACTGATGTTATGTGATTCTAAATGTCAAAACTGAGAAAAAAATAAATTACTTCTCAGTTTCGGACAGACAGATCTGTTCTTATACATAATATTCTATCTAAATTCTTGATTGTTTTACAGAAGATCATGCCCCTAATAAAAGTGTTTCTCCTTCTGCATTTTTTACACTGTTCTGTTTTGTTTTGTTTTCTTCTCTTTGCTAAAACTGATTCATGCAACACATTTGGTTGCCATATGTGCTTAGTTATCCTAGAAGGATAATAAATCCAGGAAATCAGTTAAGAGTTAACAAAACAGAACAAGTTCTTACAAACACAAATTAAAAAAAAATGAAGGAGAAGCTGACTATTTTGAGATGAGTTCAGCTGTATGTTCTGTAGTCTTTTGAGTAAAGATGGGTAAAGTGTGTTTTGCACTAAATATTTCCTCTGAAAAGTACAGATTTGTGTCAATCAGAAGCCATCAAAAAGTAACTTAATGCTTTTTATTTCAAGATTTTGAAAATAGAAATGTTTTTTTTTCTGAAATTATTTTTCAAATGCTCTTTTGAAAGTAATTTGAGGAAAAAAATTGTTTTTGTTCTTTTGCAAATCTTGAATAAAATATATTTTTACTTAATTATAAAAAAATCCTTACTTTTGAGAAAAGCAACATAATTTGTTCAGACCAAAACATTTTTTTTTTACAGAGCTCACACAAAATCAAGATTTAATTATTTGTTCATCTCTACTCCTGAGTTTAAACAAGATTCCTAAGGGCTTTGTATAGCCCAGATATCTTCTTGACTCCTTTTTTCAATTACATTTTTCCTAACTTATAAGGTTAGATATTTCAGGAGAGGAAGATGGTCTTGATATGACAATCTGCACTGGACTACAGGTGATCTCTGGTCAAATCCCTAGGTGGCCTTAAGGTGGTTTTGCATTCTTGTGGTTGTACAATGCCCACCAATATATGACTTATTCCCTTGAATTATTGCACATCAGCTGAAGGTTGCTGCCTTTCTCAGGTCAGGCCAAACAGCTGAAGTTGACAGTCTGACTCACAAACTGGTTTCAAAATGAGGTGGCGAAGGAGTCTCTGCTGTGAGGATGGAAAGGAACTCTGGTTTACTTCAAAGAACAAGTAGAATGACACACTGCAGCCCCTAAGGAATCATTTTGTTATCAACAGCTATACAATACATCAAACATGTTTACTATAAGTAAGCAGAACTGAAACTGAAGGAGATTTGATCACTGGAGGGAATATTAGGTTCTTGTGTCACTACTGAGATCCCAATGCTGCTTCTTAATGATGTTTCAGACCTCACTTTCCACTGTTTGTTCCACTCTATCTCCAAACCTTATCACCACTCTGTTTAAATTCTTATGTACTCTGTCAAATTAATTTATTTCATCCAGTCGAGGTTGGGGGTTTAATGACTGTCATAGTCCTCATATCACATTCACTCTAACTTGTCATAGTCCTCATAACTGCCTCTGCCGCCTTCCTGTTGTCATCACATCAGATGCAAGGCAAGTGACACATCTTTATATTTTTATAAAGTTTTTCCTCAGTTCTTTGTTTGACAGCTTATTAGACTAGGTGGTTCTTAAAGCCTCTGATACCACTGGAACAGTGTTTTCCATTGACTCTGTAAAGTCCATTTTTTAAGAACGATATGTTGCAAAAAACTTCTAGGAAGATCCACTGAACTGCCAGGATGCTGCAATGTTGGGTGACTCCATGGGAGTCAGGATCAGCAGGGCATCCTTGGGGGACTAGAGAGAGGGATGGAGGAGAGTCAGGGGCAACCCATAGTTCTATGTTGCAGATTTGTATTTATATTATGGGGATGCATCTGGAGGGAGGAGTCCACTGATTCACAGTAAGGGTGTTTTCAGATTCCAGCATTATTACAGGCTGGACAAAGCATGTGCAAACACAAATGCCAAGTCATTTGCCAAAGATCACAGGACAAGTCAAAGGCAAAGCTCAGGAAAAGCTATTTTTACACCCGGGTAGGAGGATTGTTGCTTCCATAAACCTCTTGATTTGAATGATGCAATTTCCCAATTTCCCAATTCACATGGGAAATCCTAGTCCGTTAGGATTAAGCCTGAAACCCAGACCTGCTGTTTTGTACCTTGCTGGTGATGAGGTGTTGGACCTGTCAGGAATGTACAGTCCTTTCCATATTAATAAGACCTTCTATACATTGCACATGTTTTTTCTCATGTGCTTGAGTAACACAGTCATCTCCCCTCAATGCTGGATCTAAATGTTAGCAAAATAGCAATAATGTCACCTGTATCACTGTGCTGATATTTTCCTGCAATCCTACAGATTTCTTGGGAAGGGGGGCAAAGGTACTAATAAGCTTGAACTGTATAGATGCTTGAATAAAGCATTCTCTCAAATTAGGTTGTACTGAAACTTGTATGTTATTGCTCCTCTAGTTCTGTGGAAAACAGTTGCGTTAAATAATTTCAATATCCATTTGCTTCCTTTCTGGGAACAGAATTGCAATATAACTTGTAGAAGAGAGGGTCAGAAACTATAAAATCAAACTCTTTTCCCACATTTACATACAACCCAAGAAGAAAATGCAGACATTAACCTGACTATAGGCCTTTTACACAGGAAAAACTATCAGGAAACACATTAATGTTATAATCGCTGTCAAAACAGGAGATTTAGAGGTAAGGAAGAAAAGAATTTAAATTTTAAAGAACTTTTATGAAAGGACTTATATTTTCCCAAGTAATATCTCCCATTAATTTAACATGTTCATTGTTTTCCTACCCATAGCCATCAAATTATTCTTCCTTTTTCGCATATAGTGCTGATATCTGCTGATGGATTAGTTTGTTTACAAAGTCTGCAGCTCAACAGATTTTGAAAAGTGCTGCAATTCAGAATTTAATAGCTGGTTTTCTTGAAAGTGGAAGGTCAGAATTAAAACTGTGCACCATGAGACTGTCACTGTATGTGTTTGGTAATGATCTCTGAGGCACAAACAGAATACAGTACAACAAAATTTATTACAGAACTTCTAAACACTCGGGAATGTGTTTGAGATTGATATGTAGGCATGTGAGGCACTTTAAAAATGGAGCATTTTGGAGACCATTTTGACAAATGATACTTCCTTCCACAATTGGCCAGCAATGGAAGCTGTGTCACTTCTAAGTGCATCTAAATTGCCTAGTACTATTAAGAAGTCATTTAAGCTTCAGCAGTGTTTTGTCTGATTCTGAAACTGAGCACTTAAAATGTATGCCTTGTCCAAACACACAATGAAAACATTATTTTTACTTTCTTTTTAAGCCAGTCTTCCCCCACAAACATACACACATCCCAAACTGAAAAGAAGTAAAATATCAAATGATGATGACATGTTCTATCAAACGCATGAGTGGAATAGGATCTATCACTGTGTCAGCCTGGGTATAAGAGCTTTCTTCTAGGACTCAAGGGGATATTAAAATAAGAAAGCCATTTTTTAGCACTTTACATGATTCATGATTTAGATGCAACATCTATGAGTTTCATAAGCCAAGGAAAAGCTGAGGTAGATATACAATAATGCACAATAAAAGAAATTGATTTTTGATTTAACAAACCACTCAAATGGACATAATAATTTAGATATTTCTACAGTAAAATGAGTGGGAGAAAGCTTCTGTGGAAGTTCCTAAGTATAATTTCCAAAGTCATACAGACTATTTTAATTTATTTCTCTTACATCCATATATATTTGTGCACTGCCCAGAACTGGTAAGATTCAAAACACTGATGGGAATCAAAAACAAATCCTATGTTCAGTAGCCAATGGAAACAGAGCTTTTTTTCCTCTAATAATTCTTGTATCTATTTTCTCCACTTCTTCCAATGTAAATGCATCAAGAAATGTATAGACAGTTACAACACAGCCATTTCTCAGCCTCAACAGTGATGCACTAAGCAATTTAGAAATTGCTGGCATCATAAGTATTTGTAAGTGGCAACTCAACAAATGTAAAAAAATCTGATAGACAGTCTATTCTTATGATAGGAGGGGTATAATAATGTGCTGGGTAAATGTAAATCTTGCAATGATTCCCATTACATTTCCTTGAACTCCACCTTTTAAATGTGTCTTTGTACACTGAGGCAGTGAGCAAAACTAACTACTTTGTTCTTACTGTTCTTAAAATTCACTTTTGTTCTTACACAAGATAAGTAAATCAATAGTAAGTTGCTGCTATGCCAAGAAACAATCCTGTCTTTCTCAGGCTCTCCAAGCTCTCTGTATTGCTGGGACTTGTATTTAGACTTTGAGACTTCTGAGCCAGAGAAGGTCTTCTTTGTTCAGATTTTGTGTGGTCCCCACTGCAGTGGGAACCTTATTCCATAGCAAGGGTTTCTAGGCAGTACAGAACTTGAAATGTCTATCATAAAGAAAGTGGTGTATAAGTACTTGGTGAATGAGTGACTCCTCATGCATTGATGATAACTTGAGGAGCAGTAGGAATGTTCAGAGAGCAGTGGGATGGCACAGAAGTTGGCATGGTAGCAGCTGTGCTCGCAAGATTGAAGACTTTGTCACTAGAAATCTGCAGCTATGAAGGTACAAATCCAGAACTATCTTTGCTTTACCATATGCAATCACTGAAGGAAGAAAAAATAAATAAATAAATAAATAAAAAAAAATTACATTGCTTCAGTGGAGAGAGAGAGGCAAAAAAGAAAATGTTCCTTCCCTCATGGAGGTCCAGAATTCAGCAGTGATTTGATATTCAAATCAATTGCAGATCCTCATATGCTTATCTTACAACTAAAATACCTTGTTATTTGCTTTGCTGGATCAAAATCCTTGCCTTTGAGATGCTAACACAGTAAGAGGTAAGGCACTACCTAAACTCAGCAGCAGATAAGTAACTTGTCTGTTTTTCCTGACCAAGTTGGGATCTTTCAATATGCCTTTTCTTGTAGTCTTCACAACAGCATACCCCCTTAAGAAGAGACTTAGATGGACCTTTAAAATCTGCCAGTCTCTGAAGCTACAAGAGCTCTTGCTGATGTATATCAGAAAACATTGGGTTTAACAATAATATCTGATGAAATACAATACAGTTTGAAACAAAAGTATTGTTTATACTAAATTAC
The DNA here is from genome assembly GCF_003945725.1 of Corapipo altera. Classification (NCBI taxonomy): domain Eukaryota; kingdom Metazoa; phylum Chordata; class Aves; order Passeriformes; family Pipridae; genus Corapipo; species Corapipo altera. The sequence continues at coordinate 2,908,067 of NW_020884892.1, forward strand.
AGTGAAACTGAGAACCTACCCCTAATTATCCTTTGAAATAAAAACTGCATGTCGTACTGTAAAGAGGACTGCATATTAAATGGAGGCTTATCACTGTATTGTTGGACAGCTACTTTGTCTGTGTCCAACTTATTTATTTAGTAGTTAAAATTAGAACTAGATTCTTTGCAGAACGCTTCAGTACCCAATCAGCTCTAAACCACAGCATGAAAGCAATGAATACAGTAAGACAATATGCTTTCACTACAGTAATAAGTGAAATTCAGCACTGACATGCAAACAGGTTCAACTGAGGGTCCCTTCAGCTTCATTAGAGTTCAGCTTACTAATCGATAACTGAGTCAGCCACTGCTGCAGGCAGTCCGAGGAGATGAAAGTAAGAAAAAATACTGTTCTAGAAAGTATCATTTCCAGGGGATATTAGCTCAAGGGTTCACAGTTACATGGCACCAAAGCACTGACTCAGCTACTCATCTAAAATGTCATTGGGAGAATTTATCCTTGGAGCAACTTGAAATTTCTAACTATCTGCAGACATTGTTCTGTGTAGAGTTTTAAATTCTAAATGCTCACCGTGGACAGAAACGTGAGAAATAGTGACTTCAGATAAATCAATACCTTATCTAAGAATCCATCTGTACTGTAAGCATGTGCTTGTGAATCATTCAGATTTATCCCTTAAAAGAAAACAGAAAAGTATATCAATGCCACATATGCACCATAAGAGTTAACTGATTGGTCAGTCACCCCCAGCTTACAACAAATTGCCAGGCATTTGAAATAAAATATCCAGTTTCTGCAGTTGTGAAACAAACAGGGTAAGAAGAAAAAGAAAAGAAAATTTATTATTATTATTTATTTATTAATTTTTTCCTTAAGTTTTTCATTTCAATACTTGCAGAAAATCACAAAATCTGGGTAGCAGTTTAAAATAACCTGCTTACACTTGTAAAAACTGTCACAAAAGGGTCTAGTGAGCTTGCTTAGTCTTTTTTTAGAACTGGCAAATGTTTAAAGTACTTACCTGAGAGCCTGAACTAATAGCTTTGATGTGGCAAAGCTTTGATGGCATCAGCAATTCTGGTCTGTGGTTTTGACTGTTGTTCCCTCCTGGATGGCTCCTGGCACTCTTCCCTGCGCTCTGCTTGTATCACAGTCTCATTCTCCTTTTCCAAGGGTCATACTGTTTGATGTGTTGCAAAAAGTTGCATACCTGCAGATCTGTTTTTTTGGCAAAGATGCCCAACTTTGCTCTTTAGCAAAGAAATGCAGGAAACTACTAAAAATAAGGAAGAAAACTGGGAGTAATAGCTTAAGTCCTCCTAACATTTCCACAATGAGAACCTTGTTCATGTTCATTAAACAAGTGATGTTCATGCAGTTATACAGCTCTTTTGCATATTTGTGAACAAGTTTACCTTAAATATCTCTTGAACACAGTAGTCACCTCCAACTAAAAAGACCTTTGAGAAATTCTTGTATATAGTTCTCTAGTTTCTTAACTAGCACCTAAAGAGTGTTTCAAGGAGAAGAAAGGCTGTTAACACACCTTTCCCTTCTACAATATCTCATGAAAGGACATGGCACAAATTCTGTGACGTAAACCCCTCCAACCTCATGCTGCATCAGGCATTGGTGAGTCCAATAGCATTACCCATTCCCAAGAGAACAATGCCTCAGTGTTCCTGTGCTCCATGAGACAATCTTTAGTTTGTGCACAAACATGTATAATTTGAATGCCTTCGTCAAAAATAAAAGGGTCTATCAAAACAACTTTTAAAGGTGGTTGACTATCATCATTTAAGCAATAGGAAGACCATCAATTTTAAAGTGGAGCTACTTTAAAATTAAGGTCAATAGTTTATGACATTTGGTGTATAACTCCAGAAGTGTCAGGATGCTATGGGGGCTGGAAGTTCCCTGGGACTGGGGTCCAGGGGCCATGGAGACTTTCCAAGGGTGACAGGGCAAGACCTGGTAGTCCCGAGGTCAGTTCCAACATCCCCGTCAAGATCAGGGTAAACTGAAGGCATCAGGGGCAAGAGGGGACAGCACCAGCCCTGAGTTCTGGCACCTCCCTGGATATGGAGATGGATTGAGGCCAGGCCATAACATGAGCCCATTGATGGGACTGTCCTGGTGTGTTATGGTCAGAGAGGATGGGGATCTGCCAGAGATGAAGACCAATGTCCTGTGGTGTCACTGAGGCAGGGACTGACAGCCCAGAGAGGCTGAAATGGGCTCCAGAGCCATGGGCAGAGATGAGGAAGAAGAGATGCCCAAGATGCAACCTGTGAGAACAGTCAGAACACTGACTAAAAGTCCATGGAGACTAGATTTTGTGCTAGTCACTGCAATATTTGTGTGTAATCCATATGTGGACTGACACTATGGAGTGCCACAATCTTTAACAAGCTTATCCTATAATAACACTGCAGGGTATAGAAATGATATCATATTTTAGAGGCAGAAACTTGAGACACAGAGCCATTCCAGATGATCACAAGAGAAAAGAGATGTTCCTTGCCATAAAGAAGTAGACAACCAAGAGATTATAATTTTGGGATGAGGCAAACTGCTGTGGTGCTGTCAACAGTATGAGGATTGTAGGGTTAACATGAGCACCAAGTACAGCACTGACCCCATTAAGGTGATGGGGTAGCAGAGTTTTTTGTAGGAAAGAAGTCCACAGGCCTTTTGTGCTCATCATTCTTTAACAAAGCAAAATATGTGGGACTGTGCTTATTTCATATCCATTCCAGTTCTATTTCCAACTGATTGAGTCATCTGGAGAGGTAGAAGTCCTTTGGTGAGAAAAAAGCATATGCTTAAACTGATATAGGTATGATTGTCCTTCCCTTCTGAGGATAAGATAGGACACAAAATCAACTCAGAGACAACTCCTGGATCTGTACAATATTTCTCAATTCTGGGAAGCACAGTGTCCATCATCCATTGAGTTATGTGTCAGATTGGGAAAAGGGGGAGAGGCAATTATTGACCAAATGAAGTCAAATCGACCAAGGCATCAATTCAGAACCAGGCTAAAAGGATAGGTTTTTCATTATACTTGGTCCAACTATTTGTCTTTGCTTGTTTTGTAAATTTATTTTCTTTTTCATACAGGTCAATCATTGTCACCTGTCTGCTTCTTGTCATCTCATGGCATAAACAAAATAATAGTGCAAATCACACTTTAATAGAGAGACCATTCCTCTTTTGCAATGTTCTTCTGTGTAGTGGCTGCTAGAGTTCAGCAATATGGCAAAATATAACACAGAATGGAACCGTTTTTTTATTTCATTTTCAAAGTTAAAGAACCTTTCTTGAAATTGGTTTTCACTGTTTATCTTGTTCTCACTTAAAAAAGACAGGACCACCTGCATGTAGATAATGGGAAGGGAAATGACTTTTGGTATCTCCTATTTTAAGTACAAACATTACTCTTTATGGTCAAAATCTTCTAAGAGATTGATGGTATCTTGACTGTATTTGTTTTACCTCTTTCAATTCAATTTACAAGAAATGTCCTAATGCAAGAAGCAATAGAGTAAACACAGCAGTGCACAGTATAACAGCATTATGTTTCTCTCATTTTGGTCACTTGCCAATTCTGTACCTGAATATGGAATGAAGATTCCAGTGTCTCAACGATTCAGCCTTAGAATTTTGTGATTTGTCCCAAAGAAATTAAAACCAGTCAGTAATTCTGGGACAGAGAACGCAGAAATGAATATTCTTGGACAGCTAAAAAAGGTGTGGTTTGTCTTATAAATCCAAGTCTCTCTCCATAATCTTATCTGGGAAATCTGTAGATCAGACCCTATATCCCTGCTTCACTAGTATGAAAATCATGTCATGAAAGAGGAAAGCGGGGAAAGGAGGTGATGACCAGCACTCACATATCATTTTGTTATAGAACTGGGATATTAGTCAAGACACAGAGTCCCTGAAGCTGAAAAGCAATCCTACTGTTGTTATATATCCTTACCTTTGTTGTCTAAAAATACCAGTTATACTGTGATGCAACTGTGATCTAAAATCAACTTTAGTGATCTAAAATAATTTCTTAAAGTCTCTTCTTGCTTAGTTTCAAATATTCTTCTGTGTCTGGAAAACATGACTCCAAAAAAGTCCAGAGCTGTTTTGTTGATGATTAGATATATCTTGCTTCTGTTTTAGTCCCATGGGAACCATGGTACATAGGTATATTCTGCAAGGATTCTGAAAACTTCTTCTGGTTTCTCCTCGAGACATAGTACGAAAAGGTATCTTGACAAAATATTCAGCTTTCTAGGTGACTTAGTAGCTGGGACACTCAAACGAGGTTTTGGTCTTGGATCCAAAAATTACATCTAATTTCTGCTCTGAGAACTATTTAATGTGAACTGTGTAATACTGAAGAAGCAAGATCCGATACTCGAAATTTTCCATGTAGATCAGTGAGCTTAGCACAAGGTAGAGAGTTCTTCCTGTGCCTTTTTTTTGTACTGCTCATTCTTTCACTCTGTACCAATGAAAGTCTCATGTGTTTACTGCCAAGGAGTGTGTCTATAGCAAGAAGAGTAAAAAGAAACTTGACTTTCAGATGCTCAAGTTATCCTGCTACTAAAATTAAGGACAAACCTAATAATGTCCTTCATGTAAATTTTCATTAAAATATGAACTAATATCATGCTAAGTTATGCTTTAAATCAACTTAAGACTTCTTAGAATCTTGATATATTTTTAGACATTTTTTACACTGGATTACCTTAATTCATCCTGGAGTGGACGTGAAGAAATTGAGATTCTCCCTGAGAAGAGATATTACCCCATTTTCCCCAACAATGTTATGAATAGCTAAGAATCTTCTACAATGAATAACAAAACAAGCACTAAAATATGTTATCTTATGAACATGATTTCAAATACTTTGGGACTGCAGTTGTTGGGTTCTGCTTCTCTTGTCTCTGCTTTCATACAGTGCATTTGCTATTAAATAGTAACAGAGGGGTGGAGTTTACTTTTCAATCAAAAACAATTCACAGTTATGATTTTACTTCTTTTCAGACTTTTAAATTTCATTTTAATTCCTTCAGTGCTAGATAAAGGGATCTAACTGTGGGATACTAGGTTCTGAATTTGGATGACATTAGGGGTAGCCTTAACTGACTAACTTTGGGTATAAGTTCTCCAATAGGACTGATCTCTGCTCTTTGAAAGTCCAGTTGACTCCTGCTCATGTACCACATTAGATTTAGAGAAACCTGTCAAACTGAGAAACTTGGTACCTCTTTATTTTTTTCTGGCTCTAATCTTCAAGTGCTCTACACACTGATACGAGGAGAGATGTTACTCATAATTTTCTTGCTTAAATTGTAGTAATAAAGAAAACTGTTTAGTAAATCAGCCACTAGGTGTGAAAAAAAAAAAAAAACACTTCAGGAATCTGTGTTTCATTTGAAATCAGTACTTCCTTTTGCACCAGCTACTACCAGGTAACTACTTGGACTGCAGTCGTAAGTTAAATTTAACCAGTGACTTAGTCTGATATCTCCGTGTCCCATCAGCCAGACTTCCTGACTGCTGGTTGTTCCTAAATGAAAAGTCAGTGGCTTTATTTCATTCACTAGGTTTGTAGCAGTGAAATACGGCTACATCAGGAAAACTTCTGACCTTTTGCTGCATCTTTTTGAGAAATGCCCTGCTAATGACTGTTCATATTAATTGGAAACCTGAAAAACAGATGTTTCAGTACAATTCTTCATTTCTCGGTGCTCAGTCACCCTGTTAATAGTACTGCCACCCATTAAGAGATAATAGACTCAAGAGTAAACCAAATATTTTACTAACTTCAGTGTCTGTGCCAGTACCAGATAACTCATCAGAACATTTTAAGAAGTTTTACTTTGTTCGCTCTGTGCCAACACACATTGAACTTGACCCTCATAAAAAGATGTCCTAGTTAGAACAGCTAAGACCAGTTCATCACTGTATGGGTGCAACCCAAAACTGTGGATTCTATAGCCTTCCATACCATTTCCCAGAAACTGTTATCAATAGACCATTTACACCATCTGCCCAGAGCAGCCTGACTCCTCAGGCTATAAACTGGGTGCTAAGAGGCCTGTGAGATAGGAGGATGCTTGTGTCCTCATACCCACTGTGGAAATCCCCGCCCTGAGGGAGGTACTGGGCATTCCTGCCTGAAATGGAGCATATATATAATCTTGGAGTCTTGGGACTTTTTTAATCACTTGTGGGATCTAGAGAAGGACTGTGACCACCACTCTCAATCAGACTGAGACCACCACTCTTGACCGGACTGCAATCATCACTCTTGACCAGACTGCAACTGCACTCTCACCAACAGGTTTTCCCCTCTCCTTTTACTTTGGACTCAGGGGCCCAACGAATACCACTCTGTTCATGCCCCAGGGTGCAGGGTTATACTTTTGGGTTTTGTGGGTCAAAACCAATTGTTTGTCTGCATAATCGTACTTATTGTATTATTTTATTAAATTGTTATTCTGATTTATAATCTCTCTTTTGAGTTGGGTTCATTTCCCCTGCCAGTTTACTTTTAAACCAGCACAATAGACTATGATATTATTTAGTGCTAATAAACCGCTAGGAATTGAGGACTTGGTACTTGCTCAGATCTACCATCCCTGCTGTCGTGGCAGCAGCCTTTCTTCAAGGACCAGGATAGACAGGGTAATCACTCCTAAGAGAACCTCCACATATTTCATCTCAGTTGTCAACAGTTTTAGTCACTGTTCAGATGTGGAGATGATGTGGATCAGTTCAGTCAGATTTTGTCTTTCACTGTTTGCTATTGTCCCATTCAAAGGCTTAAGTTGTGAGTGAACCATAAAACTCGTGGAGAAACACATCTTTCAAATACTATCTTTGATAAGATATTCAAAATACATTCCTATCTTTTTTCGCTAGTTAGTTTGTTTTTAAACTTGAACACCTTGAGGTGTATCCCAGACAAAAACTTGGAACCGTGTTCTTTTTAGATCAATTTCAAGAAATGTGTAGTATTTTTACCATGGTTAGCAAGGTGTAGCTCCCTCCTCATCCCTTTTTTCATCTCATGAGTGTTTGGACTAATGAAGCTGATCTTTCATTTCAGGGATACAGATTCATGTGTTTAAAACTGAAAGCGTTAGGGTCTTTGCTGTCAAACCAGTTGAACATTTCTGTATCTTTGATTGACTCAGGGATTAACAGAAGGATAACATAATCCCAAAGCTAACTCAAGTTAATATACATTATTTTAAAACTGAATTAAAATTTAAATTAGAAAACAGTTTCATCTACAAATATGAGTGTGAATCTGTGCCTATAAGAACCTTTATGCATATACTGGAGTTTTATTGTAAGAAATACTATTGCTAAGAGGTGGAATAGTGATTGTCCTGACAAATTGCCTCCCTGACTATATAAATAGCACACTCTTTACAATATTAATTGAAGAAGGATCCAGGAATAGTAAATACACATTTTATTCTATAAATCAGTTTGACATACTATGGCTCACTTGAAACATATCCATCAGTGGTGATCAGGAAATTAATTATTATAAGAGAAAGGAAATGAGAACAGAAGACATCCTGGAAGATTGTTCAGATTTCCAAAGGAGCTTATTAACAAAGATATATTCCTGTTGTCAAAACGCTTTTTTCAGCCATCTTTCTTCAGGGCTTTGGCATGGTACCTATGAATAAAACTACAGCCATTTACAGAAGAGCTGAAGACATATGGCAAATCTCTTCCCAGAATGTCTCTCTAACTTCACTGTGAGACTACACATATTTCCACAACTTTCTGAGCCATAAATTGTTAGATTAGGAAAAGAACTTAGAGAACTTAAAAGTTTCATGTAAGACTTCACTGATTTTTATATACCGTGTGATGTCTCTCAAACAGTGAGAAGGAACATTCCTGCCATCCCAAGGCTTCTGATGTCTGGGGGAAAACAAGTTCCAGCAAGGGTCAAAGGTGGCAGTGAGAGAGGAGGAGGGAGCTGAGGAGGGAGCAGCAGCAGAGGGATCCCAAGAAGGGCCAGAGGAGGAGGAGGGCAGGAGCAGCTGCAGGCTCAGAGCAGGGATCTCTGGTGACTTCCATGTCTTTATCTCAACCTACAAACCTTTCCACCCCATTTTCTCACCATTGAGGAGGGAGAGTGAGAGAGGCTCTGGGTGGGAGTTTGGCTCTTAGCGGAGGTTAACTCTCTAAGGTCCTGTTGACTTTTAGATGGAATGTAAGTTTAAGCATCTCATAAGAGAAAGGGAACAAGACAGTTCCCCATTTAGAGTGACACCTTCTGCGAAGGTTATTTTACCGCTTGAACTGGTTGTTACTCCTGCGCTTATTTGAGGTGACTTAGATTTATGAACTACAGCCTCTAAGTCTGTAGATTTGGCCTTGTGCCAAACAATAAATAACATGAAGGGCTTGATGAAGAGTCTTCGTGACTGCCAGAATCTCCATTTCTGTTCTCAACAGCTTCAGATCAGGTTCTCGTGCTGAGTGATAACTCTTAACAAGTAAGCTGTTGCCTTCTTCATCAGTTCCTAGATTGGTTTAATCTGCAGACCCACGCTAAGCACACTGCAGGCTCTTTTTGTAAAACTACATCGCATGGATCTCAGCAGCACCCATAACATCTGGAACTGTCAAAACCACTGAAGAGAAGGATGGGAAAACAGTTGTGCTATTTCCGAATTTGACTAAAAACATCCGTACAACTATCAAACCCCATTATTCTGTAAACAGTAATTATTGGCCATTCATATAACAAAATGTTAATTGAAAGAATTAATCCTAATGTAATATATAATTAATTCAACAAGATTCTAAAACCACATACATTAGCAAAGTAAGAATAAGTCAGTTCCACCTTTAATTATCTATATATGTTGGTCTTGCTTTCAGTGAGACAGAAGCATAGGTTATAAAAAACAGAACCCTCCATTTTCTCTAGTCTCTTCATCAACAAGCTGTATATTTGGGTTAATGTGAGAAAAGAAATTACTTGCCTAAAGCAGAATATAACCTGCAGACATGTAAATTTGATATCAGAGTTCCCTTACTAGTCAACTACTTGTTACTAGTCAAGTTTGTATTACTTGAGGATCTAGCCAGTATTTACACCACTATAACTAAAAATCTTTCTTCATTTTGACAAATTTTACCTGCAGAAAATGGAGCTATATAGCATAAACTAGGTTATGAAAGAAGCATAGTCACAGTAAATCAGTATTCTCTAATTGTGATAGACTGTGTACACACAGACATTACAGCTCTCAAGGTTTGTTTTTTCTGTGAAACTCCTACACCTGTCAACAGAAATTGTGTAGATGTATCTCCAGCAGAATACAATCCTATTTCTACTATAAAGAGTAAAATTATACAGTCCTATTATAAAGAGGAGAATTATAAACAGAAATAGTAAAGAAAATTTTGAACCATTTTATTGTTCAGAAAAAACGACTGAAGAAAATGCAAGGGCAAACAGGGGTAGGGCAAGGAGGATTGGCTTTAATCTGACAGAGGGTAGGTTTAGATTAGATATTAGAAAGAAATTTGTTACTGTGAGGGTGGTGAGGCACAGGCAACCCATAGAAGTTATGGATGTTCCATCTCTAGAAGTCTTTAAGGCCACATTGGATGAGGCTTTGAGCAACCTGGTCTGGTGAAAGGTGTCCCTGCCCATCCAGGGGGACTGGAACAGGATGATCTTTAAGGTCTCTTCCAGCCCAAACCATTCTGTAATTCTATGATTCTATAAATTATAAGACTAAGAGTCCTTTGCCTGAAAAGTTGACAACTGGAAGTAGAGGAAGAAGAGGTACAGAAAAAAATGCAATATAGGTCTCTAAAATCAGATCTGGCATGGAGAAAGTAAGTAGGGAAAAAAAGAGAAAATTAATGGATATCTAAAATAGGGAACTTTGTGACAGGAATATCAATGCTACAGAATTGATATGAGGCTATATGGGACTTTAATCAAACCCAGAAGTATTTCTTACTGTGAAAAAGAATAAAATAATTTTTGTTACCAATAACATGGACTATCTCATCTATAGGCATTAAAACAATTGTTCTATCATTTTCAGTGAGCATTGGAATAGATCTTATTAACACTAAAATCCTCTTGATTATGGAAACCTATCCTAGGTTACCTTTATTTTTAAGAACTGTTGCCAGTTAATACTAATGGTTGTGATTCAGAATTCAAAACTTCTGTATTTGAGCACAAAAGATTTCCTAAGTAGGTTTTGTTCTGTTTACAGTTTTTAAAAGTTGCTTGATTCCAAACAAGTCTTATAGAGAAATGTGCCTGGAATATTCTCAGAGATTATTGTTGGAGTGTGCAAAGGTCAGGCAAAAACATTCACTATTAAATCTTCGAGGAGATGACAAGTGTGTTCAGCAGACACAGGCTGATTGAATTATGCTAATCTGCTTTTAGCTACTGTCCTGGCTTTGACTGGGATAGTTAATTTTCTACCTAGGAGCAGGTATAATTCTGTGTTTTGAAGTTAGGATGAGAATAGTGTTGAGAATAAACGTATATTTTAGTTGTTGCTGAGCAGCATTTACATTCAGTCAAGGACTTTTTTGCTTCTCACCCCATGCCACCAACCAGGAGGCTGAGGGTGCACAAGGAGCTGGGAGGAGACACAGAGGATCCCAACTGGTCAAAAGGATATTCCACACCATATCATGTTATGCTCAGTATATAAACTAGTGGGGAAAGCTGGCTGGGGGCCACTGCTCGGAATCTGGCTGGGCATCGGTCATAAGGTTGTGACTAATTGCATTGTGCATCACTTGTGTGGTGTCTTCTAATTATTATTATTATTACTGTTGTTGTTGCTTATATACATTTCACTTTGTCCTGTTAAACTGTCTTTATCTCAACCCACGAGTTTTACCTTTTTTTCCCCCAATTCTCTCACCCATCCCACTGGAGGAATGAGTGAGCTGTGCGGTGTGCCAGCTTAAACCTCAACACAATTCGAACATACAATTCCTCCAGACGGGTTTTGAATAAAGTGCATTTTAAACAGGATAAATAGCAAAGCTTATCTTTCTGTAGGGAAGCTTCTAGCAATGATTTCTTACATAATTGAGTGGGCCACTATGTGTAAACATGCATGTACATTCATGCAGGGATGTACACAGCATTGATCCAACGTGGTGAGATGAGAGTATTGTCTGCACAGCCAGAATCTCACCAGGATGTATGGCACATACTAGAGAATAAAAGCTGTTTAACACTCTTACCCACACCCATTAAATATACAGACTCATTTACTCACTTTCACACACTGCTTTGATGATATGCTAATTTGTCCTTTTTTTGTATTGCAAAGGGCTGTGAGGTAGATAACTTGAAGCTGTATCCATTTTAATGAGAGAGTAAAAGGATTTTCCATTAGCAATCAAGCCAGAGAGAGATACCCCCAAACTCTAGGCCCTGACTGGCAGGTTTTGCTTCTCCAAATTTTTGGAAACATACTCTCAGTGGGGCTGAAAAACCCAGTCCCTGACACTGAAGGAGATTGTCCACCCACTTATTCTCATTTCTTAGTAATCTCTATGATATAGTTTAATTTTCAATTAAATGCCAGCATAAGCAGAATGAACATTTTGATCTATGCATTTTAATAGATAAAAGATTTTGTATCTTTGAAAGGCCTCTGATTGTTTTATTACATTTTTAGTTAGTCCAATAAGAAAAATCCTCTGCAATCCTATTTGTCACATTATTCTTCTGAAATGATTAAAATCTTTTATATAGCTAGCAATATAAAACAAACATAGTTCATATTAAAATCAATACTCATTGACTTTTCAAAGCAAAACAATTTCTACCTCAAGGGTTTTGGTTTATTTTTGTGTTATATCATGAAATATCACTTTAGCTAACAATCCATATTTTTACTAATAACACTTATCCAGCACATTTTCACTTCAATTTATTTAGTGCTGATCATCCAAGCATAAGAAAACACTTTGCAAAGAGTGTCTAGCTTCAAAAAAAAATTAAGAATGTTAGTAAAAATATCACTTTGCTTCATAGTTTTTCTCCTCGTGTGTTTTCAGAGCCAGGTCTGTTATGTCATCTGGCAGTTGTATATTTTAACCCATATTTTCCTTGCAGAATTCACACAAGGTTGTGAAGGTACCACTGCAGAATCTTTACTACTACAGTGAATCTATCTTTGCCCTATGCTTCTAATCTAAATCTCTAAGTCTACTGGGAAAAAAAAAAAGAAATTACATAGCAGAAACCCAAACTAAGCTCAAGAGCTGTTTTATTAGACATTATAGAACTATAGTGTAAGGATGGAATTCATCTCTTAGCTTTATAGATAAAAGTGGTGAAGTAATAAACAGTTATTATTACTACTACTACTACTACTAATGATGACAAAACTCTCACAAAGGCCCTTTAAGTAGGTAGTACTCTAACACTTCCGTGAAAATAACTCATAATTACTGATAAAGAGATATATACTGTTAAGAATTCATTTCTGTTATTTTCCATAGGTAAATGGTACTGCAGATCCTAAGAATAAAATCCTAATACTCTTCTAAAATGGCAGTGTATAAACATCCATGTCTTACTTCCTTGTATTTTACTTTCTGATATGTCTTCATCTTTTCACATTTACACTGCTTTTATATGGCAAAATGTGGAATGAATTGAAAGAGATAATACATGGAATATTTTGGTTGCTGGACAAGATATTTTTCATATTTGTATGTAATGCACATTGTTGTTTTTTTTCTAAAGTTAATATCAATGTTTATTGCCCTCTAAGGTAATTCATAATTTTGTTTTTGGCTTAGATCAATATTTGTAATGTTAAGTCAATATATCATAACAAAATATTTGAACTTTGTGGATGAGGCTTCAAAATACATTTTATATTCTCTGTCAGGCAGTGTTCAGTGCAATACTGGACAGCACATGCCAAGTTCAGACTTGTCAGTGCACTTTGGAAAACCCAGAAATGGCCAGTGTGTATTGAAACTTCACAGTTGTTTTCAATTCACAGAATCACAAAATCATTTAGGTTGAAAAGACCACCAAGATCATCAAGTCCAAGCTTTGTACTGATCACCTTGTCAACTAAATCATGGCACTGAGTGCCCCATCCAGTCTTTTCTTGAACTCCTCCAGGGATGGTGAATCCATAACCTCCCTGGGCAGTCCATTATAATCCTTAAAGTCCATTCCATGTTGCACGTTCCATGTTGTCCGTGTGTCATCCTCGTGACCCAAACCAGGTTTTCCTGATAGCCTTGCTCCAGATGAACTTGAAAACGTCTTTCTCTCTCTCATCTGTCTAATTATTTACTTCTTCTTTTGACCAATTCCATAATCCTTTATCAGTGAACATTAGCTCCACAAGGTTTTAAACCCCATTTGTCAAAAAATACTCAAATCCCTCATTTCTATGCTGTCTTCCACTTAATGTTTGTCTAGGAATCACACAGTGGAACTAACCTGTTTTCATTGGGTCTTCTAATTGGATCCTGTTGTAGCACAAGCAGTAACTAGGTCTGTAAGTCAGAGCTTTTGAGGTCTTTTACCAAGGTGACAATAACTAAAGAAATATTTACTCTGTGTCTTTCTTCCTTCTTCCTGCATATAGAACACTTCAGAGGCTCTTGATCTCCTGTTTCCTTAGGAGAACAAAATACAGCAATGCAAGCTGGTGTTTGTACCAAGAGTTAATACCGAAGGTCTGTTGTACTCAACAAGTGTAGATATAACCCATACATGAGAAAAAAAGCATCAAAATGCTTCACAGTCCAGACTGGAGGACACACAGAATCACACAAAATAAGAAAAACAATAGTGGTTTTCAGGACTGAATCATGAAGTATCAGGAATCAAAGGGTAATATTCTTCTAAGGGGAGGTAGCCAGGAATGAAACACCAACACCATACCATCTCAAAAGGTAACTCAGTAATTTCACAGAATCATAGAATATCCTGTGTTGGAAGGGACCTACAATGGTCATCAAATTCTAAGTCCTGGTCCTGCACAGGACAACACCAAGAATATCATCATGCATCTGAGGGCACTGTCCAAATGCCTCTTGAACTCTGTAAGGCTTGGTGCTGTGACCATGTCCCTGGGGAGCCTGTTCCATGCCCAAACATCCTCTGGGGGAAGAACTTTTTCCTAATATCCAACCTAAACCTCCCCTGACACAACTTCAATTTCATTGATGCAAAGCCCAAATAGATGAAAATGGCCTTTCCTGGTTATGACAAGGAAGACAAAATCTGCCATTTAAGTTTCCTGAACTCAAAAAATATGGATCAAGGAGAAGAAAAGATGGACAAGCATAAGCTAGTAAATTCCAAGCTCACAATCACTATGAGTCAAGCCTTTTAATTCATTAGGTTCTTTTAAAACTTTTTGGGTTACTTCTTTTTTATTTCAATTCCGCTTCTGTTCTTTCTCTAGGTACAAAAGCCTGAAAACCACTTTACAAGAGCACTTGGATCTCCAGTCCATGCCACAAGGATTTCTGCTATGATCTTTTCTTTTTTTTTTTCACAAGTCTAAAGTGGCTTTGAAGACAACTACACCTCAGAATATTTCTCATACCACAAATGTAATATTTTCTCACAGATTATAGACAAGTAATTTCAAAGGCAAGTCCTAAATGGGATGCGTGAGAATGATTTAATGAAATGTCTTTTTCTGATGTTTTGAAATTGTGTGTTTATTGCAATGGAGAGAGTTTACAAGATCAAATTATGGATTAAATTCATATTAGAAGATGTTTCTTGGGCTGCAAAATTTCTGTACAGCACAGAACACATATATATATATATCCTGAAAAACTTGGTGAGGAGGACAGCGAGGCAGTCTGGAGGGCAGGATAAAGCAGAGCTGAGACTGGTACTAAGTTGTCATCCAAAATTAATTCCCACAACTGTACACTGGTGGAATGGCCTCCCACTTTCACTTCTACCTCAGACACACCTAGAAATAAAGTTCTTCTTACCAAGATACTCACCAAGCAATAATTCTCTCACAGCTTAAGGAGATCTCTACGTTCTTCCTTTTACTACTCTACTTAATTTATCAATTTTTCACATGATTTCTGTAGCTTGCATAACAGGATTTCTGGAGCATCCACACCAGAAATATGTGCATTTGATAGACTTCTTGTAATATATCTGCCAGAGCCATGGAGAAGTATCATGAACACCCTAAAGTGTCCTAAGTGGCAATAGGTGTCTGTTTGTGGGCAACTAAACTGAATCTCTGGAGCAGAAATACAGGAGTTCAGAGGATCATTCAGATGAATTGCCACTAAGTTAAACCTAGTAAATTTTTTCTCTAGTCTCAAATTCCCTTGAATAAAGCGGGAAATTAAGAACTGATTACATATGAAGACACTTGTCTTCATCTAGAGCCGAAGTCCCAACTTAAACTTCATATATCTTCTAGACTTGCTATGTGATATCTCTTAAGTCAGTAATGGTTTTGTACCAAATATTCTCAATTTAATATTTCTTTATGGGGGAAAAGCACTGTGAAGATGTATGCCATTCTTGAAACCAAGTGATGTAAACAACCTAGATGCATACATTTTTCAGAAGTACCACTTAGCTGCAAGGTATTGCTTATGGAAACATTTATGCTCAACTCTCTTTTTCATGGATGGCAAATACTGTACAATTTTAGGATGCAGTGAATAAGAATACACTATGAAGCTGACGGTCTGCAGTACTGCTCTTGGACAAATCAATAGATCTATTCAGCTTTGAGAACAGCATAGGACCCTAAATTATGTGCAGTCAAACTACAAGCCTGCAAATTCACTGGGAAAGCAAAGTATTATTTCACATAATTCAGTGAAGTTCTTGTCATTAGGTATTTCCAACAAACAAACAAATATACACAAAACAAAACAAAAAGTATTGAAGAATTTTACATAATTTGGTAGCTCAGTATTCATCTCATGGAATGTATGATATCAGCAGGAACTTAATGGGCTGTACTAGATCACTGCTATGCCTTGTAGAGAAAGATGGATATTTTCACCAGGAAGTCATTTGGTCTATTGTAGGCCCCTACTTTAGGAAAAAATGTGCTCCTTTCTTTTCAACAGATAGTCTTCTATGATCTGCTTTTATATAATGGCCAATAAAGGCTTATAGACAACTAGCTCAAAGCATATATTTTTAATGCTCAATAAGGTGAGATTGCCTCCCTGTGTTTGGTGTCATTTTGAGCACTGTGGGATTGGAAAAGAGTGTGGCTCTCCTAAGATTTGTGTAGCATTTGTCATCGGAGTCCAGATGTCTCCAGTATCCCAGAGCATCTCTAAAGATCTTAAATGCCCATTTTAAAGCAGCTTGGTTTACCCTTGGTGAAGTCTGTCTTAGCGAAACGAAAGTCACCTCACTTTTGCTCAACCCATCTAGAGTAGCTATTTATCATTCAGTCTTGGGTTACTTTAAGCTGTTTTCTACACTGTACCTTGAACAAAATAGGACTGCAAGCCAGGAATTAGAAAAGAACCAAACTATTTCGGATCACTTACTACAGCCAAAATAAAAATAAATAAATAAATAAAAATCAGTAATCAAGTTAATTTTGGAAAAGAAGACAAAGAGCAGTTCAGTCTGGTCTGCTAAATAGTTTGTTTAATCTGAATGGACTTTTTTTCAGAATTTTTTTATCATTAGTTCTGTGAAAATTATGACTGTAGCACACAATAACACAAAAATAAGCAAAATGTAGATAAATAAGTCAGTAGCTACCTGACCATTAGAAATTGCTGGTGCAGACAAATAAGCTAAATAAAACTCTGAGCAGGGCAGGTCAAACTGAAACAAAAACTGACAACTCCAAAATCTTGGAGAGTTTGTTTGTTTCAGTAAGGTGAAGTGTCAGGTCCTGCACTTGAGTCACAACAATCCCCTGCAGGGATACAGGCTAGGAGGAGAGGGGTTGGAAAGGTAACCAGTGGAAAAGGACCTGGGAGTGCTGGTGGACAGTGGCTGAACACGAGCCAGAGGATGCCCAGGTGGGTAAGAGGGCCAATAGCACCGGCATGTATCAAAAATAGTATGGCTAGCAGGATCAGGGCAGTGATTGTCCCCCTGTACTCAGTACTGGTGAGGCCACACCTTAAATCCCATGTCCAGTTTTGGGTCCTTCCATTCAGGAAAGACATTGAGGTGATGGATCCTGTCCAGAGAAGGGCAATGGAGCTGGGGAAGGGTCTAGAGAATAAATCATATGAGGACCAACTGAGAGAGTTGGGGGTGTTTAACCTTCAGAAAAAGAAACTCAGGGGGATTTTCTTGCTTTCTACAACTACCTGACAGGAGGTGACAGCCAGGTGGGGGTTGTCCTCTTTTCCCAGGCAACCAGCAACAGGATGAGAGTATGTAGCTTCAAGCTGCAACACTCAGGAAGTTCAGATTGGACATCAGGAAGAATTTCTTCACTGAAAGGGTTGTCAAGCATTGTAAAAGACAGACCAGGTAGATGGTAGAGCCACTAGAGATGTTCAATAAACAGCCAAATGCGGCACTTAGTGCTCTGGTCTGGTTGACAAGGTGGTGATTGGTCAAAGGCTGGACTCAGTGATCTTGGTCCTCTTTTCCAAACTAAGTGATTCTGAGATCCTGTGAAGCCTGTAGTCTATTACTGAGAATGACAAAATAATATTTATTGAATTTCAGGGCTACAGAAAGAATCATTCAGGGTTACAGAAAGAATGACATTTTCATGGTTAAAGTTGTTTAGTACATATATCGTGACATCAGTAGCCCAGACACTTTAATTCCTTTCTTTACACTTTCCCAGATGGATCATGGCTTTTACGTTTCATAGTTCAGTTTAGTGTTCTAAGAAATGGAACAATACTGCATTTGTCGCTGAAATATCACAAAGATCAATTAAGTAATGCTTCAGAAGGATTTCAGGATCCTCTGAAGAGTCTTTATCTTGTGAAGCGCAGAACACCACAGCTTTATTGCAACAATTGAACACACATTTAGCTTGAACCTCTGGGACTTTTCATACATTTAAAGTTGAACAGAAGAATAAGTGTATCAAGGAAAGGAATCAGAATACACAGAATACCAAGCACTCAGCAGGATTGGACGCAGGCGGGTAACTAGACAGGGATAAAGTATTATTTGGATTGTGTTCCCCCCTACCAAATCTTGTCATCCAACCACAAAAAAAAATGTGCACTGTGACTGATGCCCTGGTTACTTTATTCTGTAATGAGCGTCAATGAGACAAATTCTGCATGCCTTGTTCCTCTGGAGCATTGTTAGGATGTGTCCCAGTGAAATCATTAGACTGGTACCACTACAGAAACTACTCTTTAAAATTAGCATCACTATCAGAATGTTAATTGTGCAGAATTTCTTTATTTTTTTCCTTTTTCTCTTTTCTTTTTCTTATATTTCTATTTTTAATTTTATTTTTTCTTTTGTTTTTCCCCAACCTCTCCCTCTTGCTTCCTCTCCACTTTCTGTTTTCCCTTTCCCTTTCTCTTTCCCTTTCTCTTTCTCTTTCCTTTTCCCTTTCTCTTTTCCTATTATTATCATCCTCAAGTAAAATTCACATTGAAGTCAGAGTGGGAAAAATTACCACAGAACCCCCTGAGATGTCTCAGTTGATTACAGCATGGTGTTGACAACATCAAGGTTGTGGGTTTGATCCCCATGCACATAAGAGTTGGACTTGATGATCCTTGTAGGTCCCTTTGAACCTGGAACCCTAGCTACCAAACAGGACACCAGAAAACATGCAAGAAAAGTCCTGGAATTTCCTCCTTTGGTGGCTTTCAGCAAAAATAATTGAGGTATTTTCCCAGGAAGGATATACTCTCAGAGATGCAGAGCTGTCATCACACCCCGACTATGCTCACACTACAGCTCAAGACTGATGGTTTTGCTGTTGTTGTGTGGCAATAAAGAAATGATGATGAGTTGGATAATCTACCCTGAACTTCTGGAAGGACAGTGGCTCACACTTCAGCACCGTGTCCATGAGTGACATTTTACCCAACATAATTTTCCAGAGGAGCTGGTGCTCAGGAAAAATAGCAAAACAGATCAGAAGATATTGTTGCTCTTTGTTGCCGTCAGCATACTTCGCCCATTTTCAAGCAAAAAAAAAATCTTCAGGATGAGAGAAAATGGCCTCAAGTTGCACCAGGGCAGGTTTAAATCAGTTATTGGAAAATTTTCTTCACTGGAAGGATGATCAAGCATTGTAACAGGCTGCCCAGGGAAGTTGTAGAATCACCATTTAGAAGGGATTTAAAAGACTGTAGATGTGGTGCTTAGGGACATGGTTTAGTCTGGACATGGCAGTGATGGGTTAATGGTTGGACTCAATGATCTTAGAGGTCTTTTCAAACCTAGATGATTCTATGATTCTAAGACTGTTCTGTTTACTGAAAACAGTTGATTTAGGGGAACATAAACACACTTATTGCACTTGACTTAAGAATCCTAATGGACAGCACCATGCCCTCCAACTAACACAATCCAGTAGGGAATTAGACAATCAAAATGTGCCTAAAAATGTGCCTAATCTTTTTACACGCTAAAAATGTGTCTAATCTTTCTACACACAAGCTCAAAGTCCCACCACAGGCACCGTGCTTTCACTTGCAACAGGAGATGTGTTACCAGCCCTTGTGCATAAACCACATACAGCAGAGTCCTTATCTGCCTCCAAAGGCTGCTGAGCTGTCAGAGATTTAGTGTCACAAGTCCGTGCGTGTATCTGTGACATGTGGATACTTTTCAACACAATCTGTTGTTAAATTGATTAAACTATTTCAGCTATCTGGGTCATCAGACCACAATGCCAAGTCATTGATTCATTGCACAAGGGTGAAAGAAACAAGGTGAAGGTTTGTTTTCAATGGTTTTATCCCTTTATCACTGTAACAAATTAATATATTATTTTTACATTTGTGAGACACAAAGACCTTTACTTCTCACACAAATTTAGAGAGAAGTAGGTGGTTATTCAAGGGTTGAAGGTCTTTATTCAGCTCAAAAACATGAAAACGCAAAATTTCAAGGGGCAAGCTGCTCTGTCTCAATTTTGCAGGGAGAAAGGAGTGAATTTAATTGTTACATTATTTTATATCTGATACTCCCTGAATCATTCTGCTGCTCAGTGAAATCAGAAAACTGAAAAAAAATCTCATATTTGATTAGGTTTTCACTGATTAGACAGAACTTTAATATATCTGCAGAGATATTTACATCTCTCTAAACAAGAAAAAAAGAGTAATAAAGCTTATTGGAATTAGATGTTTAACGGTGTTTTAAGTTTTTATGGAAAAACATAGATAAATACATAGCTAACTAAAGCAGTGCCATCAAATGTAACAGTTTAGAACAATCTAGTGGAAAAAATGAGATAATCTTTTTTCTTACATTTTATGTCTGTCTACATCTTAAGACCCCAGAGTTAGAGGGAATAATTATAATATGTAGAAACAGGGCTCCAATCTATTTTCTTTTAAGTCTATGGCACAATTCCCATTAATTGATAAAACCACAGACAATGAGACAGCTTGATGTCTGATCTGGCCTATGAGAGCTAAGATCTACAGATTCGACTTTGTAAGGAGATGAACCAACATAATCAGGTCATCAAATACCTGCTTCCAACAAGCACAACAAAAAGATGAAAATCTTGAATAAAAAAGTGGCAATTCACACCAACAAAAAATACAGATTTACCTACCTGAAACCAACCCTCATATTAGAGTATGCTTGAGACTTTGTGTTCCAAAGTAGAGGAACTGATTGAAATTCAGGTAGTCCTAGAAAAGTGGCCTAAATCCAACGAGAGTCCTGCCTAACAAAGAGTAAGCAATACAAGTTTAACTTTCAGATATTAAAGTTCTCAAAAAATGCAATGAAAAAAAAAAACCTATCACAACCAATAAACACCCCAGCGAAAGTATCATCCAGCATCACACAGTTTCACCAGCAAAGACTTGAGAGCTCTACCAATTAATTATTCACCAGCTGTAGGTGAACCAATGCCAGTGTTCTTGCTGGAGAACTAAAAAGAGACCTAGAAAATTCATCAACTGCTTTTTGGCCAGAAGAATGAAGGAAAATATTCTTCAGAAGTTATTTGTTACAAATTGCTTTCTCAATTCTAATTTTAATCTTCACTCTTCAGAAAGAAACCTCTGCTGCCTTTGAAGGTTTTCAGTCTTTGCTGTACCCATTCCTTGTGTTTACCAGAGTTTTCATGAGACACTGCTTAGTTATTTCAGTATTTAAATTTGTAGCTGTTTATTCTCTTGGAATCCTACATAGAGTAAGGCATATAGCGATTATCTGAGATGATCATATTTCAAAAGAGGGTGGTAGCAAAGAAAGAGGAAAAGTTAACTTACATGCACAATTTCCTTTTATCTTCATGTTTTCCTGCCTTCTGTCAGTGCCAACAGATGAAATTATTGTCTTTTTATAGCTCACAACTCTCTTACCATCATTGCTTTGCAGCCTCAGGTGTTTCCCATCAATAGTTACCGGTATGTAGCTTCATATGTACTTCTAGATCTGAAAGCACATCCTTCAGCCAACAGGCTTTCCTGTTCCATCATTCCTCATTGACTCATCAATGGCACATTTGTTACAAACATTCACCAATCCAGCTGTATCTGCCCAGTATGTTGTGAAAAGACGTTTGTGGAGTAAAAGGGACTCTATCAGACACATTTTCTCCAGGATTTTATTTTTCAGTTAAATTCTGCTATCTATTAGTCTTGCTTAGCTAGAACATGTCTACTACTGGACACCTCTCCTGCAAATTACTGGGACATTTATTTCAGGAAACAATTTCTTGAATCACATATTAATTACCTCAACCTTTTAAATATTTTTCAGATATAGCCACACATTAGTTTCAGACTTCATCCAGAAGAAAGGATTTTTAAAAGTGAAATATTTAGTACCTTGATACACAGCTTCCTCTAGATGGATTTTCTTCAAAGACTATATTATATGGAAATTCTGTCACTTTTAAAAATTCAATATCTCCTTCTCTATCACTAAATCTCTATCGGACTGCTTTAAGATGACAAAATATTAGAGTATTCCCTGTCTTTTTCTCAACCTATGAGCGTTTCCCTCTTATTTTCTGTCCCTGTCCTGTTGATGAGTGGGAGTGAGAGAGCAGCTTGGGGGCCTTCTGGTAGACAGAAAAGGTCAACCATCCACAGGGTAAAAATATTTTTAATGTTTGATTAAGACATATGTACATTCTACCCTAAAAATTCATTTATTTCCTGCTGTCAATCTTGTATAATTATCTGTGCTGTTTAACAGAGATCTCTGATCCTGAATCATGAAAGCAAATGTTTTCTTTTTATTACCCCTTGAAGGAGAAATACACTGGTCTTTAGGCATGTTTAATGGTCTTTAAACATGTTTAAATATGGGTACATTTTACTGGAAGGAAGGTATTTCTTTTCTCAAAAAATAAACAAATAAAATATTAATTATAGTACTTTATAAAAGAATTTAGGACCATGTGCTGTCTTGCTGGAAGCAGAAAATGCAGGTTTCAAATGTTTCTGTCACCAAAAGATTTGTTTGTATTTTACGTTAAAAAATCAAAACAGAAATATAGGCCACCAAGTAGAAACATGGGGGACGTAAACCCAGATATGTCTAGTTGTAGAACAGCCTTTCCCATTTATATTTGCAAAATCTCTCAGTCTTGCAAATTATCTACTTCTCTCAGGCAGACATTTTTAGGGCCTTCTTGAGAGACTCATCCAATGAAAGACGCTCAAAAAGCAGACACACTTTTGCCATTGACCTATTCAGAGGTTGGGCAAGGCAATCTCCCTGTTTGCCTTTCCTGACCTTTGGTTGAGCTTTACCTGAGGGACAAAACACTATAAACTCATGGGGATGCTCTCCATGGGAAGCCTGAAATAATCAATCTTGACAGCAGCTTAAACCTTTGAGAAATTCATGGAGTTTATGAAAAATATTATTAATATTCTAATAATTCAGTAGAAAGAATGTTTATACTGATTCACATAAACTGGTTCGGAATCACATGGTATTTTCTGGGAGTTTTTCCTTTTAGCTCCTGTTAAAGGCAACAGGTTACAAAGCATGATAAGTATCGGTCAAAGCATTCCAAAAGTACTCCCACCAAATTGATCCGGACAGAAAGCCTTTCTTTTCCTCCTTTCATTGAGATTTAGCAACATACTTGTATTAAAATTAAAAAGTGATACTATCACAAGAAGCATGGTTGTTTCTCTGTTAGATCTTATTTCCAGCAATCTACTTGCCATGAGTGTGTGATGGTGAAAAAAATAGTCCTCAGAAATCTATTTTGTCTCATTAATTTTGGCATAAAATTTAGGACTGCAGAGTCATAAAACATAAATCAGGTGTCATACTGCATTGATCCTTTATGGAAAAGGAAGTTGATCATTCTTGGTTTATTTCACTGGGAAATTATTTGACTGGATTATTTCAGTGTCTAATTAAATTGTCATATAACATGTATAAAGTATAAAATATCAAATAAAATAGTCTTTTCCTGTGACACAACATTAATTTTCTGTCATCAAAAGTGTTTATCTTGTTAGCTGTCTAACTTAAACTTGCTCAGCACCAATTAAGTGTTATATCTGAATACATTTAGAATACTTAAATTCCTTCCTTTATTGCAATCTTGTTAAACTTTTAGGGTTTTTTTGTTGTTGTTGTTGTTGCAATTAGCATTTAGGGAGCTCAACTTCCTTAATAGGCTCTCTTTAATTTATATTTTATATTACTCTACTTGTTCTTCATGAGATCAGTGGAGCAACTCCAGATAAGTGGAAAAATATTGCAGAATATTGTACTGCTTATGAAAGGTTTCATTCACTTTATTTCCTAAGGAGGAATGCTTATGTATTGGTTTTTTTGACTTTCTGTCTTCTAAGTTCCAACACCTCTCACATCTAAAAGTAATATTTTGTGTTGTTCAAATCTGGTAAAAAGGGATAGATTTTAATGATAATTAAATTGCAATCAACAGTGCCAAGAATATTTTCTGTCCATAGCAGCACGTATCCTCCCAGAAGACACCTACTAGTGGTACAGAAGTTAGAACAAGTCAAGGACTGTTTCCAATGCACAGTTTGACACCACTTTTTGGAGACTAAGTTTAGCTGCACCAGCTAATTAGTCGAAAACAGACTTTCATGACCAGCCAGAGAGTCCCAGCCATATTTCATGTACTCTTCATGTCTAATTATGCCTCAAATATTACCTGCATTGCAAGTTCAGAGTCCAGGCACTTGGATAAAGGGAAGAATAAGGCAGGATATGACGTGTCTAAGAGACTAGGATTTCAGGGTAGCACAGAAATAAACCTGGAGATTTCATGGCTTTGTGACAGTATGAGGTCAGTGTCCAGACCAGAGTATGTTCCAGGTTCTCGATGTCTCCCAGATATACGGACAGGCCAGGTCCTGGTGTCAAACATGACCTGCTAAAATGGACATCCCAGCCTTCTCTGAAGTCGTCTTGAGTCTAGTACGCTTAAAAGGTGTAGACTGTGGAACTAAGATCAAGATCCCTATTTCCTCTTCTCAAGTAATAACTCTTTGGAGAAATGTGTGAAGCTTAATGTTTTTAGCGCACTTTGAGATAATTTGCTTCAAGTGGTGTTACAGCTGCAGAGGCAACACTAGGAATACATGGCTGCATTTTTTCAAAGACAGGAACAGGTTCGATGCTTTAAATTAACCCAAGAGCCAAAGCACTTTGATCTACTGCCCACTTGTTCTAATTTACTAGATAAACTTTGGGGAAATTCAGTCATTTTCTCTCCATCCAGAAATAAGCCAAATTAGAAGTCACTCTTTAGTCACTGTCACTCACTAATTGTGTCCAAGCCTTAAATAAAAAGTTATTGAGAGAAGTTGGATTTCAGTGTGGGGTTTTTTAAAATTAGTTATGTCTCTTTCCCCCCAGTCACTATTATCCAAAGTAAGCGCTATTAATTTGAAATTAATGGGAGGATAATGATGCAGCGCAGGTTGCAAGAGCATCACAACAAGCTTGATTGTGCTGGAACTCCACTTTCTTTTTCTTCTTGCTGGAGGCTAACACCTGGTTGAGGAGAAACCCATTATGATTTGTTTACGTAACACCCAAAGTTGTAGGAATTGTGCTGCTCATGACAAGAAATAAGAATTTCTTGCTTCTGATTCGCCTTTGAATGGACTTTGATACACGAAGAGCTCAATGCAACATGAAGACAAACAGTAGAGGGGCTGAGAATCAGCTGACCACATACGAAAACATATTTCAGAGTGAGCTGAATAGATTTCAGATGTCTTAAAAAAACCCACCACTGCAACCTGAAGCTGAATCCCATCCATCCCATCTGTCAATACACGTTGCTCTTCAGGGAGGGGATTTCTTGGTCTCCACTTGATCCTGACCCAGGTAACCCTGCAGTTTCTGGCTGTTTGCAGTGTGACAATTGCAGAATGTGGTTATTAACCTTGGTAGCCCTTATCCCAGCCTCTTCAAACTCTAACAGAAACTGTAGGAACACCACCCATATGGCAGTATGTTCCACACAAAAATGCCAAGTAGCATAGAGGAAAACAGCACCTTATTGCCATTGTAGCCATGCAATACCAGCATGTGAGAAACAGACACTTTAGAGGGATTGAGTGTATTGAGTGGGATGCAACTGATGTGGAGCACAAGTGAGTATGTTGACAGTAGGATTTAGGAACTAGAAACTCCTACGAGAAAAACAGGCAAAAAATATGATCTTTCTTATTTCCAGATTCTGAATGATTTGTCCTAAGATGGGATTCATTTGAATTGTGATTGAACATGTTCACAATATTTAAAGTTTGACATCATGAACAGAAGGTTCTCCATATTCTGGCATAAGAACTGCCGGCACTGAAAAGACAAACTGCACTCTTAGAAAAATAGACAGTTCCACTTATTCCGTAGTATTACTCTGGTAAAGGGAAACTTTCAACCACTGCCTCTCTGTACATGTGACACATTTTTTCTCCTGAAAATGTCTTATGCTGTGTGCACAGAATGGTACCAACAGTGGTGTCACACAGCTTGTTTTCATCTCAGACTTCTGAAATATTGCTATAACTCAGCATCCTTGATTCATCTTTCAAGAGATTAAAAAAATGTTAATTTTTTTGTTCACAGCTAGAAACTTTCAATATTCAGCTATGCTAAAGTTTTTTGCTGAGAGTTTGTTTTCTTTTCTTATTCCAGACTCTTTTAAAATCATACACTGTCAGGACCTTCCACTGTGCTGTAGTAATTATTTTATTTACACTTGATTATAAGTATAGTTTGGGACCCAGAATTGTGAAAGAACTGGTTTTCAATGATAAAGTAAAGAAAAAAAAGGGGGTCAATTATAGGAACAGTTTGATTCAACAAGCAGTAAAACTACTGGGGTGCCTTAATAAAGCCAGTGTCCTTCCCAGGGGTATCCTCCAACAGCCTTTTCCACCAGAGCAGACCTTATCCAAGCAGGGTGTTCTTTTGAAATACATTGAATAAGCTTCCTCTTCTTGCCTAAAGAGGCTTATTGGTAGCTCTGAGATGACAGGATGGGGGTCTGGCAAATATTTCTGTCATTGTTGCAACCCAGCTGCAAAGTTTTAATATAACTAATGGCAGTGTGTGGTTTCTAATATCAAAAGGTCACTGAGTCAGAGGAAGCCAACTGGCCCCGCTGCATCTTTTCAGCTCAAAATGATTACCCTATCTATTATTGTTCTCTATTTATAATAAAAACATCAAAATCTTGAAAAAAGAATCCATCCAGAAATGTGAGAATCTTTGCCAAAAATAAAAGAGGAAATTTAAATTAAAACCAGCAGCTGCTCCTAATCAGCAAGCCAAAAAGAAATAGCCAATCATGACAAAATGAAGTCCAGCCCATGCCTACATTTCATGCAAATTTCAGACCTTAATGTGTCACTTCCTGAAATATTGGCTAAAAAGACAGACCACAAGCAACTCCTTGGAGTTCCTCATATTAAATCTGGCCTGTAACACCAACTTTCTCTTCTATTTTACAAGGACTCTTTTTCTTTTTCTGCCAGATTGCATTGTGGGTCACCTTTCAGATGCAGCTTAACATGCCCTTTCCGTGATGCTCTAGTCCCATGGGCACAGGAGAACAGAATGTAGCAACTAACTCTGCTTTCTTTCCAAAGCTGACTTCTTTGATATTGCTGTTGTGAGATTACTGAACAGCAACTGGGAATTCAACAAAAAACACAGAGGTCAAATTTCAGTAGCTAACCACAGGTGCTAAATTCAGGCAGCTGTTTCTGTCTCCACTGTATATTCAGTCAATGAGGGCCGGCTAATCTTTGAGCGTTGTATCCTCTGTTTGACTGGTCTAGTTTTCTCAGGTAAGGGAGGTACATATTTAAACCTGAGTACTAGAGGGAACACAGGATTACAGTCCAATGTCTGTTTTCTGACCTGTACCTTCTTATATATTCTAAACAGAAGAAAACATGGTACCATTTTGAAACATGTATAGAAATGTCCTTTGAAATGAAGAGAAATTGTACATATCTTGTTTCTGAGGATGATAAGCCAGAAAATACTACACAACCCACACTGGCAGCTGTATCACTTTCTGTTCCAGTCTGGTCAACTTGTGGTCAACCCTTACCACTAGCAAAGAAAATAGAAGAGATCCAACAATATCAATATGAAAATCCAGCTTAATTAATAACTTTGTTTACATTGAACATTCTCAAACCAGTACAAAGCATAAGTGCAGAAAGTGGTATGCTGTGCTAATGAATTTCACAGAATATGTCACTGTAATATGAAATTCTTTTAATCATCTTTAAAGCTTGTTTGTAGTTGAGTTTGCCGAGTTTCTCTTGGTTTTTCTATTATAGCAAAGTAGAGTAACTGGTTTCTGTGCTGCTTACTCTGTTCCTTGTATTTACCCTCTGAATTACCATGTTTGAGCTCTGTTTTAAAGACTTACAGGCTAATACAACTAACAAAGCACTCCTAAATAATTTTTCATGAAACTTTCCAGGTTCACAAACTTTCTTCAAAATAACTGTCAGGGCTTTTTATACTCAATATTATATCAGATAAAATTTTCAGAAATATTTTTGAAAGAAAACTAAAAGCTGCAGTGGAATTCCTACCTTTTCACTGAGGTGTATTATTAGAAAATGTCTTTAAGTTTTTGGTTTGAGAAAACTGCTCATTTATGAAAACTGTTCCATAATATTTTCACGATTTCTTCAGTGGTCTTTATGAGGAGGATTGGCTTTATAACATTTCTTTTATTTTATGACATTCAATATTGCAAAACCTTGACCTCACTTCTGGCATTTAGGTCCTATCTTAGTCTACAAAACAAATCATCCAAGGAAGGAAGATTGCAATTTTAGTAACCTTTTCCATGAATGCTGAAAAGTTTCCAAATGTATCATTAAGGTCAACACTCCTATATTTGTTCCCTTACTAAACTGATATAAAACTTAACATTTCTCTCCTATTATCAACTTCTTTCCATAACATTCTGTTGCTGCATTTGTCTTTGTAACTATATGAAACCATCTCAGCTCCAAATGTATTTTAAGATGTATATAGTCTTTGCTGGTTCTTTTTAGTTGTTCCTTTAACATGCCATAATTTTTATAATATTCTTTGACCACTGTGCTTTAGAGAAACGATTGCTTCCTGCTCCATTTTCATTTTGAAATGGATCTTCCAGGAAAGTATAAGTGCCAGTGAAAACAGATTTTGAAACTTCATGTGGCAATGGGAGATGAACATCCAACGGCTACTGCATTAATGGAGCCTCAAGGGGTAATATTTCAGCAATGGAATGAAGCAATCAACCAGCTGCTGGCAGAGAAACTCCTGATCTGATGGTATTCCAAATGTACCCCTTTCATTTACTGGAGATATCTGAATGCCAGTCTCAGATTTTGCACCAGCATTTCTCAATATGGGATAGATGGGTTTTGTTGTTTTTTTTTTCTCTTTGTTCTTATTTCTCTTATTATTATTTTGTTGTTACTTCTATATTCTGTGATTTCTATTCTTTCTCCACATTTCTAAGTTTAACTTTTAACATGCTGCAGCAGCACCAAAGGAAGTCCCAAATGCCTGAAAATGTTTGCTAATATAAATGCATGTGAGAGAAATTTGAAAAGCCTTCTAAACCTTACCTCATAGTAAGAAATTCTCATTTGTCTTTAGTTACTTTTCCTCTTAGTTTTTTACTACTGCACTTTCTTTACCTCTACTCTTCAATGCTACTAGTGCAGAAGGAAGCAATCCCGGGTCTGTTCAAGGGAAGCTGTTGAAAAAATGTCTTTTTACCTTGCTTTACCAAGCAGGGCTAGTTTGCACTGAGTGAGTATTTATTTATATTCAACTTTAGCATAAGACATTCACAATTTAAGGATTCAAGCTACCACATGAACAAATAGTATTAACCTAAATGCAGTTAGCAAATACTTTACAGTGGTAGAGATTCATCAATCAATTATGTGAATTACACATTTTAAATTTAAATGAGTTAGATACTAGTAATCAAAGTTCCTAATAGAATATTTTATGGGTAGAGAAAGAGGCAACAAAGTTAAGCATAACCATGATTTGTCTCTGTGTTTCTTTCTGCATTTAATAAAGGTTTGAATAAAGCCAGGACAGGCAAAGCACTGAAAAGATAAACCACGTTAAGATACTAAGGGAAGTTCCTCTTTCATAAGGCAATTCTGTAAAAAATCTCTTTATAGGATAGCCCTGACAGTCTAGATGAATGAGCCTAGAGTTAGAATATGAAATTTAATGGCCTGTGACATAAATTTAGCTATATCAGGAATGAATTTGGCTGAACAGAAGGCATTAATATACAGATAATTCCCAAAGTACGGTGAATCAAACCGATATCAATAAATTAACAGACAGAAAAATTTGATATTCTGTCAGACTCAGTTTTTGTGCCAGTAGAGAAGTAATAGTCCTGAAAAATAATACTAGGATGTTTAAACAGGATCCACTTCTAAGATTAAGCACATTTTGATAAATCCAATTAAGGTAGTGTACAGAATTTGAGATAACTCATTGAGTTTCAGAAATCAAGTTGACTATTCCACTAAAGAAGAAAAAAATAATTTTTCAAGAGCTAATCATGGGAACCCACTCCTATGATTTACCCTGCACATTCAAGACTTGCTGTATCCACCTGGGAAAAAGGGAAGACGTAGCTCTGTGTTCTTGCATTGCTGATCTCCATGTCTCTGGTCTACAGGTGAAAACATCATGGAAGTAGGATCTGGTTCCCAGCATAGCTGAGCATAGATCTTTTGGTTTTATCAGAAGAAACCTGAATTGTCAGAAGACCATTGAATACAACATAACAGGAATGAGATGGGAAAGCACACAAAGTCTTTGACAGACAAAGTCACATATTACAAATGTACAAATGTTGTTAAAAAGCTCTATAAGAACAGACTCTGAAGAATCTGGTAGAAACATGCTATGGCTGATAGTTCAAGATTCTTGCACATCAGCTCCTAGAAATCTGTGGGTTTTCCTCTCCCCAAACTATACAAACCATTTATTTTCAAAACCATAAAGGCAGTTTTTAGAAATATTTCAACTCAACTAAGATGAAGGGCAATATGCCAAAGTGTTGGTTTTTCCTCTTTCTTTTTTTTTTGTTACTTCTTTCTCCCATATGAAATTTGTAAGCAAATTTAGAAATTTTAATGCAAAAAGTCATTAAAATAGTGGCAAGGGGGAATCCAGTGAGGACACAATGATGCTTCTGTACCACATTTCAAAAGTGCACAGTTAGGACAAGCAGTTTCATTCAGGTTTGGTCCAGTTAAGGTTTCATGGGGTTTCAGGTCACTGAAAGCTAATATCATTTCTTAAGTCTTATATCCCCTTTCCATCCCTTTTAATATTGAACATATGTAACAAAGGGAAGGTCTGAGCAGTTTTAGTGTAAAAAAGCTTTGTGAAAGATTGAAACAAGGCAGAAAGAACAGAGCAGAGTTGCTTAAGAACTGCTTTTGTTACCCAAAGAAGCACACAAAAAAACCCAAGGTGTATCAGAAAAATAATCTCAGGAAAGTGTTGCTGTAAACCAGTTTCCTTCCTGTAAAATGAAGATCCAGAGATATACTTTCTACTGGTTGGATTTATTCATAATCATACCTATTTATGTAACTTTCCAAGAGAAGAAGATAGGAGGAAATATTGTGCTTGATTCACCACAGCAGCCACTCTTATGCCCTTATGTGCCAGATGTGCACTCTGCCTTTGTGAGAATGACAAAAAAGCTGGTCAAGAATTTTTAATTAAAAAGTTTTTTCCCTCAAAAAAGAAAGTTTTACAAAAAACCCCCAAAAGTAAAACCAAAACCAAAATAAAACAAAAAAAAAAAGCACACACACACAAACCCAAAACCAAAGCAAACAAACAAAAAAAACCAAACCAAACCAAAAACTAAACCAAGCCAAAGCAAAACGAAAAAGACTCACCAAAATTTAATTCTAGAAAACTTGTTTTTGTTGGTTTTGAACCTCACAAAGAAAATATTAAAAAATTCTACTCTTGATGACCCAGTGTTTCACCTCTCTCTGACATACTTCACACATCAAGGCATTGCATTTCACACAGAAGGCCCAGTAAGGCCATGCTTTCTATAATGCATAATGACTACTTCAATATGTTTTAAAAAATTGTGTGCAACACCATAAGGAAAAATATGCTTCTTTGACATTTTGAAACTTTTCTTTATTGAAGTCATCAAACTCTTTCATATAAAAACAGACACATCTGTTGCAATGAAAAATTCGGAACTTTCTGCTTTCTACACAGATTTAGGAGGAATGAAAATATTGAGATATGAAAGTTTTAAAGTATGCTAGAGTATAAAATAGAAGAGTTTCTCTACCCCGGCTCAAAATCCCAATCTTGTACACTAACAAATTTTTTTTAACTTCTAAACTTGACACACCAGAAATTTTCACTGTTGCTAAAGTTAGACGAAATTGAGAAGACATTTTTAATTTCCTGATTTTTATTTTCCACTACAGTAGTATATTGCATTTATTTTTTGGACATCCAACTAACATTAAAGGGAATATATTTATTTCAATAGTGTTATCGATTGGTCCGTATGTGACAATATGAGATTTCAGAATTTTTCAGAAAAGTGGCAACTTTCGATTTTAGGAAACAATTCCTCTGCTAAGTGGTTTAATATATTAAAAATGCACTCAGGAAACTTACTAAACATTCATTTTAAATAATTTATTTGTGACAAGTGTCACTGGCACAATATCTTTATGCAAGTTGTCAATGCATTTGAGATTCTGAAAACTCCTAATAGAAGCTAAATACTGTCTAAAGGAAGCTCTGTAACATTTGAGATATCAGAATAAGTCAATAAATAGATGAAAATTCATGTTTAGAATTACTTGACATTTTATAAATGTCTATTTGTCACTGTCAAATTTCTTTTAAGACTTCCCAAGTACTACACGTTGTAAAGAGCAGCCAGGCACTAGTTCAATATCTCTTCATTGCCGAAAAAAAATGGCTCTGTTTTCATCCAGAAAAAAACTCTTGTCAGTTTTACTCCAGTTTAAGAATAATAAAACATTTTGCCTGTAAAGAGTTTGCATTAAAATTTTCTTTGTTTCCAGTCTCACTTCTGGGTGTCCAGTTGAAAAGTTGATGCAGATGGCTCCTGGGTTTCTTGGTGTCCAGCATGAAATGTGGAATTTTTTGTAACACCTTTAAACTAAAATCTCCAAACATTTCTCAGCATGAGCATGCAACTCAGTGAACATTTTTGCACAGTGTGTTGCACAGATTCCCCTGATCCTCTTCAAAGCAGACAGGGTTAGAAGTCGGTAACAAGCAACAGAACAAGAGAAAAATTGCACCAGGGGAATTAGGATATTAGGATATTTGGATAATTTGGATATTAGGAAATATTTCTTCATGAGAAGGGTTGTAAAGCATTGGAATTGACTGCCCAGGGAAGTGGAGGAGTCACCATCCCTGGAGGGGTTCAAAAATTTGTGGATGTGGCACTTGAGGACATGGTTTAGTGGTGAACATGGTCGTGGTGCTGGGTTGATGATCTCAAAGGTCTTTTTTATCGTTAGCAATCCTATAATTTTGTGATTCAGTGTAGCTGGAAATTGGGCATTAGTCACTTCCCCTATCCACCTCATTCCATATTAGATGTCCCAGAGTATCCCATGTGTCAGAAATGTGCTAGAGGACAAAATACATGACCAACATGAAATTCACATGATGCAAGATCAGCAGTTGAATTCCATGCAGGATGACATAAACATCCCAAACAACACTGAACATTGCTGTTCAACTTCATCACACTCTAGTTCAAGCAAGATGGTAGAAAATCCTTTCAAATAGCAAATAGCAGGAATAAATTATGAGAATAAACACCTTAATATCACTGTACTGGTTTTTTGGGGTAGATTTGTAGCATTCATATCCGATCAGGAAGTCAGTCAAGAAGCAAAAAAGAATCTGTGATGGTTTTTGCACCCCTCCAGGGAGTAAATCTCAGTGATGAACTTGAATCTTTTTGAGAGAATATCCCGTCCAAAGAAATGTTAAAGTATGAGCAATCAGACTGTGAAGTTCTGCACAAAGCATTCAGATCTGCTGCTTGCATTGCCATCTCAAGTGGAGAGGTACTGAAGTGCCTCCGTTTTCTCCTTGACCTCGACCTTAGAATGGAATCAGGCTTTCATTGTGCTGCATTTGCACTCTAACCCAGAGTCAGCACTTATAACTAAGGTGCCCAAAAAGCTTATCACCTAAGGTTCTACTGCTGCTACTGCACCAGAATGTACTGATTCCTGCACATGAATAGCCCCACTGACAATTATCAGCAAGAAAGGAGGTCTAAGCTTTTGGAGGACATTTGAGAAGCAGTGTGACAAAAGCACTCAAATGCTTCAAAGGAGAGCAGAAGTGTTTTTATCCAACCATCAATTCAAAGGGCAAACTAAGAAGTCATTTATTTAATCACAATATTCTTACTACCATTGTCATATTTATTTCTACTCCTTCCCAAGCTCACTTGCTACATCAGTCATTCTGATGGAGCACAAACGTGTTCTATGTCTTTGTGTATTTTGTCACATGTGAATGCTGGCATTCATGGCAGATGACTACCTTTGCAGCCATGGCCTATGTGTATGTCTTGAATTGTAGAGGAATGTCTACAGTACATGGAAAATGCCACTCAGAAACCCAGACTGGCTTTTAAACAAATGATCGGAAGTGTTTTGTCAATTTGGAAAAAGTTTTTATATTGAGCTCTCTCATTTTCACATGGGTTCACTGCCCGAAATTTTAATATAAAGTAGTTCTTTAAAAAGCTTTCTGGCTTACAAAAGAGAGCCTTCAGAAACATAGTGATGTTACGATCTTCTCTCTCTATTTAATTTTTGTTTGCTGAAGTGGATTTTCTCCAGTTTATATTCTTTTCTCTTTAAAGAGGTTTGCAGGTCATATGCAAACATGATTGGCTTAGACAGAGGAGAGAAACCCAGCTGCTAGAAATTCTTGCACTTCTTCTATGTGCTTTTCATGCAAGTTCCAACATTTCCCAAACTCTTTCCATCTTTCTTTTTCTCTTTTCTTTCTCTTTTTCTTTTTCTTTTCTTTGCCATCCCACACATAGAGCCCTGACTAATGTAAGAACATTCCTCAGCAACCTTAATTAAAGCACGTACTTTGTGAGGGAAACCAACCAGTAACACAAGGAAAGCAAAAATCAGAGGAGAAAATATTGTTTAACTCCAGGAAAAGGACATTGTTCTAAAAGCAGTACTTCATGATTTATGAAATTAGTCCACAAGTCTAATTCTTCTTGGCTAGTAACTCTACTGAAGTTTAAAAAATACTTGTTTTTACAGTTAATATGCTAAGATTTAGCAAATATTTGTACTAGGCTGGAGAATATAAATACTATCTTTTTAAAGGCTGTCAACAATACTTGGAAACTTGATGGAAACATATTGGAAATTTGCTATGCGACTAAAGTAACTTTGGGTTTTTTTTAATTTTTTTTAATTACAGTTAAGACTCCTAAACATTATATTAATGAAAAAGTTGATGGTAATAAATATGTATAATTCAAAATCACAGAAATATTGACTTTTACAGAATTTGAAATTTGTTTAAGCAGAAATTTAATCAGAGTATCTGTCTGTATCTGTCTACAGGCCATGACACTCACCTGTACTGAGAAATAAATAATTTTATTGATATTTGTTCCCTCTAGCCTCAATCAGTTTAGCACAGAAAGACAGAAGGCAGAATTATTTGGGTTTCTTAAAGAATCATAATAAGAAGGTTTCAAGTATGCAATTTAAATAGTGTTCTTCCTCTGTCCCCCTTTCAACTACATCCAACTTCTGATTTTTTCCCCTTCTCCCTCAGCTCCAAAACAAACTCCTCTTTGACCAAAGATGAAACTGTAGCCCTCCTGGAGCTGAAGTGAGTTTCACTCCCCTTCAGTAGGGACACCATTTTATCTCAATCAACTGAAGTCTCATTCTTACTGTAGGACTTGGGAACCAAATTTTCAGCAGAAAGACATTGTTGACTCTAAAGGCTCTGGGGTACTTTCCCATTTCAGGCAGTCAACACCAGCATCTCAAGATGCACAGAGTAAAATTTGCATTCAACCTCTGCTCCCATGGCTTGGAGAAGGTGCAATATGACATTTGACTTGATTTCTAAACCCATTTAAACCATCCTGTGTCTAACACATCATTCAGCCTATTATTGATCCTTTTAAAGTGCCATGTGTTTATATCTTCTTGAATCATTTTTAAGTCTTGGCCACACAGATCAGCATAGTTCCTTAGACTTTGAAAACACTCAAGATATATTGTTTTTCCCTTTTGTAAATTTGTAGGTTGTATTCCTTTTTGAGAGTCAGTGTTAGTCAAATTATGTCATTATATTAGCCACATTCAGATCACCAGCCTCCTTAATATGTGAATTGCTGTAAATGTGTCTTCAAATATTATCAGCCCCCCAAAAAACAGGATGGGGTTTGTCTTTCCTTTTTTACCTGTCTGTAAAGATGAAGGACAACAAATCTGATGGAGATTTTTGTTAAATTTAGTTAGCTGTAATAATGACTAATAAAAATGATTAGTAGGTATTTAGCTTAGGTTTTTGTTTGGTTTATTTGTGGTTTTTTTCCATTATCACTACATTTTTATTCAATATTTACCATGTTCAGTGGTTTAGGTTTGTATATACACACACATACACACACAAAAAGAAGATATATATATTCTGTATTGATTTCCAGTGGCAAGAAAGATTCTATTTTGAAAGTATGATAAAAAATAGCTTTAATAAAAAATAAAGGTGCTAGGCATCTCTTACAAAAGAAGTAATAAGAGCATAACATATTCCAAGGAGGAGCTAGGGCAGCAAGAGACAGGAATCCTCTCTCTCAGTAGTCCACTCCGGGTATGTTAATATTTCTTTCCTCAGTTATAACTTTCTCCTGTCTATGGTTATTACAGAAATCTGCACTTATTATAAAAGAATCCTTTCTGTTTGCTGACTGATACTTTTGTTGATATGTTGCTTCCAACAGAATTTTCTGCTTTGTTCTCAAATTCAGTGACCGTGAGGTAAATTTCTTCCACATGTCCTCCTTTTATCCCGTAAAATTTATCTCTTCAGTGATTCAAGAGCATAGCCAAGGTATGGGTTTGTTTTTCTGTCGGGGGCCAGCTCTGCAGTGCAAATAAAACACTATCAAATTCCTTTTCTTCTTGTTACCTAGAGTGATTACACTAAATCCACTAAATCATTCAGATGAGGAATGCTAGCAGAGGATATGTAATGTAAATATATGCACAGTGCAATCACAGATTTGCCTGTTCTCTCAAGCAGTCATATGAGGAGAATTTGGTGACAGAAATATCCTTGTCCTCTTTTTTTTATTTTTTTTTTAATTGGAACCATCAAAGCCAAATCGCAGCAAAGGTAAACAATTAACATAGTCTGCCAAGAGTGTCACACTTCCTGTGTTCATTGTGAATCTCCAACATCCTCCATCAGCTAACATTGCTTTAAGTTTTCCTGGCATGTCCTATTTAAAGTAAAAGCTCTTTAGGGTACAGATGTCAAGAGTAGAAGTGGAATGCCTACATACCACATATATAACAATGATATGTCTTCACTGTATTGAGTTCCAATCCATTCAACCATTTCATCAGATGTGAGAACACTACAGTCAGACTGTGCAAGTCATAAAAATTCTTAGGAAAAAAAAAGCAGTAAGTCCTTTAATTATAATATTAGTATAATGCACCTTTCACTTCCACTTAATAGCAATGGGGACTGGTTTCATTAAGACAGTAATAAACTATACTGTGAAGATTTCTCACCTCGGAGGGAACAAATAACTCTTTTGCATGTGTTTTGTGACCTCAGTTACACAAGCAGTTGATGCCTTTTCAGTGTCTGGAATTTAAAATAAAAATGTGTCAGCATCTGGCCCTGAGATCTCAGGTACCGCTGCTGCAACTCCTTTCATAAATCTAAGGGTTTTATTTCCAAAGCATATGGGTAACAAGTTCCTGTGACAGTTCAACTATAACGTTAAAGTTTTCTGACCGTGGCAACACTTCTGCAGGGATGTGGGCTGAAACCACCAATTTAAGTCATGTAGGCCACAGAGCTTTTTTCCTTTGCTATTAATCCCTTGAACTGATATTGAACTGTGTTACCCAGAGGTTAAAAAGCTACTACTCATCCCCAGAGCCTCATGAGAACCTCAATGCTAGCATTTATTTGTACAACAGCTAGTTCCCTGTGTTTTTACAGTAATTTAAAGCATGGCACTGAAACTTGTGCCATCTGCAGCTATGCATCTAAGCAATGGCTGCTTTATTTCCCAGTAGTATAATGTATATTAGAAATATAAAGCTATACTCACAACAACCAGCTTTGGAATTAGATAAAAATACACCAGCTGGGACAGCGACTAGCATGAAGATGGCTTTTTATGGGATAGTACATGTATTCTCTATCACTTTCATAGACACTTGTCTGATATTAATGTCAAATCATATAAACATGTTTTCTAAGCCTGGCTGTACTTCTGACTTTCAGTCACCATCATTCTATTAACACTCTTCAGTTCTTTTTTTCCAAGTTTTCTGTGATAGAGAAAGGCAGGGAAATTTTCTTCCCATACCTTTGAGGTGTTTTAATCTCTGTTTACAGATAATGTGGCCCCTCAAGGTAATGTGTTTGGTTGCCTCTGCAGGTGGGTCTTTATCTAACCCTTCTTTATACCTCCCTGACTCACAGCATGCATTTTCCCCTTTTATTCTTTTGGGTAATCACATTTGCTTCTCTCCTTAGCTTGTTCATACCAGACTTTCTCTAACCCGGTTTCCTTAACTGCATATGCTTCATTGGTTCTTTTTCTCTTCATGTGTTTCAATTTTCCTGCCTTTTTCCCCAACCAATTCTAATAGTTTTTAATTCTCTCTCACCTCCTATAGGCTCTGTAGTTGTGCTTACCAGAGGCAGAAAATTGTGCAGAAATATACACAATGCTTCTCTGTCTGTTCCCATTTTTCTCAGCAATCATGAAACCTTCTTGAAGTTGAATCCTGAAAATTGTGAATTAAGCCTTCCCAGAGGGCCCAGAACCAAGCCACAGGATTTGTTAGCTTGGATACAAACACTGACTGCAAACAAGTTTAACTGAATATTGGATCATGATCCAAACTTTCAAGGAGTGAAAGAAACACCTTCTGAACAACACCCTCAGTCCTATGAGTTTTAGGCAGTCCTGCCAGGAGCAGGAAGTTGGGTGTTATGGTCCTTATGAGTCCCTCCCAGCCTAAGATATTCTATGATTCTGATTCTGTGACTGCTTCTTGCATAAACAATGTCACAGACTTGCAAACCAGCTTCAAGGAGCAAGCTGTACTACTTCATTTCACCTTACTATGTCACTTCTCCAGTTTCAAAACTGAAATCTTATGCATCCAAAGATCTTAGGTAAGTAATTTTTAAAAAATCTCAACATCTGATATGTGAGCAACATTCTGAGGTGAGCTGTGTCCTTAATGAGGTATTAATAAAAGAGTTGAGCAGATTAAAATAAAACTAA
Source organism: Corapipo altera (assembly GCF_003945725.1). Taxonomy (NCBI): domain Eukaryota; kingdom Metazoa; phylum Chordata; class Aves; order Passeriformes; family Pipridae; genus Corapipo; species Corapipo altera. Next base: position 2,947,363 of record NW_020884892.1, read on the forward strand.
GCATCTTAATAAACTCAGTATATCCATTTAGAGAAAGGTCTTTAGAAAGTAGATTCACTTTTTAGATACTAAACATGTGTACATATACCTCTGTGAAAGCTCTTTCAAGTGTTCATGACTTTTTAATCCTTCCTAGGGCCAAAAGGATCCCATTACAAATCAAAAAAATCCTGTTCATTCACCCTGTCTTCACCCTTCTATTTATATTTTAATAAAGAATATTTTCCAGTAAGTTGTAACTTCTAATAATCAGAATTGGACTATTTTCTGTCTCCCTTACTAGTGGATTTTTTGACCTCCAGTTTTTTTTTCTTCTTTTGATTTGAATAAAAGTAGATTTAAAGTAGTTTGTATTTCTATATATAGCCAGTGAAAGCAGTACAGCAGAAAGTCGTCACACTACTGCAGCCCACTAAAGTATGCGTGACAGAGAAGTACAAATGATCAATTCACATAAATACATAATAGTTTCCTTAAGCAGTGATTTTGAATGCTAATTATGTCTGACTCTAGTTAGACATCGATACAGACAGTTTGTGCTCCTCTCAACCTGCAATTAAGAGACCCACTTAACAAACTTGAAATTGCATGAAGATGTATTATTTTGTCAAATGTTCACAAAGCTGATTTCTTCATAAATTAAAATGGTTAAAGCAGCATTGCTCGCTTTGTCACTAAGATGGCTCAGTGTGTTCTTCCTGGACCTTATTATCCTTTTGATAAATAATTATCTGTTCTTCCATTTCTATGATGTAGTTAATTTTTTATCTAAAAAAGAATAGGCCTGATTATTAACTGCACGAAGGTGTACTTAACCCTCTCACCTCTCAGAGCTACCTCTTTGAAATGTAATGGAGACATTAAAAAGACATACTAAGAGTGACCCTGTCACTTGCCGATGATTACAGAGGTAAAGTTTTTACACCAAACTCAACTGTCAGCCCTGGGAGCGGTGTGAAGTCTGCTCAAAGTTCAGTGTAAAAAATCTACAGACTGGGAACATAAAAAGTGAGTAAGATTTATGTAGTAAGATTTAGTCTGGTTTAACTTTAAGTAGGAGCTCAACAAGCTCCTGACCAGAACCAAGATAGTCTACCTAAATTATTCTGCATCCCTGCTACTTTGAGCATAATAAGGCCAAGTGTTGGATCCTGCACTTGGGTCACAACAACCCCTGACACCCTACAGGCTGGGGCAGAGTGGTTGGAAAGCTGCTCAGAGGAAAAGAACCAACAGGTGCTGATGGACAGTGGCTGAACATGAGCCAGTGTGTGCTCAGGTGGGCAAGAAGGTCAATGACATCCTGGTCTGTATCAGCAATAGTGTGATCAGCAGAACCAGGGCAGAGATTGTCCCTCTGTGCTGGGTAGTGGTGACGCCACAGCTCAAATCCTGGGTTCAGTTCTGGGGCCCTCACGACAAGAAAGACATTGAGGTGCTTAAGTGTGTCCAGGGAAGGGCAATGGAGCTGGGAAAGGGTCTGGAGCACAAGTCTGATGAGGAGCAGCTGAGAGAGCTGAGGCTGTTCAGCCTGGAGAAAAGGAGGCTCAGGAGGGACCTTCTCACTCTCTACAACTTCCTACAAGGAGATTGTGGCCAGATGGGGGTTGGTCTCTTCTTCCAGACAACAAGTGACAGGACAAGAGGAAGTGGTATCATTTTGCACCGAGGGAAGTTTAGATTGGAGGCTGCTCAGGGTACTGGTGGAATCACTATCCATGGAGGTGTTTAAAGGCATGCAGATGTGGCACTTGGGGACGTGGTTTAGTGGTGGACCTGACAGTGCTGAGTAAAAAGGTTGGACTTGATCTTAGAGGTCTTTTCCAACCTTAACAATTCTATGATTCTAATTGTAGAACAGTTAAAATAACACTAAATGCACAAGTCTAGGCAAGTGCAAGAAAGCTGGAGAGGGACTTTTGACAATGGCATGTAGTGAGAGGTCAAGGAGTAATGACTTTAAACTGAAAAAGGGTAGATTTAGTTCAGATATTAGGATGGAATTCTTTATTGTGAGGGTGGTCAGGCACTGGAACAGGTTGCCCAGAGAAGTTGTGGGTGCCCCATCTCTGGAAGTGTTCAAGGCCAGGCTGGGTGGGGCTCTAAGCAACATGGTCTAGTAGATGTCCTTGCCCATGGCAGGGGATTGGAACTGGATGGTCTTTATGTCCCTTCCAACCCAAACTATTCTTTTTTTCTATGGTTTTGTGAAGTACATTAAACGTCTGAGTCACATTCTAAGGCCTTATACATTGCACTTCCTGTATCTAAACGAAGTGAAAAAACAGATGTACATAGAAAATCAAAAGGGGTAATTTACACAGGTAAACAGATACTGCCGGGCTCAGATTCTCCTGACCTGACTCTGGAGGGAGACAATTCAGCTCCACACTCTAGACACATGTGCATAGAGGTGTACCACTGATCTAGATGTAAAGCAGCTGATTATAACCAGTGATAGCTTAGTGGTTGAACTCTGGAAAAGGAAACAAGTCTCCTTTCTCTGAAGGGAGTGCCCCTCTGACTAGACGGCCGGACATAGAAGATGCTTTTCCAGCACCTTCCTCCTTTAGTGATTCATAGTTGGTTACACTGGTGAAATAAGGAAGAGATAATAACTTTGGGAAGGGCAGGGTTTATCTCATGTTTAGCTCATCTAAATTATAAATAGTACTCCTTTGCTTCCCTGCTATAAGCAGTATCCCCTGAAGAAAATATCTTGCTGAATATTTGCTATATATTTCTTACAACCCTCTTGTTTAATCAACTTAAAGATTAGACTGATTTGCAGATTTAATTAGTAACCAAAACATAAAATTACGCATTCATGAAAAAAAAAAGCCCTCAGTGCCCCTTGCAAAAAACACCTCAGCAAAACCTGTGTAGTTTACTTTGCATGTATCCAATATTAAGGAAAACAGATTTTAGCTGAATATATTTTACCTTCAATGGGCTAATTTGGCTTAAAGTTTGTCCACCAAAAACCTGCATCATACAGAAAGCTTGGCTTCTGACATGCATTTTGACAGCTACATATAAAGCTGTGGTCAAGGCATATGGAAATTATGAACAGAGTATCCTCTTAAATTCATGACAACCTGAAAAAATTGTATGCTGAGAAGAGTTTTGAAGTCAGCCAAGTTGCCACTAAAATCCTCTGTAAATATGCTCCTTAAAAGTTGCTCTGAATCACTTCAGTTGTTGCCTGTTCAAACTGAAAATTGCTGTGATGGCTGAAACTCTGAAAGGAAAATACGTAGGATCTGAATCTGTATTTTTGAAAGGAAAAATAACCTGATATGTCACTCACAAAGGCAGATGGACCTTTTTGTCAGCAGCCTCCTCCAGTGGTCTAATGATTCCATGGCTTTCACTAGAAAAAGCTTTGCCAGCTTTGGAAACACTAAACTAATTTTTGATATAGTGAAAAAAAAAAAAAAAGAGCACTGCCTTGCTTGTCTGCAGTCTGTGGCAGTCTATGTTGTCTGACTTACCAGGAAGCTGTTATTAATTTTCAACTTTCTGTTCTGAAATGGTCATTTGTAACATTTATTTATAAATATGAATATCGAAGTTAGAATCTCAAAAAGGTGAAACACTGATATATGAGGACATTCTCTGTATTCATTTTATTACCTCAAGGATGTTAAAACACTTTGCAAGCTATATACAAGACAGAGTATTTTTCCTTTCCAGATAGCCTGCAACACAGTCCAGGGTGTAGAACCTGAAATCTTAACAAAATGGATAATAACACTATCCAGCAATGGATTGATTAAAATAAAAATTAGTGTTTCCGTGTGACTTAAGGAAAAGAATTTTAATCAGAACAACAGAAACCCCACCCTTAGTGTATATGAAATTTGAGGATAAAATTATAATAATTTCTTATTTATTTTAATAGTTAGTTGTGAAGTTAATTTCTTAATTTAATAATTTCCTAAATATTTTAGATTTCTCTTGTCTTGGTCTTGCTTGCCCATTCACCAGTTTATTTCATGGTCAATACTCAGCAGACTGTTTGTTTCACCTGCTAAGGAAGTAGCATCACAAGAGGATAACTGGGTAGACCAAGGATGTATTTAGTCCAATAGTGAGTGTTAGTTGATGTTTGTTAGTGAGTATAAGGATAAGGATAAGGTTTAGTCAAGACAGATTCCGGTAAGCAGGAGTTTAGTGATTTCTTGAACTGTACATCCTTGTTTTGTTTGTTTTTGTCAAGTCATGCATTTTTACAACCCATAATACCCAGTCTTAGTAAGTTCTGCCATTAAAACGCAGTATATGCAAAATTACTTTATTTTTCCTAGTTTTTAATGTATTTACTGATGATTTCTTAGGGCATTCCTTGTTCCACTATTATAAATGCATTTGATAAGTATTATTTTATTATATTTTTTTCCCTTCTAACCCTCTCCTCTCCCACTTCCCAGAACACCTGTGTTTTCACAGTGGTCAGACACGGACCATTATCTTGAATGTTTTCAGAAACGCTTTCTTTACTCAGATTCTATGAAAAATGAAAATGCAGAAATGTACAGTGAGATTACAATAAATCAAGAAGCAGCTAAAACAATACATATCCTTCTCTGTGGCCATTACCCATTATTCCACTCTGGTCATTAGCACGGGAGAGCTGACTGTGCATGAATTCATAGAGAGAAATTAATGGGCCACATCTGAAAAGATAATAGTTGAGCTATTAAAGTCAAAAAAGAAACTAAAAGAAGAACAGGGAATGCTGAGGAAACATTAGACGAGAAAATACTGCATCAGACACTGTGTATATGGAAAAACATTCATGTAAGGTGTTACAGTGTGGTTGGTTCCATCTCTTCTGCTCCCTTTAGTTTCATATTTTCAGAGCATTTCTGTGTAAAAAACACATCAGAACCAAATCACCACGTCTGTCCATGCCAGCACCAAAGCTGAGAGTGCCCTTCAGCTGCCTTGAGCAACATTCTGAGTGAGGTCTCTGAGGAGACCTCATTTCAGCTTGCCAGTACTTAAAGAGGCTTATAAAAAGAGAAGGAGAGAGACTTTTTCGATTGGCAGAGAGTGATAGAACAAGGGGGGATGTTTTAAACAAAAAGAGGAGAGATTTAGATTAGATGCTAAGAAGAAATTGTTTTAATCAGAGGGTGGTGCGGCACTGGAACACATTGACCAGAGAAGTTGTGGATGCCCCACCCCTGGAAGCGTTCAAGGCCAGGCTGCATGGGGCTCTGAGCAGCCTGCTAAACAGTGGAAGGTCTCTCCGCCCACGGCAGGGGATTTGGAGCTAGAAGATCCTTAAGGTCCCTTCCAACCCAAAACATTCTATGATTCTGTGAAGGCTTCTGCCACGACTTAGTTAAAACTGACATTTAAGATGGTCACTTACTAAAAAACAAGCAAATGAATGAACAAACAAACAAAACCTCACAAAAAAAGCCCAAACAAACAAAACAACCTCTCAAAACTCCCACAAAAACAAACCAAAAGGCAAAAAATCTAAACAAAGAAAGAACACCACCCTAAACTCCAACCAAAAAGGATCCTGGTAGTTACAATAAACCTTCTGATGCTCAATTGAGCATATTTTATCTTTTCACCAAATGTGAATCAGACAACCAATAATCCTTTTATTTTTTTTCTTTTTCTTTTTAATTTAAAGAGAAGAAGAGATATCAAGGCAGATAAACATGCAGACAGTCTGTTTACATAACTAGCTAATTACAACAATGAGCTAGATCAGCAATCAGTGATCAGCTAGACCAACCAACTACTTTCTCTTTTCTGAAGCAGTTTTCATGCAGTATTTTAAAAGTTAAAGTCTTGCTGGTCACAAGAGCCAAACTGCAGCTGAACTGACCTCTTGGTGCTTGACTGTGCTAGTGGTGCCTTCCTTCACTGTCTCATCTTAACTGAGGTTTCGTACCAATACTTTTCTCTAGCTGCTCCCTTCTCTAATAGGTACTTTAGAGTGCCAGCTGAAGAGCTTTGCACAGTATTTTTGCTCAGCAGTGGAAAATAAGCACAGATGATCTATGGTATCTACCTGTGTCCCAACTCTCGAGGGACACCTTGAGAAAAGATCAAATTCCTCTCTCCCTCATACTGCACAGAATAGTATATAAAAAGCTTACTTTCATTCTTTCTTTTTTTTTTCTAGTAAAAAAAGTTTTCTAGTTTCTTTTTTTTCTTTTTTTTTTTTTTCCCTGTAATTTTTGCCTTCTGTACTACAAACAATTGTTTAAATTCATGGTAACTGTTCACTTCCTCCTGGATGTGTTCAACAGAGTTAATTGGCCTGGATTTCTGTGCTGGATTGTAATTACAAGTCTTCTCTGCTTTATAACATAACTACTTTATTTAAAAAAAAAAATAAAAGAAATAATTGTCAAAAGGAATGCTGTGACAAATTAAAAACAATGCTTTGACGTGCCCATTAATTGTTTCTATTCATCCATACTTTGCTCCACTGGAGCTTCACAGAACATTCCTTCTCTGCTGGACTCTCTTCCCAAGTCACTCGTGAGGTGAAGAGATAGGATTTACTTGGACAAGATAGTCAGGCAGCAATGTAACACCTTGGATGTAGTGTAGTAGGTAAAATCTGCGTTTCTCTCTTACCTACTTTTGCACTACAAATTTTGAGGAGAGCTGAAATATCCATCCCAGATATAAAGGTGTCATGTAGTTGCCAGGAAGCATATAGGCAGTAGAGCATTGAGGGTGCAATGTGAGAATCTGAGCATAGCAGACATGAGTAATGTGCTAAAGTTGTGGTGTTCACAGTCAAAACAAGACGGTTTTCCTTTAGAACTAGTTGTAAGGGAAGAAAACTATTTCCATACTGAAACAGTGGGCAAATACTCTTGATGTCTCAAACAGCCTTCTGTGATCAAACACAAAGCTTCCAGAAGGCAGCTCTAGGGTCCTAAAACGGGCACCGAGTGTGTGATAAATCAGCTTCCAGAGCTGGCTTTTATCTCTAACTTCAGAGACTTACATAGGGGGGCTTTGGGTGTTTTTTTTTTTTTTTTGCTTTATGCCTACCTCATTGACTTTTAAGCCTGTCAACATCATGTCAAATACCTTCGGGTGTACAAGAGAAGCACAGGAGATTCATGGGAGGGAATTAGTGGGAGAATCTGGCTCTTCTGGACAGGTAAAGGGAGGGTACCCCAGAACATCTCAAGTGATTATAGAAACTTGTGTGTGAGTACATTATTCCTTACTTTAATTATGCTGAGACAAATACCACCCTAACTGAAGCATTTCGGATGAATAAAAATGTAAGTATTCAATAATATTATGTTTCATAAGACAATAAATATGGATGCAGTATGCAGCTAAGTCAGTATTATAATAATGGATTTATTTTTTGGCTATAAGCACAATTTTATTTCAGATTTATTTACATTTCAATTTATTCATATGCAAACAATTGAGTAGATTTTACTTAACATCCTTAGTTAGAACCACTTCACATTTTGAGGAGTGGAGAACTACTGAACAGTGTGCTATGACAATTTGACCTGCGTATAAACTACCTGATTTTACATTATGTAAATAGCAGTTTAATTCTCTGTGGGCAACCTTTTTCTGACTCAGTAAAATAGCATTAAGACAGATGAGAAAATTGCATTCAAATTCTTTCCTGAAAAGAGATTAAGGCAGGGTTATGCATTTTTGTGGTTCCTGGGCTCTTGAAGTGGCTTTTAAGTCCTAGTCACTGGTGTTTATTTTTTTGATATATATTTGTATTTTGCAAATAATTCACTAGCAAAAACAATTCTAGCTTTTTGGTCATCATGGAAACCACCTCATGTGAAAAAATGGGAATAAATTCTTATAAGCCTAGTACAAAGGAAAGAATTAGTGAATTCCAGCAGAAGAAAGAAAACACTAAGACCTCTACAAGATTGCAGGCTGTCTTTTAACCTGAAATGGAGGAATGGAGCTGCAGACAGGGGGCTTAAGATTGCAAAGCTTTCTGGTCTCTTTTTTTTTTTTTTTTTTTTGCTAGTTATAGAAGTAGAAAATACTTTTAAGGAGTCTTTATGACTTGCTTCACTGAATTCACTGAACTTCTTATTAACATTTTCTGCATGACACAGACTATGACAACTTATGATAGTAAGTGAAGATTTAGAAACAAATGTCCCCTGTTTTTTGTCTTTCCAAATGTGTCCTGCTGTACTGTGGAGTTTGCTCTGTTCCAGTTTCATGGAACATAAGCAAAGAACTGTCTCTATTAATTTACCTTTTATCTCAGAGTCACAGCAAGTGACAGAGTTTTGTTATATGACCTACAGCAAAATAGTTGGAGCTAGATTTTTAAGTACACAGTACCCTATGTTTCACTGCAGCCTTCTAAGTCCTTTCCAAAAAAGCAAAAGGGTGTGATCCACGAATAATAACTCATTGATATGTGTATGATGGAAAGTTGTCTTTTTCAGGAAAAACTATAAGAAAATTGCTTGAAAATAAATCTAGGGGGTTTTTGAAAGTTTTGAGCTGGAGGGAAAGATTTTTAACAAAAATTAAGCTCTTTATGGAGTTGTACACGTTCTCCATGGACTCATTAGTGTCAGCTGAAGAGATCATTAGATAGGTTATATCTCCCACAGCCCCAATTTTTTGCTTGTTTGTGTTTTTGAGGATGGAAAGTTGTACAAGAGTTCACAAACCTTGATACATACTGGCAGATATACTTCACCTAAGGTCATGGCCTATCAAAAGTAAAAGTAAAAGGAATGTGTTATCTTCTCCAGGAATTTATACAACTTCCTTTAGAAGAAAATCATTCTCTTATTTCGGGCTTTTATGGGGGGAAAATAAATAATTAAATAGTAGTTTCCAATGGAAATAAAAATGCTCTCGATGTGCCGTGAAATATTATGTTGTTGAATGCTGGTAAAAACCACAACTATGAGTTCTGCATTCCTACAGAAAATGTTGAATTATTTGGGCAATTCAAATGCAGAAATTCCTCTCTAAACCCCTAGTGCTTTCTTTCTTCCACCAGCCTGTGCAAAATTCTTATAATTTCCCTTATACTTGGGTTGTGTGTTCAGTTTTCAGGGACAAGAGATCTTACAGAGCATCTGGATCTGCTTTGTGTCTGTGGACACTATGGACTGTGCTAATTAGAAAGGCACAAAATTATTTAGCAAGCTGTGAAATATGTACAGCCAAACATATCTGTCCCAATGGCATACTACAAAAATTAATTTATGTATTCTTTTCGGTGTGTTCAGAGCTGCTCTGATAAGAGATGCTACACAAGACCTAAGAATTAGTCATTTATTAGTCATGTTACCTTGGTTTATTATATGTGGTGAGAAAACAGATAATGAAGGCCTGAGTCTCTAAGCTTCAGGTTGCTCAGTTTGCACTTTATGCAGTTTTTGCAGGTTCTCTGGATTCATTTGTAGGCACAAAGAAATTGTCACCTAGGAACAGATCAATGGACTACCTGGGACAAGCCTCTGTCTCTAGCAGTTTTCAGTGCAGCTGCTTCAGAAGAGAGTGCAAAATTATTATAGTGAATCTGTTTGTATAGTGTAAGACATTACAGGACAATTTTGTCTAACCTCCGCAGGTCACACTATACCTTAAAAATAGATTGCACAGCTCTTAAAATTGTACTCTTGCTGTTGTAATACATTGTTATTTGTGTTTATGGCACCTACAAAGCTGCTCAGTGGTATTGACAAGCCACTCTTCTGTAGCAATGAATTACAGTGGTGAGTTATGCACTTTTCAACAAAACACATTGTTCTTTGAGCAATTTTTAAAAAAGGATATGCCTTTGAATGGAATTACCTCCTCTCCCTGAATTTGTTTTGTTTACTTTCAGGGAAAAGTGAAAAAGGAGACTCTCAGTGTGTCTTTTATGCACATTCTTCTGCAGGATCCTCCTGACTCTAAGATCACTAAGTTTCTCCCACACATCCCTGCCAACATTCAGAAACTCAGCAGCAGGGAGCTCCTTTGATCCTGAGCATAACTTTCTAATTGCCCTGAACTGTCGTACTACAGAACAGTTGATGGAGACAAACTCACCGGAGGAATGGGTTTGTAATGCCAAACTCATTTTATGTCATCCAGATAAAGTGCCAGGATCTCCTGGGCTGCATTATCTTGGTCTTAAGAGAAGCCAATGTTTTACATCCCTATGGAATATCTTTCACAGCCATCATTTTAACATAGTCTGAATTTTCTCATGACATTCCTTCAGTTGACTTTGCTAAAGCCCATATCTAGATGCTTTCTGGCAAGCCTAATAAATTTTTTCTTTAAGTGACTTCCTATGTATTTCCTGCCTAACGCGCTTTATGTCCTAGAAAGCCTGGCACATGCTCAGCCTCGTGTTCTTCCTTAACTCCCACCACTGCATCTTTTATTCCCCATATTCCCTCGCATGTGACAGACAGAGAGGCCACTGCTACAGTTCATCCGTCTAAAGATGTATTACTTAAGTGTGTCATCAAGCAAAGTCACTTTAACAGCATAACACAGCAATACGTTATCAGAGCAATGGTATTTTGATGATGTATTACTGTGGTACATCAGAGAAATGCAAAATGGCAGAAAGGCTGTACATATGGTGACCCTTATGAATACAAACTAAACAGACCATGCCTTCAGGTGGATGAAATCTGGGAACTTCAGCTGGTTTTTTTCAAGCCTAACGAAGGTTTTTCTATGGATATCTATATGGACCCATATAGATGTATTCCCTGTTGTACTGACTCCCTGTTCAGTCCTGTTTGTGTGTTTATTCTTCCTTACAATTCTGGGTTCATTACAATTCTTCATAATGTCTAGGTTCTGCCTACTAAAACACAGTCTTGTATTTGTGGGATCACACTGATTTCTTTGGCTTTGCACAGTGAAGACTCAAACAAGCCAAGGGAGCAAACTCCTTTGAGCTCAGCACTATGGACTTGCTACCTAACAGAGACTTTGATAAAACCAAGGAAAATATTAGTCTTTAGATACTGAAAAGGATGAAATTATGTGGATGCAAGATCAGCTTTAGATTATCCACCTTTTTCTTGCATGTCAAGTCTGGCTTGTTGCTTCCAGAGGAACAGCAGAGACTGCCTCTCTCTGAGGCAGAGATCTCACTTGTCCATCATTCTCTCTCTGTAGTGTCCCCATGAGTGCTTTACTTCACTCTTCTCTCTACCCCTCCTAGCCTCATGAAAGTCAGAGCACCATCCTCATCCTCAGCAAACAACACTCATAGCTACATCCCATTGAACCCTCCCTTCTGAAATAGCTAAGGTGGCTCTATGCAACTGCCTGGAACATCAGAGGACCTGATCACTCACTCCAGGCATCACCTCCAGTTCTCTGTTCTCATGGCTACATATAGAAAGAGTAGAGTGATTCCTCTAACTGCAAATTAAGTCTTTGGACTTATGCCAGTGTCATTCATGCTTGAAGGAAAGGAACAAAACAAACAAGAACAGCTAATTTTCAGGGTTGATTCTTAAAACACAATGTTCTTCAAAGTCTTTTATTTCCAATAAAAGAGTCTGGAGTTTGGCAATGGAACAAGTTCTTCTTCTACTGCTACACAAGGAGGCCTGTTTTCTATAGGTAGTTTTGGCACCCGGACTGTCACACTGACACCCTTGCTTAGCACAAAATAACACTTTATATGAAACAGGAGGCATGAATCATTGCATTAAAAGAATAGTCTCTTCATCAAAAGCTCCAGGGTAAGTAGGTTTTCATGTAGTCAGATTGTAAAGCAAAAGGAAAAGGCACTCTGACTCACAGAGTGGAACCAAAATCAGCCCTATTTTTTCTACTAATATTTGAAAGACATTATCCGATTATTCCCTACTGCTCTGCTACAATTTATCAGAAATAATCTTGTTGTCACTTTGCCCTTACAATGCCTGTCTTGAGTTACCCTTACATGATGTAAATCCAGCATATGACCACTGAAGTCTGTGCAAGTACACTGAAGCAAATTTAAAGGGAGGTAAGCAGTAGACCTGTTTGTTCACTCCACATAATTTTAGAAAGATTCCTATTATTCAAAATATTCTCTCTCACTTATGCATGGATATCTTTTCAAAGCTTATTACAGGATAACTGTTGAATCTGTTTAACCAGCTTCCATAGCATCAGGAGGTACACTTTGATGTACTTCTTTGATGTTCAAAAAGAAGAGCTTTACCATTTTATGAGACATCATGATTGGACTTCAACAAGCTTTGTGTCCTTGCAAAATCCCTCAGCTGATATCCTTGCAGTTTTGCACCTTTCCTGCACATGGTAAAAAAAATAAAAAGTAACTTTTGGAGTGCTTACACAAACAGGTGTGAAAGTTAACAGCAACATACAAACACAAAGCAAAGCAGTCTGATGTTTTCAGTGCTCTTTCTGCCTCTTCACATTAGTGAAAATCCCAGTACATCTTCTTCCAATGCCTGTTAAATCAGCTCCTCTGCTGATGTAAATTGGTCTTACTCTATTGACTTCAATAGGACTATGCCAATATACACTGGCAGAGAGTCCTCTGTCATGTCTAGGTCTGTAATTAATTCCAACTATTGCTTTTTCACTCTCATATATTATCTTTTCAGAGGTTAAAGTCAATAAAACACCCTTTTTTAATACATTACATATAATAATAAATAAACCAGTGAGATAATAGTACTTCCAGAACACTGAGTATAGATTACAATAAACTAGTGGATTATGAAGATGTTTGAATCCATCATTTTAGATGCTAGTAAAACAACAAGTTCAAAAGATGGCTACATTTTATCCAGTTTAAGTATTATGTGATCATGAATCAGTAAGTTTAAATATTACAACTCAAAATCCTTTTTACCCTGTTCCCAAGAAATATTCATCATTTTTTAACTGCATTTTTTTCATTTCTCGTGTAATGGATTAGTCCTTAAAAAAGATCTCTCTATTCTAAAGCTGGGTACCCATCTAAAAGCAAATAGCATCAGAAAAATGGTTTTGATCTGTTAACAGCTTCCTCTCAGCAGGTTACATTTGTTTAAAGATAGATCTGTTTATCTAGTGTATACTCTCCTTTAAACTGGCAGAGAGAAATCAATTTTGAACAAAGTGTGGCTGATAAGGTTTTGAGCAGCATCACCACTAACATTTGCCTGGGAGGGACTATGGCACCAAGCTGAGTTGGGGCAGATGGGCGGCTATACACTCAGAAACCAAGAATCTGCTGGTCCACATCCTTCTCACCCTGAGCAAGCTCTGAATTTCATTCTCAGAGGAGGGGGTCAGTGCTCTTGCTATACTGGAATTCCTATTAGTCCCCTTAAAAAAAAAGAACAATGTGTGAGAGGGCATCTGCAGCTGGATTACTTAACAAGCACAAACATTTGCTCCCTTGAAGTTCTACTCTGCTACTGTGGACTTCAGGGCTTCTCGGAAACACTGAGCAGGAGTAACCAGAGACATTAGTCAGACTTTGAATTTACTTTTTTCTCCCCAAAATGCCATTAGTGACCATCATAATTCAAGCAAGTACATCTGTATTTTTGATTTATTTATACTTAACATGACATTGCATTACTTGTCAAGAGGGCAACATCGTAAATGGATCGTCAAGAAAAATGTTTTTACAATGTCATGAATTGTTGATGGTTTCCTCTGTCAAAGCTGACATCTGGAAGTTTAATACAGCAGTATGTCACCAACAGCATTTGCTCTCCATAATGACCTTTTTCAATTCGAGAACCAGTAGGTCACATTAAGATTAGCTACATCTGGTGCCCAAGGGAAAAAATCCTAATTTGAAGAGAAAGCAATGAATTTAAGGTGGCTATGGTTGCCTGTGCAAAGAGTCTGTTTTCTTTTAAAATGTGGGGATGATGTCATCTTAGTGGCCGGGCAGGGCAATAAGAGGGAGGAAGATGCTGTGATGTCTTAGTCACCCCATGTGGCAACAAGATGGAGAAAGATACTTGACCAAACATACACTGAGGATGTAAATATATCCTTATGCAATAGCACATACGGCACTGGAGTGGGCAGGCTGCATATCCTATGTGACTGAATATGTGCAATGTCTCAGGTAAGCAAAAGACTAGTAGTTCTTCCTGCCTATATGAGGAGATATAACAGTATAGAGAGAATCAAAGCAGAAGAAGGAAATTTTTTCAGCTCTTTTTGAGGAAAAACAGTTTCTAAAAGCAACACATTGAACTGGCATCCACCCAGTCATCCAGCCCTCAACTATAGGTGAAATTCACCCGATTAAACACACATGCGTATAGCAGAGAGATCTGTACTTGAGTCACCTTTGGTTTCCTTTAAAATCAAAAGAAATCAAGTCAGCTTGGTTACTGGGTTCAGCTCTCCTCATCTAAAAGAGCAGTAGAAAATTTCTCCACATGACAGGGGAGAGCTGTTACTCAAATTTCTGCATATGTTAACTAGCTATAGAGACTTGTATTGGTTTTATAGTTACTGGTCACAATGTTGATCTATTTGCTCTCACAGTTGTTATGCTTCTTTTCAGAATTCAGAAGAAAATTGACTCTATCCCAGCTGAAACCAAGACAAGTGTTCAAAACTATGGAGTTTTCTGATAGTTCAGTGTAGAATTGGACTCCCATCTTTCTGAAGCCTAATTCAGAGCCCATCAACAAGGCAAGTTCACCAGGCAGCTCAGGGGAGGAAAGATTCTTTGTCTTGTTGAAGGGTTGGATACTGAACGTAGCAGAATTAAATATCCTGGCTGAGCAATGGATATTTTGGGGTTTTCAATGGCTTCCAAATATTTTTGTTTATCCATTTGAATTTAACTTTTAAGAAATTGAGGCAGAAGAAATGTTCTGTCTTTTTGACAGTTTTGTCTCCCTCCTAAAGTATGTTTAAAAAAGGAAAAGATTTCTGACACCAGCTATACATTCATCCTAGTTTGTCTTAAAAGATCACTTCTCCCCTGAACCAGGAGAATTAAATGCATAAGCCCTTTCATAGCAAGATATGCTGGAGATTAAAGAAATAACTATCTTTCATAATTCACGTATAGCAGGAGTGAAAAATAATCTGTTATTATCTAGACCAAAGAAAGTAATTTTTATCCAGACATGAATACTTAATCATTGGACCAAGTGATGTTGCCCATATTAAAACAGACAAAATAAATCAGCCTTCAAGTCTACTGCAACCCTTAAAACAAAAGGAAGATAAATCAACTGTTTGCCATCATAAAAAAGTTCTTTTACAGAATGAACATGCAATGACTATCCCCCAAAATAGTGCAGAAACAACATTAAAAAGGAAGATTAGTTTGGTTATGATAGGAAAAATTAATTACACAAGTTTTGCTGATACCTGCTAGTCTGCCAGAGTGACATGATAAAAGGTCGTTTTCTTGGTTTTGGGGGCACACATGGACTTGACTTTATTTTGTGCCTTTTATTTTTTTCAAAACAAATTTGTCCTGGGGTGATGTGACAAAACATTATTTTCTAAGTCCTGTTCAGTGCTATGGTTCATGTGGTAGCTCATCAACATCAATCAAAGTAAAGGGCTTCAAGAAGTCTTAAAGTCAAAAGCAGATAAAAGATACCTTATTCTGGCACAGATTGGCAAAGGTATAGGTCACCTCCTCCACCAGCAGACAGCTGGTGAGGTGGTGGATTCAGCAGCTATGCAGGAGATGAATATGAATGTGTTTGTTTGTGGATTTTTCTCCAAAAATTTGTGCATATATTATTTCACATTTTTGGATGGAGAGGATCAGGAATTCACAGGAAAGGGGATTTCATGGAATTGTTCTGCTTTGTCCCTGCCGTGAGTCATGCATCAGGAATAATAATATCTTGGAAACATTGTTCTTTAAATGCTTGTGTAACCAAATGAAATCATGTCTTAGTACCTATAGCTCATGTAGTCAAAAAAAGTCAATATATATTCTTACTGTATTCATTCTTAAATTTGGACTTTGGATTGCTGGGGACAGATTGCAAGATTCCCAAATATATCTTCCAGATACAGACTGAGAGTCTCCATGGATGCTTTAATTATTTACGTATACAGAGTGGCCAAATATAATACGGTGTTTTTCCTCTGAGTTCTTTGCCAGGCATCGTCCACTCAGACCAAAGAGCACAACATAAGGGACCAGTGAATCTTTAATGCTTCATTTCAATCACATCTGATGCTTATAATTTTCAGTGAACAGATCCAGCAGCTCCAACAGAAGGTTTGGCTCCAGATTGTGGTGATACACAGACATGCACACACCCAACAGAGGTTTGTGTGAAGCTTAAATCAACTGTATGTTCTGTCTCACCTTTTGTTAAAAAATAAATCTATCAAGTTAACCTCGGTGGAAGGAGATTGAGAGATCTCTAGAAAGGGAATAGAGCTACCACATTTTTTTGTGAAAGCTGTAGTATAACTCTTACAAAAGTAACAATATCAGTGTAGAGCTTCCTTCACATTATGTTGGTATACCTCGGTCATGATGAAGAGAAATGAAAGTTGATGAAAATAGGAATATCTGATGCATATCCACTCACTACTCTGCTGAGGACCACAGATAAGATACTGCTAACTTGTACCTGCCTTTCTAGGACCTTTTTTATATGTGTTCATAAAGTACCTGCAACCATGGTTCCTTGTCTGTGCTCTTAATAAATAAGAACCTGACAGTATAAAATAATGCTGGGAAACCAGAGACAGCCCAGCAATGAAAGTTTCAGACTAGACATGAGGAAATATTTCCTTTAACTAAATCCCATGGAAGGGAAGTGAATAGACTGAATAAATAAAAAAAAAATAATAGTAAAAATGAATTCTACAAATTGTTCTTATTTAATTAAGGAAGCTGTAAACTTTAAGGTAAAAGATTTCTAGTGAAAATTTCTTTTGAGAGAAAACTGCCAAAATATCAGAAAAATTTGTAATGATTTTAATCAGACAAACACTGTCATATAGATAAAATCCAGTGTTGTGTGCATACATGCATGTGTATGTATATGAAATCACTAGCAATCATAGCATATTATCTATTTTGTGGATAAACTACATAAAATTAATACTTCTGCAATATTTTGGTAATGTTCAGTAACATAATGGGTTCATAGAGCACATTGGAGAAGAGTTTTTTGAGGTAATCTCTGAATTTAAACATATTTATAGTAGTAAAGATCCAAACACAGCCCACAAGCTTACAAAAATAAGAAAGAGGAGCTTACTGCATGAAGACTATTTTTTCTTGCAGTATCCAAACTAAGCTTTCAATGTCTACATAAGCTAGGAAAAAAGAGACCATTAGAAAAGAGAGAAGAAACATATAAGAAAAATAGCTAACGAAGAGTTCATACCATAAATAATTTCACTATTAAACCTCAAAATATTTGGATCTTAGGTATTATTTCATTATATTCAAAGGTTCATCATTATGAGACAAAGGGGACAGTCTGAAGGCACTTTTGCTATGGAAAGAGAAATCTGTTAAAATTTAACTTCAATAACTTAGTTATTTTTAAGAGATTAGTTAGAAACACCCCTATTACAGTCTTTGGGGAATTTTAGCAGAGTGGAACCAAGGACCTGCTTAAAGAAATTTGCTAACTTCAGAAGAGCTCAAAAGATAACAAGGACTCGGGGGCTAGACCTTTGCCCTGTATGAAAATGAAGAACATTTGGGATAAACTTGCCTGCTTGGCAAAAATATGCCTAGGACACTTTCCCATTGTCAAAGAAAAGGAGCCTGTGGCCTCTCTTCATATACTTATTAATGTTTTGTGTTTCCTTAAACTATCTTTCAACTCTGTTAAAAAATATGTATATTTATAATATTTATTCTAATGTAACATCTCTATATAAATAATGTTCTGACAGTGTTCTTCTCCTACCCTTCAACCCCTACATCTCCACTTCAGGAATACCTTTATTTTTTATCACAGTAAGCATAAGATTTTACTTCTAGATCTAAAGAGAACATTACTTTTTAACTCTCAACAGAACTACGAGCACTAAACATTGTTCTGCCTTTGAAAAGAAAGGAGTTTATTTTTGTGTTACCTAGTTGTAAGAAGGTTATGCAATTATAAGAAAATAGGAATGTAACTGAAAAAAGAAACTTGTTTCCACTGGGAGGTACTTAATTTAAAAAACAAAATGTTAATGCGGGGTTTGCTGTGGTTTCTTTAATTCTAACTTTTGAATTTACAAAGAAATATGTAGTGATTTTTGTTTTGGTTTTTTTGGAGGGTTTTGTTTGGTTAATTGGGTTTTTGGGGATTTTTTTGATAGCTGCTCCTTTTTTTTTATTGTTCTTCTTCTTCCCAAGATTGTGATTCAGTTCACACATTAGAATGGAACAGAATGGAATGCAATAGAATAGAATACAATAGACTATTTCAGTTGGAAGGGACCTACAACGACCATCCAGTCCAACTGCCTGGCCAGTTCAGGGCATCATCATGACCAAGTTAAAACACATTATTAAGGGGATTGTCTAAATGTCTCTTAAACACTAATCGGCTTCAGGCATCAACTACATCTCTAGGAAGCCTGTTCCAGTGGTTCAAGGGCTTTAAAACTGAGTATTCTGATTACCTCATCTGTATCCTTTAACTTTGCTGAAAACTGAAGAAATTATGAAAAGCTACAACAGGAAAAAAAGGAAACTGTGACACAAAACCATTTTTTGAAGATCCCATGACAGTCATGACAAAACTCTCAGTACATTTTCCCAGATACAGAGCATCACTCTGACGTCACAACTTTAAAGAAAAGACCCAAGGATACCCTGATAATAAGAAACGGTCTCTTCACATGATCTCCTCAGATATTTATTCAATAGTAAACATTTTCAGTCAATTAAATAGAAGTAAAACAAAGTTCATTTCCTTGATTGGGTAGAGGAAGAGATGGAAAGAGAAGAGAAAGAGCCCTCTGAGGAAAGCTGCTGTGTCATGAGCTTTCCTGATGTTGATCCAGATTGGTAGAACCCCTGCTCCAGCCCACAGACCAATTACTAGAGTCTTACATACCAATGTAACCTCAAATACCCCACACCCTAAGGATGTTATAAAGTGTAAGTAAGACTGCAGGGTGTGGGGTTTTTGGCAGGTTGCCTTTGGTTTTATACCGAAGTTTAGGAAATTTCCCGTAGAATCCCGAAATACAGGAGGCAATAAGGTGGAATAAAATAATTCTTCCCACATTATTATCCAGTCCTAGCTCAAGAGAAAAATAAAACCACTGAGCATCTGCCATCAGGGAGAACTCTTCCATTAAATATCCCTGGCAAGCTCACTGTCCTGGTGGTTATGTCTCTAGGAATATATCCAGAAGAAAAATGGTCTTGTATGTGCATCCTGTGAAACCAAATGTCACAGTAAAACCTTGGATCAGTACATTTTTCAGGTAATGCTGAACTCATTCTTACTAGCTAAGGAAACCTGACTGTCTGCAAGCCTGCTAGGGTCTGTGCTGCTGTTCTTTCCAGGGATCCTGCTGACATCCCTCCCACAGTTTGCTTAGAAAGCAGATGAAATCTTTGTCACAAACCACAGCACCTGCCATGGCACCTTATCTAAAAATAAAATCTGATTCTTGTAGCTCATCTTTTTCTTCTCTTTTGTTTTATACATCAGGGGAGGATATTAGTAATTGAGATTATTTGACTGTTTCACTGGAGCTTGCCAAAAATCTGGTTCATCACACTTCTCCTAAAAAGAAATAACACTCAGAGATTTTGGTGAAATAAGCAGGCTGGAGTCTCAGGCACATAGCACTGCACTTTAAATAGTGGCAGAGACAGGCAAGGAGGGGGTAAATAGGCAGGAAAGATTTTAGTGAGTAAATGATAAAGAGCAAGATGGATATCTGATCTCATACATACACAGAGGGATAAATCATGTTGGTTACAGAGAGGAAAAAAAAAGAGAGAGATAAAAATAACCATTATTTTTTCAAAATTGTAAATTCCTATGTTTTTACTGTCCATTTCTCCTCTCTCTCAACATGGCACACTGGTGTTAGAAAGCAGAGATCCAAAGTTAATAGGGCAAGAAGGTATTTTCATGTCTATCCACCATGACAAATTAACAGACTTATAAACAATTAAAAAAAAAGAGAGAGAAAATATAAGCTTAACCATAGAAGGTCTTCTCCATCTGTACAGAACAGACATCAGATTCTGATTAACTATGATACAGAACTAATCTTTGCAATTAATGCAAATGAACTGCACTTTTATGTAGACTGTTACCAGAGGGCATTCAATGATATTTTTATTCACTACATTTGACCTTAAAAATGTTTTGTAGTCATCAAGGATACAATTTCTCACACAGTGGGGATGTAGGAACAGCTAATTAAGTGGTGTTTAATGACATTTGTTCCTTAAAGGAGTGCTGATTAAATGTAGCATGTAATTTTTTACCAAATCAAGCAATTCAGCCAATTTCCACATGTGCTTGATAAGTTAGGCCTTAATAATTACACATCTTGCATAGATGCACCAGTCACAATGGTTTGTGGTCTAGTAAATTTAATGTTACTTTATTTGCAAGCCTTAGTTGGTTAGAATGAAGAATTCTGATTTCTAATGACAACGGTATTATTTTTTTGAGAATAAAAGAAATTGTGTCAGTTTTAGCAAGTGGAATATACACTGCATTCATGTGTCAGTAGTTAGTACAAAGAAACCTTGAGAGAATTCCTCAAATGCACAGTTTTCTGAGATCTTACTTTGGCAATTTTAAACCATCCGTTGCAAGCAAAAACACAGCTTGCCTTGGATTTGAGCCCTGACTAACAGGGCACCCTGGTTTTGAAAATCAACCTGTCTGCACATCTCCACAGGATATGTGGTCTGAGAGCAGCTCAAGAAAAAAATAGCAGGTAAGTTCATACACCAGGAAAGATATGGAACAGGTAGCTTTTTTTTCTACTGAAAATCAAGCACATTATTTTCACCATATCTGGGAGAGCTGAATAATTGCATTTCTCCAGGAAGTGCTGACCTCAGTTGTTTGCTGTGTTACATATACTAGGATGCATATTCTTTTGATGTGCTCTGTCTGGGTGCTTCTTAGGAGATCACTGCTACAACCCAGGCACTGCACTCAAATATCCCTCCCATTTCTCCAGAAGGACACTGTTATCCTGCAGGTTTCATATCCCATCTGCTATGAGGGTGTCACACACATGTTAGGATTCCCACCAACACTTCTGTTTGGGCAGTAGAGTTAAACCCTACAGGACTATTGCAAGGTGACTTGAGTCATCCAGGATGGGTACAGTCCCACCTCGAGAACTCTGCAGTTTTGAGCACCTCAACATGAGAAGGACATCAAACTATTAAAATATGTCCAGAGGAGGACAATCACTGTGGTGAAAGGCCTCAAGGGCAGAAATTCCAGAGTGGCCGAGGTCACTTTGTTTGTGAGGAGAGGGAGAGGGAGGGGGAGGGGAGTGGGAGGGGGAGAGGAGAGAAGAGGGAAGGGGAGGGAGGAGAGGAGAGGAGAGGGAAATAGGATATGAGGAAAAGGAATGAAGCTGCATCAGAGGAAGTTCAGACTGGACATTGGGAAAAGGTTCTTCATTGAGAGGGTGGTCAGTCACTGGCTCCCCAGGAAAGTGGTCATGGCACCAAGCCTGTCAGAGTCAAAGGAGTGTCTGGACAATGCTTTTAGTCCTATGGTTTTGCTTTAGGTGGTCCTGTGAGGAGAAGGGAGTTGTACTCAATGACCCTTGTGAGTCCCTTCAAACAAGGATACAATTGTATATTTCTGCGATCCTCCGCTCTAAACTGTAGTGACTAAAGTTCAATTGATTGCAGGTGAAACAACTAAATAGAAAATTTTACTGCCTGAAAAACTCATCCAATGTCATAAAGTACTTTAGTGATTCCGAGGAGTTACAGATGTACATACTTTGTATAGAAGCAACAACAAACATTCCTCCACAACAAAATACTCAGGATTGAAAGAGCTATGAATCAACTGTATGGCACTGAGACTCCAATTTTTCAAATGAAAAGTATCTGAAATTCTCCTACAGCTTGATAGTTACAGGTCAGGGATAATGATACATAAATAAAATACTTAGCATGTTCATAATCAAAATGTTATTGCTTTAAAAAACCCTTAATTTTACTGTCATAATTACAAGCAGTCTAATTACACTGTAACAGCTATCAAGGGTCATCTCCCAGTTTCATCCACCAGCCGGCAGTGACATTTATGCTAACTGCAGGAATGTATATGCATGTGTGTTTGGAGAAATAATGATAGTTTTCACCTACTTTCAAGACTCTTTCTAAATTATCATGGGCCTCCAATGGTATGAGAAGCTCCAGTGAGTGGCACAGATCCAGGGGAATCATAACAGGAACCTAGTTGTGTTGCAAACACAGGCTGAGCTCTCATTTTGGCTCTCTTGTAGTGATGATAAATGCATAAGAAATATTATAAACTATAATAATAAACTGTTAAGATCTAAACAGTATTGATCAAAGATTTATTTACATGGTGATGATTTTGAGATGATATAGTATCTATGGCCTTTCCTGGTCACTGGGAAAGATGGTCTGTTTTAGTATCCCATGTGTTTGGTGAGAGCCAATAGCCATGACAAAACAAAATTCCTACTTGTCTGTAGCAGTTCTGGTCCTGTATTATCATGTCCAGATGCCTTGCAATTCTTTAAGCTATGCATAACAATCTAAATATGCATTGTGAGACCAAAAAGGAGTATTTCCTATTAGAAGTTTCAGTCTTTATTTAAAAAAAAAACAATCTTGAAGCAAACAATTAAGAAGTATGCTTTGAGATGCCCGTAATGAGAGATATCAAATAACAATCATTAATTCCAGGTAATATTTGCATTTCAAATCTTTTCAGGACAGTGAAACACACTCTGCACCACAGATTCTCAATAGCCAATTAAAGATGATGTAAATTGACTCCACTGTCAGTATGTTCTGACTTAGCTGCCTAAAGTCATTCCCAGAGGTGGTGTTTTTTTTTTTTTTTACTTTTCTTATTCAGTGTTCCAAATTCAAATCAATCCAGTAGTAACTTCATTCCTTCTTCCTCTTGAGACATTCAGATTTTTGGCCTCATTTTTTTTTCCGTGAGCACCTTCTCACCAATCTTTTTCTGAAATAGTAGAGGACTCAGTAAAAATTGTCACTGTAAAAATTGTCACTGATTTGAACTTGCTTCTACTTCACCATTTTGATGTTCCACCCTTAAGGGGAAGGGAGCATCCAGTATTTGTAAATGCTCATGGTCGAAAGGATTGACAAAAGCCAGAAGGTCCACAAAAGCTCACAAAGTTTTATTGGTAAATTACTTGGCACAGAAATTGGTATGTTAGCCCCTGACCTACTATAGAAGTACATAGCACTGGGTTTTGGATAACATGAAAAGAGAGGAAAGAAGGAAAGAAGGAAGGAATGAAGGAAGGAAGGAGGGGAGGGAGGGAGGGAGGGAAGGAAGGAATAAAAGAGAGAAAAAGAGATCACCAGTCCTGGTTCCAGCATCAGTTCAGCCAATGGGATGTCCAGGATCCTGGTGTACACCCATGGGCTTGGTGGAGGTGCATTTTTATAGATGGGTTTTCCCTGCCCTGAAGAACTTCCTGCTTCCTATGCAAATCAGTTCTCATTCACAATCTGTTCTTTCAGACTTTCTGGAAATGGGTTGGAAGGCTTGTGGGACTTTGGGATGTCTTGATCCACCCCTACAGTCCATACCCACTTTTTAGCCTCATTCCTGGGCTTGTTCTGACTATGTTCTGCTTATCTTCAGGAAGTGCAACAAGAATGTTTGTCGTGGAAAAGTGCTGCCCTACCTCTGCATGGCCCCTTCTCCAGCCACACCTTGTTCTTTCCCACAGCATGTTACTACTGACAACCCTTGTTTATTACCAACAATTCTTGTCTATTATTACCAACAATCCTTGGTTGACTCTACAGCCATACAGCTATCATTGTTTGAGACACACACATTAACCCCTTCTCTTCTGGGATTCTGAAATCATTATAACAAAGTCTTCAGTTTCCTATGCACTGACAGTCTTTCAAAGTTTGAAAACAAAAATTAATCAGACAATTGTTCTATTTTAATAAGAGACTTGATGGAACCAGGCTCATTTTGACTATTGAACTGGCTGACACTTAAGGCGAAGGTCAGTTCATCAGCAGAAGTGGCCGGTCAATAACATGCTCAGCATTTCTGAGAACTCCTACATCAATGACCATTGACTGCCAACAGCTGATAACAAGGACCTGCTCAATAGACATGCTGAGCCTGGCTCTTCACAACTCTGCCTCATGAGTGACAAAAGAATAAATCAGAAATGTCCATACTATTGGCAGTTGCACAGTTCATTTCTCATCTGATTCCTGGTAGCAAAGCACCCACCGCACTTCCATGCTTGCTGATAGATGACTGTATTAGACATGATGATTTAGGGAATGGTCAAGGAAGAAAAGTTTGGCCACTGAACACTGTTGTATTTCCCATGATGTCTCTTTTTTTTCTCGTTTACAGTCTCCATTTTGAAAAAACTCTTGCAAAGGATTTAATAAAAAAAAAAAGGAAGTTCCTTATGATTTCATCCCCTTGCAACCTTGTAAACTGAGATATCTTTGCCTTTCTGTGTCTCAGCTGTTTACAAAGCATAGTAATAAAAGCATAGTAGTAAAATAAGAGCATTTTCCTCTGTCTGACTGTGGGATTTATTTCCTGTGTCCACTAAGAATCTACATATTTATATACTTCAAATATCTATCAAAAAAAAAAAGGAGAAAGAGGGAGCAAAATGGAAAGAAAGCTAAAATTATAACAAGAGAAGAATATATTACATTATTATAATTATAATAAGATAAGATAGAGATGGGAGAGAGACCTTGTTGATCAGTTAGTCAGTCTATCTCCCTTTAAAAGAATCATTGCTTTTCACAATATGTATTCCTCAAGATCTGTCCAGTCTCCTCCCAAAATATTTTAAGCAACAGCTTTTCCATCACATTTCTTCCAAGATCATTGCTCAAGACAATAGATTTCATGGCTGGGAACTAAGCCCTGATATACAGACTAGATGTACTATGAATCATGGAATCATTTAGGCTGGAAAAGACCTCTAAGACAATTGAATCCAACTGTTATCTCAGCACCATCCCATTCACCACTAAGCCATGTCCCCAGGTGCCACATCCACACACATTTTGAATGGATTTGTAAAAAATTTTCTCATGAACTCTTCATATGAAGTGATACTTCTAATAGTTGAGTTCCTAGTGAGATGTAGTGAAACTCCCTGTTTTACTACTTTGCTTCTTATTTACTTCCTGTGAGTTTACTAGTTAGGAGGTTTTAGGGATTTCTTTATTTCCCTTTGTTGCCTTTGTTTGCTTTACTCTATCAGTGCAACCAGCACAGCTAAATCAAAGTTACACACCATACCAATGTCATTTGGCACATTACTTTAAGATTTATGTAATTTTGACCTGTGAATAAGGAATAGTTTCAGCATTCTTTAAACTAACTATGCATTTGTTGCCTCACAGAAAGTAAGGCATATGGGATTTCAGTTTCTCATCAAAGTGCAATTTGCAAAATGAGTGGAAGATGCTTCTGTTTTGGCCTATTTATGCTGTGAGCTCTCCAGGGAAGATTTGAGCAATAGTCAAGAAACAATCACATGATGAAATAGTCAAAAGTTTAAGATAATCACAATGAGGCTATGATTAATTCTGACACACTGTTTTCTTTGACAAGACACACACATTGTTTCTAGTAGAAGAGTCACTAGTTTATTGATTTCAGACACAAAAAAATGTTTCCTGATACTCTATCTTTTTGATTTTTTGTTTCGAGTTTCTTGCAGTTTCTTGTGACAGCTATGTTTTATTCTCTTACAATACCATAAACATTATCAAAACATTTTGATAATTCATCAGAAAAGTTCTAAGTAGGCCCAGTTGTGCAACTAATATTTCTAAACAATTAATTTATGCCTTTATATAGTGGTCCCCATGCAACACCAGCACCTGCCTGTAGTAATTGAAGCCTGGGATCCCAAATTATCATTGTTCACAGAACTCAGATCAGAAGTAGCTATTTTCAGTATAAAAATAAACAATCCTATGTATGAAAGCCTAGAGATAACTTTTTAAAGCAGAATGTGTTCTCTAGACAGAGAAAGTACTTCATTGATTTACTCCATTTGTATATACTAATGTCATGAAAAAACAATGTATTGAAAACCTAAGGTTAACGAGGTTTTAGACTTTTTTTAAAATAAAACTGATTTAATTGATTCAACACAAAATTGCAAATTTAGTAGTACATTAGCTTTGAAATAATAAAAATATTTGACTACAAACAAGTTGAATTTTATTTAAAGCAAAGGACAAACAAATTTATTTGGTTTATAGAATGAATTTCAATCCACTGCAAAGGAGTCCAATTTTCCACAGGAAAAGTTGAATTGTATAATTTTAAATCAATTGAATTTTCTTTCCCTTTTATATTCCACCTTAAATCAACAGACCAAAAATACAGTTAATTTTATTGCACAGTTTTAATGTCAGTACTAGAGCTAGTGAAATTCTGCAAGGCCAGGTATCACCAATCTTTCCTTTTCAACCATTCATGAGGAAAGCACATTAAGTGGCAGAGGTAATGATCTCATCTCAACAGTAAATGTTCAATGTGAGTTTTTTATGCACTCTACATACAATGTGTTTCTCATTCAGTCAGTGTGGGGAGTAGAACTTATCTGATGAAATACACATGTGCATTTGAGCTAAATAATAGACAGTTAGTTAATATATGCAATAAAACAGAAGATGCACAGGCCTGCATTAACAAAGCTTTCTGAATCCCATTTGTTACTATGGCTCAGGTTCCTTCCACCTGAAAGGAATGGGGCTCACATTATTCACTTCAAATACACCAATTCTCAGATTCACTTCTGGTGCTTTCTGTGAAGCTTACCCAGCAAAGGATACTTTTTGCCATAACAGAAAGTTTTGATAAACTAGAAAGTTTCCCTTTCTGCTTTCCTTTTCCTCAAAGAGCAGACTTTTTCACTGATAAGAAAAGTTCTGTATAGCCAGCGAAAGGTGTAACATCCTTGGGACCAGCTGAGGTTTGGAATTGCCTTGGAAGTTTTCTTTTTCAACTGGTGGCCAAGCAGAATAACTTGGCTTAATGGTGCTGTTTCAGCACTAACTTCTTTGGCAGTAATTGCAAGCATTTCCAGGATAGGAAACAGGTGTTTCAACATGCTTCACTGGGCAGAATGAAGAACAATTCCCTCCCTGGTGTCACTGTACATGATGTATTCAATGATTGCTACTTTCTGATCAAGAATATGTGCACTCGTAGTAGAAAGCAATCCATCTGGTTTTGTAGTCAGGAATGAGTTGTTGAAATAGAAAGTCATTACTTTGGCGAGGAGGAGGGGAGTAGTGTCTGGCAACAAGGCTGGCTGAACATGTTTTGCTTAACTTTAAAACCAGCTGAATACTGGAAATATGGCTAGAATGTATGAGGGTTGGGTTTTTTTTCATGTAGGGGAAGCATATGTATGTGGGAAGAAAAGAGAAGTTGAAAGATGAAAAAAGTCTAATTAAAAGAAATTAAAAAAAAAATTATGAGAGTCAAGTTCTTATATCCAATGTCTGTTATGTTCCAGAGGCAATGTAGTTCTGTTGACTAACGTCAGGTGAGGTTTTAATTATGCAGATAAAATCACAGTATGGTTTGGGTTGGAAATGAATGTTAAAGGTCATCTAGTCAAACCCCACTGCAATGAGCAGGGACATTTGCAAGTAGATCAGGTTTTCAGAGTCTTGTCTAGCCTGACCTTGAATGTTTCCAGGGATGAGGCCCACCTCTCTGGGCAACCTGTGCCAGTGTCTTACCATGGGCATTGTAAAAAAATGTCTTTCTTATATCTAGTCTGAATCTACCTTCTCTTAGTTTAAAACTATTACCCCTTGTCCTTTCACAACAGGCCCTCTTAAAAAGGTTGTCCCCATCTTTCTAATATCCCCCTTTTCAGCATTGAAAGGCCACATGGAGCTCTCCCTGGAATCTTCTCGTCCCCAGGCTGAACAACCCCAACTCAGTCTGTTTTCAGACCAGAGATTCTCCAGCCCTCTGATAATTTTTGTGGACTTGCCCTGGACTTGCTCCAACAGGTCCATGTCTTTCTTATGCTGAGGAATCCAGAGCTGGATTCAGCACTCCAGCTGGGGAGCGGAGCAGAGGGACAGAATCACCTCCCTCAACCTGCTGACCACGCCTCCTTTGATGCAGCCCAGGATAGGGTTGGCTTTCTGGGCTGCAGGTGCACTTTTCCATGCCTTTCATGTCCAGCCTTTCATCCAGTCATATTCTGAAGTCCTTCTCAGCAGGGCAGCTGTCAATCCCTTCATTACCCAGCCTATATTTCATACCAGATGTTGCCCTGACCCAGGTACAGGACTTTACTTGTGAGGTTCCCATGGGCACTCTTCTCAAGCCTGTCCAGGTGCCTCTGGATGGCATCCTTTCCTTCCAGCTTGTTGACCACCACACAGCTTGGTGTCATCAGCAAACTTGCTGAGGGTGAGCTCAATCCCACTGTCTATGTCTTTGATTAAGGTATTGAACACAATGGGACGTAAAGCCCATTTTTAGAATCCTCCTGTCAGTGCAGCAGTCACACCAGAAAGCCTACATTACCTCTACTTTACTAGAAATACCCAATTTCCTCTTCCAAATATAGAAAAAATATTTTAAGTACTGTCTTGTGACAGCAGTTGGCAAATGCTGCCTTCCCTAAGGGTGATCACAGTGTACAATGTAACAGCTGCATTACCTAGAAAAGCTCAAAATTGGTTTTTGATGAAGAGAGGGGAAGAATGACTTTGTGATGAATGGCGTTTATCACAATGCAATGGTGGTGGCCATGGGAAAGGGACTCAGGAATCAGAGCTAGTGTTTGCACCTAAACACAGAAAATAACTTTCCAGGATAGCTACTTTTATTTACTAGAAGCAGGCCTAACTTTATTGTCATTATGTTCTTTTTTCTAATAAATGGGTAAAAGTTCTCTTTTACTTATTTTTGCTTCAAGAATTATACTAAAAATCAGTACCCTGCCACTGTGAATTCAACCCAGTGGTAGCATATCATAAATCACTGTGATTCTATTGTACTCTAATGTATCTTTTTGCATCTATGAAATGTACCTTTTTGTACAGCAGATTTGGTATCTTAGACCTAAAAATTCTTTATGCCTTCTTTTTTTCCATTATTTTCTTTCATGCAGATAGATAAAGAGGTAATCATCGAAGAACTATGGAGTACACCTTGCAGAAGGAGGAAAAATACAAATTAAAGTAACATTCAGTTATAGCAAACTCACTTTAATAGCTCTTTTATTCACTGAAGAAGATATTATTAAGGAAATATGAATATTCTGAGATAAGTTATTTAAAGAACATGGAGCAGTATCTGAGTTTTTTCTACTTCAAAAGACCACAGTGAATGCTTGAAAGATATAATCTTAAATTTACAGCCTGGATTAAAGTTGAAAATGTATAAAATTCAGCACGTGAATTCAAGAAAGTAAAAAAAAGAAAGAAAATAAAAATGGACAAGGGAGATAACATGCAATTTCTTACCTTATTAGTATCTTCCTTCACAGGGAAAAAATAAAAAAGACTAGGCTTATTTATTATAGAGACATGACTGCTAGGAATTTGGATGCAGCTGACACATCCTTAATCTGAGTGCATCTGGGAATCACGAGCTCTTACAGATTCAAGGATGATTGGAAGATTGTCAGACCAGTTTTATTGATATTTTAGTACTACCTCTCAAAAAGGGAAAACTGGGTAAGTAAATTTGCATGAGGAGAAGACTTGATGGGCTATCCCATGGTGGGGTTATCAGTTGGATATATCCCCAACAACAGTAAAAATATCCTCCAAGCCCTAGAAATGTGTTTTAATAGGCTACCCTTACTCCTGTGACCACAGAGGTTATTTAGACAGAAGCCAGCCAGCAACCTGTCCTGTGAAATTTCCACCGCAATCACGAATTGTCTCACATGGGAGGACACACCACGTCTGGCAGAGTCTTGAGTGATTGTTGTGGTTTAACCCCAGCCAACAGCAAGTCATCACCCAGCCGCTCACTCCTCCCCTGCAGTGAGGTGAAGGAGAGAACCAGAAAGGTAAAAGTGAGAGAACTCATGGATTGAGACAAAGACAGGTTGAAAGGTAAAGCAAAAGCCACATTCACAAGCAAAGCAAAACAAAGAATCCATTCACCACTTCCCATGGGCAGACAGGTGTTCTGTCATCTCCAGGAAAGCCAGACTCTATCACGTGTAATGGGAACTAGAGAAGACAAACACTAACTCCAAATATGTCACTCCCATTTCCTTCTTTCCCCAGCTTTATATACTGGGGAAAATATATAAATCACGTCACCCTATATTATGGAATATCCATAGGACATGGGTTAAAAAAAATATCAATTAGGGATTAGTGTATAGGCTAAATAGAGGCATCACAATTGCTTACTCTGCTCATGCTTGCTCTGCTCATACTTGCTCCTATGCATCCACTTTCAGCTGTGGTTGAAAACAAAACAGAGGACTAAACAGGCAGTTTTCTAAAACAATACAGCTGTTTTTTATGTCTGCTTAGAGTTTAGAAGCAACAAGTCTTGTCTTTAAAAGCATAATTTTATGCCATTCTCGGGACATACAGAATAAAGCAATTAACTTCTACTTAGTTTTAAAAAATCTTCCAGAAATATCACAAGTTTACTTTTTGCTTCCATTTTTCAGACAAGTAAACTGGATTAACGAGAAGAGAAATATTTGGTTTTATTGTTCAGGATTTTATTGTAGAACTAGTTTGGTAAGTAGAATCCATTTTGTTACACGGATAATAGGAAAAGACTTCAGATGAAAAATTTTATCAGAGTTTCAGGGACACAGAGATACCCATGATGTCATTTGTAGCTGTATGATTTTTTTCCCATCAGATTGTCAGCCCATATTAATGTTTGCTTTTGTCAGTATGGAACTTGTTAAATATGGCAGGAAACTTGGGAGAGTAATATGTGCTGCAATTTATTCTTATCCCATCGCAGTCTGCAGTCAGAGTGACTTTATCCTTACACATCAGATTTTGTTGGGGAAGGAAGATGTTGGGATTTTGTTTTTCCCCATTAAGTTAATGCAGAAGAATCTAATAAAACTTGCACTGTTCCTTGCAAAATAATAAAAGCATAAATGAGATATGTCAGACAGACCCCATTGTATATTCATGCAGACATCTACAGCTATTCTGGTGCATTGCTAAAAAAACCAACTCTGCATTGTTTACAGTATTTTTTTTATTGATGTAAATGAGCAATTGAAACTAAATTACTGAGACGGGCTTTCTTGCTATTGCAGTTTGACTCACCCATATGTTCCTAAAAGGCGATCTTTTCTACTCAGGCCAAAAATCCCAGAGAAGAATAACTGATGAGGTATGAATCTATCAATTTCTTTGAAGGAAAGGGAATTGTTTTTACAATCTTGCATATTTTTATCCCTCCTCACCTTTTATGACATTCACATGTTGCCAGCTAGAATTAGTGTCATGAGTTATAGCAACAGTTTGAAACAATCAAAGCATCTTTTTTAGAATACAGAATCTTAGAAGGAAAGCCTCTAAACATATGTTGTTTAGACAGGTGCTCTGTAAAATACAACTTTCCTCAGGTGAAGCTGCTGTCAGTGCTTTTAATCAAAAAACTACAAAAAGCATGTTGTTTGTCCTTTTGCTTTCCCCTCTCCCTTGGTTGTTTTTTTTTTTTCTTATTTTATGAAAAATAAAAATCAGACCACCTTTTGTGTTTCCGTATGTGTGTTTTTTCCACAAAATAAAGGAAGGAGGGCAGTGGAGGTAAAAAAAGGATAAATTATTCTAAAACCAATTTGTGAAATATAAGGAAATTATAAGGGCAAAAAAGAAACACTCCTTACTGACCAAGGAAGGAAATTTAAATGAGTTGGTCTTTCACTCACTGACAATCCCCAAGAGCTCTCATTGTCTTCTTTTGTGGTGGCTGAGCAGCAGCATGGAAGTGCTGGGAGCAAACTGTAAGATCTGTTGAATGTAAGAGGAATATAGGTCTTGCTTTTGATTTGTACTTCAAAGAATGTAAATGGTGTGTGTATATGTGCGTGTTTGTATATATATATATAAATATAAATATATATATATATATAAATATACATATATACGCACACAGATCTGTCCCACTACAGAGATTTCATTGTCATTACTGGGACATCAGTCATTCTGCTCTTCATTTACTACGAAATTACTACTGAATTCTAACAAATTTGTGCCCCAGAAGTCCTGCAGTGTGTCTTCTTACTCTCTACGTTAAGTCTAAGATTTCAAGTGTCCCTACAATTTCACTGTACAAATGCAATTCATAGAATGCAGGTTCTGAGGAAAAAGTCCCTAAGAAACAGACCAAAAGTGAGAGTGTTATTCTTCTCCAGATTGATTCACTTGAACTTGGGCTTCTGTATGCAATGCCTGCATTTGTGCTAGATGTCTGAGCTTCCATTAGACATCAAGACAATCTGGATTTACAAGCACATATATGGTACTATCTAGAACCCTGTGGATCATTCACGGCATCTCCAAGGAGTTGACAATGGGGACAAATTGCGTGCAAGAGACCCAGGCCATTTTGCAGACATGTCTGGGTCCATTCCAACTCAGAGCATTCTATGATTCTGAATCTGTGGGATATCTGGAGGAGAGGGAGGATGGCCTAAAGCTTTTGAGATATTCCTGGTCACATACCTGTGCTACAGAGTCAAGTCTGTACCCAATACAGCCAACAGGGCACTGACTGCAACTCAACTTATCTAAAATAAGTTCTACTTGCTGGCCATCTGAAAGATGGTCTCCCTTTACCAGATCTCTGCTGAGTGCAATGAGAGCAGGCATTCCTTGACAGAGTGTGCAGAATTGTATACACCTGTGCCAAAATTCAGTAGTCTTACTGTGAAAATAGATCTATCTCTAGAGGCACAATTTAGCTGCAGAGATATAGGTGTCTAATGCTATGTAAAGCATCCTTGCTCAACCTCCTCTGCCTTTAGGCACTGGTCTCCTGTAGGTCAGTGTCTCCAGTGTCCAAACCCAGGTGCTGGCAGGGAAGCTCAGCAGAACTAGCCTGTGTGGGAAGAGGCACAGTGTCCTGTGCTGGACACTGCTGGTTTCAGCCAGCTCCAAACCCCCACTGCAGGGCACAGCTCAGTGCAAAACTATTTTTCCTCAAGTCTGGATTTGACTGATATCTCAAAGCACCCCACTCTAATAAATGTTCAATTTCAATACTCAAGTTCCTCAGAGACTTAAAATCTCAATTCCACCTGCTGGTGTCTCAATCCTACCATTTTCCTCTTCAATATGCATTTTTAAAGCTATCTCAAAATAAATATACTAATCTATAATTTTCTATAATAATTTGAGCACTAACAGCAAGCACAAGCAACAGAAGCTGCCAATTTATTTTGAAAAAAAGGATGGGGAAATATTGTGTCCTGTAGCAAAATGACATCCCGAGGCTTAAAACATTCAGTCAATCTTTTTAGACTGCTGCCTCTCCAGATAAGATCTGCTTTATTTTTATTTTATAACAGCTAAGTGATTACGGCTTCTTTTCCGTCTGGATTTTTAGCCACTGGTATTATGCAAGTAATAATTTCTTTCTCCCTCCCTCTCTCTCTCTCCATCTTTCTTTTCTTTTTTTCCCCTCCTTTTTCTTTTGTTTTGTTTTTTGTTTTGTTTTGTTTTGTTTTCTTCTTTTAACCTTTTTCATCTTTTTCGTGGTAACTGGGTTTCCATTGGCTATCTGAAATAACTGATATATAGAAGTCCCGTGATGTTAATCAACTGTTTCTGAATGTGCACCTTCCTCTATTTCTTTTTCTTAATTGAGAATTTGCCCTCTGACAAAGCTTTCCACATTTCATCTGAATTTGATTTGTCTGTCAGAAGCAGAGAGAAGGAAATCTCATCTGATTTTAGGATGTGTCTGGGTGTTTTGAGCAAATGGAAGGGGGAGCGGGGAGCAGTTGATGCTGGCATGCACAGCAGTGCTGCGAGGTTACCAAGCAACGAGACAGAGAAATGTCACAGGGGCAGGGGAGATGGGGAAGATGAACAAAAGTGCGGACAAAGGATTTGAGAAGATGAAGGGGAGTGTCACGATTGCCTGACCTCTTCCTTATTCCTTATCTTGAGTTGCAATGGCGTCCGTAAATAACGGCTGTGTAAAGCATCTCAGTTTGTTTTCGTGGACCCTTGGAGGCAGAAGGGATTGAGAAAGCCTGGAGTGCAACCTGGTCATCAAAGGATTATCCTGTCAAGAGTCCACTGCGTAAGCAAAAGGGGACAAATTGTGCATGTGAACACAAAAAGCGCATGTTTGTCGCTGGGAGAGAGTCACAGTACAAACAAATCCTGTTGTGTATCACATAGAGTAAAAAATATTAGTCAGAACCTGATTTGGCTTCAAAAACGTTGATAGTTCATAGAATACTTTAAATTTGGAATTTAGATTTTCTTTGGTTTATAAATTCTTAAAAATTTTTCTTGCACCAACTTCCCACACTTATGACTCCATGCAAATAATTTAAATTAAATCAGTCTTCCCAAAACGAGAAATAAGGAAAAGTTGGAATGTAGAATCCTTACCTGCCTATTTCAGGTTTTGCAAGGGATTTCATGACTTTTTTATGCATATTCTACTTCCTTGTTAGGTTTCCAATCTTGAACAAACCAGGATACAGTAAATCCTTAAGGAACCATACTTGCCTTTTGGATAGTAATATGGCAAGATAGTGTGAACAGCTCCGTTCAGCTCCTCCTATACTCTTTGAGCCAACTTAAACAAACCCTTGATAAATGTAAAAACCTGATCTTGTGTCGCTCTGTAAGGAAAGGTTTCCTTATAGGCATCCTAAATATTTAAGATATATGTGAAAGGTGCAATTCATGATATTATTAAATCAGTTTAAATTCATGGGATTGTCTTCATTTGTTTAAATTGTCAAAATTTATAACATCACTTCTAAAAATTAATTTAAAAAGAACTGCATAAGTATTTTTATTGCCTGATGTTGCCCTAAGATATTTATTCTGAAAATTATAACATATATGTAATGGTGCATGCAAAATATTCTAAAGGACCTTGAAGCTTTTCTTGTTTTCTTTTCCTAGTGTGCTTTTGTTTTCAGCTTTTGACAGTATCTTTTCTCAACACTGTAGGAAACTGAGAACTGATTTTTGAGCCTTTGACAACAATGACCCAGCAATTCACGTGAACAAGTCAATTTTTTTCTAGGTCATTACGACAGAGTGATGTTTTTAGAGCCTGGGGTTTAGGGAAAAATAGCAATTGCTTTCTCCTTGGAAAAATAAAGCTGAAAAATGACTGACCATTTGAAGATGCTGTGTTCCTCAGTAGTCCTCTCTTAGTGGAATATAAAAGTTTGAGCTAAGAAACAACTCTATATGTTGCTAAGTCACTGTCTGAAACACCGCTGACATACAAAAACAGACTTCCTTGTTATTCAGCTACCATTTCAAAGCATTTCCCCAAGGTTAGCTTGAGGGTGAGCTGCACCAGCAGGAGACTCCGTCATGTGGTCTCAGCACTTTTCTGCTATATCTTAGTGGCAATTCATGTCGCACATTATTCACTATAGAGCCTGGGGACTCCCAGACCTGCCAATTGAGAGGTGTGTCACCTGCACTTACAAGCTACAGAAACATGGCCTTATCTCTTAGCCCTTACAAATTCAATTTCTGGGCAGCCTTTAGAACCAACAAGTTACCACATGATCAGCCTCTGTTAAACTTTCACAAAATCTCCTTCTTTATTCTTGTCATCTGCAGTATATTCCTCCTCAAATGGAGCAGTCTGATTTCACAATTAATCTCTGCTGACTTTACTAGTCTGGAATAACACATACCCTACACAAATATGTGTTATTATCTTTTTACATATCTCCCTCAGTAGCTGGTATAAACTTTGCTGAAGTTAAAAATGTGACATCAACCAAATAAACTACATTTTCAAAATGGGAAATTTTCCATCTGGTTGATTTTCTTTTGCCCTGTTTTCCATGAGAATGCCATTCAAATTGTGAGATGCCCTATTTTGGGTTGCAGTGCCTACTCATTTATCAGAATGGATGTATATACCATACACACATTAGAGCCATGCATATGGCCATGAAGATAATCTATGGAGAAGGAAAATGTACAGATTGTATCTGCCAGTGAAACAACCTCCTACCACCCTAATTAAAAAAAAAAAAATTAAATCCACAACTTGGTTACCTCTGAGTAAGACACAGGCTGATATTTGTTCTCAAACAAGATGATCATTAAGACAATTTATGTAACTTAAGAAACATATATCCTTTGAGTTGAAACAACAGGAAAACAAACTGATTGAGTAAAACTTGTGAGAGTGAAAGAGAATACTGTGAATTGGGAGACTAGACTGGGCAAAGAAAGGCAACTATCTGGAAAAACTGTGGATACACCAGATATTCTCCTTGGAGCTGCCTTAGAAAGAGTATTTCTAGCAGAGCAGAGGTCACAAAAGCACTCCTTATAATTTCTAGATTGGAAATGAAAATTCAAACGCTGTAAGTTATTCAAATTGAATGATGTCCTGAATGTAGGACTGGCAGTGAGGGACTACTGTACTATACTGAACTGTAACTTTTCAGAAAGAGGACACAGCAGGGAATGGAGGAAACAGATGATTCCACATCTGCCTGTTTTGGAGCTATTTTTGTAAAGGTTGCAAGCAGAGATCTGGCTAGGTCTTTTTAATGAAATTGTTCTCCTTAGAATATGCTGTTCCCTCTTAACCGAACCACTTCATGACGAAATGTGTCAACTGAATTTTAATCAAAAAAGATTTTTTGTGTTCAGGGTAAAATTCCCAGTGAGAGAAAACCTACTTTACAGTATCCAATATACTGATGATCAGGCCCTCTGCGATCTCTGAAGCTGAAGGAAACCTTGATTCTCTGTCACAGTTGAACATTTTCCCTGTTACCAGTGAGTCTTTTAACCATGGGCTAACCACATCCCAGGCTCCTGGTTCCTTCCTCCACAGAGCTGCATACCAAGGATTTCAAAAGGTGCTTTTTCTAACCCGAGGAAAAAGAGCAAAAAAACCTTCTCTCAAGTGCTGATTTTTTTTCCCAGCAAGCTCTTGCAACCTGCAGATCATCAAGAGAGACTAGGAAATTGCCATTTCCCGACTCCTGTGCTCCTGAGTTGGCACCAGCCAGTGTTGTACTAGACAACACACCTCTGCTTTAGTTTAATGGTTTTAAGTGGCTTTAAGGTGAAAGATGGTAGATTTAGATCAGATATTAGGACGAATTTTTTACTCTGAGCTTGTGAAGCACTTGCACAGGTTGCCCAGAGAAGCTGTGGACGCCCCATCCCAGGAAGGCTGGGTTGGATGGGGCTCTGAGAAACTGGGTCTAGTGGAAGGTGTCCCTGGCCAATGCAGGGAGCACTGGAACTAGAAAATCCTGAAGATCCCTTCCATCCCAAAACATTCTGTGATTCTATAATTCCATGATTCACTTGGACAAAATAAGAAGTGCAGGAGAGTAAAACAGTCACGTCTTTGAAAAGTGATATGGGATGGTACTTTGTTCTGGTCATCTGCAGCATATTCCTCCACAAAGGGAGCAGTGTGATTTCACAATTAATCTCTGCTGACCTTACTAGGCTACAATAACTATGTAGCATCAGAAGCCACAGCTCCTGCCTGGACTTTGTTCCAGTAATTCAATTATGATGCATGTGGAGCAGCCATGTAACACAAGCACTGAGTATGTAGGCCACTTGAAATATAAATGGGCACTATTTAAAGAGTGGAGGCATTTAGATATAAATAACCAAGGAGTGCAATCAGCTTCAGAACATCAGCTTTTAAAAAAAAACAAGCTTGCCATTTGCTTACAAACGGCTGTTTCCCATTTGCAGCGGTTATTTCTGTAAGTTTGTTCTTCTGTTTTAAAGAATTTCCTTAACCCCAGTTTGAAGTGAATCTTGCTGGTGTCAGCTATTGCTGGGGGGAAGGAGGGGAGTCTCATTTCAAATAAACTGGGTCAGTTCCCTTCTTTGTCATTATGAATAATTTCATTGCTGCAGTTTGAAAGAACTTATGTAAGTTGTCTGGATCGTGGAGATACTCAATTCACACAGCAGCAAATGGCCATGAGACCTGTGGGGTTGCAACTACCTATACATAATGCATATTCTCTGACAATTCAGGGAACATTTTTGTCTTTAAAACATATTGTTTATAGTCAGTAAAATCAGTTCCATGAACATAGAAGTTTATATCCTTGTTTAAAATGAACTATTAGTACACCTATATATTAAAAATATGTCCTTTTTCATTGATATAACACTTTTTCTTGTTTTATCCACAGAGTTTGTTTGAATTATTATCTGTGATGGCATAATTTCATAGATAATTCATGTTAAAAACACATTAAAATATTGTATAAATTGACAAAAATATAAAATCTATGCTACTTTCTCCATAAGCCTGTTGTGAATCTTGTGAGTCAGCATACCACATGTATTTTTACTTTTATAGTCTTTGAGGTTTTATTTCTTTCATTACCAAATTTCTGGGGGGTTTACTTGGTTGGATATATTTTTACCTGAAAATATGTTATGTAAGATTTCAAAACTGTGGAAAGAGAAGAACAGTGATACTCACAAATAACATGAGTTCCTTCAGTATAATTGTTCCATAGGGTTTTAACATACCAAAATATTTATTTATCGTCTTTGAGTTCCAACACTATCCTACTAAAATCTATTTTCTGTTATGTGGATACAAGTAAAAGCTCTCCCAGACAATCCAAAAAATCTTATTTTGAAATACAGTCAATCACCAGAGAGTTCAGTTTTATAAAAAACATTTATATTCATCAGATATAGAAAGTAGATGCAAACATTTCTACCATTGTTAAATATCTTCTTTCTTACTTGGAAAAATAATCATTACCTTTGACCACTACAACATGAGAAAAGGATCAGCTTCAAAGAAAGAAAAGATATTTTCCTGAACTTAAGGAACTAGATCAGGGTTCAAGTGATTCAGATTTATTCTTTGGCACTGATACAGACTTCCAAAATACCCTTAGCTAATTACTTTCAGCTAAAATGGCTCCATTACCTGTATGAATAGGATTGCACAATATGAATCCTCTCACTTATCTGAATAAGGTTATTTGTGAATTATTCATATCAAGTGTACTGAAACAATTTGTCATTTTCCTGGAAGGAAATTAATTCTTTTTTTTTATCGTTTTTTTTCTTTTTCTTTTTTTCTTCGTTTCTTCTTTAAGGAAACAGTCACTATCTGATTGAGTTCCTGTTCTTCTGTCTCATATTAGAATTAGGTTCTTGTTTTTATTGTTCAGAAATTAGGCTAAAGACCTCACTGAACCATATTTTCTTCTCCCTCATTACTACTTCTGTCTTTTTAACATATTGTGGAGGGCTATGGTTGGAATGGCTTGCAAGTTGTGGTCTCAAGATGCAATGCCTTCAGTGATTTCTCCAGGACACTCTGGTGCACTGCATATATTCATAGCAACATTTCCTAAATATTGACATACTGCCATCATGTATTTATAATTAAATTAGATTTTAAATAAGAGAAGGTGAAGTAACCACCTCACTTCCTTTTCTTGGTGGTTCATAGAACCATAGAATAGTTTGGGTTGGAAGGGACCTTAAAGATCACCTAGTCCCAACCACTCTGCCATGGGCAGGGACACCTTCCACCAGACCAGGTTGCTCAAAGCCCTATCCAATAATTTCAGGGATTGGACACCCACAGACTCTGGGCAACCTGTTCCTGTGTTTCACCATTCTCACAGTAAAGAATTTCTTCCTAATGTCTAATCTAAATCTCTCCTCCTTTAGTTAAAACCATTCCCCCTTTTCCTATCACTATTTGCCTGTGCAAAAAGTCATTGTCCCAATATATATCTTTCTCACATATATACCAACTCATTATTTTCTTGGTCAATGAAAAGTTTAAAGAATTACTGGCAATTTTTTTCTCCGTCAGTGCAAAGAGATTTAACACCTTCACTTCTCAGACCTAATTACAATCAAGTCTTATTAACAGTTTCTGACTTGGACCAGCTGTGGAACAGAATCTTCCAGACAAGGTTTCCAGTTCCAAAACAGACATCAGTTCTTTGGCTGTTCCCCTAGATGTCCTCACAGGCCACCCAAAGTCACTCACAGACCTTTGGATGTCCAGTAAACCTTAATTCTTCATAACACTATAGTTTCACTTCTGCTACACCCTGTCCCACTAGGCTTTGTTGCTCAGCCTAGCTTTTCACTAAGCTCTACAGGCTCCAACCTCGTTGACTCCAAACAGTGTCAAAGACAGAATTTGACCCATTGTACATGGCCAGATGATGTGAGAAATTTGGTGTTTTACACACAGAAACAAATATAGAAGAAGGTAGTACAAACCTAACTAAATTAATTGGAGATTTAATAGATGAAAAAAGATATACAGCAAGTAGGGTTTGTGCTTTATGCAGTGCATTATACTATGATGTCCCAAACATTCAAATGAGCTCATGTAAAGGTGGCTGGGCTGTCTCTCTC
Source organism: Corapipo altera (assembly GCF_003945725.1). Taxonomy (NCBI): domain Eukaryota; kingdom Metazoa; phylum Chordata; class Aves; order Passeriformes; family Pipridae; genus Corapipo; species Corapipo altera. The sequence goes on from NW_020884892.1 coordinate 2,988,131, forward strand.
CTGTACAGTACCCAGTAAAATGCAGAGTAGGTACACCTGGAATATTAAAATACGAAATGGACACTTGGCTCTGTAACAAGAGGAACCATCACCTTGAACAAAAGGGTCAATGTGAAAGATGGCTGAGCAAAAAACTGTATGGGTGGTGGACTAATAGAAAATGTTAATAAAGATATTAGAAACTTCTATTTGTAATTAGCTTGAATGAAATCTGCATAATTACAAGTCTGAATGGAAATACTCAAGGGGAAAAAATGGAGGCTGCTCTGCCCCTGCAGCAAATACTCATCAACAAAAGGAGAGAAATGAGTCCTTGACTTCTGCTGGGATCCCTTGGCAATATCAATCTCTCCTGGTATTTCTTAAGTAACAATTTGCCCTTCTGACTTTGAAGTCCCTTTCCACTACAGTGAAGTCCTGTTCACTTTCAAGTCATAGACTGGCTACTTTCTAGAGGACAAATCTTGCCCAAAACTTGGAATAATATCTGGAACCAACAATATTTTATTTGTCTCAGTAAGTTTCTCATAAAAAATTGAATCCAATCCTTTTGATGACAAAATGCATTGTTATACACGAACACTGAAGTGCACTAAGAAACTGTCAGAGAAGGCATCAAGGACTTGTTTCCTACCTTAGGCTTTGCTATATTTACACCAATGAAGCATTATAAATAGGTGTCACCGGGATTGACAGTGCCTGCCCAAACCCTCTATTATTGTAACATCCTGCTAGGATCTTGTTATTCATTATCTACAGTTTCATTAGCACACTTACTGTCCATGGAAACCATTACATCAGGTTGCGTCTGACGATGATCTGATGGATGTATTAAAAGCTGCATCTGAAACTCTACAGCACTTAACGGTTTTCTCAAAGTTAGTACAACGGATGATTCATATTCTATCCCCTGCCTTTAAGGATGATGGACCTAATCCAATTTGGGGGTGGGAAAGAGTGAAGCAGACAGCATAATGATGCACAAACACCCAGGGTTCCTAGACGGTATCTGGGGATGTAACTGTCTGAGTTTGGGAAACAGAAAAACAGGAGTATTGAAGTGTTATCTCATGGATAACGCTGGGAGGCTGTGACTGTGCTAAAGTCAGGCTAAGGAATGCATTTTCCATTTTCTAAATTGTCGTGTTCCCAAATGGGCTCTTAGAGATGCTTTGCAATCTTAAAAAAAAAAAAAAAAAAAAAAGAGCAGATTGGTAGGGCTTCAAAGGTCAATTACATTAAAAAGTGCTGAATCCTTTCACATTAATGCCCTAATTGTTTTTATTCCAAGGCTTTTCACTCAGATGTCAAATTCAATTTCTCTTTTTCTTCTCCTGGGTCACAGATACTTAATATTTCTTACTGACACATAATGAACTCTTCTCTTTCTCTTTAATATGTAGCTTCTTTAAAATCAGTCTCTTAAATGATTAGTTCCATTTCTTGTGCAGAGGTTGGATGTCAAGGGTCGGTTTTGGGTTTGGCTTTTGGGCATTTTTTTGTTTCCTATTAGGTCTCTCCTATTACCAGGTATTCTTAGTAAGAAATTAAATCAAGGAGTAACACTCAGATATCAGCAAGCACTGCCAACACAAAAGTGTTGGGAAAATGAAATGTTAGAATCACTGATGCCTAGGATTTTACCCATTTCTTCTTTTGAGAACCTCTTATTCTTTCTCTAATACAAAATAAGGTTCACCAATGTTTGTTGAGAATTTATCTGGAAAAAACGTTTTCTTCTTAGGGTTTTGATCTGTGCATCACCATATGTGTTAAACTATCAGAGTAAAAACTGAAGCATCTAGAGACAAAAGAGACATTACAAAGTTTTTCAAAGAAGGTCTGTGACTCCTGCACTGATCTAGTTCTCTAGCATTCTGAAGGGAAAAGGCAGTTGTGGTAAATGCTGTGCTGAAAGCCTCTGGACAACTTCAGATCTGAAAAGTCTTTTTCCTTACCAGATACTTTCTAGTCCTCAGCATTAGCTATTCTCCACCCTCCTCTTTTTTTTGCCAACCATACACACATGAAAAAGATGAAAGCAGTAGGAAGAGGGGACAAAGAAAAGAACTGTAGGGAGAAGTGCAATGCTTTGAAAATAATTTAGAATTCAATGAAATTGAATTCTAAATGCAGGTTAGTTGTATTCATCAGTAGTGATGGACACTTCTCCTCTTAACATCTTTTAATTTCAGTATTCTCTAATTGTTGTTTGGGTCAGGACAGCTCCAAAATCATTTCTGATTGAGCCTCTGATTTCTACTGGATCCTTGGGTCTCAATTCTTTCTTCTCAGCATTCAGCTGGCATGTAAGCAGCTCACCATGTTATTGTACGTTTGTTTTTACTGTGAAAACAGAATGGGCTCCTATTTCAAAACCTCCAATCTTTGGAACAGGCAGGTGCCATTGATTAAGAGCAAACATCTTGAAAAGCATCAGGCTGGAGCACCTCAAAAATGCCACTTCAAAAGACTCAAAGAGTATCTGTTACCAGCTGAGGGTTGTTTGCTGAGCTACATGGAATGAGCTGCTGGATGAGGAACATGTGGGCTCTGTCTCACTATTCCTGACAGTGTCTTTCATGCCAAGTTCAGTAACAGCCTCACTGCCCTGTGAGTGGGAGGTACCATCATGCTTTGCCATTACTTAGCCCAAATCCCACTGAAGTCAGTAGTAAACCTGCTCAACTGACTGCAGAAATTTGGTCAACATTGATGCACTCTAAGAGATTCTATCCCAAGTCAGAGGAATCTTGTTGCTGGATTCTCTAGCCCTCTTTGTTAACTATCTCAGCACTGAAGCTAAGGAAGATGTGCAGTACCCAACAGCCACTAAATCTTGCTTCACTCTTAAGCATTATTTCAGTGCTAAAGAAATCTTGTCTCTGGAGTAAATAATAATATCTTCAGTAAAAAAAGAAGGAATCAATCATATTTTTTTTGTGAATAGTGAAGGGATTTGAATATTATGGAGGGGAAAAAAACCCACAAAAAATACAAAACAAACAAAGAAAATGCTTCCAAATAGGAAAATTAACAAAAAAATGCATTGTATTGAAGGTTTGTTGGTCTGATCCAAGTGTGTAGGTTGCTGTGAGTGACTGGGCATGTGCTGTGTCAATCACTGGCAACAATCAGTAGTAAAACAATTAGTTTAAGAGAAATTACTGCAGCTCACAATTCTATTCACTACTCCAGCCTCTAGGACTGGATGACACAGCCACGGCACACTGAAAGTGGAAGGGGAGCCTTCCTTGTCCTGCCTAGTTCTTGCAGACAGCAATGAACAAAATTGCTCTCCAGCACAGATTAGTGTTACATATTCAACATCTCAGATTTTTCAAGAAAATGTCAATATTGGTGACCATAAAATTTAAGAAATTATTTGCCGGCTCCTTCAGAAAAAAAATACACCTCCTATTTAAGAATCCCTTAGCTCTTCCTTCCAGCATTTACAGTGTGCTTAAGAAACGTATACATAAAATATTGGAGGGCAGGATTCCTGGGTATCTTGATATTGGCTGTTTGCAAGATTAACAGAAACATGACACTTGATTGAAGAGTGACAGCATTATCTGTAGTCAAGTCTTGTGTGTACAAGCAGGTCCTGCCCGGAATTGGATGTGCAAGTCAGTGAATGCACCTGACTGGCCATGCTCCTTCTTTCTCTCTCACAGCTGTCAGTGCAGCAAGATGAGAAAACTGGAGACACTCTACACACCATGCAAAGTCCCACTTTGCATATAATGTGAATTTTTAGTGTCTTATTTACATAAATTCCCTGACATCAAATCCTTCATTTCCTTACTCTTCCTCCTACCAAATCTGTAACTCTTCTTCTTCTGGAGGTTTCCATTCCTCTGGAAGCTTCTCTCACCATTAGGAAACATCAATGGTTAGTCAGGAGCGTCGTGGGTTCAAAAACCTCTACTTGGCCCAGACTGGGCTTGAAATACAGGTACAAGCACAGCTAGTGGGGCTGCTCCTCCTTCCTGCTCAGTGTCAGGGGTCTTACTTAGTGTGAAGAGGAAGAATGAGATCCTGAGAAAGCATCACTGCACTGAGCTGGCTATTTTGCTATCCTGTGTTGAGCAGTACGATATGAAGGCAACACTGTTTCTATGACACTTTTCAAAATATTTCAGCATTAAATATTAAGCTCATATCCAAAGCCACTAAATAGCACATAGAGAACAAAAAGGCCTTTTAAATGCTTCAGTCCATCAAATTTTCGATACAGAATTTTTACTTGGGTTTTATCCAATCTAGTCTTAAATGTCCCAGCACTTTCCTTCAAAAGCTCTTCTCCTGCCAAAGACATTCAGGCAGATGGTATTAGCAAGTTAGGGAAAAGGGACATTTCCTGTTTTGTGTAGCTCCAAAGATACATTGCAATATTTTCTTGATATTTGGCCATGATGTTCAAATTTTCTCCTGCTAAAATTTAATACATTTTACTAAAAACATCATCAGCTCTTATCTCTTACCATACATTCCCATCAAATCCTGATCATACATTCACTTGATGGCAAACAGAAAAGAGATATTTTGAAAAATCGTGAAGTATACCATGGGATTGTGTTACATATGTTCCAGTATGTATTGTGATGTATTATAATCCTTTACATGTACTATATTTTTATTGCATTTTATTGTATGTATTTTATTTTTATGAATGTATGCAATTGTAATGTAAACTATGCATTATAATGTTTATTACAGTAAACATTTTAACATGTATGTCATGACATAGCACCCAGATTTGCATATTATTTGAAATACAATAATCACAGGCAACAAACCTACATATAAGAGTGAGATATTTTTTTTTCCCAAGACCTTCGTTTTCACTCATTAAACCAATGGAAGTTTTGCCATATCCTCACATAAGAGGATAGGACAAAGGTTATGGATTTTAAACAGGAAAAGGGTAGATTTAGATTACCAGGAAAAAAAAAATCTTTACTGTGAGGGGGATAAGACACTGGACCAGGCTGTCCAGGGAATTTGTGGCTGCCCCATCCCTGGAAGTGTTCAAGGCTGGGTTTGATGGGGATCTGAGCAACCTGGTCCAGCAGAAGGTGTCTCTGCCCATAGAAGGGGGTTTGGAACTAGGTGGTCTTTAGCATCCCTTCCAACTGAAACCTCTCTGTTTTTCTATGATTCTATGTGGCTTTTTATACACATTATGAAATCCATAAAATCCTCTATTCTGAATAGAGAGATAATATTATAATGATCTGCCTTTTACCCCTGAGTACACTCTGCTGGTAGTAGTACATACAATTCTCCTTAATTTAAGTTATTTATTTCAGTTCCTTTCTAATATTAGTTATTTTTTGTGGGTTTGATTCTTAGTTTGTCTTTTGTTAGAGGCCAAACTAAACTGTGAAAAAGAAATGGAAGCATTTATACTCCAATCCATTGTATCTGATGTTTTCAGCTTTTCTAATGCACTGATTTTTTCCATGCCCAGCTCTAAAATCTAAGCCAGGAGACATAAGACTTCTTATGAAAAAAAATATAATCAAAACAGAGAAAGCCTTTTACATGAGCAGCAAGCTCAAATCTTAATTACCTGTAGACATCCAGAGATAGTTTCAGACATTCCCAAAGGTGAAGAGGGGTTGTTCATGTCACCTTCCTGTAATTATATGAAGACAGGAGTGGAAAGCATTGACACATGGCAAATGAAACCGATCTTCAACAGGGCACTGTTATAAAGAATCAGTGAAGTATGCACCACTAGGCTTTGACCTTCATGCAGTAGGAGGCAATGAAACAGAATTCTTTGATTTAAAAAAGCGTTTTTAAAAAAAAAAATGGATAGTTTATGAATCACAGAGGGCCAGAGTTGCAGCTGGCACTGCATGGGTGCACAAAAAGTTAAGAGAAGGTAGTAAGGAGACTTCTATCTCCTCCCCTCACTTCTTGGTCCTTGGACTTCATCGATGTGAAGGCTCTAGTGGAGATAAAGGAGTGGAAACCCCGAGGAGAGCAGAAAATGGTGATAGTCCTTTCATTTTCATGGCTGACAGAGCAAGGTCAGTGGGGAGACAGCAGAGTGGATGGGGAAGAGGAGCATATCACCTTTACTTTTAATGCTTCAATGGAGTATTTTCAGTCCCCCCGGACTCCCTAAATTCCCACCCATCTTAACTCAGACCTCTCCAATAACATGTTCAATTATATATTTTGAACTGGGCAGCAACCTTCTGAGTGTCTGTAAACTACAAAAGATAGCTAAAAACCTTCTTTCAGTAGGCTTAAATTTTCAGGGTAGGGTTTGGATAATTTGAAGACTGATAAATCATGCAAGATGGACAGCTAAAATCCTGCCCTAATATTCAGCAGTTCAAAATTTGTGAACTGCCTTTTGCTATTTTTCCCTAGCACCTATTTAGTTCTGTGTGTGTCTCCAGAGCACAGTGTTCAGCTGTATTTCAGATTCTCTTGCAGACCTCTTCAGGCAGGCATCCTACAGAGTATCAATCTGTCCTTCCAAGGTTCCCACTACTTGTGAGCAATAACAAAGCAAGGATGGACTGGAAGTTTCTGGCTATAAGTCAGAAACATAGATTTTCAAGACTGTACTGTTCTCACTAGTTTAAATGTATATTTGCAGAGACTTGCAGACATGCAGCAGAGAGGCACGGACTGAGATCTGAGCAGAGAGTGAGCGCTGAGTTGGGTAGAAAACAGTCTAACAAGGGAATAACAGCAAAAATCAGCAGCAGAAATGGTGTTAAATCTTCTGATTACAAGTCTGGTCTTTAAGCCTGACTATACACTTGTTTACATGGCATGACACTGTTCTTAAAATCTTTATTAAACTCACGCTTCATATAGAAAGAAAGAAGTCTTCACTAGTCCCGATACAAACAAGGAGTGAATAACAATCAATGCTTATTAACTCACCCCAAGGGGGATGAGTTAACCCACCAAAATGTCACCACAGCAGTGGAAATGCCACACCAAGGCTCACTGTGCTTATCATCGGTTACTGATTTCTGCACATTGTAAATTTACAGCTAGAAAGGAACACACTGGGGTGAAATCTTTAGTAGGATAATATGTCACCAGGTCACATTTAGATTTAGATTAGCCAAGGATGGGCATCTGATCAGCAGTGTCTGTATCTCAGACAGCATCCAAAAAGCTGTGGCTTTGTTTTCTCTCTTGGACATTCTAGATAGTTTGTGTTACACCCCACAAGATGACAAACCTCATTATTTTCGTTGGCATTACCAGCCATTTTAATGACCTTTTACCCTGCCTTTCAGTGTTAAAATCAGTGTTTGACTCTGCAACTTCGCCTACGAATGTTTCACCAATTGACACATTATTAAATTCTCTACCTGTAAAGGACAGGTCAGGCCCTTAGCACCAATCTTTAGTTATGTTTGCCTTGGTTATATCCATTTTTACACTTGACATGGATATCCTGCTACCAAATGTTCTTCTTTCCCCATCAGTCCTTAACTGACAATACTAACAACAATAAACAACCCAGTACATTTCAAATGCTGCAGTCAGAGAGGAATATATAAATATTTCATCATGCACAGGCTCTGAGAAAAATGTGAACAAATTAAGGCTCTCATGTCGCGCTTGTGAGACCAGTATTTTATCTTCTCTCTATTAAAAAAGTAATAATCAGAGAAATGCTGTAAACTAACATGAGGTCTCCTGAGCAACATGCAGCATGTCATTAGTCTAGCTATTTATATCCCACACACAGCCCCAGAAGTCATGGTATAAGGAAAGGGTATGCAATAATTGGTGCTGGAAGAGTACTGAGTTCAACGTGCAAATGAAACAAGTACTAATCACCCAGATGGTGTCATCTCTTCGGAGGTTCGCTCTGACTGAGGATTATTAATCTTTCCTTTGTTTTTAATTTTTTTGTTCTTTTTGATGCAGCTCACAGAAAAATAAATGCTGAGGGTTAAGAGGCAATATAGTATCATTTATTACTGCTGTTAATTAGTTGTGTGATGCCGATGCCTGAAGATATCAGAGAACAGAGAGCAGGTCCCTGTTGTGATGGAATTTGTACAAATAGAGAGATGGTCCCAGCTAAGCATCATGAAGGGGACCACAGGCAAAGTGGCTTAGCCAGAGAGCAAGGGTTATCTGAAGTTCTTGCCACACGATTTTGTGAAATCCTTTTCATTTCCACCATCATTTTAACCTTTTCTCTGCCTGCCACCACTTCTTACTCTTCTAACTTTTCATTCTCCTCTGATTTCCATCTCCGAAGTTCTGCTCCCACTCTGTGACCTTGGACTTCTGCAGGAATTCTGATTATGTTCCCTTCTCTCCTCTTTTAGAAGCTCTTTTGAAAACAGCACTTTTCCAACCAATTCCTTCCTGCTTCACAGAATCCACAAGCCCATTAGCAATTTATAGCACTGTATAAGTATATGATCAGAATCATCTGTGAGGCTAAAATCTGCTTTTAGAAGCCAATATTCTGCTTTTGCTGAAGTCAGAGAAGTAACATGGTTTTTAATGAGGGCAGATTCTGATGTATGTTCTTTTCTATATTTCCAGGCACTTTAAAGCCAGACTTACCACCTCCTACAGTGATATAACAACAACAAAATGTAGGGTAGAGTTTCGTTTGCCTTAAATTCTGTGTTTTCTTGAGGTTTATTTGTCCCTTACTAAAACTGTAGACACTATTAATGTTGTTATTGTGATTCATCATGGCTAGGCTTCGCGAACGAAGATTTGGGAAAGGCTCTATCCACATTTCTTACAATATTGTGATTACTATATTATTAATATTATTATTAACCATATTCTCCCTATATTCTACATTTTGCTTGAAATATCCCTCATTACTTCAATAAGGGTTACCTGATGCCATGTAAGACCTAAACCTGAACACCTCGATCAGAACTGACACTTCTAAGGTGGGCGAATTTTGTTGCTGTTGCTGTTCTTGTTTATCCATTGAGAAGATTTAAAAAAATGCGGGCCTGACTCAGTCACTTATGACCACATTACCCACATACAGCCCCACTGCCATCAAGATACACAGTTACACTGATGCAAACAAGTGTATAATTAGATGTAGAAAAGGCACACTTTGGTTGAGGAGACCAGAACTTAACTTTCTTTAATACAGAAGGGTTCCTCATGTTTAACAGGAGTCAATGCCCCTTGCTATTAAGATTGAATGCCAGAGAGAGGAGGTAAAAGAAGGGAGCTGTTGGCTGGGTATTTCCTTTCACTGGATGATTTTGCCACACCACTAGGCTCCTCAGTCCTTAGTAGCTCTGTTTGACAATACTTTTTCCTTCAAAATGAGAATTCTTTATTTCAGGACATAGATAATCAGAGATCATCAGTTGCTGTGACACTAAAATGAGGAGAGGCTGTAAAAGACATGCCAGAGAAAAGCAAGAAGGGCAGTTTCTCAACATCTAGGTCTTAGCAGGCTCTCAGCCAAATTACCACACAGAATTAAGCACCTGAATGTCCTGTACAGTGACTAGAGAGAGATTAAAAACTGATTCCCCAAAGCTAGACTCCAAGCTGAGGCAGGAGTAGGAAATTCTGAGGAGAGGACTCTTAAATCTCTCTCTGCCCTGGACCTTAAGTGATTTTAAGCTTCAATCATCCTTAGGCTTAATCAGGCAATTATCTCCCAACTGGAGGTGGGGTGAGTAGCTCTGGAGCCACAACCTTGACACTGCAGCTGCTTACGTGCATATGCCAAGATGTTTCTCAGGAAAGAGAAGAAGAAGTGTTATTTTTAAAACTCAAGTCTTTCAGGGGAGTATGAGACCTCACATCCAATGCCCCTCTTAGTTTGGATACTTTTCTCATGTGGGGGAATTACTGCACAGGGGCTTCAGCGTGAGCCTCTCCCCATTAACCAGGCACTAGCCAGGCACTCTACATAATTCTGAAACACCACTTTCCTCTGGGTAGGATGTACATCATTAGCTATGGGTCTGGGGAATGAAGAATGGGCCAAAACAGTTTCCTGTTGTGGGTGCTCTTGATCAGCAGTGCAGTGAACTGCTCATCTTGTGACCAGGTACAGGAGTGCAAAAGGCTGGTGAGTTTATTGCTGTTCATCCAGAGAGATCAGTCTTCTGTGCCAAACCTGGCTGTATACATTAGGTACCTTGCCTTTGGTCATGTGAGGGTCTGCACAACCTCTGCTCACCAGTGAGGCTGTGGGAGTTGAAGATTATTAGGAGGTGGGAGTTGAAAAGGATGACTTTTCATGAGAATGTGCTGCTTTTACCTCCAATTGCATGAAGAAACGTCTTTCCCAGATGTCCAGATTTTTTGGCTGGCAACAGAAAGATTGAGGAATTCAGTGAGGGATAGCCTGCAATATGGTGCATCTGAGATGCCTGTCTCTGCTCCAGACAGACTGGCAAAGGGCTTCCCTACATGGGTATGGATTCAAATGCTAGGCTACAGAGCACTTTTTCCTTCCTTTGTGAAAAACATAACAGTGTTTCATCACAACACCAAATGGTGCCAGTACAACAACTTGTAGAAATCAGGTTTTACCTCAGTCTTGCCAAAACCTCGAAAAACAAGTGCTTTAGAGTGCAAGGGGAAATGCAGTAACTACACCTTTATAATAGTTTGTCTTCAGCAAGAGTCAGTGAGCAGACTTCTAATGATGGCAGCAGGAATAAGACATGGCTATTCCTCACACTTGCTGTAACGCAGTCCTCTTCCATTGCAGTTCTTGTTACTAATCCATGACTAGCTTATTCAGGTCCACAAGTATCAGTTGTCTGTCTCTCTCTTTCTCACTCAGAGCTGGAATGCTCAACTTGCATGATCACAGAATCATAGAATCATAGAATCTTAAGGGCTGGAAGGGACTTTAAGGATCATCGAGTTCCAAGCACTCCTGCCATAGGCAGGGGCACTTCCCAGTAGACCAGGTTGCTCAAGGCCTTATCCAACCTGGCTTTGAACACTGTTAGAGCTAGGGCATCCACAACATCCCTTGGTAACCTGTTCCAGTGTCTCACCACCCCCACAGTGAAGAATTTCTTCCTAATATCTAACCTAATTTCCCTTTCTTTCAGTCTGTACTCATTATTCCTTGTCCTAACACTACAGGTCCTCATGAAGAGTCTCTCTCTGGCTTTCCTGTAGGCCCCTTCAGACACTGGAAGGTTACTTTGAGGTCTCCACACAACCTTCTCTTTTCCAGGCTGAGCAGCTCCAACTTCCTCAGCCTGTCTTCATGGGGGAAGTGCTTCAGTCCTCTTATCAACTTTGTGGCCTCCTCTGGACTTGGTTTAACAGTTTCATTTCCTTTTTGTGTTGGGGGTACCAGAACTGTGCACAGAAATCCAGGTGGAGTGGAGCAGAATGGAAGGGGAGAATCCAATCCCTCAACCTGCTGGCCACACTCCTTTTGATGCAGCCCAGGATCTGGTTTGCTTTCATAAAAAACACTATAAGAAGCACAAGGCTGACTTTCCTCACCTTGGCATCCCAGGTCCACTACTTGTAAAATGGTATGTAGATTTTGTTCATCAGTGGGGAGTTCTGGAAATGGGAAGCAAAACGCCCCATCTGCTATTCTGTTTCCTCTTGCTATATAACCAGATCAAAACATACCTAAAATTCACACCATAATGGCTTTCAGGAAAGCCACTCTCAGGTCCATCTATCCTGTCATTTCTGGAGGAGTCAGCAAGATGGGAGAGCTGTGCTATGTTTGGCTATTACCTCATTTCTTTTCTTTCAACCATGTGCTGCCTTCAATCTCTTGGTGTTTCATATGTCAAGAGCAGGAAGTAAGTGGGGCGTAGGATTTTCCTTCCAGCATTATTTGGGCAATGACAGGATGCAGCACAGATGGGATAAGCTTGTTTATCCTGAATTTGCTGGAGTTATTGATAAAGGACAGCTTCATCCCTCTCTGAACAACACCCTCTGTCCTGGTGTCTTGAACACATGCCATTAGCTTCACTCCAACATTAGCCATAACCTGCAGGCAAACAACTTTCTCGAACATAACCATTTTGAAAGAAAAGTCCTGGGTTTGGAGTTTTTTTCCCCATTTTTAAACGTTATTTTTTCTTTAAACTACTTTTTGTTTCCCATATACAACTGAGATAACGGTGCTGCATCTTGCTTAGTAGGAGATTCTCTCTTAACCATCCTACACATCTCTAATATTGGGGTTTTCTTAGAGATGTCCACACCTAAGGAATGTGAGATTCACCGTGGAACTCTACTCTGTGGTGACCCCAGTCCTCTCAACCATAAACCTCTTCTCAATTCCAAGAAAGAGTCAATCTAGTTAGACCTCATCACCCACCCTTTGATCTATATTCTGTTACCACTGCCTATCCCACCTCTGCCTTTATACAAAACTTTATGGGAGATCCTTTTATTTCTGCAAATTGAACAGATTCTTCATAACAGACTCACATCTTGAAAATGCCTCCTCAATCCTCAAGAGCAGAAAGAAAGGTAGGTGTAACAAAGTCATAGAATCATTTAGGTTGGAAAAAACCTCTAAGATCATCAAGTCCAACTGTTAACCCAGCACTACAAAGTCACTACCATATCTCCAAGCAACCCATCTACATGTCTTTTAAATATGTCCAGAGATGGTGATTCCTTCACTTCCCTGGACAGACTCTTCCAATAACTGACAAACTTTTCAGTGAAGAAATTTTTTTCTAATATCCAATCTAAACCTTTTCTGGCACAATTTGAGGTCATTCCCTCTCATCCTATCACTTATTATTGTGGAGAAGAGACTGACATTCAGGAGGAGATACAGGAGAAGGCACAGAGAACAAACCAGAAAACACTTTCATTCTAATCTATAAAATCTTATTATTTCTTTATCTTATATACTCTATCAATTCTCATCCCTACATCACAAAAATGATGCACTAGAGCTAGAAGAAATGCAAAAAGAGAAAAATTAATAAAGAGATTGAACATCTTCTATATGGACAGATATTAAACAGAAGAATTGTTTGTCTGGAAAACAGAAGATGAGGGGGATACACAATAGTGAAGTATATGTATATTGAAAATTCTGGAGAAAAGAAATAGTCAATGGCCCTGTATTTTTTCTCACAACCTAAGAATAAGAGGGAGTAGAAACATAAGTCCTATGAGGAGAGACTGAGGGAACTGGGAGTGTTTAGCCTGGAGAGAAGGTGGCTCAGGGGAGAGACCTTATCACTCTCTTCAACTGCCTGAAAGGGGGTTGTAGCCAAAAGGGTGTCAGCCTCTTCTTCCAGGCAACTAACAACAGAGCAAGAGGAAATGCCCTTAAGCTGCAACACAGGAGGTTAAGTTTGGACATTAAGAAGAATTTCCTCACTGAAAGGGAGGTTAAGCATTGGAATGGGCTGCCCAGGGATGTGGTGGAGTCAGCATCCCTGGAAGTGTTCAAGAAATGACTGGACGTGGCACTTAGTGCTTTGATTTATCAAAGGTTGGACTGGATGATCTTAGAGGTCTTTCCCAAACTTAATGATTCTACAATTCTATGATAAGTGAAATAATGAGGCAGGAATTTAACAAACATAAAAAGGATTTATATTTTCATATAGAGCACAAGGACATAGTGGAACTCGTTGAAACACAATTCCAGAAATGTCAAAATGTGATTTGACAGATTCTTGCAAACAAAGTCCATCCAAAGCAATTAATAATAAATATACAGATGCAGAGTTCAGACAGAGAAATACCCAAAATGCTAGTTCCTGGTATTTAGGAAGTTGTACAAGGAGAAATGTCACCCTTGTCTTTTATTGTCTTCATTCCTTTAGCAGCTGTCAGGAACAGGTTACTGCTCTATCAGGTAACAATCTCACTAAGAGTCTTTCTTTGGTTCGCAGTGAACTGTAATCACATCAGTATCACTACATTAATAATGACATTGAAATATAATATTTGGAGTTACTTGCTTTCACAGAGAAAATGTTGAAGTAGAAATTCAAGAGAGGATCTTTTCCACCCACATCTTTCCATGATAGCTACTTAAGTTACTGTATCTTGATTAAGAAATAAGTGCACTGCTTTGAGTTGTTGAGGAAACACAGAGTGAGAGTTGAGGGATAAAGCTTTATTTCCTAGAAATCCTAGTCCAAATACTGTCAGTCTTTGAAGGACTTCTGCTGTGCAGATAGCTGTACCCCTGCTGACTTGTGTCAAGGCTCTGCTACGCAGCAGTCCTTGCTTTGCTCTCCCTACTTCATCTATCACTGTATTCAGTTTGTTAGTTAAGCAAAGGCATGGACAGAGAGGGCTTTTCAAAGCTCTACACAAACCAACCTCACCACATGAGTAATACATAACAAGAATAGGAAAGGCTGCAGTTTTCACCCCAGTCCATATTCTGGGAGCAATGTATTGTTTGTTATACAGACCTAGGAGTGGACTTGGAGGTGGGTTTCCCATGGTATCTGCAGAACAATGAGCACGTGTGCTTGCTCACAGTGGCCAAGTCTAAGGTAATAAGCCTGGACAAGGAGTCTCATAATAATTCTGTATCTCTCCAGCACAAATAGAGGTGCTGACTGACTCACACAACTAAACTGATCTTTGCTCTTCATCCTCGTTTCTCTTGCCAATGTGGAAAAAGTTTCAAAAACAAGAGTTGGACCAGGACAGTAAGAATAACCCACCTTCCTTATTGGAAAACAGGTGGAGAACAGGCACAGGAAAAGGGATAGAAATCTCGAAGCCCTGGTCAGATATGCTACTTGTTAGATCATGAGTCATGATCTATTAAGCAGAATATTCTTCAGTATGCTCTACCCTGTGGCCATGGTGCCTCTCAGAGCCAACATGCTAAAGACAAGTATTTAACCTTTGTTGTGACTTGTTGGCCTGGCTTCTGCCTCAGCAGGGGTACAAGAACGCACAGACGTCAACTGGCCTGCAGTGTGGCATTAAACAAATCATTAGTAGACTTGGTGAAGGGATGTGTTCCTGCCTGCATATATGCTTCTTTCCTCTTATGCAGATCCATAACATGCCAAAGTCAAGAATATACTAAAGTCAATAGAAATATTTCTACTTATTCCCCATGCTCTGGAGATTTCCATTTTAGTAATTAACATAAGACGAAGAAACAGCTGTATTGGTAATAAAGGAAACAAAAAGTGATTTTTGCTTCCCAATCGTCTTGCTTAACAGATTTTTACAACCCCTTGATTCTTTCTACTCCAACTGCTGGCATCTCTGTAGAACTTCTACTTTGAACCATTTTGAGGTATAAACACAGGAAGCTGAAGCACCTCAGAGAAATTAACATGGTATAACAAAAATAACAGCTGTTAATGGGGGTTAGCAAAAGCAATGGTCTTATCAAATTTTCAATTCTGCCTGTGAAGGATGATGAGATGTGAAAACTCAGTGGAATCCCATATAAAGAATACTTCAGGAAAGGGGATATATGGAGGTCATGTAGTTCAATTTAAACAAAGGTCAAATATGTACGATTTTTTTTTCAAGAAATTTGAGTCTTATAAGGGAAATCAAAACTTTACAAAGTACCTACGTATCTTTGGGTCTGCTCGGAGTTTTTTACATTGGAGGTCAGATGGTGAGGTTTTCTGCAATAGCAGACTTGAGAGGATGACTCAGAAAAGTTCTCCCAGGTCTAGTCTCTGTGACTCACAAGAAGGAAACAAGTTAAAACTAGTCTTGAAATCCTGAAAAACTCAGGGATGAAATCTGCTGTGTCTAAATGATTATTGTCAGCCAGGTCACTTCTATGCTTTAATTTCCTTTCTTCTCCCATGACAGAATGATAAAATAGGCACCTTAATTCCATGGTGTCAATTCCAACATGTGAAAGACCTGAGCCTGACAGGTTTACTTCATGATTCACCTTGGCTTTTCTCAGGCAAACATAGGACCTGGCAACTACTCTTCTGTCTGAAGACTACTATATGGAGCTGAGGGATACTTTAAGCTGGGAAGGCTGAAAAAAATCCCAAGTCTAACAAACTAACTACTTGTCTTTAATGGCAACTACTTGAATAACTTAATGGCTTTAAGCTGAAAGAGGGTGGATTTAGATTGGATGTTAGGAAGAAACTCTTTACTGTGAGGGTGGTGAGGCACTGCAACAGGTTGCCCAGAGAAGCTGTGGATAGCCCATCCCTCTAAGTGTTCAAGGCCAGCCTGGATGGAGCTTTGAGCAACCTGGTCTAGTGGAAGGTGTCCCTGCCAGTAGGGTGCATTAGAACTAATTGATCTTTTAAGGTCCCTTCCAATCCAAGCCATTAAGATCCTATGATTCTACCTCCTATTGAGAAAGATATCTTCCTCCCCAGTAAGACTGTATATGCTTTATGGTTTTCTAAGGCAGGGAAATTCTCCTCGCTTTTGTGAGAAGTGTGGGGCTCCGGGGTCCAATTCAATGGGAGAGTGTTGTATTTGGATTAAAAGACTAAAAATGGAAAAGAGAAATCAATGACAGCAAGCTGAATGTTTACTGAACAGCTGTCTCCAAATCACTCAATGCATGTTGAATTTGAGGATGTTGAATCCCCTTTTGGATTGCAGGCTTAGCCTCTGCTTCAGGGACAGCTAAGCAAGATAAAGCACATATTTAGTTCAGAAATGGAAGACAAAGAATGGTCTTGCAGTGGAAGCAAGGAGAAATCTCAATCAGTAATACAGGAAATTAAGGCAGTCCTACAACATGAGAGCATTGAAGGACAGAACTTATATTAATACATTATAATTTTAAATATGGTCCTAAAGTAATGTACTTCTTCCATCTGCATTTGGAGGCACTTGAAGTTCATAAATGTGACTATTTTCAGTTACAAATATCTCACAAGCCTGAAAGTTCTATCTCTGAGCAAATGGAGGACCACTTCTCTTTTGCTGTGCAGTTTGTTGAGCATTTCAACATCTGATTAACCAACAAGCTTTACTGGGATTTGGAAATTAGGCATTCAACCCCTCATTTTTCTCCTCTGGCAGTTTACTGTAAAAAAAGTTCTCCGAGCATAACCAACATATCAGATGAATGATACTAAAAAAATAAATAAATTACAGAATAAGAAAATTCCACACTGTTGTAAAATCTCCTAATGTTCACATATCTGGCTGGGCCTTGCAAGATTTGGTTTCAACTTTTTCATCAGGAGGAGAGGCCTCAGAGCTGTAACCTCCTGGCAAACGCCCTGTCTCCCAGGAACAGGGCACATTGGGTGGAAAGACAGTGAAAAAAATTCTACCACTGTACAATAAAAAGTAAATTTTTTTTCTTTTTTTAGCCAAGGAGACAGTATTAATGGGAATAGGATTGTGCAGCCCAATAATAGAATAGAATCATAATATGGCTTGTGTTGAAAGGGACCTAAAGACCATCCAATTCCCACCCCTCCTGCCATGGGCAGAGACACCTTCCACTAGACCTGGTTGCTCAGAGCCCCATCTAACCTGGCCTTGAACATTTCCAGGGATGGAGTTAGTTAGGGAAGGCAGAGAACTGGTATTTCTCCCTACTCCCTTCTTCTGAAAAGGGAAGAAAGTTGGAACATTTATCTACTCTGCAACAGTAAAGAAAATTGACCAAGACCTGTTGTCTGACAACAAAACCATGGTGCAAAACTTCTCACACAAAAATAGGATGGTCTCATCTGTGGTGTCTACTGAGAGCATTCACTGGCTTATATTATTCCCCTTTTCACATCCAGGCATCATCCAAAGGAGTTTTAGATGTATTTGTCAAAACTATTCTAGAGAAAATAATAACAGTTAAACCTTACAGCTAAATGCATGGTTGTACTTGAGAGCATTCCTTGGCCCAGTATAATTTACCCTTCTTTGCCAAAGACTCTTACATTCTGAGCATCTTGTTCTCCAAGCAACAGAGACCAAAATTTATAAAGTTCGAGAATCTCCATCAATATTTTTAGGTCACAACAAGGAGAAGATAGGCTTTCTGAAACATTTGTGTATTAGGGCTTCTTTTATTGGAGGCAGAATATGGGTATGGAGGCATTAAATCCTACTCACAATTTTAGTAGTGGCTAGAAAAAAGAAATGTGTGTCAAAAAAAAAGGTTCCTCCTTAAACTTTATTATTTTATTTAGCTCCGTAGCTTTTTCAGCATTAAATCTCATTTGGCAGGGAGAAGTGCCTTCTCACAGATGTACATTTTATAATAGGCATTTCAAGGATGTAAGGACTAAAGGAAAACATTTCTGTCCTAAGTGCACTCATCTCTCAAATGACCAGTCAGCATATGTAGACAGAATATTCAGTTACTGTAATTTAGTACACTAGAACATAGAGTACTGAGAAGCAGAAGTCAATAAGAATATTTAATAAACAGGAGCAGAACAGGAAGGCTACACTGAATTATCGCCAGCTTGTTATCCTTACGGGTCCTATTCTATCCAATTTACTCTCCTTAAAAACTAATTTTCCTTTATTTCAGTTAGGCACTCAACCTTCTCCACCATTCACAGCAATTGCCTCTTCAGGAAATAGACAGGGGAAATATAGAAAAACATAGTCAGGCTGAGGAGGAATAATGTAACCGAAGTAAAGACTGCAATTGCAGCAGAGGAGACAAAGCCACTCATCCTTAGGCGAGGGGCTGCTACTGGAAACTTTCTGGAGCTCGAAGCACTCTGAATTTTGCACAGTTTACTGATGGTTTCATAGCTAAGTGACCTATCTCCTCCCTTTCCTTTTTTCTTTTTTGTTAAAATTGGCTTTTCTTTAAGCAAGTTGCTACTGTGCTAATTGCTTTAAGCTGGGAAGGACCACCAAAGACCACTTAAAAAAAAATCCACACCAAAATAAAGAATAATATTTTGGGTCCATCCTGTGGGGTCAGTGCCACAATATCAACCTTACTCAGTTCCTTGACTTCCATGTTTTCCCCAGGGAGTCAACGTTCCTAAGAGATGAGGATAAGGGAACTTAGTAGTAATTGCAGCGGGGATTTCTGATCTCAATGACAGTATGGGAGGTCATGAAACAGATCTTAGGACCGATCTGTTACGTCTGGGTTTGGGTTAGCAAAGCAGACAGAAGTACTGTGAATTCAACAACTCTTCATCTCTTAAATGACTGACTTGCTTCCTCTGTGGAATTGCTCACCTCTGCCTTTGGGAGGCTGGTCAGACATCTGTGCTGCAAAAAATGGCCCTGAAAGGTTGAAACACCAGACAGAAACATCAGAGCAACACTCCTTCCTCATCTAAAGACCCAGCTAGTAAGGTCATTTTTGCTGTTGCTCTGGAGTGTTCAGTAGATTTAAACACTGACAGGTACTTACCCTCCACAGCACATTATATATATTCAGAAAAAATAATATTTTATGCAAAAAGAATCCAACCCCAGGATTAAAACTATCTGCTTAAATATGTATGGGTCTAACTCAGCCATGCATTTGAACCGACATTAAGGAACTGCATGGATAAATACGAATTTTTACTGACAACTGTCACTAAATTATTTTGAATTGCTATAAAACCAGAGGCTGAACTATATATTAAGGTATTTTCTTAAAGATTCATATAGACTGAGCTCCCCCTCAAAGCTGTCTCGCAGTCACCTTAGAGAGAAAAAGGAGTTTGTCTGTGAAACAGAAGTACCATGGTGGAGTCCTGTGCATTGGGTAGACAATAATAAATCCTAATTGAGTTGCCCCAAGGAGTCCTCTAAGGACTGCCACCCCACTCACATAGCACTGAGGGGGGCCCAAGCAGTGTGTGAATATATCCATACAATTGTGCTGTTACCTCAGTGGAAACAAAGACCTGGATTTCTCAGTGCCTCCTAATTAGAAATTCAGTGTCGAGGTTTTCTGCCTGGTTAATAAGTTTTGTGTATTCAAGTAAAAACATAAAATGGGGAATTTTGGAAGTTGCAGTCTTGCCATCTCACTATTCATTTGCCTTCTGGAGTAGGGAAAAAAACTCATGACTCCATGGTAAAGAATGCAAAGACAGCTCTCTATTCTACATTGGCTGACATTAACTGAAGCCTCATTACCTGCCAGTGAAGAACCAGCAATAAGGGCACTTTTTAAAGTGAGCTTGAGGATATTATATACTCTGGGCTATATGTCAGAAGAGTGTTCTGCTTCATGAGACTTCATGTGGTGTAGGGGGAGAGGATGTAATTATTCAGAAGTAGCTTTTAAAAAGATCTAGCTCCTTCTGCCTTCAGCAGATCAAGGAGGTCCGCAGGCTTGAGAAGAGAAGGCATGAACCTCCAAAAGAGACAGATCCTAGGGCAGATCTGAGTTTTTAGATGTGCAGCCATTGCTCAAGGAGAAATATGAAATCCTGTGCTATGTAGACAGAACCTATCCATTTGCTTTTGTGTGTAGGGATAGATGAGAACTGAGATGAAAAATGTGTGTGATAACAAAACCTCTACTTTCCCCTGACTCACTTCAGCTCCCCATGCTGAGCTGCTTTTGCACAGTAAATGTGTTTTCTTATTGGTTTTCTTCACCCACTCCCTTCTATGTCTCTTTTTTTTTTTTTTTATGAAACACAGCATTTCCCATTACTTTCCCCTGAGTTCTCACAGAGGTTTTTGTAACCTGTTGCCCTGACTGACCCGAACTGGAAAGTGAGCTGTGCGATACTTCATGACACCGACATGGCGAAGTGAGCAAACCCAGCTCACACCAAATTACACAGTCACCCCAAGAGCAAACTTGTCACAGATTATTTTTCTTTTTCTTTCTCCAACCTCTGCCTTTTTATTAACTCTGGTCAAAAACCCACCCATGCACAAGCCAATCCAAATGCACATCTAACATCTAGGTGCATCTTCTTATATCCAAGAGGATTTTGAACTGCAGTTTTGTTGTAAGGGCAATACTCATCTTTTGTGGTTCAAAGCTTTGTTTGACATCAGAGAAGTCAGCTTCAGAATAAAAAGGTCAGCCTTACGGATCTAAAATTTATCCTTCTACTCTGATGATCAGCAGCGCTGACAATTTTCTCAATGGTTGGTTGCGGAAATCTGCACTCTAATGCTCACATCATATGAGTAGACAACAGCTTTTAAATAAATGTAGACATAATAGTATGAGACAGTTATTGGTTAAAGAGCATCTGCTCTCAATACATAACCCTTATTACAGCTAATAGGACATACACATGCACGCATGATTATGGGGAAGATACATCATGCCAGGACCAACATGTTTCATCTGTTGTTGTCAGGGTTGAAGCTTTTCAAATTTAGCTGTAATAGGACAGAGCTCTCCATGGAGGAAAAAGCAACCCAACTCTCTGTGTCCCAGTATTTTCTTGTTGAAGGATAAGCAGAGATGCTTGGGCTGTGCCCAGTGCAATCAGGGATATTCGCTGGGCCAAACAGGTCAATAAATGATGTACTATCAGTCATTTTATAAGGGGAGCAAATGGCATCTATGCTTATCTTTAAAATGAAAAAGGACCTGTATCTCACAGGGACCTACTCTCCCATGGCTCATCACTCCTACTGTCTTAGTAGGGGCAAATCCAAGCCACTTCATACAAAAAAAGAAGGAAAGAAGCTGCTCACAAACTATTCCTTAAGCAACACTAGGGCTCTATTCACTGACAGCTGCATTAATGGAAAAAAACCTGGGGTTTAAGGCAGATTAGTGTTTGGTGTGTGTTAAAGTCATCCAATAAGCAAAAGAAAGATTGTTTTATAGGTGGGAGAAACACACTTTTAAAGGTCTGCTATGTTTCCACTTGCTGGATGTAATTGCCTGCACCTCCAGTCTCAGACATTTGCTGCCACCTTACCTCTGCAGGAGAGTCACTAAGCCTACACTTGATAGACACAATGATGGGTATGACAGCTTTCATTTTACATAAATATTACACTGAGAAGAAGGACAATCTTGCACACATTTGAAACCTTCACTGGCATATACTTTATAGGCAGCAAAGTTGCATGTCTTTGCTTGTTGAGGTTCAAACCTTTCCATTTTCTTTTTTTTTTCCCCTTCTGAATAGATCTTGAGAATTTGGAGTTTATTCTAGAAGAAAATTTATTTTTTGCTAGAGGAGGATTCTACTGTCATATTCCAGACAACAATAAAACACCTTGAGTAGTTTGTGAAAAGGCAAATTAAATAGTGCTCTGCCTCTGAGAAAAATTACTAACTTTGCTTTGAAAGGGTGACCTAAATTGAAGAATGCAAAAAAGGAGAGAAATACAGATCAGTGAATACTCAGTAACCTGAGCAGTTGTTTGCGCTGTGATAAAATTGTCAAAATAATGACTTTGATGGTATCTATCTTTTTTTTTCTCATATCATGCTTTTTCACATTTAGGAGTCAGAGAAAGACTGTAATTCCGTGCCTTTATTTGCTAAAACTTCTTGAACTTTGTCTTAAACTTTAGTGCAGGGAAACTAAATTCATTTAAAAGTCTGTCATCAGAGAATGAGGATTAAAGCACATTTAATCAATTCTGATATAATCAGACTAGATTTTAGCCCCCTTTCCTAATCTCACAAGGCTTTAGTAAAAACTCTCTCCAAGTTAGCACAAGGCACAACGCATTGGGGCTTTAACAAACAAGAAACTTCATCTCTTGACCTCTCAGTGTCTGCACTGAAAGAGTTTAGTGATGGAAGAGCTCTGATGCTGAGCACCCAGATTTTCTTGGGCAGTTTCAAAGACAGTATTGGCTGAACTGAACAAAGATAGAAATGCACACACACACATGAATGAGTTGGACTTAAGGAACTGCTTTGCAAACAATGATTTAACTATGCACAAGTGGAAATATAAATGGTCTCCTAGCATAACAGACAATCTGACAAGTTTATATTGGTTAGGAGCTGAGATTAGCTCTGCAGAAATACAGATAGATGCAAACAAATGCCAGCCGACTGTGCATGGCTATATATTGATACAGACTTATTTGCAAATCCATACACTTTATGAAGCCAGACACAGGATTATTATTGCTTGCTTGCAACAGAAAATAATAAATGTCAGTACATGTGAGTACATAAAGCATAAACAAATGTGCTCTTTGGAGGGTTATATTCTGACTTCCTTATTATATCCCTCCATTTTAACAATAATTAACTGAGAAAAAATATTTATGTTGCATCCAGTCTCTGGCTTTCTCCATTTCTTATCCAGGTAAAGTCATCTTGCAAAGTTATGAGCACCGTTTGCAAAAGCATTAAGAGAATAAGTGACTTCAATGACTTTCTCGGAAGGGGTGTAGCCTCTCAGCCTTAATGGTACTAGAGCTCTCACATAACCTCCAAGTTGCCAGTCACTCTGAGCTACATGGGCCCCAGGCTCCCTCTGTGATACTTCATTGCATCAGTCCAAACCCTCCCTGCCCCTTTCACATGCAGAATTTCGACATCTAGGTAATATTTGCAATGTCCTTGAATGATTGCCACGAAAACATGGTGAGCCTTTTTCATTGTTCCAAAAAAGAAAGCAGTTTCATAGCTCCTCCCCCACCACTTTTACACTAAAAGTTTCTAATTTTATTTTTTTCCCAGTGAGAAACTATTTAATAATCCAAATGAGAACATTTTAATTTATGAGAGACTTCCTTCTCTCCCTCAGGACAAAGACTCACTTTTAAGCATTTAGCAGATCAAAAGTGTTTCACTTCCATATGTGATGTGCTGTCCCATAAGGAATACGTAGTTTTTAAAATGTGAGATAGCCAGTCCCCTCCTTGTTATACATTTTCCTCCAAAGTGTGAAAATTGTGGGGTTTTACTCGCACTGGGGAAAGATTTTTCTCTGAACAGTACAAATGGAAATTCCAGACATACAAGTAACCCTTTCAGATTCAGTCAAGTCAAACTGACTTGTAAGCTGTTTTCTATGGTACAAAGACTGGATCCAAACATCATTTTAAACTCATCTGTTCCTTCCAGAGAAGCAGCGAACCTTGGTTTCCTCTGATATGCCCAAAATCATTCAACACCAGACAGTTTTTGAGGTGAAAATAAGTTTTGGATTTGGGATACTTTGGTTATGCTTTTCTCATGCAACAACGTGATGGAAAAATACATCAAGGATTTTACAGCCATGGTAACTTAATTTCACCTAAATTGCACCTCCACTCCAACAGCACTGTCTGCATCATGACGTGCTGCAGTGACAAATAGCGCTCACTTTTACTGTCACGTGTACAAAAAAAGCCCCCATGTTCTCCCATTTTTTAATTTGGAATTACATGTCCCCCTGCCCTGCAAGTGGCTGAAGGTTGGAGTAGATGACCAGCCCGAGGGGGACAGGCGACTTGAAGACCTTTAAAGATCAGTTCCAACCCAGATTATTCTATGAAAATTACCATGCTGTCAGGGCTTGTGTGTTTGGCAGTAGCATGTCATGTCCCTTTTAAAGCCCACCATAATGAGGAAAAGCCCATGTTTTTGACTGTGCTTCCAATTCCAAGTACCCTGATTTAAGCTTTTTGGAAACTCAGACGTGAAAACCTGGTTCCAGAAAAGTCAGTTGGAGCTTTGCAATTGAATGCCACAGGGACAGTCTTCTTCTCTGAAAATGCCCCAAAATATATTTTGTTTTAGAGGAAGTATAGGAATTAATTTTGAGTTGTGTTTTGTTAAAGAGGCCTAAGTACTGAACAGGTCCAACTGAGGCACAACATTTATTTTCAAGGACCATGTGTCTGTGCCCCATCCAGCCTCTCATCTCATAGAATCACAGAATCATGGAATGATTTGGGTTGGAAGAGACCTTAAAGATCATCTAGTCCAAACTCCCTGCTGTGGTAGGGACACCTTCCACTAGATCAGCTTGCTCAGAACCTCATCCTGCCTAGCCTTGAACACTTAAAGGGATGGAGCATCCACAACTTATCTGGGCAACCTGTGCCAGTGCCTCACCACCCTCACAGTAAAGAATTTCTTCTTGTATCTAATCTAAACCTACCTTGCTTTAGCTTAAAGCCATCACTCTAGTCCTATCCCTCCCTGCCCTTGTCCAAAGTCCCTCTCCAGCTCTCTTGTTGTCCACTTTAGGTATTGGAAGGTGCTATAAGTTCTACCCAGAGCCTTCTCTCCTCCAGGCTCAACAACCCCAACTCTCTCAGCCTGTCTTCAAAGGAGAGGTGCTCCACCCCTCTGATCATCTTCATGGCCTCCTCTGGACTTGATCCAAGAGATTTCTTGCGTTGGGACCCAGAGCAGGACACAGCACAAGGCAAGAGCAACTGAAGAGGAAAAGCTGAGAATAGCTCAGTGGCCCTTTTCAGAGCCTTTCCCATAGTGGGGATAAGGATTTCCCCACTCCAATTTATTATTCCAGTTCATTGTGCATATTCCACAATGCTTATGAGAAGTCCCCCTGAGCAACAACTAGAAATTGAGCTTTGATAGCAAGTGTGCACCATGGCACTTCAGACACATTTGTCTCCTGAGGGTGAGAATGAGTCCTTGATGGATCACATTCTCCCAGCCCCCGATACAGGTCACACAACAGTGCAGGGTAGAGGTAGGGAAGTATCTAACAAGGACCTCAATGATGCAGCAAAGGATGAGTGGCCACCACGGCCAAGGCACCACAACCCACTATTATTGGTCGTCTGAGCTGTGGTAATTCCATAGTGGCAAATGTTTTCCCTGCTCTCTGCTGATCTGTTGGCTGTTTTGATAGACCTGAAGTTTTGTGTTTAATGGCAGGTAACACTCTGAGAGTGAGCAAAGGCATATGAGCTCCTTCAAAAGAGCACGCTAGAGGCAGTCTTTAATTGCTGCCCTGTTATTGCAGCAGCTCACCACTTCAGAAACAGTTATTCTGAGCTCTGCTTTCCTCCCTTACACACTTTCTAAATTAAAGTAAATCCAGTGAATCCAATCAGGTTAGTTTATGCAATTTAGAGAAGATCTCGTTCTATTTTTATTGCTCTTCTTTTATTTTGTTTCCTCTTAATTTTTAATTAGAGTGTAAAAAATGAAACCTGTTTTTTATTAAATTCTTATTTATGAAAATTGCTTCAAACCATGCACAGAGAATCACTGTGTGATTGTTCATTTTACTGTGGTTATAAATATTGTATTAAATTACATATGACACAGAGAATAGTCAGAAATTTTTAAAAGTAGGTTTAAAAAAATCAGGGTAGGCAATTGAGGTGGCAGAGAAGCATGTGTATGGGTATGCATGTATGTGCATATATAAAGAAAAAAAAACAAGGAGCAGCACAGAAAATAAAAAATTGAACACTTCAAGACAAAAGCCTAAAACTACTATAATGCTCAAACTTTATTTTCCTATATCATATATATCCTATAACTTAGATTAAGAAAAATCAAAGCACAACAGAGTTAAAGAATCAACAGATATAACATATTGCACATATTCCAAATCAGAAGTTTATGAAAAAAAAAAAAAATTCTAGTGCAGTTTATCTTTAGGTTTAGAGAGACAGTCACCTATGTGGAAACTGTGACATCCTTCCTAAGAAAAATGGAGCAGGTGGAGGTGTATGAACCGATGCACTGACTGTTACATGCACAAGGCTGGAAAATATTTAACAATCATCTCTCTTCCAAGCCTGTCATATATCTGAGGATTTTTGAAGTCAGCTTCTCATTTTTGATGTGTCTAGTGCATAGTTTGCCCTGCATTGAAAACTATATAATAATCAGGGAAAGGGGAAAAAAACCTCCATGATATGTGTATTAAAAAGGAACTGCACTCATGATGCCTCTTTTGGTAGTCCTTTTGATTTTCCATAATGAAAACACATGTAAAAGGCCTCTCTTTAACCTCAGCACAGCTTACCAAAGCTGAGAGTGAGCCATTCAAGCAACTTGCAATAATAAATGCTTAATGAGTTGGTTTCTTTGTGACCCATTAATTTATATCAATTTATAATTTTGCTGCCTCCCGTGTCAGAAAAAACCCAAACCTTTTCTCTTTCCACTATTTAGATGTCATCTCTATATTGTGCTGCCAAAAAGTACTCATGATAACAGGACAAAGGGCTAAGAAATAATGACAAAAGACATATAAAACCTTACAGAGGATTAAACTGAATCCCTCCTTTTAAGAAAACTGGAGGATAGTGCTGTTTCTGGATGCCACTTAGGAACACAGTTTGATCTGATAGAAAACAACATAGCTAAAAATACATAGAAAGATAGAAAACCTCATGCAAAACAGGCATTCAGGCAGCTCCAGTTTGTTACCCAGGTTAGTGACAGACTTTATGTATGACCTTAATAACATAAAAACATCACAGAATCAGCATTGAGCAGCATCCTAAGGAAAACTTACACAGAAATTTTCCCTGTGCAGGAAGAGCTACTTGCCTGAGCTAGAGTTCTTCTGCCATAAAATTTAGATATATATGCAAAGTCAAAACACCTCAGGGTTGTGGCTAATCACCTGGAGCCCTGGATATTAATGCCAATCAAGGTTTTTTCTGGTAGTCTTCCCTATATTTCTGTTCCCTTCTCTGTAAAATACGAGTGTTTCCTATCTCACTGAGAGCTGGTGATGCTTATGAGGTGATTAGATACTACAGAATAGAGATCACACAAAAAAGGGGGTAGATCAGCTCACTTGCACCTTGAGGGTGGCTTTCAGGATCAGCACTTTTCATTGACTGCCACTCCACCTCGCAGTCCCTCACAGGTCCCTCAGTACACCTCAGTAATGCTGGTAAAGGAATAATTTTTCCCTGGGTATATCCAGAGATATCCATATATTTAATCTGTCTTTGCTACATTATCTCTGCATCCTAGTGTGTCTCAGCACAGAATATACCTGTACTTGAATGCCTGTAAATCCTTAAATCCCAGTAAATTCTTCAATTGCAAATTCACAGTAAAGCTACTTACAAATCTTGGGCTTGGTTCTCCTTTCACTTGCAGCAGTTTCTCCATCCATTAAACTTATTCCTCCCTTACTACTGTGAGATAAAATGAGGTTTTGTTTTTCAGATCAGATCCTCTAGGTGAGATTCCCACACAGAAATGTTCTTTTCCCTGAAAATTTGTATTCCCTGGAGTCATATGAAGCAGCAGGTGAGACACCAGTTCAACACAAGAGGGGTAGTTATAGCAGTTGATGACCAAAGCAGCTGGTATGCTTTTACATGCCACAAGGTAACAGAGAAGAGAAAATTCCAGTGGCTTGTTTACCAGTGATATCATGGTGATGACACAGGGATGTCACTGATGCACAATCCACTCCTTAAGCCCTGGATGATTGAGACTGTTTTTGTCCCCAGGGCTGCAGTGGTTGTTCCACAACAACACCCTGAGTAAGCTGCATCCTGCTCTCCTCAATGTCCTTCAGAAGGAGCACTCAAGAAAAAAATTACCTTTTTGGAGTCCTGCCCAGGGATTCCTATGCCCTAGTCATGAGGCAAACTCCCACAGACATGCAGAATCTCCTTGGGCTGTTTACATGTCTTGTCATGGAGGGTGCTGTTGTCTTCATGAGAACCAGCCAGGATTAAATCATCTACAGCGTGGTGAGCATTAGGTAGGAAGATGTGACAGTTTTATCCCCATATGTCAATTGCTGAAGTGTAAGTTTCATAACAAGAACATTTTCAATAAATTGGGGGAAAAAAGAAAATGTCAATTCTATCCAGATTAGGTATATGTAACTCTAGATGTTTCTCAACTGTATGAAGGTGTACAGATAATAAGCAGTGTATATACCATGAAAAACATGAAACAAGTTGGCCAACTTTGAAAACTCAAGACTTTTTATAGCAAGTGAAGCATGAAGTATCTTCTGCACCTTCATATATATATGAAGCCTACATATATATATATATGAAGCTTGAACAAAATCTGCTGATTTTTTTCTTTACAGCTCCTACAAAACATCAGCTATTGCTGAATGTCACTGGTGAAAATATGAGCATATGTATGAAATTGATTTAATGCCAGCTAAAGGAACATTAATCTATCTGCAAATTTTCACTGCAGGGACATGGTGCAGTAAATTTCTGCAAGTCTAACACTGGAGTTGATATCGCATGATATATGATACTTTCATTTGGAAAAGAAAAGAAAACTTTTCTTCAAAATCTTAATTGACTCATATATTTCTGGCTACAAATTGTACTGGATAATAAAGGCAATAAGTATAGCAAGTAAACCCATATTTTTCAAACACTCTGAAAGATATACAATTAAGCTACCCAGCTCACTGTATTGTCTTCATTCCCTTTATAATAACTGGGAGTTAACATTCTTAATTCACATTGATTTCCTCCATGGATTTTTTTGGTTAATAACATACAAGCAGAACAAAAAGGAAAAGCCTGTGCTTCCAAGAAATCCTTCAAAGTAAAGTCAAGAATCAGATGCCTCGTGGGATGGTCTGCAGTGACTCCAGGTAAGGGAAGGTCATGGCTCTGCACTATAACCCCTTAGCAAGAGTCCAGTCTGCAGTGGTTTTCTTTTACTATGTTTTGTATCACTTAATACTTTACCACAAAATTGTATAGTAAAGGGAGTAACCACAGTGACTTCAGATGTTCCAGAAGTATGCAGGGATAAGCACTTTACATAAAACAGTTCACCAAAAAAAAGTGTTGGTCCCATCCTCATTTCACTACATAAGGGTAAGAGCTTTGGATCAGTGGATGGGGACACAGTGCTGCTCTTTCAGAGTCAGCAAACCACCGGTCAAGCCTCACTGTTGGAAGGTGGCAACTCATAGTAGAGATGGTTAAAACCAGCTTCAAAACTCTCTGTTAGATCTGCTTCACTGACTGGTATGTAAATCATTTGGCTGCTCACTTTTTTCTGCCTTTTTTCTGCCTGATTCAGACCAAGGATCATTGATCTGAATTTGAACATTATCTTATATCATTAGGCAATCTGAATGGCAGCATGTCCCTATTTTCTTTAGCAGAGCTATTTCTCTTACTGCAGGAAAGAATTGTTCTTTACTGCATTGTTTCTCTTTTCAGCAAAGATAGGAGACAAGAAGCATCTGCAGGAGCAGCCACTTATGCCAAAAGCTACTTAACATCTTCAGAAACAGTACTGACCTTTTGGTCTGATCTTGCTTTAGATCCCAGCGTCAGTGTAGCTAATAGCCCTTATACACCACCTCTCTAATTTCTACCAGCATTTCAGCTGTTCTCCTTCTGCCCTTCTCTACAGACCTGTACACACACACACACACACCCCAGATGCCCAAGATGAGCAAACAGAGATGAGCTACTCTTACAGACAGCTGGGCTTGCAGCTGGGCATTCTTTGTTTGTAGAATCATGGGATGGTTTGGGTTGGAAGGGATTTTAAAGATAATCTAGTTCATCCAAAGTAAGAAAAACCAGCAAGACAGCTCCTGCATTCTCAGTTCATGCTTCATGCAGCTTTTCATCAGATCAGCTAGTGCACCCTGAGGAAGGCAGGTCCTTCTTCCTTTTAATGGTTTGCTGAATCCCACGTGGAAAGGCTTTTGCTCTCTTTTTTTTTTATGCAGTTCTGGTACCAGGTCACTGTCAGGATTTGACTGGCTATTGGGGTGAGCACTTGGTCTGACTCCAAAGATATCTTGAAGACTGCAAAGGTAGGAGACTTTTGTGAAGCATTCTCAGTCCAGTGACTGTTTCTCAAGTTGGACTTGCCCTCTAAAGTCCTGAGATGCTACTTATCTAACTGCATGTCTTTT
Source organism: Corapipo altera (assembly GCF_003945725.1). NCBI lineage: Eukaryota > Metazoa > Chordata > Aves > Passeriformes > Pipridae > Corapipo > Corapipo altera. Next base: position 3,018,763 of record NW_020884892.1, read on the forward strand.
TGCCCTGTCTCTCCAGATGGAACAGCTGGTGTGGGATTTTAGAGCACATCCAGAGGCAGTCTTAAAGAGACCCTGATGTCCCTGTACAGGAAGGGGACACGGTCATTCCAACCATACCAAAAAAGTAGGTGCTGTAGTGTTCTGTAATAGACATTTTATTGCAAACTGCAAACGTGATCCTATTTGCATCTGTTATTAAAGGCAGACCCATCTGCAGTCTGTGTCCAGCCATTACAAAGTAATCTGTCCCATGGATTGGCTGAGGTCCTGCATATGCCACCTCACGAAAAAGTGATGGATGTTACAAGTAGCTGGACCCTGAGGTTTTTTTAGGACTCTGCTGGGAGCAATCTGTTCTGGAATCTAAACTACCCCAATTGCCATGCAGGGATCAGAAGTGTATTTCAGCAAGAACTGGAAAGGAAAAGCTCAGAGGCAGCATAAATAGAATCAAGTTGTCCTTAACTTAATGGAGGAAGGACAATAAAATGTAAACAAAAAGAGTCCAACTTCAATCTAAGAGTTATTCAATAGGCCACACACGCAGATTAAATAAAAACGTTTGGATAAAAATAAATGATGGTGGAAGGAAGAGAGGATGGTTAAAAGGGATGCAGGTTTCTAACCTAATATGTATTTTGTACAAAAAAATAGATGAACTGGCTTTGAAGGTGACTTTCTGGGAGAGGATAAACCTGAAAAATTTCACTCTAAGGTTGGAGATTCAGAATATAACAAATGGCTGCAATCAATACTGGAACAAAGAGACAACTTTACTTTTTGGCAGTAGGGAAGGGTATGGCTCCACTGGGTGTGTTCTTGCTCTACTAGTTCACACAGTACAACCCTAAAAGGTTTTGGTGCTGCCTGCTCCAGAGATCCCTGCAAACACTCTGTTGTCACAGAATGTGACTTAAAGAAATTTTTCTTTTATGTCATAGTATCACAGGTTGTTTCAGCCATTATATATTAGAGGCAAATGGAAAAAACGGAACTGAAAAAGTTTCTCTCTCAAGACTGAATACCTGAATTCTAAGTCAGAGTTCACATTTTAAATTTCAAAGAAATTAAAAAAAACCCCCACCACTATAATGATTTTGAAAAGTTTTCAGTGAACTTATTTCTTCATCGACATTTGATCATTTGAGTCCTCTGAAGTCTTATATTCTTTCAAAAGAATTAATAATGTCGTATTTTTGCTTAAGCTTGGCAAATTTTTGTCTCTTTTGTTGTCCACAGAACATTTGTTTGTTAATGGCTTCCACTAACTGATCAGTAGCTTTAACCACTAACTCTTCTCAACTCTTTTTTGTTTTTTTAACTGTGTATAAAAGTATAAAACACATCAGTGGCCAGAGTTTTTATCAGAACTCTGGAATAACGATTCCTCCTGATGGACAGAACCATAGGATAATTATTGTTGGAAATGAACTCTGGAGGCCACGTCATTCAAAACCTTGTTCAAAGAAAGGTAGGCTAAAATGAGGTTGCACAACACCTCATTCACCTGATTTTTGAACTGACCAAGGTGAGATTTCACAGCCTCTCTGGGCTCCCTCAGCCTCTACTTACTGGGTAAGTCCCTCAGGCTCAGTCCCCTTGGTGGCACTTTGATGATGTCCCTGCATTTGTCAATGTCTTTCTTGCAAAGGGGAATCCAGTGCTGGGCACAGCACTGCAGATGTGGGCTCAGAAGAAAAAAGCAGGCCAGCCCATCTGTGGTCTGATCATTTTCAATTTGCATCTTACAGAGAAGCAGGTAAAGATATCCACAACCTTCCAGGCTCAGCTTTTTACCCTAACTGATCAGGAGTTATTTGCTGTCACAAGTGACCCTCTGATTTCTGGCAGCAGCAGTTGTCAGCTTTCCAGTATTGCAATTTTCTAAGTCTTGAGACTATCAGGCTGTCAATGCCATGAGCTGCTGACCCAACAGGATTGTCAGCACATGTCCCCACTGAATCTCTCCCCGTCGCTGTGACTTTCTAACACATTTTTCTTTGGCTTCAGGATGCTTAACTGAGCAGCAGAACACTTTCCTAAATAACAAGGGTAAAAACGACAGCAACAATAACAACAGAAGGAAAAAAGACTGATGCAATCAGTGAGGGAGAAATTAGGACACTGAGGTTGGGAGCTAGGGGTAGGGGGGAATGCTGCAACTGACAGGAAAGTAGATTGAGTTTGAAAAGATTTTTTTAGGTCTGTATACAAGAAGACTCAAGAATATCCCACCTGAGGCTATCTGTGAGCTCACCTTCCCTGATGGCTTCATCATCAGAGCAAAAGACAATGCTTTTTGAAAACTAAGACAGCACATACACAGAAAATCTGTAGTTACACAGGCAGGTGGGATAAGGCTTAGAGAAAAAGAAACATATATTTCTTAGACTATCCAAAAGAGTTAAGAGCTAAGTGAAGTTGCTTCAACTTAGATGTAAGCCAGCACAACATAGGTACTAAAAAAGATGAGTAAAACTGACCTAGAACTGCAATAGGCTGATAGGTTAACCATAAGCCAAATTTCAGTTTCTCCAGGAGACATATCTGTAATCTCTCTGGCACAGGTGGAAGTATGGAGATTTCTGAAAATGTGATTTGGGGATTATTTTAAGCTTTTCCTTTCCAAGTTGTTGCAGCTTGGCCCCTGCCTGGACAACAAAAGAAAAATGGTACTTTCAGAAGCTTTTGTTTCACACTGAGATTTGATCTCCATCTAACAGCATGCTATTGCTATGCATAAAGCTAGCAAGCAACACGATCATCTGGAAGCAGGAGCTCAGAATTATTTTCCTTACTCTGCTAGTGACTTGGGATTAGACTTTGAATACATTATTTTATTCCTCTGAGCATGTTTCCCAGAGAGGCTGTGGACTCCTCATTCCTATAGGTGTTCAAGGACACATTGAATGGGGCTCTGAGTAACCCGGTCAGTGAGAATTGTCCCTGTCCATGGCAAGGGGTTGGAACTAGATGATCTTTAAGGTCCTTTCTAACCCAAACCATTCTCTGACTCTATTATTCTGTCTTCTCTAATTTTTGCTGTGTGAGCAACAGACTTGTGCTACTTCCAAGGATTTACAGCAGGTCTGGCTTTGATCTGGGATGCCTAGATTACTACAACATAGCTGGACCAGAGGATCTATATTTGCTCTAAGCCTGGCATTGCCCTGTTCTTCTTACATGCTGCAGCATTCCTCATGGTGGAGAGGCTTCAGACTACAAGTACTAAACTTTCCTTCTTTACCCAATATATCCTCATCTTCCCACAGGGTCTTTTGCTGGGAATGAAAGTGAAAGTTCTCCGTTAGCTGAAAATAGTTTCTAGTTTTTCACTATTTATGCATGAGGTGCCTGGTCAGTGCTCAGTAGGTTTCTTGACATTTTGGTAGAGTAGATGAAATTTGAATCACCTGACCCCCATTTGTGCTTTTAATTCCCAATCTGTCTCTTTGGCTATATCCTCATTAATGAAATAAAAAGGACCAGAACAGCATTGGACTGGGGCCCTAGCATGATTTGTAACACATACTTTTATTTCTCTGCATACTGTCCTCCCCTTTCATAGACAAAGGTCAGGCTGGCCCAGGGAACAGTGCAACCCAAGCAGCAGTTTGGATGAAGACGTTGTTTTGGAGAAGGGAGTTTAGCCACATAATCTGCAATGTGCAACCTCTCCCCACAGCCAGTTTGTTAGCAGAGATGTAGCTGTCCACATTTCACCTGCCTTGAATTTTGAATTGCATCCTTAAAGTATTCTAGGAATGCTGCTACCTACTTTTGATAGCCAAAAAAGTTTTCCCTATGAAGGAAAGGAAGGGCTGAAGGGCTTCTTAGCACTGACATTTGGGAGACAAAATCCTTTTCAAAAATGACCTGCTATTCTTAATAGCAAGAGATGAATGATCAGTGCACCTTCCATAGAAATTTTGCTCTCAGATCTTCTAGACATGTCTAAAAAAATCCTTTTGTCTCTCTATAAGATCTATCCTATCATTAAATGGAGACTGTAGCAGAAAGAACCTTAAAGAAAGTAGTATGCAAAAGTGAAATATAATTATTGCTGTACAGCTTTTAGATTTTACTTTACATTCTTGGGGTTCTTATAAGAAAAGGTGGTGAGAGGCAGGATCAGCACAAAACAATGGACAGAAAGGATTTGCACCAACTTTACATCCGTGCTTCTCCGTTGAGTTTTTTTGATCTACTCACAGAAGCAAAAGAAGAGATCCTGGCCTAGAGAATCAAACATCAACAACAAACCCATTTAATAGAGAGAAAATTTGCATTTTTTTTTTCACTTTCCCAACTTTTTTCTTAATAAAACTTCAGACAATAAAAGCACAATAAATACAGATAGCACATTAAAAATGCTTCTCCATATCAGAAAATTATGTTCTTAAAGCAATTTTGGACTCCCACCTGTCTTTACAACAATACACTGAATAGTTTGGTTTGTGCCAAATCTATTGTACAAACTATTAAAAACCCAATAAGTCAAAATTACATGTTAAAATATGCATTAAGCTTAGGAACTGAGACCAGAATAAGTAGAAAAAAATTCTCTTTTTCTTTGTCTTAAACTATCATAAAGCCTTTACTAACATGCATTTTCTTTTCTCCACCAATTTTACTGACTGCCAATTTTGATAAGTTCTCTTTTTTTACCAGCTTTCAATATTTCATGACAGTTGGCCATCCAGTGTTGACATAGTGATAGGATTTGATATGACCCCCAATACTTAAAAGCCAACTTAATTTTGGAAGCGATAGCTGTCATAATTTTAAATAGATATGCAGTCCTGATATATTACACCTATCTTGTATAGGAGCAGAATATGATGCTACCTGAGCCACCAAAATCTTCGTCTTGTTTTCCCTTGAGTAAAAGTCCCCAAGAAAGCAACTTTCTTTTCTCTCTTTACTATGTATTTATTTATGCATTTCCCCAGTGCTACCATAAGAATACAGGCATCGGGTATTGCAGAATAGCTGAAAAGGATATCACTGAGATCACACAGGAAGTTTTGGGGCATTGCACAGTAGCAGGGCCTCTGGCCAGACAAGGTAAAGGCCATCTGTGAAGTGCAGTGTCTTCCAGTTCCTGGTTCTAATGGTCTGCTGTTCTCATGGAACATAAAGAAAATCTGTGACTGAACAGAGAACCAAAACAAAGATTTTCCAAACATCCTTCATGTTCCAAAGGTGAGAGGAAACAGCCTCAAGTTGTGCAAGGGAATTGTTATATTGGATAAGGGAATGGTTATATTGGATATAAGTAAAAATTTCTTCACCAGAACGGTTGTCAAGCTTAGGAACAGACTGCCCAGGGCAGTGGTGGGGTCACCGTCCCTGGAGATATCTGAAAGATGTGTAGATGTGTCACTGAGGAATGCAGTTTAGTGGTGGGCTTGGCAGTGCTGGGATAATGGTTGGACTCAATTATCTTAGAGGTCTTTTCCAGTCTAAATGATTCTATGATTTTATGACATGGGATCTTAAGGATGGACCCAATCCTAAGTCTTCCCCTCTACATCTTCTGTAGCACAGAGGAGTCCTACGAGGAAGGAAGATCTGCTTGATCATCTTCCAGAGCAGCTTCAGGTTTAGAAAGTCACAAAGTCATATGCTCCTAGGAGGGAGCAGTTAGGACCATTTTATGAGGTCTGACTTACACTCTGACACTTCAATTCTGTACTGTCCATGGTAAAACTGCCAGCAGATGAACAACTTCTGTAAATTTGAGTTAAAATATATATATATATATAACAATTAAAATCAGCATCCTGATATCTAATTCTGCCTTTATGCACACTCTTAGGGGCACAAAACCAAAGTCTTCTGCTTTCTTCCACTAGCCCAAGCTACATCAGGATGCCTCTCTAAAGAGCAGCAAAGAAATAGCTCTTGCTACCTTTTCAGACGCCCTAGAGCAGTCTGTTCATGTTTTTTGAGGTGCTTTAGCATATCAGCTCCAGCAAAACAAGATTTGCAACTTGGAAAACAGAGATCTCTGGAGAAACCGTTTAGGGCCTTTGTCTTCTAACAAAATAAAAGGCTGTTTCCAGTAAGCCATTATTTCCTTGTTCCTGCTGAATACACCATTAGGGAGCTGTCTGAATATTAGTTATATGATTATTCATAATAGCTGTATTCCATTTAAGACCCTTACACAGCAGACCTGACAATAACCATGCTATTACTGTGCATCAGTCCCATCTCTATGGCAATACCTTCTATTTGGGTATCAGAGCTCCTCCTCTTGTTTAACACATCCTACTTCAGGTCACTTTCATAAAATAGAGAAAATGCAGTTATGTCCATTTTGTGCACAGGAGGTGAACACAGAAACACTGCAGTGACTTACGTGCAAAGTCTGTGCCCCAGACATGAATCACTCTCCAGAATCCAAATTGCAACACTACTGTAATTTCCTTCTCTATTCCATTAAACTAAATTTGCTTAAAGTAACGTAGCAGCAAATGATCTATGCACAAGAGTAGTGTTGCATTAAAGGTTTCCCCTCTGCTAGTCACAGACTACTATAGAAAGGGGAAGGAATCACCTGAGCTAACCTGAGCAATCTGTACTATAGATATTACTGTGTCTGATCATGACAGTGCCATTTGAGATATCATATAGTCTCCCAGTCTGGCTTTTAGCATCTGGTATTGAAGACTGTCAATCTGTGAAGTACTGTCTCATTTCAGACTTCCTAGTGCAGTTATTCAGACACCTCAAGCCATCTGAGGTGGCACTAGAAACCTGTTTGTAGGCAACTAAATCAAGCTCCATCTTGAATCCAGAGAGACCCAGTGCATTTAGTTGGTGCAGAATCACACAAGGAAACAATGCCTGTCTTTCACACCTGACTACTCCTGTCCCTTTAAAGCCATGTTCACTGCCCACTCTTTGCATGGTCAGCAATTTCCTACTCCAATAATCTTTTAATGTTCCTCCTTGCATTGCTATAAAGGTAATCCTCTCATTTCTATGGTTTTATAAGATGCCCATTTAGTGGAGCTCAGGAGGAGCTCTGATGTTTATTATTAGTAACTGGTGATTTAATTTTTCAGCTGCTTTACCACCTTTTGTAGTTCTTGCCTTAAGTGTAAGGCAGCTGCTCTGGGAGGTGTTCAGCTGTATGAATTATAACCTGACTTTGAGCAGGAGGTTTAAGTACACAATGTGAGTCACTTGATTGATGGCTCATTTGATCAGCTGTGCAGTCAGGGTCCTTGCTCCACTGAAAACCTAACTGTGTAGTCAATACTACAGCATCCCTGGCTGGCAGGAGGATTCAGGGTCAGCAGCTGCACTACAATAAAATCTGCATCACTACTGAGCTGGCATCTTGCCCACCTCTCTCCCTCAGCTGCCTTTCATTGTTCATGAAAGAGATTCAGGTCTGGGGGCTTTCTTCTTGTCCTCCATTCCTTGGCTAAGGCCAGTCTGTCACCCTGTCCATTGCAAGAATTCCTGTGGCCTTTGTCTCCAGTTGGTTAACCAAGGCCTCTGTTGCACTGTTCCATTTTCACAGGAGCAAATCTAACCTCATAGAAAATCCCTGAGCTTGGACATAATGGACAGTGGAAATATCACCAGTGAGATTTTCTCTGCTTCTATTAATTTGTTTGGGGTTTGATGAAAGAAAACTGTTTGGAAAAGTTATGTCCTTTCTGCATATTTTTGGGGGGTTTTTGTTTGGTTTTGAATTTATCTTTTTTTTTTAGAAAAACTAAACGAAAGCTGTTTTGGTTTTCAAATAGTAAAACTTCCTGTTCAAAAAAAGTGACATATGAATCCTAGGGACAATTCAGCTGTCAAGGAAACCATGGTGCCTAGAGGAAAAGGAAATACAGATGAAGACACAAGCCTGAGGAAGAGAGGAAAGCTCTGGACTACTCTTCCCAGAAGCCACTGCAGCAGCTTATATAGATACGATTCAATGTCAATCCTGAAAGAAGGTTGTAGTGAGGAGGGTGCCAGACTCTTCTCCTAGGTAACAAGCAACAAGATGAGAAGAAATGACCTCATGGGAGATTTGGATTAGATATTAAGAACAATTTGTTTGTGGAAAGGGTTGTCAAGCATCAGAACATGCTGTCCAGGTAAGTGTTCAAAAAACATATGGATATGGCACTTGAGGACATAGATAAGTGGTGAATGTGGTGGTGCGGTTTCGTTGATTGTTGGACTTGATGATCTTAGGGGTCTTTTTCAACCTTAATGATTCTAGGATTCTATGAAATATCTCTGAACTGAAATAATTTGAATACTTGTTAAAATGAAGTATTTGGATGTGAGATGGATGGACTTGAAAGGCAAAGTTCCATTTCTACTCCATGATATTTCCTCAAAATGTCTGTTCTCTGGCCTCCTGATCCCACTAGCAGACTGTATGTATGGAAAAGCAGCACTGACCTCTCCAGAGGAAGACATGGGTAGGGATTACTTAAGTCAACTGAAAGTGTTCAAATCCATGGGATCACAAGATACACAAATTAGGGTGCTGAGAGCTGACTGATCTCACTGCCAAGATACTTGTCATTGTTCTTGAAAGGCCCAGAGAAGTGGTGGAATCACCATCCCTGGAGGTATTTAAAAGACACGTGATACTTGGGGACGTGCTCTACTGATGGACTTGGTAGTGCTGGGTTAATGGTTGGACCCAGTGTTCTTATGACTATATAATTTGGAGTGATGGTTTTTGTCTTCCCAAGTAACTGTTATGAGTGACAGAGAGCTGCTTTCCTGGAGATGGCTGAACACCCTCCTGAACAAGGGAAGTGGTGAATGAATTCTTTGTTTTGCTTTGCTCCTGTGAGTGGCTTTTGCTTTACTTATTAATGTGTCCTTATCTCAACCCACCATTTTTCTCACTTTTACTCTTCTGATGCTCTCTCCCTTCCCACAGGGAGGGGTGAGGACTGCAGCAAGAGGCTGTGTGGTGACTAGTTGCCAGCTGGGTTAAACCACAACAATATTACATAAAACATATATTATTATATAAATGTGTTCTTTTTATACAATCGAAAGTGTATTTTTAATATAGAATTTGTTATGAATACCTCACATGTATTGTGTTTTATGTACGTTACATGAAATGCACAGCAACTCATATGCAGACATGACAGCAAAGGTTTTTTATAGATATCTACAAATGTGTTTATGAAGTTGGTTATTATATAAAACCACCAGCAACAGTTTCTTGAGGAACCCAGTTCTGTCACTGTATGTTAGGCAAGATCTGAACACTGTACTGAGCTCCTCAGGAGACGTCGGCCTCGTGCTGCCTTGTTCCTGTTCCAGTGATTACATTTAGACAAGAGGTGGGGGCTCAGAGCAGGGTGTGCTGAGGCCGAGGAAATTTGAAGACCCAGACATGCGGATAAATGTCACCAGTCTTGAATGACGCCAAAAACAAGTTGTGGGAATGCAATTTTGGAGTTAGATACCTCATTCCCACTTAGATCTTTTGCTAATTCTCTGCATCCATCCCCAGGTCAAGCCCCTAGGCTGGGAAGATGATTGGCTGTTTAATCCCTAAATCTTTTACTGATATACTGTTCCCAGGATCTGCCCTGTGATTCATTTCCCGGCTGCACTTTTCCAGACACTCAAATATTACTGAACAGGCATGTTTTGAGTCAAATCTCATTTAGCAGCTGCTTGTGTATCTTGGTGACATCACTGGATGAAGTATCTCTCTCCAGAAATAAAGTATTATTGGTTTGTACCAAACCTCTTCGTAATCATTGAAGTCTGTCCCTCTTGCTAATGCAGAACAGAAAGGTCTGAGTAACAGGAAAATACTCTTAATATCACAGATTATTTCTCCGTGGGGTAATTTATCAGAAGCAGTTGGGAATGTAGTGATCCACATTCACTCCTGCATGATCACAGCAAGGGAGGGGACAAGAGAGCAATTTCTGGAACGAGGAGCAGGGAAAGGGTGAAAAGAGAAGAATAAGCAATTTGGAAATATATAAACAATCTGGTTAGGGGAGAGTAGGTGTGAGAGCTGAGCAGAAGCAAATTAAAAGCATAATTAGAAGAGAAAAAAAATTGGGTTGCTGAGAACATTTTAGCTGGTGGAAGCCAGAGATTTCAGATGTATTCACAGTAGACAGATGGTAAAAAAAGGGGGAAAAAGCCACCAACCATTAGCACACCCTATAATCAGTTCCTTAGTATGAATATTAGGGGGATTTAGTAAGGGATAGGGAATAAGGAGTTGGCAGCCTTAATACGGAATTACTTTGTTTTGTATCTCTGCAACAGTGGAAGAGGGATCAGAACAACTAGAGACAAAAGTCACAGCCCTAGCTTGGTTTGGGTGAGAGCTGGAATGCTCAAATAATCCTCACCATCCACCTAGACTGAAATTTTAACAAGAGGTGACTTCTTTCAACTGTCTAGTGTAAAGTTGGGATCAACCTTTAGCCAAGAAGAAAAGAGTCCTCATGCAAACTTGGAGATGCCCTAAAAATATGAAACATTTCATTAGAAAAAACAATTCCCACGGAAATTACTAGCAGAACTCCCATTGATTCAATTAAGAGAAGAATCACAGTGTTTATAGCCCCCAAACCTGCTAATACATCAGGACATCTGACTCATGAGGACAGTAACCAGAGGCAAGCTATTCACACACTTTATTGTTCATGGAATCATGACTCTGGACAGCACAGATGAGACCAAATTGATTTTAAATAGAGAAGCATTTTTACAGAAGGTCAAAGCTTTCAGATAATTTTGCTGATTTCAACAGTAATTTAAATTTGCACTGCTATGCTTATAGGGGAAATTTTTAACAGAGGTATTATTAAAAACTAATGAAAATTAAATGAAAATAAAAGAAAAAAAAGTACAACCTTTTTGATGACTCCAGTGTAGTATCTCCCATGACAATTTGATTTTGAAGTCTTGCAATTCGCACATTATTGGTTCATGCTTGGATGACACACATTGTGTCTTGTGTGGTTTGGTTTGATTTGGTTTCTTTTGTCACTGCTGAGGTACTGAAGATTGTACAAAAAAAGAAAAAAGATTTTCATAGTTATATATAGGTGTGAGATCAGGAGGGAATTATCCATCCTAACCACAGATATCTCATTTCCCCACACTCCATGTTGTGCTGCTCATGAGCTGTGAGTCTCTGGACAAGATCTTGCCTTCAAAGACCAACTCCAGAAGAGGGCTGCAACCTTCCTAGCCCTGGCCAGGGGAGCAAGTAGAGACCTGGCAGGCTCTGCAGCCACAGTCTTTGCAGACAGAGTCCATGCTGTGCCATAGCTTTCCCAGAATACCTCAGAGGCAGCTCCCCAGCCTTCCCATTCCCTCCAAGCCAGCAGTACCACCCATAAAATGGGCTGCATTAAACATCATCACCCCTGGGAAGTTTCTCACAACAGCTCCAATATAGATCATGTTTCCTTCAAACCTCTTCCTCTCCCAGCTGATGGAGGCCCCAAGTCACTTTTTGCACTGCCCAAAGTGGGGAATAAAATGGCCTGGAGGATCCAAAATTGAAAAAAATATCAGAATATGGTGGGTAAAACTGCATTCACTGGAGATACAACCCTCCTTTCAGAAGAATTTCTAAAGAATAAAAGCCTCCACTTCCCCCTGAAACAAGGCCTGGCTTTGCAACAGCTATTTCCATATTTCAATTGTTTCTTCTCGGAGGCTGTGATTCCTTGATAGATCAGAACTTGCATCACTTCACTTCCCACTTAACTGATTTGATGAGGAAGATGGAACTGCTATGGTGGTAATTTAAGTGTATTGAACAAAAAAAATTAATGCAAAATTTTGATTCGCCAAATTTAAAGTCCATTTCCATTACATTTAATAACTTCAGCCTGTCTTAGTTCATCTGCACTTATCTTTAAGTCTGCATGGCTGGGTGGCATTAGAAATAAGAAGATTATTCATAGTAGGGTGCTCTGCCTATGAACTTTTTCTTAGCTCTCAGTGGAGATAAAGAATCTTTGCTCAACTGTATATCATTTCATAATCACGAGTGGTCAGCTCTTCTGTTCTTATAAAATCAGATCTCACACCATCAGCCACAGACCTTTCAAAAAAAATACAAAAGGGGTATAATTAATTCAAACAGAGTAATTATTAAAGTATGAGGATAGTCTGACACACGCTTTTTCATTTCCCTCCAAGTATACATGAATTATGAGATCCAAGTCACAGCTCTTGTAAGGGAATAGTTCATGCATTTGCACAGGGGAGGGAACTTGTTACATGAATTCTTCCTCTTTCGCTGTAAATCCATGCTCAAACCATTTCGGTCTGAAGGCCTGATGTGGTTCACCACCTCACGGAAAAGTAGGCGAGGAAGTGAGCCCAAGGAAAAATCCCTGTAACGACTGATGTTACCATGGTGGGGAGGAAACAGGCTGGAAGGCTGGCTCTGGGGTGCCAGCAGGTGCTTCAGTTCTGAAGAATTTAAGGAGTGCTTGGGGAGGGGGATAAGCGAGAGAAAATCTTCCACACAATCCTGCAGCATCTGGTGCTTCCCAGTCTGTGGAGTCAAGGAAAGAGAGCAAAGCCCTTGGAGCCGGCGTGGGAGCAGGTGGGGGAAGGCACTGCTGTTGTTTGCAGCAGACGTTCCTTAGCAACAACCTTGAGCAGATGGAAGCCCGGATACCACTGTGCAGAGGCTCCATCAACAGACCCTCATTCTCCTCAGCCTCTCCCTGTGCAGGGGGAGGTAAAGCAAGGCAGTAAATTCTACCAGAGACCTTTTCTCCAGATAAAAGAAAGGGATAAGGAGATCACTTTAACTCGTGCCAATTTGAAGCCCAAAGAGATATGAGAAAATTACATTAAACAAGTTTGATAAATACCAACAACATTGTTGTAATTAGATATATAGTATTTGTAAGTAATTATAGAAGTGTTACATAATTATGTACATACAAACATATTCTTTTACAATGGCTGAGTAATTTGAATTTCTAGGGATGCTGAGAAATCTTGGAAACCTAAGGAATACATAAGTGATTAAAAGTATCAAACAAAAAGGAAAAAAAAAGAGAAGTAAAAAAAGGAAGAAAAGGAAGATATCAGATCTTGATGTGTATCTGAAATAAAATACAAGGTGATGGATAATGCACAGTTAAAAAAGGTTATTTGAAAATGGACAGTTCATAGATGCAGAGAATTTCAGAGAAAGTCTGCATTGACAGATGGACGCATTACCAAATTAAAGAAAACAGGAACCTTCTGTGGGATAACTAATTAATCTTATACATGGAGAATGTGGAGAATCATCAAAGTTGAACGTAGTTACCAGCAGAGGTGGGGCCACCTGCAGACAGTGTCCATAAAACTGTAAAGAGTACCAACTTGTGCTGGCATCCCTTTTTTCTTCAAAATCAGGTGTGCAGAATTGAGCACTGTGTTATCTTCTATGATGTTATTGCATATGTAAATATTGTCCTATAATTAAAGGAAAAGAAATTCTACTGCCTGCATTTGATCTGACAACACGCCTTAGAGGTTTGCTGTAATCTGCATGCAAAAGCAAGGGGGAAAAGGTACAAAGGCTGTAAAACTTCATGGTCAATAAAGAGCCATAATTATATCTTGGGCGAAGGACAAAAGCCCTCTTTCCAGAGTTTGTATATAATAAGAAGTGGTGATGTTTCTTGCATCTTCTCAGGGACAGGATGTTTAAAACATATCTACGGACAAATTAGAATTATGTTGGTATGGCTTGTGCCTTCAATTCCTCTTTTCTATTAATATCACCATTGATAAAAATCTGATAGATTAATTGAATAATCTTCATTGATTGCCTTGATTAATCAGGACCTAGGTGAACATCTTAAAGACTCAGGAACAGCTCTGTAGCCAGTAAATGCAGATAAACACTTGATTATATATTCTGGTGAGTCAAGTTCACCCATATGGGATCTCATCTTTTGTGTCTCCATTTCCCTTCTGCTAATCTACCTCTTAGCAACATTTTAGCAATTCCTGTGGGTGATACATCAGTAAATAGAAATTAGAAAACTGAAGATGAGTCTGAACTTAATTCCATTAAAGCCAATGAATTCTTTATTCCATTAAGGCCAAGGACACCAGTCTGAGCAATAATGGTACTTAATATTATTTCTTTGGCAACGTCTGAACAAAAAGAGAGTAATTCCTTTTTTTTTTTTTTTTTTTTTTTTTAGTTTTTCTTTCTGTAGAAGTCTAGACTAGAGTTCAGTCTAGGCTGAAGTTTTCTTTCTAATCAGAATTTGGGAATTAGCCAGAATTGTGCAATTCTGAGGCGATGGTTAGTTTTCCAGGCTTCTTATATGTACCCTACCAGGTTGTCTAATTCAAACCTTTCAGCCCACTTGCTTGTCCACCAGGTTACCAAAGTTTCTGATTATTCCCCGTTTCTTGACAGCTCACCTGCTAGACAGGGCAAGATCGGAGCACAGAGCTGCTTCAAGGATCCTCAAGATCCAAAACTCCCTGGTTGATGGCTAGCAGACGACTATGCTCCCAGGTTCTCCAGGGTTTCCACAGTTCCACAGTCAGGGTTTTTTAACAGTGATTTCTCCTCTGAGAAGCAGTAAAACAAAATTTCAAAATCTCAGACCTTAGGTGACCGATTTCCCTACCCAGATTCCTCAATTCAAAACATGGGACATCCATTGCTATGCAATATCTCTTAGAATCACAGAATCAAGGAATATGCTGAGTTGGAAGATATCCATCAGGATTATTGAGTCCAGCTCCTGGCCCTGCACAGTACACTGCAAGAATCACATCAGTTGTCTGAGAGCATTGTCCAAACTCTTTTTGAACACTGCCAGGCTTGGTGCTGTGACCACTTCCCTGGGGAGCCTCTTCCAGTGACCGACCACCCTCTGGGGGAAAAGAGGTTTGCACTAAACCAGGAAAGAGGGTGGGGAAGTCATTGATTTGTTTGATTGATTGGTTTTTTGTTTGTTTATCCTGCCTTGTAACAGTCTAAGAGGTTTCACAGAGTGAATTACACATCTTAGCTAAAAGGGCAGCAACCCTTAGCCAACAGGCACGATTGTCTCTTGCTACACCTATAATCTGAGAGTCCTGAATTTGTGTGTACTTACATTGAGCTGTCTGTGTACTGCAAAACAGCAGCTTTAGCATCTCACTAGGTTCTATCCCTACCTGCCTTAATATGAAATAAGTTTGATTTTAAACTGATGTAAGACTGTCCAGATATGAATTTGCAGTACTTTTGTTATGTTTGTTGATATCAATCCTTCACTTAAATAATAGATACAAGTAAGGCAGGTAAGTAGGTAAGGGTAAGATAAGGCAAAAAAAAAGGAATATTATCATTGTTGTTATTTTAGCAAAATTTGCAGCTACAATCTTTCTCCAATCAGTAGCAGCAATTACAATTTACCATCTTTAAGCAACCTGTTCTAGTGGAAGGTGTCCTTACCTATGGCAGGGGGCCTGGAACTAGGAGATTTTTAAGGTCCCTTCCAACCTAAACCATTCTATGATTCTATGATCTTAGGCATTATAAGGTAATATTTCTCAAAATGCACTATGGGTAGGAACTGAAGTTGGTAGGCGATCCCATACATGACATCCTTGACTCACAGCTGCAGCCAGCATGTCCATTTCCTTTATGTTTAATCATTTAATTTAAAACAGCTTTTCCCACCCCTTCTTCACACCCACACAGCAAAAGCCACTACAGACAAAAGACAAAAATGTGTAGTTTTGTATCCTTTATTATTTTATCCTCCGTGAAGGCTCATTCTTTTAACTGGTAGGAGAGCCAACTTCACGTTTCATAGCATATGCCCTTTCTTAGGCAAAGTATTATCTAGAATGACATTTCAGCACTGATCCTAAGAAAAGGGCGTTGCAAAATGTCTTTATGGTGAGATAAATCCAATGTAGCATGAATGAAAAAAATTCCAGTGCATTTCCATTCTGATTACATATCTAGTTGGAAAACTAGATAGCTTGTTTAAATCATCAGTCCATGGAAATTGCAAAGAAGTTCTGCTTTGCAGGACCTCCTGTACTGTATCTTGTTGAAAAAATTTGAATGTGCCTATCTACAGAGTAGAGAAATTTGATTGTGACGCTTCTTTTTATGGATTGTGTCACTTTTCATACTAAACTGACATATTCAGGCATCAGTTCAGCAGGTTATGTCACTTGACTCCAGAATAATTATTTCAAAATACGTTGTTTTTTTCTTCTGTTTTGTTTGGAGTGGGATTTGGTTTTGTTTTGTTTTTGTAGAGGGTTCATATAAACTTTTTTATAAAGGAGCCATATCTTGTATAATTGACTATAGTTTTATTGTGCAAAAATTATTATTATTACTTCTATTTTCCACTCAGAAAAGTAATAACATGGGAAACAACCCCTTACTTCGTCTTGTGAAGATTCAACCTTTTCTAGAAATTCCACTGTTCTGACTAATCCTTAAAGACAAAGAGGAAAATTCCCTGGCAACGTTTCAGGCACCAAATAGCAAGTGATGCATTTCTGGTGCAATCATTCCACTTGTCACCAAGCACACAGATGATGACCTGAGGGACACAGAAAATCTTGATGCAAATTTCTCTAACCAACCCTTTGTCTTACTTTCATTTCAATGTACTTCAGCTACTGCACGATGACACAGTTATTAGAGTATACACAGATACAGTGCTGGGGCTGAAGGGAACAATTGCAGAACAAACTTTTGTATGTAACTCTGATTTAGAGGGAGGAAAGACTATGATCTCAAAATTGCTATTTAGAAAAGGCTTTCAAAGACAATAAAACCCAAGATGGAAGAGGTAATTTCGGACAGTGCATAGTTATTTTGTTCCATTTTGATTTTGACACTGAAAAATCCCATTATATGAAATTTCCTGTTTCACATACCCCTAAGGATATATAAAAATAGCTGTCTTTTTTGTGTGTCTTCATGGTGTTTCTTTCAGTATACCTTTTTCCTTAGTTCTTTTTATTTCAAAAGCTGCTTAGTGTTAAATATTTCAGCTGGCACAGTCTTATTTAAAGTCTTGTGGCACTTCTGCAGAACCACCTCCTGCAGGAATGAGACTCAGCTTTCATGCCAAATTGCCTTAAAATTCCCCAGTGACAGCTACCCCTCTTCTGTTTACCTTTCTGAAATTATTGTAATGCCATCTTCCTGGTACAGGGGTGGATTAGTAGTTGTTTCCTAAATTCTTGTGTAACAGCATTATCTCTTGTGCAAGGTAGAGACAAGAATCATGGTAAAGCCAGCACACGGAGGGGGACAAACCATCTTAAACTCACCAGTCAGCTTGTGGCATGGTCTGTAAGAAGATTACACATAAACAAGGGCTTCTCAGAACTGACTCGTCTGGGTACCGCCATAGCTGTAGGTTCATTCTGAGCTCTGTTCTGGACAATTTACACATGTAAGATGAATTAACCCTCCATATTCTGCACTCTTACTTCCCTTCCTTGAAGCAAAACTCCATACCTGTGTCCAAGCCTCTCAGTATCAAGAACACAAAGCTGAACATCATGCACCCATATCTTCTATCCAAATGCTTTCCCTATCTGCATTTGTATCACAAATGAAATGTTTCATGCCTTATCCTTCCTTACCAATTGCTCCTCATCAATTCTCTCAGTAATTACCAAGCAGGTACTTGGACAGAAGTTCATGTACCCTCAGACATATCTCTCTGAAGAAATCATCAGAAGCAGTTGCTTTGTTCCTTTTGCATTGGCTTGTCCACTATCAATGACAGACACACCATGCTTGATAAACTCTGGAACAAAGTATTCCAGGCTCCTGAACTGCCTATCTGTCTCTTCATTAGCAATAAGGTCATTCTTAAAAATAAAGCAATAAAAATTCTTCTAAGAAGAATGAAATTATCTTTATTTGTTACATGTCTAAGTAGGCAGCATAAAAAGAAGATGAATACTGTGACATAAGATAACAAAAGATGGTAAATTTAGGCTGACACTTTGTCCTTAACTTGACCTGTTCAACAAAAATTTATACAATAAAAACAAAGATTTAGTCTCAAATCGGGTTCTTTTGTAATATGTCATTTTGCTGCATGCTTAATACATTTTCAGGTACTTCCTGAGCTGCCTGTTATATGAGAGAGAATCACTGGGAAAGCAGGAATGCTGAAAGATCATCACTGGGGATCTGAGTCCCTTAGGACCAGATGCTATAAAGCTAAATCACAACAACAGAGTCCCTGCCCAGACAACTCCAAAGTTAAATGCCAGAAGGATACAACAGATGAGTCACTCAGGCAAACAAGGAAGGGATAAGAAGAAAAGGCACTGGCTGAATGGGATCTGATAACGGAGACAATGAAAATCAAAAGAAAAAGACTTGTGAGTTTTGACAGGGCAGTTTCTCACAAAGGTAGGAGCCATGGAAGGGAAAGCACCACTGAGCTTCAAGAAGAGTCCAAGAGAAACACACATGTAGGGCTTCTTCTATTAGACATCTAGAACAGTCTTTGGGGCCACTGTGGGTTTTTATAGTCTATCAAGTTTGAAACGAAGTGTTCTGAGATTAAAACAATAAAACAAAATATTTTAAAATATAAACTGCAAAACCATATCAGGTTACACTTGGGACACTTGAGGAAAAAAAATTCTCACACTCTGAGAATTTCAACAAGGTGGCAAATGTAGGCTTTCCAACAAGATGGCAAATGTAGGCTCTATCCCAAAACTGCTCCCAGTGGAGCTGACACTGAACATCTGGGTAAAGGTAGGAAAACCAAGAAAACAAAGGTAAAAGTTCAGGTTGCAGAGGGAATGTCTGCATAATGTTAAGTTTTTTGTAGGGTTCATGATGAGGATAGATTTTAAGGATATTTTAGGAGAATGAGGCCATGAATTTTGCAATTTATTATGGGAAATACATGGCAGAAAAGGAGAGGGCAAGTAGTGGAAGCTGGCAGATCGTGGGTGGAGCAGAGGCAGGAGCTGACATTGTGATATTGATTGAATGAGGCTGAGTAGACAGTTCAGTTCAGTTCAGTTGGTTCAGTTAAGGTAAATAGGTGCTTTGTTTTGGCTTTCTTGTAATAAGAAAAGAGAATCCTCAGGGAAGTGCAGAAACACGTCACAGTGGGATGATGTGGTCAAAGCAGCAGCCTGGGAGATAACTCCTGACAGCAGTGACTTACACTGAGATGAGGAGGGCCAGCTTGTACATGATGTGGTGACAGCAACGTATCTTGCTCATGAAAACAAAAGCTGATCAAAACCTGGGCAGGAATGTCAGAATGTCTGCATAAACCTTTAATGTGGGAAAGAGGAAGACTTAAATTTGACCATTGTTTAGGAACTGAAAACCCAATAGAACAGTGGGACTATCTGTAGCAAATCATTTAAGACAAGAACTGTAGGCAGTGACGTTAACAAGAGGAGGAGGGGGACAAGGGGAAGAAGTTGAAAAGGCAAATAGGGCTTTTTCAGCTTTGTTTATACTTTATTTTCCTTTTTCCTTTTTTTCTTTGAAGATGTGTGAGATAAAAGAGCAGATAGGTCAAAAGGTAAATGCTTGCAAGATGGGAGACTCACTGGGGCAAGAAAAGACAGAATAGGGAAGTGGATGAAATTCCTCTACTCCTCAGATTGGTGGAAGGAAGCTAAATTTAAACAGCCAAATTTCTTCATGTTTTGTTGAAATACATAAAGACCCAAGTTAGTGTCGTCCCCAAGGAATGGTGAACCTGAACTATAATTTAAGCACCAGATAATCCATATGGAAGGGGGATGGTATGGATTCTCCATCCATAGAAACACTTACTAAACGAATACTCAATTACTTAAAATATTCCTCAGTTCCCTTTTTTTTATTGGTACCTTTTTGATGTATATTTTATTCCTTTTAAAGCAAAAAAGTGAGATAACAAACAAACAGAAAAATCCACTGCAACTGATGTTTTTAATCACAGTTGTCTGGAAGGTTGACCAGTAATCATGAGTTATTTTGGATTTTCATTATTCTTCATGACTTCATCACAGTGTCACTGGTGTCTTACTAACTTAATTGTGCTTGCTTACTTCCTCAGAATGAGTTCTGACTGAAGAGTCAAACATTTCTGGTACGAATTCACAAAACACTCCAGAATTTCCTCCTAGCATCAGTAAGAAAAAATAATACTGAATGGTCTTGTAGCTTGACTGAGTTCTCTTTCCAATCCTATTCTGAACATGGTAGAAATGTTACCTTTCTGGGTAGGTGGTTTATTAAAATAACTTTAGTAGGTAACTCTTTATATTTTGACAGTGTAAAAAGTTACCACTTGTTTAAAATTGTAACTTAAGATCAAACCACAGTGTAGATAAATTCCCTTATGAGAACTAACATATAACAGTTTATTCAATGTAATTTTTTATTTTCATTTACTTTTCCATTTTAACAAGAAATTTTTAACAACATTTTTTTGCACCCATTTAGGCCCAGCTTCAATTTCAGATGTTGGGAAATATTGTGTCACCCTGTAAAAAAATATCAAAACAAAGTGGTAGTTCACTATGACAAGACGACATATCACTGCCCAGCTGGGATGCCAAGAGGAAAATCAAAGCAAGCCCTGGTGTTTGTAGGCTCCTGCACAACATGACAAATGTACACTGTGATCTTAGGAGAAAGGAAGATGAGCTCAGGAAGAGTGTAATGAGCAGTGCTCTGTCTTTGGGAGTCAGCAGCACCAGAAGCAACTGTGGTTCCAGTAAAGCTCTGCTGCCTAAAACACTTTTGTATTGAGCTGTTGCTGATCAATAACAAGAAGAACTTCTGTTCTTGTAAATTCTACAGGGAAGACATCACACAAACCTCCAACCTACAACAGGTTCATGGCTCATGGGGGCCTTGGAGACCCTTCTGAGAGCCAGCAAAGAAGGGTAGGACTGACCCTCCCCCGCCAAGGAGAAGCTGCATCTTCTGCAGGCTCATGATGAATTATCCCCCACTGTCAGTGGAGGGAGGTAAGAGCTATTTGATGGGTATCTAGTGTCCTAAGGTGACTCCTGAGGGAGTTGCTGAGGGTCTTGGTGCACTGGTGGGGTGTGACTTTGGTTAAAAAGGGAAAGAAGAAGGAATGAAGAGGAGAGAGGTTCAGGGATTGGTATAGGGCGGCAATGGTTCACCTGTACCCTTCCTCCTGGGCTAGGCTGGTGCCATGAGGTCCCTGCATGTCACAGCCTCCAGTGAAAACAACAGAGGAACTTCATGGTTTTCCAGCACTGGACTGCAAAAAGTGTGTGTGATACACTCATATTAAAACACATACCACGTTTCCCATCTGATCACCAAAAGGGAGGGTGTTTGAGGAAGCCAGTGCTAAGACTGACCCCAGAAAGGTGCAGGGGAAATGGGAAAGGAGGTTGTACCTGGCAGATAGCTGAGTTTTTCATCCCAATCTATGCAGCAGGACGGCATTAGCTCCTGTGATTGAATGGGGGCCTACCCATAGATAGAAGTGAATAAATCAAAATCCCTTGCACAAACATGAAAGCTGAGAGTGCTTAATTCAGGCTTGACTGTTACTTTCTTCTCTGCACCAGGAGTGGACCACTGTGAGATATAAAGAAACATTGACTCTATTAGGTTTGAGCTATTTACCATATTAATCATAATCCAGCTCACCTTTCAAAAAGTAAATAACATATTTAAGATTATCACACTCAGTTTTGAGCAACATTTTTCTTTTTAAACAAGCACACAGGACCGGGAAAAATCAATAGGAGAGTTAGACCAGCCTCCCCGTAGAGGGTGTTTGTTATCACCTGTAAGTCACTGTAAAAGATAACAAAGCTGTCACATCATGAAGAAAAGTAATTTTACAGGATTCAGGCAGGTTTAAGTTTCCATCTTCTCCCCTCCTGTAATCCAGGGTATATGTGTTTCCACCAGCCAAATGAACCTGCAAGCCTGCCAGACACAGGTGGTCACCACAGCGACAGAGCTCAGTGTGCTCATTTCCATTTCATGGGCCGTGTTTCCTTACCTTTCCTCTTTAGCAATAAATAAAGGAATTCTAATTCTCCACGGGCAATGCAAGTCGGTGTGATTGGACAAGTGTAACAGCCCACAGTTGCAGTGGTTGGCTGATCACATTCACATGGGGGAAAAAGGGGATTCTCATTTCATCTGTTAAGGGGAAACCTGAATATCCACCACGTTCACCACGTGGGTGACACGGTCCACCTCCCTCACTGTCCCAGTCACCTGAAACAACTGCAAATAGCCATGTAAATTCAGTGGAATCGCTATACTATAGACTAAAGTTGTCATGTAAAAAAAGGTTTTATTATGTATAAAAAAGTTTCCAGATAGTCTCATTTCTCTGTGCAGTTTCATAAATATGAAACTTTAAAAATTAAGTACCGATGTTAAAATTTTTTGGGGAGGGATGTTTTTTGTTTGTTTATTTGTTTGTTGTTAAGGGAGGAGTTTTACCAATATGGAAGTTAATATTAAATTCTTAGTTGGTGTGTAAGAGCTATTATTCATTTGTATTGTTATAAGGCATTAGAGTTCGCAATTGTAGTGGGAAGATCAGTTGGAACAAGATGAGGTAAGCAGCCATTCCAGATAAATGTTTGTAAGGAAAAGGAAAGGTGGTAAGAGGAAAAACAGAAGCAGAGAAGGATTAATTAAATGGCCTGTAGTTTTAGACCATCTTTGTTTCAGAGAGATAACCCTTATATTTGCCTACCAACCAGTGAATTGCTTGTAGTGGAAGTTACTGTATATTGGTGAAAACAAACATATAAGTGTAAGATGTTAAGGACACTGGGAAAAATAATAATACAGTTAAATAGTAAATACGTGGGTTTGCAGTGGTACCTGTTGCAGTACCAATCTTCAGACGTGAGAAAGATGCTACTTTTTTCTTCTCCTCCACTCCGTAGCTACTACATGGGTAGAATAAAACTCTGTTCTACCAGTGACTTTCAAATGGACACCAAGCTTTGCAGTTCAGTTCTGCTCCCCAGATTAATGGGCTATTATTTTCTGCTTTTGTCTTACTGCCTTTGTTATTTCTGACTTGAAATGTAGCTCTCGATGATCAACAGGGCTTCTAATATGCACATATTTACATCGTTAGAAATACTAAGTCATGCACAGAACTCATAACTGAGAGTTCACTTTGTTAGCTGTGTTCTCCAGAGAGTTTCGTAACCTTTACCTGTCCTCTGCATATATTTTGATAACTAGTATTGAGTGATTCTCCAAAGTGAATACTGTAACCTGGATAATGAAATTAATCAATAATACTTGCTCTCCTTGATATTACATTCTGGGGACATTTAATTGTATGTCTGTGGAGCACAGGGTTGCTTTAAAAATGTTTTAATATTAATAGCTGGTTGAACTATAAACCAAAAATTTTGTTCTGTTTCTAATGAAGGAAAAATTTCTCCTCATTTGATGTAATTGAACTTTAAATCCAGAACTAAGCATTCCACGAAAATTGAATTATTTGCACGATCTTTCTAATTTTGAACTGAAATTCTAGGTATTGCTGCAAATTTCCTGCCAGGCCACTGAAACCAGGATAGTTTGCAATCAGATTAAGAACGTGGTAAGCCAACATCTTCTTTTGGTGTCAAGGTAACAACATCTGTAGGAGTGTATGGTTGGTGCACACTACCAGCAATCACTATTTGACGGTGAATATGTGGTCACCTAGAAAAGCAGTATCTGGAGATGTAAGCATGGGAAGGGAGCTGCTCTCTAGGTCTTCTGAGAGAAGGGAAGATCTCAGCATGAAAACATCTTCTATCTGATTCGACAGAAAATCCCACAGGAACTACTTGAATACCCAAAAAGTCAATCTAGATTGTTTCACAAAGACATAGTTTCTGTCTCTTTCTCCTCCACACCTTTTTATAAGGAAGAGAATGAGTCATGGTTACCTCTTGGTAGCTCAGTCTGAATTTGTCTGCAACCTGCAGATACAATTTTTCTGAGACATCATAATAATTTCCACCTTAGTCTTAACTGGCTGTGAGTCTCTTATGGACCATGTCTTGGGAGCTCTGCACTGGGTGGAGGGATAATATCTAGTTCTTCAGTTCAGTATTCAACCATGATAGGCAAGAAATCCTCCTTCTCCTCCTCATATTCTCTTTCTTATTCATCATATACCTCCTATTTGCTGCAACCAACAAGTAGCTTGGGCAGTGGAGCACTTTAACTGCTCAGTCCCAATTCCTTTGTGAAGCAGGTCCAATACATGCATGCAATATCTGCATGTAATTGTATAATCAGTGTCTGGGAGGTAAAAAATATTTATGAACATCACCAATTCAGCTGTCACAGAAAATGATAGTTCTAGTGATTCCCAAGTTATGTGTTATACATGTTAAAAAACATGTAAGTTTTATTAAGGTCAGTAAACATGATTCTTTTTAGGGAAAGAGGGAAAGAGAGAACTCAAAACTTCTTTTGGTTACTGTATGGTTAGACAGTTATGCTACATGTGTCTGGGATCATTATTTGGAACAGATTTGCCTATATCTGTACTGTTAAACTCTCCCAGCCTGGGAAACATGGTGGGCACATCCAAACTGCTAACTGGGAACAATCCCGGGTCTGTGCTGATTCCCCAACTGTGTCCAGGATGCATTTGGGAGAGCGCCAGCTGTCTGGAGCCAAAATCATAGCAGGAATCATTTAACAGAACAGTCTATCAACTTCCTATCCCTGGGAACACTCCCTAGTGCCATTCAATTAACAAGGATAGATGTAGTCCAAAAGTCTAAACTAATTACCATGAAAAGAGACAGTAACTCAGTGGCGGTGTTTCACTGCCATATGCTGGCATCTTTGGGGTCTGGAGAGAAAATTAAACCATCTTAAGGAAGGCTTTGCCAAAGGAGAGCTCCAGATGACAATTGCAATGAGGAAGAAATTTTTGGTATTGTGAAACTGCAAGCAGAGTGAAGAACGACAGTGAAAGAAAAGATGAGCCCACAGGAATGGGGAGTGATAAAACAGCCCTTCCCTTACTTTCCTCCAGAGTATTTCAATAGAACAGAAATATAGTGAAGAACTGAAGAAGCAAAATACTCAGTTACTTACAAAGATGTGCTGTTTCATTTTAAAAAATACTCTACAAATGCTGTGTTTGCACTACTGGACTACAGAGTTAACTACAGTCTGTTCCATGGGGAGAGCTCAAATCAGCCTTCATTTAAACCAGATTTCAAAATCTGTTATCCTGGACACAGTTATTGCGAGGAACATTTACAAGAAACAGAAATGCTTTGTTAAGAACTCTTATCAGGAAGAGTAAATGTGGCACACACCTGTTGAAGCCTTGTAAAATTCAAACTTTCCCAATGAAAATGCAATTGTAAATGATAAATCTGTCCTCAGATTGAACTGAAGAGGTTGAAAAAATATAAATACATATATAAATAGATATATATAAATATATGTGTTTTAGAAAGAAATGTCAACTAGTTCTCCCCTGGCATGGATTTAAAAATGAGATAAATGAGATTAAGTAATCTTGCCACTACTATTTGGGGTATCACATGCACTGGATCGTGAGAGGAGATTGTACTGTAACACTTTATTTTACTGCTGACCTTAGAAAAATTTTTGTCAGACGTCTAGGGCTAGAAAATGTCTGGATCATGGGAAGTTACTGCATGAGTAAAGGGGTTAACAACTACTGCAAAGGACATTTCTTGCACTATGGCTCTGCATAGTATCAGCTACTGGATGTACTTTGAAAAAACACTCCAAAGGTGAACAAGGAGGGTAAATTCTCTCCTTGTTTACTGGACCACCAGCTGTGTATGTCAAATGTTTCATCCAACTCTTGTTAAATGGAAAATATTTATCTACTGAACACCTCCAACACAGTATGGCAGTGAAAAGAGGAATGCAGATGTACACGTAGGATATGTTGGACACAAAAGTAACTTGGTTGCGTCTCAACAAGTTCTCCTTTATCTGGAAGAATACAAAATTTGCTTGAAACAATTGCATCTCAGATGTGCCTCACTCCCACTTGTATCTTGTTATAAAGAGTTGTCATGTCATTATGCATCCACCCTGTTAGCTTTTACCAACTTCCATTCGCTGAATTGTGGGAGATGGATAAAGGTCAATTGGTGGCTGAGATAATTGAGTTTAATCACGAGCCACCTAAGTGAGGAAAGACATTACCATCTGGCATTATATAGTACATTAAACTGACTCTTCTCAGGCCTGTAAAGGTCACTGTGCATTGTATGGCAAAGGTTGTGTTGTGAAAATGCTAATTGATTTTTAATACTGGCTGCTGATTTTCCTGTAGAGAGGGTCAAGTGCCTCTCGGGAGTACTTACGGACACTCATTCCCAATTCAATTACCATTGTCACTCCATGCCAGCAAAATCAGATGGATTTTTGAGGTCCAGTCCAGCAAAGTTGGAAAAGGATTAAGGATCTAGTTAATAATCCTGACTCTGCCACTGAATGGCAAGGCCACCTCTGTCCAAGTTGGGTAATCGGTTTGCATCTCTCATCCTAAAAGCAAAATAATCCTGTCCTCTTGCCCATGGGATTCAGAACTGGAAAGGGAAGATTATTATCCTTCATAGAAGAGGTCTGAGCACAGGGGTTTAAGTGATTTTCTCATATCATTTTTCAGCTGACTTAAATAAAAGTTAAATAGATCAAAACAGAAAATACATCAACGAACTAGAACAAGTTCCATGGAGGCCACTGAGGTGATCAGGGCTGGTATGACCTGGAGGAGAGGCTGAGGGATGAGCAGTGTTCAGCATGGAGAAGAGGTGGCTTTGGGGGAACTTACAGCAGCCCCTGTGGAAAGGTCATCAAGAAGATGGAGCCAGGGTTTTAACAGAGGCACCTGGTGAAAGGATGAGACACAACAAGGTCAGGGAGTCTCAGACTGAATAGAAGGAGTTTTTTATTCCTATGAGGACATCCAGGCAGTGGAGCAGGTTGCCTAGATACATTGTGCCTTCTCATCTTTAGAGTTTTTCAAGATCCAAATGGATAGAACTGAGCAATGTTATAGGATCCCATAGCTGGCCTTGTTTTGAGAATGAGGTTGGAATAGAGATCTCCTGAGTTCCCATTTAACCTGAATGCATGTTGACCCCACGAAATGGGTACGTTGGTGCTGGATACTCCCTTTGTGTGAGCCATCTGGGAGAATGGACAGATGGGAATATCCATTATTCTCCACACACAGCAATCACTATGAGTCGATGTGCTTTCAGCAGCTTCCTCAAACACCTCTGAATACTAGATGGCGATACTTTGCCTTCTGAAAAGAAGACAGTTGATAATTTTTTCTGGCATTTACATACATGTCCAGTATCCTGCTCCTGACTCTCCTCTTCAGTGGCATTTGAATTGTACACAGTTATGAAATGCATGCAAAGTTCAAATCTTCCCAGTTCCTGCTAGTTAGATGCATTTCTAAGAAACGCTGAGAGAAAGACAAGTATAAGATTTGGAAAGATGTGGTTGGGAGAGCTGTGGTGTGACAGACTGCCTAGCTCACAACAGTGGGCTGCAATGACAAAAGAAATCCCTGGCAAGGCACTGGCAAATTTCTGTGTCCATAATTTCCTCAGTTCTAAAATGAATTTTGGAAGGCTAATCATCATTTGTATTAGATCACTACTATGTAGCCACAATCTGTGACAGCAGGGAGACAGAAGTTAATGATGAAGGCACTTAAAAAAACCCAAACCAACCACAAAAAAACCCAAACCAACCCAAAAAACATACCCCACCACCACCAACAACAAAACAAACAAACAAACAAACCCTCCAAAACCACCTCACTACAAAAAGCAAACCTTCACTATTTCAGAACTGTGTATTTCTAGGAAAAATACATCAGGACCTCTTTAATGGCACTTTCAGCAGTTTAGACGTTACTGTTTATGCAGAACTTGTCACAGCTTTGCACAAAATGAGAAAAAAAAAGCAACAAAAAGGAGATGAAAAAGCATTACGAGGGCTTAAAAGGAACAGGTGAAAACAAAAGTTTTTCCCAGTGCAATCCAAGCTCCTTTTTGTCAGATTTAAAGAATTTCATCCAATTTCCCCATTAATCAGCTGATAAAGCAGCCCCACATTCTGGCACGAAGCATAAGATAATGTCAACATTATTTGCAAACTGCTACATTACAGTGACAGTCTAATGTTTATTACTGTCAAATTACTGTCATTTCATTAAAAGGACCAAAAGCTCTGGCTTTGCTAAGCACAGCTCTCAGTCCCACCAGAGCAGTGAAGCTGCTCCCTCTTCCCCTGTGCTGTTTTCCATGATGGAGCACAGTATTTGCATCTGTCTCCACAGGCAGCTCTGTGACTGTTCTGGCTAATCAACAAGGCAGGGAATTCTACATTCCAAGACATCTTTTAATCTGAATATCACCCCTTGTTTTTTGATAGTTTTGGTTTTTTGTGGTTTTGCTTGTTTGTTTGTTTGTTTTTAATCCCTGAAGCCTTCCTATGTATTATCCCAACAGTGTATTCTCCTAACAACTATTCTCCGTGTGGTATTCATGTTGTTAGGACCAGATTCTACTTGCCTTACTCAGAAAGCTTTCTCTGCTGTGTGAGTTCTGGCACTTGTGAAGTGACGTGCTCTGGAATTTTAGGAAAGATATCACTGCGACACCTTCTAGACTTGCATCTACTAGTCAAACAGAATGTAATATTCTCATCACCTATGCTCTTCTAGTACAAAATAAAAATACTTGGTAACATGTCTGGGCTAATCCACTCCATAGGTTTGCACACAAACACTCTAAAATTTATTTTGACATTGGTAACAAGAGCTGGAAGCTGCAGACTGCAAAATTTAGCCTTAAAATCAGCGAGGATTTCCTAGAAATAGTACTGCTAAGGGCTGGCACAAGCACAATGCTTACACAAGGAAAGGAAGGGCAGGCACTGTCTCCTGTGGCCTTTTAAACGAAGTTTGAGATCCCTTTTTCCAGCTTTGGAAAGAATTGCTGGATTTGTATTTTTTGAGGGGGAAAGGACATATGAGCCTCTTCTGCTGAATGTCTGCAAGCAATAGTAGCAGCAATGGGATTTCTTACACTCAGTGTGTTCATAACACAGTAATTTAGCTAAGGCTTAATAATTTCTTGCACTACAAGTTAATGTTATCAGTTTAACACCTCTAACATCAAAAAGGATTCCACTATTATTTAGTTAGTTATTTATTCCATTCTTATTTATTTAATATATAAAACTTGAAGAAGAAGAGCATTTCTACTGTGCTCCCCTGGTTTGTGTCCATGGAACCTTTTGTGGCCCTTGCTTTCCAGTTTGACTGTTACAGTTAGTAATGAGTAAACTGCAATTAGTGTTGGTTTCAATGAGAGTTTGAATGACCTTTTAAACTTTTATAACAAAGAAAATGAAAATAAACTCAGGGTATGACTACACATAGGTGAATGCACTTCAGAAATATACATTAACTAGCATGTCCCATACCAAGATACTCAAATATGAGAGGTGGGAAATAATAGTGCTGAGGGTTAAAAGCAATTGCCTTTGGTTGTCATATTTGGTGAAATATTCATAGCTAAAATACTCTCACCTCCAATCCAGCTTAGTGTCAAAACTAGGCACCATTTATATCACAGAGTTTTACTAGCTGATTTCCAGATATGGAACTGAGGTTTGTGGAATAAACTATTGCAAACCAGAACTAAAAAAAACTTTGTTAGACATCTGCACAAGAAAGTCATGCCTCCTTTCACCACTTCTTGCAGTCTGTTCAGCTCTTTTGCCCAGAGAATTTGTGGCTGCCCTATCCCTGGCAGTGTTTAAGGCCAGGCTGGATGAGGCTTGGAGCAATCTGGTCTAGTGGAAGGTGTCCCTGCCCATAGCAGGAGGGTTGCAAATAGATGATTTTTAAGGTACCTTCAAACTCATACCATTCTGTGATTCTATGATTCCATGAATCAGAGAATCTCATATTTATATGATTTTTAATTAACCTATTTCAGTTGATGTCTTTGCTTCATTTGGATTCATCATTCGATGTCCATCATTTAGGGAAGTACTGTAACTTATCCTCCAAGCCAGTGGTGACCATGTCTTGTCTTATTCACAAGACACAACCCTTCCATCCTGTCAAATACCTATTCTACGTTGTACACATACTGTCAACCCTCTACTTTAAAAAAGCTAAGGTTGCCGAAATGAGGGGGGGTTATGGAGATTGCACAGCAGGAAAGAGAATTTCATATGTGCACAGAGAACCTTTGTGTGAAACTTGAAACTCTTTTTTAAAGGTACAAAAAGACCAATCCTGAGGGTCTGGAAAATTATCATCCCTGAAATTTGCAAGAGCATTTTTGAAGCTTGGCTTGGTTAATACTGAAAACCAGAAATAGCTCATGACTGGACTTTTCTCTGTGACAGGAAAGGAGCAACCTTGCACACCACATGTGGCTAATCTGACAGAGCTATCTGCATCAGAGTCACTTCTTCATTGTCCTCATTCTGTGTTATGTGAAATTGCCAGGATGATACATATTGCTTCCTGAAAAAATAGATATTTGGAGTATGGATGTGCTCTGTGGTGGTTTGTTTTTTGGTTTTTTGTTTGTTTGTTTTTTTAACATCTCATTTGCATCATAGATTGTTTACTTATTATCTAATTTTACCAAAACACTTAGGTCAGATTTTTTTGTATAAACTGAGGAAGTAATCTGAAAAACTACATTAGGAATAAACACAGACTCAGATCAAATATAACTCATCCCAAGAACAGACAGAAGGAGCACATCTGGTATGATCATAAGGCCATCTTTTTTTCATTTTCAAACACAAATGACTTCTAGGACACTGAAATTTAATTGCAAACATTTAGTCTGATTCAGTAAGCCTGAAGGTCTGTCTCTTCTAGAAGAGATCAGTAAAATATTTTTCTGGGTAGGGGGAGGTGAAAAGAACTAGTCATCTGCAAGGATATAATAATTTAAGGATTCATCCCTACCAATATCCAAACCGTGGATCTTAAATCTGCAGATGTCTGAAAAAGATTTTAAAGTCAAATAAGGCAGAAGATTAGGAGTTCTTTACTCCCAGGGAATTTCACATGCTTGAAGAACAGCAATTGCTTTGTCTTCTGCTGAAATGCAGCTCTCTCTGGGGTAAAGAGAAGCAGCTGTGTAATAACACATAGTGATGCCACACAGGAACTTGACAGGAAAGGAAAAATTGCACGTGAAAGCACAGCAGCACCAGGAACTTTGCTAGACAAACTGTGCAGTCATTACCCTTTCAGATTATTGGGACAGAGATGGAAATTAGGCTTCCTGTACCAAAGGGCGTTTAAATACTCCTCTGTGGCAAAGCCTGAAGCTTGATATCTTATTTGAAGCCTGGCAACCACCAGCTCACAAGGCCCTTTGCTTCGACACTGCTGCTGCAGGTGCTGTTCTGGTGTCATAACAGTGGATACATGTTCATTCATGAGCAATATCTGGTTACAGACAGAGTTTGCTGGTGTGAATAACTTGGGCTGCTTACAAGAAGGGGGAAAGAAAAAAGGGGGAAAAAAAAAGAAAAGAAAAACTCCTGAAAACAGGAAAGGCAGCAATCTAAATATGAATCAAAAGCTGCACAACCCACAGACTCAATGGGAAATGAGATGATAAATACCTGGCTCTGGATGAACGTTAGAAGGCTCAGCAATATGGTTTACTTGCTTCTTAAAGGAGGAAGTGCAGGGTGAAAATTAACACAGTTGCTGGAAATCTAGGAGACAGATAATGAGCTTCACCAGAGGCTTAGGAGGTGTGGATGGATTTGCCCATAAAGGAATTTTGCTACACCTAATTAAAGCATTGGTAAATGTAAAAGGCACCCAAAGAAGGAACATTGAAGCAGTCCCTGTGAGGCTCCCAAATTGCTGCTCAAACCAGGAGGAGAACAGGTGATCTGTTAGTACTTTCCCTAGGTTTTCAGTCCTCAGAAATACCTGTTTTGCACAGCTAGGTTTTGCCTGACCTGCCTGGGTGGCAACAGTGTCTCACCCTGTCACTAACCTCCAGGCCTCTTCAGTAAAGTAAGAATCTTTGGATCATAAAGGTTGGAAAAGACCTCCAAGTTCATCAAGTTCAACTGTTAACTCAGTACCGACAGGTCCAGCAGTAAATCATGTCTCCAAGCACAAATCTACATGTTTTCTGAATGCTTCCAGGGATTGTGATTCCACTGCTCCCCTCGGCAGTCTGTTCCAACACTTGACCACCCCTTCAGTGAAGAAATTTTTCCTAATATCCTATTCAGGCTTAAGTAAAGGATGTAGACATGGGTGAACAGATGCTGTTGAGTTCCACTGAGAGTCTGATCTATACCAACAACAAAACCACCATCTCCAAGAATCTGTGAGTCAGTCCTGCGACTCCTATTCACTGTGTATCGACCCAGGGTCCACCAGCCTTAAGTACTGAGACATTCAAACTGATCTTGAGCTTTGTGTGGTAAGCAATGCTTAGCTATCTCAGTCCATACTGTGATGGTAATTGCTGAGTGATGTTTCCCTCTCCACATCTCCACCCATATGCCTTTGTCGTGTTTTCTCCCCTTTCCCAGTTAGAGAGGGGGCTGATAGTGAAGCTTTGTGGGCCAAGGCCAACCCACCCCAGTCATCTCCCCATCTTTATTCTGACCCATGAGCTTAAGAGACACATCTTTTTTTTTTTTTTCTTTTTTTTTTTTTAAATAACCATAGCAGCCCCGATTTGTAAATATCACAGAATCACAGAATATGCCAACTTGGAAGGGACCCACAAGGATCATCAAATCCAACCATTTGCCCTGCACAGGACCATCCCAAGGAGTCACACCATGTGCCTGAGAGTGTAGCCCAAATGTTTCTTGAATTCTGTCAGGCTTGGTGCTGTGATCACTTCCCTGGGGAGCCTGTTCCAGTGTACAACCACCCTCTGGGTCAAGAATCTCTTTCTAACATCCAACCTAAAACTCCCTGACACAACTTTAGGCCATTCCCTTGGATTCTGTCACTGGTCAACACAGAGAAGAAATCAGGGCCTGCCCCTCCTCTTCATCCACAAGGAAGTTGTATGACTCAAATGACACAATTTTGAACTCTATTTGCTTAAAGACTACTGACTTTGGCCACAACAACCCCCTGCAGCGCTACAGGCACAGAGTGGCTGGAGAGCAGCCAGGCAGGAAGGGACCTGGGAGTTTGGATTGACAGGAAGCTGAACAGGAGCCAGCAGTGGGCCCAGGTGGCCAAGAAGGCCAATGGCATCCTGGCCTGGATCAGGAACAGTGTGGCCAACAGGCCAAGGGAAGTGATTCTTCCCCTGTATTCAGTGCTGGTGAGGCCACACCTCAAGTACTGTGTCCAGTTCTGGGCCCCTCAGTTCAGGAAGGATATTGAGGTGCTGGAGCAGGTCCAGGGAAGAGCAACAAGGCTGGTGAAGGGACTTGAGTACAAGTCCTATGAGGAGAGTCTGAGGGAGCTGGGGTTGTTCAGCCTGGAGAAGAGGAGGCTCAGGGGAGACCTCATCACTCTCTACAACTACCTGACCAGAGGCTGTAGCCAGGTGGGGGTTGGTCTCTTCTCCCAGACAGCTATCAGCCAGACAAGAGAGCATGGTCTTAAGCAGTGCTAGGGGAGGTTTAGGTTAGATATTAGGAAGAAATTCTTTGCAGAGAGGGTAATCAGGCATTGGAATGGGCTGCCCAGGGAAGCGGTGGATTCTCCATCCCTGGAGGTTTTTAAGATGAGACTGGATGTGGCACTTAGTGCCATGGTCTGGTAACCACAGCAGTGTTGGATCAAGGGTTGGACTTGATGATCTCAGAGGTCCTTTCCAACCCAGCTGATTCTGTGATTCTATGACTTTTAGTTGGGTGAGTAGTCTAAATCAAAGCTGTAAATCTTCTAAGACTTGTTCCATTCTAACCAAACTTTATTATGGCCAGGAACTTAAAATTCTGACTGTTGGGTTTTTTTTAAAGATATAGATGGATGACTGCCCACTGGACCTAAAATGCGGCAGGTAGTCAAATGAAAACAGATACTAATCTGCAATTTGCTGTTTTTTCTGGTGTGTTTTTTAAATACTAAGAAACTCCTTGAAAAATAAATGCCTGCATGTAATTGAAAGTGTTGCCTGTTCTCTAGATGTACCTGTAGTAGAACAAAAGATCTGCAGGGATGATTAATCAGTAGCACTGTTCCTCAAGCACTGTCTGATTAACAGCATTTCCACTTACAGAGTCCTTCACTGGAATTAGCAGAACAGGGTTTCAGCAGTGAAGGACAATAATAGGTCTGGTGTTGGAGAAGCATAAGGAAGTCAACACTTTCCTGCTGACGTAGGCTGATCATTGGGAATTTACTTCTAATCAGCTCACTTACAGTCTGTGTTTGCACAGGAGAGAAGACAGAGGAGGGAGCACAGACTTCATCTTTAGTGTGTTTATCCATTACTAAATTAATTCTATTACTATATAAACAACTGCAATTATTTCAAAAGTCATTCATGTGGGTCAGGAAGGAGGTGTGAGGTAAAAACAGGCAACCAAATGAGGCTCCTAGCCCAGGAGGGGCATGCCCTGATGTTTCTCAGGAGAGACAAATCATACTTTGCACGCTGCTCTGTCTCTCTCTTCAGTGGCTTTCTACCACAACTGCCTATAAAGGAACCTAGAACAACTACAGGCCAGACTTAAGATCACCTTACCTGCACCCAAAACCCCTGAAACACAGAAGCCTCAATACACACTGACACTGTGCAGATTGTGTTGAACAGAACTTGTAATGGTCCTAAAGCCTGTTGGCTGAGGGAGAAATAAAGATGTGCACAATCTTTCTTTTACCATGATGGACTTGAGAAGAAAAAGTAACATGAAGAAAGTATGTGGAGTATTTTTTACCTGCTTTCTAAGCTTTTTTTTAAAGAAGGAAAAGGAGGAAGAACCTGTAGAGGCTTAGGTTCCTCCCAACTACCTTCATTCAGGAGCTGGGTAAATGGTGACTAGTACACTGCCCCGAAAGAAAGTCATCCTTTAAAAAAGCACATTTTTTGAAAATAAGTTTTAAAAGAATTTGTTTTTAAATGAAATAGTAATTTTATTCCCAATACACATTTTTCTACAAACCAAATTATCCTGGGAAAATTTCAGTTTCTGAGGAATATTGCACCAATATGGCACCAATGACAAACTTCAGGCTTGTTTTGGCTGTTCTTCTGTATAGTGCAAAATGATCATGCAAAATTATCTACCTGCATCACTACTTCCTTAACAGAACAGCATTTGAAACTTAGTGAATTCCTTAAATGTTATGAGCCACAGAGGTATAAAGCCTTACATTTTCATTAGCAGAAGTGCTGCATATTTTCTGTTTCCTCGTTAAAAGATTTCCTGCATGTATTCCAAACGATAGATAAGGTTATTTAAACAGTTCTGGATAACTGGGCAAGCACACAGGAGGTTTTTATTTTCCTTCTGTGTAACCTTTAGTGGTTATTAGTGGGGGTGGATAGTAATATTTCAGAAAATAGACCAAAAGAGGAAAACTTTTACTTCCCGTTGTTCTGAGTATTTATGCACAGAAATTCACCTGATTTTTCTAGTCTTTAGACTTTCCTTCAGAATTTAAAACTTTTCTTTAAGTAGCAATTAACATTTATAGCATAACCACAGAATCACTGAATATCCTGAGTTGGAAGGGAAATTCCTTCTTATACAAGTCCTCTCAGCCAATACTCTAGCAAATCTTGAGATTTAAGATGCCTAAAAACAAAAACATGTGGCCATGTTTAACAGGCGGCTGTGGAAACAAACACTGAGCATGAAAACATCCTAATAAATGCATATGCTAAGAAGGCTGTCAGAGAAATGCTTGGAGTAGAAGCCATCAAAAGAGAGTCTGTATTTTCCGCTTACAAGCAGAGCATAAAGCTTTTGCCTAAGGAAGGATGGACGGAGAGAAGGACAAACAGCAGGTAAGAAACATGGTTATGTACACCTCTCACTTACTCCTATTTGGAATAGTCCCCTCTATTTGGGGGACCTCAGTGCTCCCTACAGTTACCTGAAAGGATGTAGCCAGGAGAGGGTCAGTTTTCTCCCTGTTAACAAATGCTAGGACAAAAGGCAACAGCCTTAAGTTGCATCAGGGGAGGTTTAGATTGGATATTAAGAAGTATTTCTTCACTGAAAGGGTGGTGAAGCATTGGAACAGGCTGCCCAGGGCAGTGGAAGAATCACTGAAGTGTTCATAAACATGCAGGTATGCTGCTTAGAAACAAGGTTTAGTGGTGGACTTGTCAGAGCTAGATTAACAGTTGGACTTGATGATCTCAGGTCTTTTCAAACCTCAATGATTCTGTGATTCCATATTGTGGGGCAAACCATGTCTTCTACACCCACTGCTATGAGAGTTGTCTCCAGTGATTTTCTCTGGGTATCTATTTGTTCCCAGACATTATCAATTGCTGCTGTTTTCAAGGTATCAACAAAGCTGGTTTTGGAACAGAAATATGAGTGGGACTCAACATTCTTCACTTCAGACATCTAAGGCTTAAATATCCAAATAAGTTTAATCACCAACATGAGTCAAGGGGGAAGAAGCAGGTACTTTCAGAGGGTGAGTCAGTCCCTTGAGCTCAATGTATTTCTCTCTCAAAAAGTTGATTTGTCCTTTGAGCTTGTTTCTCTTGGTTGATGATAAGCAGAGCCTGGGTAAACAGTCAAGAATTTGTCATCTGAGGTAGATATATAAGTCAGAATGGATAATTCCAGACTGTTTCTTTAACAAAATTTAGATCCTTCTATTGACTTAATAAGTGGATGCTGTTTATTCAAAAAGTATAATTTGTAAGGTAACCACAGTAATATCCAAAATTTTTAAATGTAGCTTGCTTGAAGAACAAGAGTTGTGTTGGTATGTCATCATCAGCAAATACCGGCTTACATTGCTTTCAGTTTGTAAAGGCAGTAAGACATGCACAATAACATACACACAAAATGGAGTATTCATCCTTGCTGATAAAAGGAATTTTGATCATCTTAACTCTCACAGATCACTAGTCAGAAAACCAGTTAAAAAAAAAGTGTTTTCTTGTGATGATTAGAATTATTATACAACAATCACTGATCCATGACTTTCAAGTTCAGACACAGTTATTAGATCATTCAATCTCACTGCTATGTAGGAAAACCAACAGAAGCCGATTCTTTTGCATGTAGCCTGCTGCTGTGGTTAATCACTCTCATTCGAGTCTAATTTCTCATTTAAGACTGCAGAGTTTTTACTCAGTGTTAGTTCTTATTTTTTTTCACTACTAGAGTCATTTAGTACTTGTTATTTTCTCCCAGTGTGAGTGATTGTAAACCATAATCAAGCTTTTTAAGACTCTCACAGCAAGATATCATCTTCTGTCCTTTGAATTATTCTTCTGAAGAGCCCTTACCAAATATGTTAAATTATGTACACACGCATATAAATATTATTCAGAAGTTCACAAAGTGACCTTTGAAAGGGGTATTGATCGTGGCATTTACAAGTTATGTGCTTATATCTTTGAAGTATATCACCAAAAATTAATGAAGATATTCCTACTATGTGAGGAATTCCAATGCCAGACCACATAAAAGTAGAAAAAAAATGTTAGTTACTGCAGAGAGCTAGGATGCATCACTTCAACTTCCTAACATCAAATATGCTTAAATCAAGAGTTAATTCCAGGGAATAAAAACTGGAATACTCTAAAAAAACTAGCCAAGAAAAAAAAAAAAGACAACTTAATGAATAGCAGCTATTGCATGGCTTCCCAAGCAAGCTCAGGGAAGGTATGCTCTAGGATGTGGAGGTCTTCCTCTTCTATTCCAGAATTTGAAATCCAAGACAACTTTTAGGATTTGGCCTGCTTTTAAAAACCTGTCTTCCCCACTGCTCACCCAGTTTCCTGTTGTGCAATCTGCTTACATTATTTTTTCAATGTTCATTTCCTCAAACCTCTAATTAGTGTAATAAATGCAATTCATGGTCACCACCTCAAAACATTCCACAACATTTTTCCACAATCCCTAATGCATTCATGGCACAGTTCTTTCAAGAGAAGTAACTGCCTGAGGATCATCTCTGCTTTCTTGATTTATACTTCCTTAATTCTGTCAGTCTTAGAGGGACCTTGTTTCTGATGTAAAAAAAAAAAATACAGTCTTCAAGTGAATAATGAAAAAAACACACATACTTTCTTATGAATATTCTGTATTAGAAAATCATCCCTGGAATATTTTAAATATCTTAGGGAATTTTCTGTTTAAACCACTTCAATTTAGAGCCTCAAATGCTATAAAAAAGTGAAACTTTTGCTAAACAGAATAAGGTCAATTTTCACAGGTGGGTAATTCTGATAATCAACATTAGTCAGATGATTTCCAATATGCATGCAGACAGCATTCACTATACTTTAGATATTTAGTAATCTTATTTGATTTCAAGTTGTAATTAACTACCTTGAAAGGGCAATTGAATTCTTTAAACTGTAAATATTTATATTGTAATATAACATTCCAAAATGATTTAGCAAAAGCCCAAAGCCATGAATGCATGTTTAGCAGCATAATTCCGTAGCAATCTCACTATTTGAAGCAAGACCAGCTTTACCCATTGATTTTTGAATTGGTAATTGCATTATCAGAAGAAAGAACTTAAGAGAGAAATGTATTTATTTTCTTTTTTAATATAGCCTTAATAAGAGTAATTCTGTGAGATGGAGTCTACATATTTTCTCTCAGTAAGAAAGACAACAAACCTCCACACTAAGAAAACCCAACTCTTAATAGAAGAGTGGAAAAACATAGTAAATAATCAAATGAATAAAAAGTGTTTCATGTTCATGAGATGTTTCGGGCATAAAGATCTTTCACAACCAGATCAACAGCAAGAGCACAAATTATCACTTACTCTTTTGCCATAGAAGCCAACAAACTATTGAGTTCACAGGTTACTGCTTGAGTAAGCATTTGGAGCAGTTCACTATGTTTTGTGTAAGAGGGAGAAAAAAAAAATCAGTCTATGGAGGTCAGAAAAAAACCCCTACAACTTCCCTTTATCTTCAGAAAGGTGCTGAAATTTCACTTCAGGTGAAAATTCTTTCTTGATTCTAAGCTATTTTACACCAAATGGTTCTAGGCATAAAAAACTGGTTTAGTATTTAGCTCTGCAAAAGCAGGAACTCAACTGCAAGGATTGATTTATATTTAATTTTACTCTGGGTAGTAAGATCAGAATCTTGTTTAGTCAGGAATTCTAGCTCAGTGGCTTTCTATCTTGAAAAAGCATAAGCTATTTTGATTACTGGATATATAGATTCCTGATAAATTTTGTCATAAACCTTTATTAAACATATACTATTTTAATTTCACAATTTCAAGTACATCTTTGACTGAAAAGTGAAATTTTCCTTTAAGCCTGTTCCCTGATTTGCTATTTTTAGGAATGTCGACATTTCGTACTTTTTTAATACTTTCCCAATGATGAACCTAAAAAAAAAACCCACACAGCAAAGCAGCTTTATTTCAGCCTTTGGCTACAGCTTAAGCATCTTCAAAATCGAAGTTTGCCAGAGACGTTCTCTTGACTTGCAATCATGTACAAAACCTGCCTGAAGACAAGGGTCAACACACAATGAAGTATCTGAGGCTGCACAAACATTTATCTTCGCAATATCTGCTTTAATACTAAATACCTTCAAAAATTTCCATTACCGAAGGGGTTTTTCTTCTCATTAAACAAATGCAGTTGTCTTGGGCAAAACTGCTGAGCTTGTAAAAATAGTTCTCAGCCCCTTCATCCAATTAGTCTTTCTCATAAAATTAA
The DNA here is from genome assembly GCF_003945725.1 of Corapipo altera. NCBI lineage: Eukaryota > Metazoa > Chordata > Aves > Passeriformes > Pipridae > Corapipo > Corapipo altera. The sequence goes on from NW_020884892.1 coordinate 3,058,665, forward strand.
AAAGTCAAAGATATTCTGATTCTTGCTGTGCATTTACTTCAGTTGCAACAGCACTGGTGTTCTTGGACATTGGTAACCTGGAAACTCTGCTACAACTTTGGTCTTTTAGCACACATTTGTGAACTTACTACAAAAATCCAATTATAATGCTAAAATAGTTTTAAAAAAATGGCAAAGTTCTGGATGGGGAAATGGAAGCAGAACCACTCTTAAGAACAGATTTGATTCTATTTATCCCAAATCATTTCAAATTTCTATTGCATTTTGAGCTTTAAACTTCTAGTTCCTTTGCCCAGAAGGATGAAGTTCCAATTTGAAATCCATGCTCTGCAACATCACTTAGAAAGATAAATGACCTCAAAGTTGTTCTAATTCAAACAGTCAGGGGACATTATTTCATGCCATTTATTACGTATCTAAATGTGGGGACATCCCCAAGACAGCAAAGACACTACTGGAAATGCTGTGATGCAGACTGGACAATTAATTCGAAGGCAGGCTTATGTCCTTGCCCAAAACCTTTTAATTAAGGTGATGTCATGGAGAACTGGTATCATGGAACTGTCATCAGGACTGTCCCACTGTAAAGTCACTGCAGCACAGGCAAGATGAATGTCTATGTATGCTCTTGAAGTAAATGACAGAGCTACTCCAATGAGTCCCAGATTTCACTCAAAACACAACCACAGAACATTAGTTTTTACCTAGTGATAATAAAACCCAGCAGAAATGGAGTCATAGAATCAGAGAACAGCTTGAGTTGAAAGGGCCTGAAGTCCAGGCTGCAAAGGCTGGAGATAATCAGTGCTTAAGTTTTCAGTGAAATAAAGCAAAGTACTTGTAACATAAACAGCTGGATGGTCTGCAGTCAGCCCACCTCGACTGGAACCCAGTGGTTCCTGTGTTAGACCACTCAGTAATGAAATAAGATTTCAGAAAAACTATCATATTTGTGAAATATTTTAATAAGTGACTATCAAAGCTAAGTCATACTAGCAAAGTATTTCAGTATTGCCATTAAGGAGCTCTGTCGTTCACAACTCCAGAGTGGAAGACTTGATACTTCACTCCTTGAACTGTTCATAGCACTCCCCAAATGAGCTTGTATTGGTAATCCTGGTGTCCAGTCCAAATTACAGCAAGTGAAATTGCATTCTACTTATCTAAATTCCCCACACAGTATCTATATACAGTTTTTATATTTGGCCTGCATTTAAAATGGTATGTGCTGTTCCACTCCAGAGGCTTGTGCCTGTCAGTCTGAAGGGAATGATTACTATATATCTCCTGCACTTTTTCAAAGGGTTTTTTTGATTCTGCTTTTCATTTATTTAAATAATTACTATTGCTTGCTGTGGAAAACACTTTAAAAATGCAGTTTTAGCACAGTAAAAGATGACAGTAGGGAAAACTTCTCCAGATTGAGAGATCAGCTAATAAAATCACCTTAAATATTTGAAGTTTAAAAATATAGATTTTTTTTTTATGGTCAGTTTATTCCAGGTATTAAAAATTATCTCTTACTCAAGACTCTTTGATTGATGACACGGTTAATAGGAAATCCTAATTTTAGCCATATCCCCATAATGTCAAAGCCATTTTTCAATGGTCAGTATATGGAATTAGAAGTTATGAAAACCTGTTAAAGAGGTGGCATTTTGGTGTGAAATTATCATCTTATATTGTTTATTTTCAAAACAGAACAAAGAACCAAATCATACTTTTGTTAGGATGAATTTGAGATTCAGTGAAGAAAAACGCATCAGACGGAACCATAACAGAGGAATGGAAACACACGTGCTTTGCAAGCAGTATTTAGGAAAAAGAACACAAACTAAATTATCAGAGTTTTATTTCTGTTAAAAATTATCACAATCACAATTAATATAAACCAGAAAGCACTGAGGAAACATGACTGTTGGATACAAGATTTATCAAGGTGTAAAAACCACATCCAAGACTCTACTACTAGAAAACCTGTGACTGTGTATTAGAGAAAACATTTCTATGCATCAAACACCAAGTGAAAGAGAATAAGCAGCATAGTATAATTGACAGGGATTAAACACCTTCATGCTTTTGAAGGTGATGGAAGTTGGAGCATCATTTCTACCCAAGAGTCTTGTTTTAAGCAGACTTGTTTACAATCAGCTATTAGGAAAAGCCTCAGCATAAACCACCAATCTTCATTTTAACTCATCCATGTTGTTCATACGTTAGACAAGCTATTTCCAGAAGCATTTAAATTCTAGTCATGAGACTTCACACACTCTCTAACACTTGCTGCATAAGGCTAAAAACAGTCACTAAAGGAGCAGAAGGAACGGGAGGTCGCGTTATTGCTCGTAACAGGAACTTAGATGGAAATTTTTTATTGAGCTCCAAATAAAACATTGTTGCATCACTATACAGTTAAGAGTTTAAATATACAATTATTTTAAAAAGTGTATACTGTTATACACTTTAAGGCTTTAATACAAGAAATACTGGACAGGATTTTCACACTCCGTAGCCTCTCGGTGATGTCTGGGCACACGGATAAGTACAATGCTCTAAGCAGTCCATAATTAACATGGCAGAAGTTCCTGAAAGAGAGCAAAATACAATTTATTTGTACATATCCTAAGACTGGTGACCATGAATTCTCTGAAGACTGTTAAGATTATAAGCTGTGGAATCAGGCAATTATGCATATAATTAACGTATGTAGATTTATGGAAACCACTGCAGAAACTACCATTGAAATTCAGTGCAAATGTTATAAAAAGGTTCAATAAAGGCAAATTAATGATATGATTAATTATAACCATTGACATTACTTGCTTGACTGGTAACATACAATAACAGACTAGTGTCAAAGTACAAAACCCTACTAGAATGAAAACACACTTATAGGTTAATTTGTCCCCTATATTGATTTATTTTTTTAATTTAGAGACCTTCTCAGATTATTTTTCCTCTCTGTTCAAAATCTAATGGATTTCACTTTAGGGATTATAGAAACAAAAACTCACAGGAAAAATGCAATAGCAGAACACTGCTAGTGTATGCTATTTTAGGAACTGTCAAGAGAAGTTTTGCACTGCAAATACATAGTTTCGAAGAGTATCTACTATTAACTGTTTGAACTGATGCAGTTTATAGAGTGCACAGCTCTACAGGACATGATAATTGATACCTTTTGTTTTTTAAGAGGTATGAAAACACATTTTCTTAGGAGAAAGAAAGATTTCAAGAGTTATCAACATGGAGCTTTGGAAGCAGGAAGACTTAATTTATATTGTGAAACCATATGGTAATCATTCAATTATGCACCCAAACAGCCTCTGCTATCAGGGAAACACACTTTTCCCCTGCCAAAAGGAACTTAAACCAATTTAAGTTTCTGGACTTCAAGGCATAGTAGCAGAGAAGTGGCACACATGCTTGCTGATACATTCATCCTCCCTTCTGAGGGAGCCAAGAAAAGATGGCATTAAAAAAAAAAAAAAGAGAGTTGAGCTGACAGTATAGAACACTGAACTCACTTCTGAATTCACTTATTTATCTACTAGTCATCCCTGCCACTAGATACTTTAGTTTCAACCCTTCAAGTTTCACTGTATATGTTTAATATAACACTTGATATTTGCAGATGAATGCTTCCTATGTAACTCATCATACTATGTGATTTAAGATGTGAACAGAGATTTTGCCAATTCTACTATATTTTTAAAAGATATTTATATATTCAGTTTTACCATAGCAGTTCTAGCAGCTGTTATTAAATCTTTGCCCCTTGAGCCCCAAAGGGCAGAAATCTTCTCCAAGCTCTCCTACCCTTAAAGAGTCCTTTGATTTAAACCCTTAAAACACTCAAAACTGTTCTAAAGCCATTTTGTATGCACAAAAGGTTCCTTCAGGATGTGACAGCAGCCTCTTAAATTTACTGTGGTATACAGAGGCAGTGCAATGTATGCAGTATTTCACAGTACAAAGCTCTATTTATCTGAGCCTTGTCAACTAAAGGCACTGAGATCATGACGTTAGCAGGGAGAATTACCATTCCAAATAGAAAAAACCCCCTTATTTCTATTTAAAATATACACCACCTGAGCATAAATACAGTTAAACAATAGAGTCAGCTATTCTTCAAGCTAATGTTTCTCAACGGATTTGTTCTCCTTCAATTTATGCCAAAAATCAGTCTGCTAACTTGTGCAGAAATGCTTGACTTGGAAAATCAGTCTACAAAATGTGTTTTTCAAGTTTTAGGTATGTTTGTTGACCAGATTAGAGTTTAAAATTCCCATTTTAACAGTACTAGCATCAAATTACATATATTTTCTTCAGCTTCCTCTGTGCAATGAAATATTTAATTGGTTGAAATGTTATCATAACTATGTATACCTTTCAATACACAGCCAGAGGAGTGTCCACACACTGTGACAGCCTAATGTCCTGATTAAGGGTAGCTTAAAACTATTACTTTTCCCACCAGAATTGAACAGAGCCAATGATACTTAAGGTCTTGTGCAGAATTAAGAATTAAGGACCTGATAAAAGCTTCATTATTTATTTAATAATTTCCCAGATGAGTAAAGATACCTACCAAAGCATCAGAAGATTAAGGTTTTTGTTCTCTTGGCTGTCCAAAGAGGTGGGTTTCCTGACAAGAGAGGAAAAAAGAGGTAATTTTACTAAAGTTCAAAGAATTTCAAACAAAAACTAAAGAAAACAATGTAAATCAAACTATAATTAATAGAAACTTAATGCTTAACAAAAAGCATTTGTAATGTTTAAGTTACTAGAATTTATGTAAAAATAATATATTACAAACTACTGGTTATGAGGTTTTACAGTTGTTTAATAGGGAATAGTTTGTCCAAATTTAACTAGCTAAACTAAGGCTTTTTAGATTACTGATACAAATTAAACGTTTTAAAATGAGAATTTAGGTGTCCTCAAAGCTTTTCCTACATTCTAAAAGGAAACTTTCTAAGTTGTAGCCTCCCTGTTTTTATTGGTTATATTGAGATAACTTAAGTGAGATTAAAATCTAATTTGATTTATTTACCTTGGCAAATGAAGACCGTTTTAAGGGTTACACATCCTCTGCCTCTGACGAAAGCGACCTCAATTAGTCAAGTCAGAAAGTCTTTAAAAGCTTTGTGTTTATTGCTTCCAGCACGGAGCGAGGTGGTCATTAACGTATCAAAATTCTCATAAAAATTCCAAAGTTGCACTAGTGAAAAAATGCTCAACAAGATGAAAACTAGTCACATCTTTTCCAGAAAATTCATTAGCTATTTTAAACCATTTTTTTAACAAAAGTATTTTGATTTAATGTGGCACTCAAGCAGATCCATACCATTTGGATACTTTAAACAGCATTTATATCTACTGTGAGTATATAGAGAGATACATTTAGGTTTAAACCATTTTGTTTTAAAAGAAGTTGCGCAGTGTTTAATATGAGCCTTTTATGCTGATCACTGTTAAACATTTCTCCCTGTTTACTACTATTTATGAAGTTTTATTATAAGATAAAGCATAAAATTAATCTCACACACACTGATTTTTCTTTCAAAAGTTTATTTAGTATCAAGCAAGGGTAAAACTTTGCTTAACACTACAGAACATTTCAAGACTTGAGTTACAAAATACCACATTATTCGCATTTGTAGTTTGCTTTCCTTTTTATTCATGTTTGCAAAGAGAAAATCTAGCAAATGGCTGAAAATAAAAACTAAAAACTAAATTGTTGAAAACCTTTAAAATAAAAGGCTACGCTTACGTTATAAAGAATGGACTAATGTATTTAGTAAACCTATTTTTTGTTTAATGCTAGTTAATCAAAGGTTATTTTTTTGATCACCTATTTTTTCAAATACAGTTTGGAAATAACAAAGTTCCTTGTTTTACATATCTTTCTGTCCAGGTTTTTCTTTCAACAAAATATTTTAAGGTTCAGTCCATCCATTCAGATTTTTTATGCACTTTGAGTTAATAAAAAGGGATTGTTCATAGAAAAAATTACTTTGAACAGTATACAGGACTGGTGGAGATTGGATATTTCACAACATCAGACAGTACAATCAGTATCTGGCATATGGCTGGTCTCTGTAGACTCCTTTTGTTGTCCGTGCAGAAGGTGTCTTGTGTCGTGAGTTGGTCCATTCTTCTTGCCCTACAAGAAAGGAAAACATGGTTAGACCCCTTCCAGTGTTCTCAGATGTTGCACTTATTTTTCCCTTATTTAACTGTTAATTAGATAACCACATTCTGCTTACCAAAACCGGAGTGTACAAAGTGACGTCTAACACTTGAACCAAAAAATCTGGGTATAACACATCTATATGAGCCACCCCATAATGATTTCTCATCACATAAGAGCAGAGAATGTGATAAGCTAATGGCAAAGATATTTAGGGCTCTGGCATTCAGCTGGACCTGCTTGTTGCAAATGCACAGAAGTGTCGGCTCCAGTAGCAGACCTATCAATAATTACACTGGGATTAAATGAATGGAGGGTATGAATTATGTATAAGCAAATAAGATGCCCTCAGAAATAAGTTTCTTTGCATCAGTACCAGTTTAGACCTAATCCAAAATATGCAACCAAAGCCTCAAGTATCACTACAAACACCTGTGGTTTCTAACATCCTAAGGCCAATATTCCATTTCACTGTAAACACACATCTCGTCTAAAATGCAAGAAACAGGAAGGCAGATTATAAAAGAAATTAAAAGGACAAGGAGTATTTTGACTATAAAATAAGTTTGTAAAAAACGTGCTATATTTAATGCTTTATAATCCTACCACCTTTTAATGGTAATAAATATTAAAAAAGGTAGCAAAATTATTATCTTAAATGAGAGTCAGACCTACTGTGCCAAGCATTTACAAGAGGGAAAACACAGGACCAAACACAGAGTATAATGAAACAGTATGTAGGCACATTTAAGCAAGTAAACAAATCAGACTAGTCAGGTAGTTAAAAAATAAAATGTATAACTGTTTATATCACCCCCGCAAAAAAAAAAAAAAAAAAAAAAGACAAAAAAAACCCAACCCCAAAAGTAAATAGACCTTAAAATAGTGTATGTGTTTCCATAGCTACTAGAATTGCCCTGCCCTCAAATGCAATTCAGAAACTAAGGGTGGAATCCAAACCTATGGTAGACTAAAATGGAGGCATCACTTTGCTTTGTAGTCAAAAAGAATAAAATCAAAGAACTCCCTGAACACTAAGGAAATTTGCTCCAACAGGAAGTATCTGAAATTAGGTGAAAAGAATCCCATACATCAAGGGTTAAGTTTCACCATCTCCTCACAGAAGCCTCATCCTAGCTACTTTTTAATAATGTAGGTGGTTGCCTGCATAGTCCAGGTTATAAATAATACTTAGGTGGTCAGGACATCTGCCTAGGAGGTAAAAGGAACAAGTTCAAATTTGGTGTAAGGCTGAAAGAATTAAACTTGCACCTCAGGCAAGTTCCATGGGAATCTGATAACAAAATAACACACATGAGAATCAACCTCTTGTGCTTCCTCATTGCACAGACTGCAAGGTTTATATTAAAAAAGAGAAAGAACCTGAGCCTAATAGTAAGGGCAGCTGACTGAGGGGAAGAACTAATATCCTAGCTCTTAAACACCACTGCAAGGAACTGTTCAAATGTAAAAAGCTGTCTTGGCAACAGTTTAAGGGGTATATTTGGATCCTCTTAGAGCAACTGGTCAAATCAGTAGGGTAACGAGTTACCTTACTGTTTATCAGTTTTCATTTTGGTGCTGTTCAGGGCTCCAAATCCTAAAAAGATTGATATTCGTCCTATATTCCCTGGATTGTCACCTGAGTTTCTCAGAGGAGGAAGTTCAAGTACCTCCTGGGAATCTGAGTTCCCTCCTGGTCAGCACGAGCCAATCATCTGTTCATTATGCAGTCTTAGGAATTTTAGTTTGAGGTACCTAATGTTCTTTATGTAGAGATTATTAGTCTCTAACTCTGCATTTAAAGGATATACTTGAATGTCAGCTAGTTAAGAAATAAAATGTATAAGTGTTTATATGTGCAAAAACTTCAGTGGCTGCAACCCATAATTATTCTTCAAGGTATTTATAGTCTTCCTCTCAACTTGAGTAAATACATCACTTAATATTCTGAGTGGCTGTGCTTTGATAAATAGAAAACCAACTTTAAATGCAAAAGCAATGAAAAATCCATATTTCCAACCTTGAATACCACAATCCATATTTTTCCCCATCAGTCTATCTACATTAAGCAGTTTCATACATTTTCACCCCCATCAATTTTGCATTAATGAACTAGTCTTATAAGTATCAGGCTTATAATGGCAAACAGTTTATTTTAATGCTGAAATAAAGATTTAAGCTATATATCTATCAACACCAACTGAAAGTGCTGGGGGACTGAGGAATTCCAAATGACCTTCTTTTGATAAACTGACTTTCCCCTTAAGCAAAATAATTAGTTTAAGCAGATGATGTTGGGCAAACTACTGGATTAGGTGCATTTATCACAACTTCGTTGAGGTCATTTTAGTTTTCAGCAGGAAGCACCCAAATGGAGTTAGAGAAATAGACCATGGAAAATTTAGTAGAGCTCTAAAATCATTGAAGCATTCATTACCCAGAATCACAATTTTTACACTAGTTACTAACAACCCTCAGATGTTTGAGATTTGAGAAGCCTAGATTATATTTCTCTAATCTCCAGCCAGAGATTTAACATTTATCTCTTAAGCAAAGGTGCCTTTTAACATGCTTTATGCTTCTTTATAACAGATTTCTTTAATTAAACCTGTCACTACCCGACTTCTGTATTAAAAAAAAAAGGGGTCTTTACCACCAGCATATGTTTTTTGCTTCATTATGCATTGTTTTGTCTCTATATAATATACAGTAACCCATTGCCCTCATGACTATTAGCTACCTAAAGTACTTCCCTAACCTTTACATAATGACTCCCTGCTTGATTTCCCAAGACTGATGCATGAAAATGAACTAATACAAAAAGACCATACAAGACTAAAACACACTCAATTAGGTCCTGATTCAGCTGGGAGCTTCAGCATATTCTTACCTTGTACCAAGTCTCAATGCCAGCTACATCACACTAGAGGCATTTGCTTTGGGCAGCCAAAAGTTCTGGAAAAATGTCCTACACTCCCATTTTTCTCTTTAAATCTCATTAAATGTGACATGAAATGGGTGCTTGCAGCATGATTTAGATTTGATTTTTTTTCTATTTCTTTGATTTTAGTTTCACACAATTACATTATCTAAGAGACCTCAGAGACCCCTTTCAGTATTTTTCTCAATAAGCACACAAGGAGCTCTGTGACAGCACAGGAATCCCTGAGCAGCTGTTATCCACTGCAGAACTGAGACTTCCCTTATGAAAATTGTTCTTTGATTATGTTTTTCAAGAGTCTTACTACTGTAGTCATTCAGCTCATAAAGCCACTCACCATAAGAGTCATATGTTTCTTCACTCAGGCCGTGACCATAGTCATAGTAATCTGCTCCACTGTGGGGGGAAGAGGAAAGTGGAAAAAAACAAGAAATAAACCAGTTATGAGCAGCAATGCTTATTACACATTCCACCTTTGAAAAGAAGAAATCTTGAAGGATATAGACAAGCATCCATGTGACAGTGACAACTGAGGTTCTACTTGTTCATTACTTAGAAACCATACTGACTTTCATTTAGGATTTTTTTCATCACTGAGCTCCTTATTCACTTTGTAAATGTGGATATGGGAATTTTGTATTTAAAATGATACCTATAGTTTGGAAGGCTGAAGACCTTATAAGCATCAATGAAAGAATCAGAGGTGTAGGTACTGAACCAATTTGTCATATAAACTCCTCTTCATTATCTTCTGTTGCCTAATATTTTGCCTCTGGACCTTTGAATTCACTGATAGAAATGTAATAAAGGACAAGCAACTTGCTGACTAGAGGGTTATATAGCTGCTATACCTGTACAAGTTCCAATGTCTTCAAAACAACAGATGTGCACAAATATAAATGCTATAATTTTAACTCTCAGGCAGGAAATGAAAATAGGAACTACATTACAAGCAGAAATATGTAGTTTTTAAGATTCAAAAGTATGTATGAATACCATAACCATGACCTAAACCAGTCTTACATTTCATAATGGCATTTATATTTTTAATAAGATCTCTGAATGGAAACTGAAGAACAATCCTGGTTATATACTATTCCATTATGGTTTCGTATTTCATGTAAGTTTGGCTAGGGGTAGTGTTTTACACAGTTCACAGGACATCAACAGCAAGTGCCTAAATTGTTTCTTTCTAACCACAGCCAGACTCAGGGCTAATGGTATTTGGAAAATACTCTATAAACTTTAGCTACCAAGTCATTACCTCTTGAGTGAGAAGGAAATCACTAATATATGATCACTAGCAAGTATTTACTAATATTGACAAAATGTTTCTAACAAGAGATTGATTACTAACAAAGTAAATACCAGAGAGAAACCCCCCCCCCCCCCCAATTTTACAGCCTTAACGTGAATTAGCAGGTAAAGTATTTATATAAAACAAACATCACAATCACTTTTAAACTGACCAAAGACAATTTGTTGGTTTTGGGTTGTTTGTTGTTTAGTTTGGTGGTTTTTTTGGTGTTTTTTTTTTTTGTTTTTTTTTTTTTTAACTTAGAAGTTTTACATCCCACAAAGCAACCAGGACGGAAAAAATACAGTTGTGGTGTGTGCAAACGCATATATAAAAAAGTCTGGGTGAGTATTTTTTATTGCTGGTATAGCACTTCCTAAACAAAAACTTTAACAGAATGCACTATGGAGACCCATAAAAATATCTATACAACCTAAATGTTATCTATAGTTTCTCAGTCCATGTGATCAGGACCCCAGAATAACAAGGGTCCTGCAGTAGCCAGTGATCAAACAGTATTTATTCTGACAACCAACTTAAAAGTGACATTCACTGTCTTTCCACACAGTACTGGATTATTTATTTTAAGGCTGTCATTGAGTTTAGAAGTCAACAGCAGCTGAGCCCTCTTCCTGTGTCTGTCAATCCTGTCAGAATGACTTTGCAGTGTCTCATTTAATAGATCTGATATATCTATTAAACAAAAGACTCACTTTACCGCACATAAACTGCAAAACAAATAAGCATCAGAAAGGAAGAAACCTTTTACTTATACTGAAAGCACATCATAACCCATCTTTATTAACAGAGAAGCCCCTCAAAATTAATAATCTGTCCAAAAGGTACAAGTTATAATGGGAAGTAAAGCTGCCCAGTGCAATTCAGTGTTCTCTGCTCTACTTCATTTGTGCTCTATGAGCAATGACAACCCTCTCCATTCAACTGCATGTTAAACAAACCCAAAGCTTCACATGAGACAACTTAAAGACTAAGACCCAAAAAAAGGATACATACAGATGCTGCAAGAAATTCTATGTAAAAAAACCCCAAAACTTAAAAGAGTATTTTTTGTTTAATCTGCAAGAGTCTGAATAGCCCATGGAGTTCACAACCAAGACCAAAGGTAACTGGGGGTGAGTTTTTTTTTTTTTTTTAGTGCTGTAAATGAAGTTACAGCTTATATATTTTTCTTTTTTAAAGCAAATCACCTGCTAAAACAAAAAGCCAGTCAAAGCAACCTGCAATACCAAACTTCTAAATTGTAAATTTTAACTCATAAACTGAGATAGTTGAGGTCAATTCTGATGTGAAGATTTAAGCAGCTATATTAAACAATTCTTCCTGTGGACAGTAGGTATGTTACAAACTTTTGTTTTAAAAGTATCCTTGACATTTAGATTCTTTTTTTATATCTTTTTTATATATGTTCTCTGACATCTTAGCATTCTGACTGAAGATAATTTAAACTATTTCCCTTGAAATTCTGCAAGGAAAGCCCTTTTCATAGAATCATAGGAAGGCTTGGGTTGGAAGGGACCTTAAAGTTCACCTAATTCCAACCCCCTGTCACAGACACGAAGACTAGATTAGGCAGCTCAGGTTGCTCCTCTTCCTTTCATTTTGTCTCACAGAAAGGAGAACAAATCCACAAAATCAGTATATTTTCTTTAACCTTGTGTGACTCCCTCCTTTCAGAAAAAGGAAAAAAAATGACATGGATCCTTTCCTTTTTAACCCAGCAAGACTAAATATGGAACATTTGTGCTTGAAGGTTTTGTTTTCATATGTGAAATGTCTCTTTGAGGCCATTTTCTTAACTTTTCCTTACTTCTCTAAGCATCTATTCTTTTAGATGAATAATTGGATTACACAGCATAGCCAGTTGAGTTTTCAGGCATCTTTGTAACCATGAAGGGAAAAGGCAGAAATGCAAGCAACACTAGAATATCAGCTGTGACTCCGATCTTTTGTACATAAAGAGCTTTTGCTTATAACCCCTCATATTTAACTTCTTTTGTATTCTCATTCCAGTACAATGGTTTTGGACTGTCAAGAGAGAAGACAGAGGTGGCAAAGAAAAAATGCTTTGATTTTCCCCATCACCACAAAAACTCAGAACCACTTAATGCTATGGAAGGATTAGCAAGTAACAATAAACTTAAGTATGTTGTTTCTAATTGCTGAGGGCTGGGCAGTAATCCTACAATGCTTAGAGAAAGTATGAAGTGAGGTTTCAGTAATTTAAGTATGGCCAGGGGGAAGTGTCTGTTTTCTCTGTTAGAGAAACAGCCTGAGACAACAGAGAGGAGCAAGCTCAGATTTTAGCCCTGCATCACTGGTGAAGGAGAAATGCTTCTCAAGGGCTTTACCCAGTGAAACAGAGGACTGGGAAGCTTTCTGCCATTTTTCTAGAATCAAGTGCCTTGAAATACTTCAATTTAGAAGTATTCAACATAAGCCTTCAAAGGTCCTGCGGAATATGACCTGAATTTCTCAGGCCTTTCTGCAAAGCTGATTTGTTTCTGAAAATGTATTGATGAACCATAATAGAACAAATATTTATGAAAAAAAACCCAACAAATAGGAGTAACTGCTCTTGACACGACGGTTGAGCCTCAAGGAGGCTTTATACTATATAAACGATTAGCTTATTCTTTGTAGAGAATATTCTCTTGGGACAGATATCAACAGAATGGTAGTTTCAGCCTAACTCTCATGGGTCCCTCAATACACGACAGATATTGAGGTGCTGGAGTGAATCCAGAGAAGGGCAATAGAGTTGGAGGACGGTCTGGAGAGTAAATCATGAGGAGTGGTTGAGAGAGATGAAGGTGTTTAGTCTGGAGAAAAGCAGGCTCAGAGGGGAACTTACTGCTCCCTACAACCATGTGAACAGAGGTTGCATGTAGTGAGGTGGGTGTCAGTCTCCTCTCTCAGGCAACAAATGACAGGATGAGAGGAAATGGTCTCAAGCTCTGCCAGGGGTGATTCAGGTCAGACATCAGGAAGAATTTCTTCACTGAAAGGGTGGTCAGGCATCAGAGTGGGCTGCCAGGAAGGGGGTGGAGTCACCATCCCTGGAAGTGTTCAAGAAATGTGGATATGACACTTAGTGCTATGGTTTAGTTGACATGCTGCTGTTCAGGGAAACGTTGGACTTGTCTCAGAGGTCTTCTCCAGCCTTAATGATTCTATGATTCCATATCTGAAGAGGTCACTAGGTTATTTTTGGGATAAACCCAAAACAGGCAGGTGAACCACACAGCGCAAGTGTACTTCCAAAAACGCACAAAGGAAGTAAAAACACATTGTGATTAATTCATGTGATTGCCACAGCTCTTTAAAAGATGTCTGTAACAAATACAGAGTGGTCATTATGCCATTTCTGCGTTTGAAACAGAAGTAGTATGTGGCATGGAGCCTGATTGCTAAGGGGAGATTAAAAGGTCTCTGATTGAAAGCTTTTAGCTTACTGGAAAATCCCAGACTTAAGCACTGACAAGCCTGGCTCTCAGGTTTAAACACTGAGTGATCAGAAATTTTCTCTGACTTCAGTGATAAAAAACCCAGCTTTAGCAACCAGTTCAACTTCATGTAATGCTCATTAGGGAAAAAATGACCAAAATTTGTTTATTCCTTTGCACATTAGGATCAAGTAATTTTGGGACTGATCCCTTCAGGCATAAGCCAGGGCAGCTTCAGAAAGTGGCAATAAAATCCTTACAAACACTAAGGTTTCCTTTTGTGCCATGAGCAGCTCCCCAAGATCAGCTTTGTCCTTCTACAGTGTTGCACAGAACAGCAGCAAAGTAGAAAGAACAAATGAGGATCTCTCCTCTAACAAGAGTTCTTATATGATAGACCCTGACCGATATGATCACATCTGAAGAGAACTCCTCCACAAGGACAAGCCTCTTTCTGTCATTCCTATCAGATCATCATGCTCAGCTGCTCCTGATAACAAAAAGCATTCTGCCAACAGTAAACAGGAAGAGTGTCCAGGTAAAAATAACTGCAGTGAAGCTCCCAACTCCATAACTGTCTTGAACACTGAGCATCTGCTCTCAATGCTTCTGTGGATTCACTGGAACACCATATTCTGTAACTCAGCTTACAGGACAGTAGAAATCCAGGATGTCAAGAGGAGATTCACATCTTTTCTTGCATTTTGTATATACATTTTTATTTAATGCCCAGTTCTGCTACTTCTTAGAAGTTTCTTTGGTACATACTCTCATCCCTGCATCTCAGTCTGTATAACAGATAATCATCTCAGAAAGCAACTGAGACCTGTATGTGAGAGCTTTTTAAAACACAGAAAAAATATGCAATCTTCCTTAAATTATATCTCCTTGTACTCTCATACAGGTAATACAAACAGCAAATCTATTACCTTTAATCATAAAAGATGACCAGAGTGCCCTCTCAAGGATTCCCTTAGCTATCATTATTTAGAAATTACTTTTTATGATAGAAATTGCAAGAAATTTGACTTCTGATCAGTGAAATGCCCTCAGAGGCATCTGCATTCTGGTGCTATCTACCAGGCACAGAATTATTTCTATCTACATATTTCTAGTAAACTCTACACAGTTGCCTAAAGTAGTTTTACCATCTGAAGTGTCCACTTGTCACTGTCTGAACTCAATTAGTTTTCCCACCTCATCCTCACTACATTCTCAAGTCCCTCTCTCCAAAGAGGAAAAGAAAATGGCAAGTAGAAGTAGTAAGTGACACATATGGCACAAATAAGGCTTCTTAAGAACAGCAGCAGGAGTTACAGCTTTACCTTGAAACTCTGAATAGAATGAAGCAATAATATATTCCAGAACATGAGAAAGGCTAAACATGTTAATGTCAAATATTCTCTACATAAATAAGAAAGCATCAGCAGAAAAACCTAAAAATTTAGATTGCATAGAGCCAGCATTTTGGTTTGGCCTGTGAATTAGAACCAAGCCCCAGCCACTCCACACCATGTCTGTCTGGTTTGCAAAGCAGGTTGTGAACTGGTGTCAGACAAAACTAAACTGGAAGTCTTAAACTATCCAGATATGTACAAACATGTTCCAACTCCTAAATGGAGAATAAAGACATGAACCAACATCAATGTTAACATCAGAAAAAGATGTATTCTCTTCCCTTTCTCAACAGACAAGATTATTTAGGACAGTGGAAGCAGCAGAGAACAGTGAAGATCTGAGAGGTATCAGACAAAGAATCTTGAAACTAGTCATCGCAATACTGAAAAGAATTGTGGGTGTTATTCCATCTAATTCTTGGTTATCCCTCAAGTCTTCCATAAACGTTTTTAGAGATCCAAAATCAGGTTAGTTGTCACAAACTAGAGTACAAGACCACACTGCCTCTAATACACAGTCATCCCCAAAAACTGCACAGATGTTATGTCACCACTCCACTATTAAAAATACTGCTCCAGAGGATGCACATCAAAACTTATCTTTTTAATTTACTGAAGGAACAGTACAACTTTCAACAGCTTTCTATAAATCTGGGGCCTTATTCATCAGCTGGAATTGAAGAACATTTGAGAGAAAAGCTATCATTCCATCATCAATTTATATGATTATAATTCAAAAATAATAAAAGCGCCATCAAGGAATACATTTGATTAAAAACAGATTGGATTCAATTGTTTTCAGGGCTGCATAATCATAAGCATCTGAGAGATCTTAACAGCAATGCACTGCCATGTTCAAGATCTTGCCAGTGCTTCCCTTACACAGCAGGGAACAAACCTTGCCTCTCCAAGTACAGGAAGGCAGATCTCTTCCTCTTCAGGACAATTCAATCCATTTAATTGCAAATGTTTCCTGGAACTCACGTGAGCTCCACTACTTCTATCTATGCGTACATTTCAGGTGCTTTATGCACAGCTCTCATAACGCAATTACACAAAGATGAACCTGGTTATGAAGGTTACTGACTTCTGAGGTTACTAATATCCTGCTTTTCATTGTCTGTCATCTGAATTATATAAAAATTCTGCTTAAAAGTACAATTCATAACTCTCAATATTTCTACTTAAATAAAACACAAGGACAAACAATTAAAACCATTATAAAGTGTCCCTGCATCCATCTCCCACTTCTAAAGTTGCCCAATTAAACAGGTATTTCCTAACCAACAGAAAGCAAGACTTTTCTTCCCTTGAAAGAAAACTGAATACAACAGAGTAATCAGAGAGAAAACTGCAACTTTCAGTTACTGCCAGTAAGCAGACACACTATATTGACTGTCAACCAGCAAGAGTGTCAAATCTTCATCTACAAAAACATGTTGTCTGACAAAAATCTGTTCCGAACTGATGCAGTCTGATTCAACTAACAGACACTGGCTTCAAAGTGTGAGTTTCCAGAGAAGTTCCTTCTCTACTCCACAACAGGGGAAATAAGCCTTCCCGATATATATTCTTCACTATCTACTGGCAAGTGTGAATTTATGATATCCTTTCTCTAGTCTGGAGAGTCTATGTAGTCTCTTTCCTATCCTGGTATCTCAGTCAAACTGGTAGAAAGTTAATTATTACGCAACACATTTTTAGAAGTTATTTCTAAATTGATAACTTTAATTTGGAAGCCTGACTATCCATGTTTTGTCCCAAAGTCCGTATATACAACATCTGGTGAGGCCAAGCATCTGGATATTCTCCTTCCACTGTTACTTCAAGGTTGGATGATGAGGGTATTTTTTTAAACATATCGTAATTAATTTGAAACCCTCATATAATTATTTCTAAACTATGATTAATTACACAAGTTACCATTAGTAACTGCAAAATAGCATTTCAATATTTAAAAAAAAAAAAATTCACTTTTAATGAATTTTTCCTCCTATTTAGTACTTGCTTGAAGATCCTTTTTTAACCTACCCTTTCCTCATGTTTTCATTTGTGTAATCAGTCAAGGAAAAAAAAAATCCAAAATACCACCAAATACTAATCTTCTTTAAATACACCGTGGTAATTAAACCACCCAGTTTAAGATGCTGTACAATCATCTAAGTAAAATTAAACCAATTGTGCAAAATAAACACTATTTTTATGAAATAATTATTTGCATTCCTCAGATATTTATAATTTCATGTTACTAATTTTTATACTACTAACACACCTCTGTTACTTTTTTTCAACAGATCTCCATTTATTTTTAAATGCATTTTTATTTGTATTCTAAACATTGAGGCACCGTCATAATTAAGTTTAATATCAAAGTCATGAAGCGAACCAAAATAATTTTTTGTATCTAAAAACAAGTCTAATTAGTATGAATGAAGAGTAATCAATTTCTTAAATAGTGCAGCAATCTACTAACATCAATATGGTGCTAAAAATATTTTGCAGTGACTGCACCACGAGATATGCTTGTGCTACGTTGCCCAAGTTTTTTTCCCATAATTACACTCTAATTACCTTAGTCTTATTTCTGTTTACTGACATTTCAGGTCAGATTTCTGTAAACCAGTTTTAAAAAATTCAAATGTATGCTAGACCCACAATTAAAATTATCTGTGCTAGAGGCACTTCTGAATATTTTACCTTGTCACATTTGAACAGGTAATTGAAAAAGAAAACACGTATCTAAACCTAAAAATGAGATTTGAGAAATTGCAGAAAATAATCTCCTCCAATAACGTGAGCACAAAAATTGAGCAAGAAACCACATGGTAGGGGTTTTCAGTTAAAAGCTACATTAGTTTGTTTATGCTAATGCTTTTGAGACCTTATTTACAGAATTATAACCTCCAATAAAGTCATACATACCAGGTGTTCACAAGCAACAGCAATACAAAATGCCAGCCATTTGCACTACCCCCAGAAATCAAACTCCTGTGGATTGATTTGATTTATAAGTCAGAGAACGAAATACAAACACCTACAAGCATTAAAATGGAGAGAATTACATCTTGAAAAACTACAGTAACAGACACTGTTTTGCATGTAATGCATATTTATACATCCTGGAAATGCATGATTGCTGACAAACTCAACAATGTAAATTTAAAACACTGAGCATCACAAACAAACTGTTAGCAATTAACTTTCAAATACCAATAGCAACATTTCCATAAGCCAGTTTCAAATCCATACGCTCAGCTTTTTATGAAAATCCTTCTTTTAAACAGGAATGCCATTGTCTTTTACATGACTACTAAGCAGAGTTCCAAAAACCACCTGAAAATTTGAGCTTAGTGGAAAATGAGGGTATTGTCAAGAACCACATACTAGGAATCAGCTTCTCTTGTACTAAAGTGCCTCTGGAATGACATAAAATCAGGTATTTAGAGAGATTTGAAGGATTTCGGCAAACCAATTTAGTTGTATTCTTCAGGCATCAATCGAACAACGGCCACTGCCAGATTTCAAGGTGAGTTTAAGTCCTTTTCAACCCAAAATCCGATTACTTAGTTCCTAAGTAACTACCACAAGCTAACAAACATAAAATTGCTCAAACCTTTCAAACAACTGGGTCTTTGTATACAGTCTCCCTGACAAAGAAATTTTCTATCTTGAATCAGTCCCTGTTGAAATGAACAGTAAAGAACATGGTCTCACCTCTGAGGGAGTTGGGGCCAGGGGGCTCAGCCTGGAGAAAAGGAAGCTCTGGGGGGGCCTTATCGCTCCTTACAAACACCTGAAAGGAGGGTGTGGCAAAGTGGGCGTTGGTCTCTTCTCCCATGTGAGAAATAGGGGATGTTGGGAAAAAAATTCTTCACTGAAAGGGTGGTCAGGCACTGGAACAGGCTCCCCAGGAACCACCATCCTGAAAGTCTTCAAAAAAACTGTGTGGATGTGGCACTTGGGGACATGGTTTAGCGGTGAACCTGGTGGTGCTGAATTAGCAGTTGGATTTGATCTTAGAGATCTTTTCCAACCTGAACAATTATATGATTCAGAATACCATGTTTTTAACGTGCCTGGGAATTACCATATGGGCAGTTATCTTTTTATGCATTGAAGTAAATGATTTAACATAAAGTTGGAGCATCTATTTCTCATTTCCCAACACATTAACAATAAACACAGGATAATTTAGAGGCACTGAATAAACATAGGTACACTAAAGAGAATTTGCCAATTCCCTCAGCTAAGATTAGGTTAACTGGGTGGCTCCAAGGCTCACAGGCAACTTGCAGTGATTTGAATTTATCACATTTTGGTTTCATTTGAAGTGATAGCAATTGCTGTTAGATATACACAAAGAGCAACTGAGAAACTCTATATAAGTCAGTGGCACAATGCTTGTTGCCAAGAGAAATCTATAGCACTAATAGATAAATGTGGAAACCCAAAAGCATTGCAGAAAACTGTAAACAAAGCCAGTCATTTCCCCAAGTCCTAATATTTCCCATTTTATAACCCTGTTTAGATTAAATTCTGCAACAGAGTGAAGGTGAGATCACCCTGACTGAAGATCTGAAACAGTTTTAAAATTATAAATTATAATTAAACACAAAATGGCATTACTACATGAATGACCCGTTCTTGTCCCTCAGCAGACAGGGGCATACAGTTAAACAAACTATTCCTATTGTAGTTGAGGTCGCTGATCTCTGTTGCAGATTAAAAAAATGAAGCTAGTCAAAAGCTTTTTTTTTTACCTAGGAAAAGTATTGTGTTTTAAATGTTAGCACACAAGCCTAAGGAAGTTCTTTGAAACTTCTGAGTGCATGAACCAGACAGATGGGGTTCCTCCATACTTCTTTTTGCACTACAGTAACTGTGTTAGCCATTCTCTCTCAATAGTAAAGTTAAAAGCACATAGTAAACCTCTAATGCTGTTGGAGAGGTAACAAACCCAGCCCCCTTTCTCAGCAACCTTGCCACATAATCTGAATTTCAGTAACAAACCTCATTCCCTGGCATGTTAACTCTCTACAGCATCTGTCACTGCTATGAATGGTTGATCATAAGTACCTCTGTAGTCATCTCAATGCTATTAAGCAGATGGCAGCGCTAAATCCAAATGATGTAGTACATCTCCCTGGTGGACTTTGTTTCCATACACTACCATTATTCTACAATTCCTCAGTGATAAATCTTATGTATTCTAGAGAACATTAAACAGTGAGCTGACAGTGACAGTTGATTTATTAGCATCCATTTCCCTTTGCCATATTATTGTCTTCGCAAACACTTGTGCGGCTCATGTATGGAGTCACTAAGGGACAAAAGCTCTTTGGCTCAATTCAAAACGTATTTCTGAGATTTAAAATAACTAGATTTTTTTCCTCATCCTGTAAATGTTTAAACTGAGCTACAATTTTAAATGAAGACACAATTAAATGCTCCTGCTCCCTCCATAACACTATTATGTGAATTTTCATAATAAAATTGGTCTAGCATTAACATCAGACCATTAAAATACCCACTACTTTTTGCAATAAACCCAAGAAAAGAATTAAAATTCTAGACAGGTTTGGGAAGTCTTTTAAGAGTGAGATAAGTCGTGGAAGAATGCACATGTGCTGGGGAGGGACACTGACAGGTGAACATGCCTCTGATCAGGAGTCATGAGTTTGGCTTTCACACTCACAATTCATTTTTCCTTGAGATCATGGAAAGGTTTTTGGCATACAACTGCACATGTTAAATTACTCCATGTGTATATAGAAAACAAATGTTATGAAGGAACTCCTGACTGCATAACATACAACCTTAAAGCTTGACTGTGTATCAGGGGCATGTAGTGATTGGATGAGGGGATGGTTTTAAATTGAAGGAGAAGATATTTAGGTTAGATATTAGGAAGAAACTCTTGACTGTGAGGGTGAGGAGGCACTGGAATACATTGGCCAGAGAAGCTGTGGATGCCCCATCCCTGGATGGTCAAGGCCAGGTTGGATGGTGTTTGGAGCAACCTGGTCTAGTGGAAAGTGTCCCTGCCTGTGGCAGGAAGGTTGGAACTAGATGGTCTTTAAGGTGCCTTCCAGCCCAAACCATTCTATGATGCTATGTTTAGTAGCTTTTGATTTTCAGAAATTGAGAAATATTTTAAGCTATTCTGAGGTTGTTTTGGTTTTTTTATAACAAGACTAAGAAGAACAGTTGATTAACCATCCTAGATTATACCGATGAAAATAGCATTAAACAATCTGTCTGCAAAAAACTATAAATATAATTTAGTCACATCTCTTCTAAAAATCAGTTCAGATAACTAGTCAAGCTCAGTACAGCTCCAAGGGATATGTCTTTTTGACCATAAAAACAATTCCATTAAAGGACATCCTGAAGCACTATTTGGGGCTTTGTTGCATGAACAAACAACTGTGGATAAGAAATTGTTCTAAAGGAAAACAACTTTTTTTATAGGATTACAGGGCATTAAGATAGATAAGAACTCAGAAAACTCTAATGTTTCTCTCCCTATTAGTGCTGTGGCAGGTTTTAACTGAATGTTCAGAATGCCACACACAAGCAAGGATACAGTCTCACACAATGTCAAATAAAATGCCACTAAACTTCTTCTAACCACTTGCAATTTGTTATCAGCGAGCACTTAGTATAAAAATGGGAAGAATTTATTTGCAGAGCAAGTAAAGTCTCATCCACCTCAATGCACACAGAAATACACATTATCCAATTCTTCGTATCTGAACATATCACTCATCCCAGTTTATCTCAGATTTGGCCATTTCTGGCAAACACACTTGAAACGTCAAAATAAAAGCAATCAAGGAGAGTCACACTGTTGTATTGAATGGTCAGATTTGGAGAAGGTACTCCTGTTCACCTATAGCAAAAGATGTGCTGTTGTGCAACATCTTACAGATCTCCAAAATTGCTGGATATTTCAGATTCTATTGCAAGTGTCCATCTTTGACAGGGGAATCACTGCATAAGTAAAAGCTTTAAAACAGAAATGAGTATTTCCACTGCCTCCAACATATCACACAATGTGTACATTTGTGAACATTAAACCCTGTTCCTGCACTCAAACTTGGTTATATACTTAGAACTATTGCAAGTAATTTAATGAGCCAACTCATTTTCAGTTTAATAGCTGTTTCTCAAATTTCCCCTTTAATACACAATATCATTAATATTAAAATATTTCTAGAGAAATCAATAGCAGAAGGCATACTAGAAATACTTCAAGATCAGTATTTTCAACTTAGAAATGGAAAGAGAGTAAGTTGTTTCCACATGCTGGTCACTAAACGATGCATTTTAAACACGTGGATGCCCTCCATGTGTAAATGCAGTTTCCTTCCATGTTTTATGAGGGCAAAATATCAAGAATGATGTAAGGCTAAGCTATGAAAACAATCCACTTTCCCTTAATTTCCTTCATACTAAGGGCATTGTAATGAACCTAAATATGATAAGTATCTCATAATGGTTACACAATGACATTCTGCAATATGGGCTACTACTCAATATTCCGATTAAAGATAGGAATGCAGGTCTAGGTAGCTCAGATGGCTGTTTATAGTTATTACTTTTTTGCCTGCCAATACTATCCCAAAAATCTTTTTGCCAAGCCAGAAAATATGCAAGAAAATAAGAGTTGATATCCTGTGAGAAACGTGCCAGTGAATAATTTCATGTTTTCTTTTACCACAGAACACTTAATAAAATTAGGGGGAAAAAAAGTCAAGTAATCATTCCAAAGATAACAATTTCATTAAAATCTAACAATATATGTATTGTGAAACTACAGGTAAAATACGAAGTACAGCAATCATTTTATGAAGTATCTCCTTCTAGACAGTTAAGCATGTGCACATATATCTAAGAGTATTATACATTCTTATGTATTAATCCTTTACAACAGCAATTTCATTCCTTGGGAAATTTGTTTCTTTCCTAATTTTAGTTCAAAGGAAGAAAATGCCAGTGAAAACCTTCTTACCATGAAAAAAAAAAAATCAAATCCAAGTAATGTTTAGTTTTGGCTCAGGTAAATGACTCTGTAATGAAGTCCAAATGTTTGGTTGCAATAAACCCATTTACCAATACTAGGAGCAGTAAACCAGAACAGAATTACCAACATAGAAGTTGAGGACTACTTTGGCAATTTTCTTTTGGGGAAAAAAAAAAAATCCATTACCAACAGCTGCTCTTGAAATGTAACACTACAGAGTCTCATATTTTTGAGACTACACTGCTGGTTTCTTAAGTCATATTATTTTTATCAATTTTCAGTACCTTAGAAGCTGTAGCACCCAAGTATCGGACAAAAGTAATTTCATTATTTTAGTTCTCAACAATAACTACACTGGTACTTTCCACTGTGTTTTTTCACATTAACTAAGTTGTTGAGCACAGAAAAATATTCATTTACACAACAAAATTGAAGTTGGTTGTGACAACACTACAGAAAAGCAGATGCCAGGTATAAAGAGCTTTATTCTCAACTTTGCTGTGAACATACCTGTACTATTTCAGATAAAGCTCTGTTGTAAACCTTACACATTTAGCAGAAGGTAAAACAGGCCAAGAACCATCTATTTATCAACATCTCATCTTCCTCTCCTTGCAACCGGTCATGTCTATCTTGTATTGGCCTTTTTAGCCACCAACGAGTTTGCGACAAACGTGGGTAGAGCCGTTCCCAAACCTTCGTTCACAAAGCCTAGCCATGAATGAATCTTCCTCTCCTATTGCCATCTTCGCAGTGGGTAAAGTTTGATGCTCTAATCAGCCAAAATAACTAAAGCAGTAATGTAAATCTATAGTATTTTTTAATTTTCTGAACCTTATTGTTTCAACAATTTTAAGGGTTTTTTTTGCCTGCAGAAGCCTGGACAGTAAGGAGTTAATGCATTGCTGTGCCTCAAACACTGATGACCATTCAAGTGAGCAAGTTAGAACAGGATGTGCCTGGAAAGGGGGACCATGCAAAGGTAAGGCAGCACCTCACTGGAGCCAATTTTCCTGCTCAGGTCCATGGTGACCACACAATATACAATGCAAGCACAGAAGTGGGTCAAGGAACAGGCAAGAGCAGTAGAGGGGGACTGAAACCAACAAGGACTACAAAGCAACCCCCCAACTCTTTTGAAAACTCTCCATCTGAAGACTGCATGTGCCTCAGTGTTACAGCAAAGAACTCCCTCCCTTGGAAGGGACCCAGGTGTTCCCAGGCTAATTTTAATGTGTATAACGAGGAACCTTTTGCTTGGCAGGGCTCCATTCCCAACAGATCAAGACTGAGACCATCACAGATCATCGACAATCAAAATCACAACAATTAAGTCTCATCACTGGACCGACATGTGGTGACATCTTTCCTCTCCACAATCTACTATTATCCTTTCCTTCTCTCTCTTTTCCTTATGTATTATTTCCTGATACTCTTATAGAAAAAAAATCAAAATGGCTACCTAATTCTGCTGCAATTAAATTGTTTTAAAATACATCTGGCCTCATATACACCTGTCATTCAGTGTCACTTTACTCTAATTCACCCCAAAGTATTTATTAACAGGAACCTCAGTTACCCTGCCTCAGAGACATGTCATAACATTGCCATAAAAGTTTCAAAACGTTCTCTAAGACATTACAAAATCTACTATTGAGCAAATTATAAAAGCTTCGTCCAAGAGAAAATAGTGAAAATACATTACAATTAAGTAAAAGGTGCACAGAAGTTCCTTTTTGAGACAGGTACATTGGAAGTACCCAACAGCAGGAATGATCAACCAAGTTGCTATATCTGTCATGTGATTTTTGCCATTGAGTTCTACCTATAGGAAGAAGTTTTTACTTCACAGCATTTTTCCCAACACTGGGACACATTAGTATTCTTTGTAATTCATGGAATTGCCAAATAGTGACTACTTTGAAGAAAGTAAAATTTTAAGAAAATAAATTAGAAGTCCTTAAAAATACTGCTGAGAATGAAGTGGGGGAAGGAAACAAGTGACAAGTGATTCAAATTTGTCACAAGGAATTCCACAGAGAAGTAAAACACACACAAAAGTGTACTGTTATTACAGTCAAATAAAGGTAAAATACTGGAATATAACCTTGTTAAAAGTAGTAAGGAAATGCAATCAGTTTCATGTTTCAGAAGATTTAATACCTTTTTAAAGTTTCTTTTTCTCCTCTCCCCTCCTTGCTTACTCCTCCCTCCCAAAATGAATCTGAATTAAGTTTTCCTGAATTCCCTGACCTTTTGAAAACTTTCTGATTTATGATTCGGCGTCACTAAAACTGTCTCAAGTTATCAGTTGTTTTTTTTTCAGACACTCAGAAACTTAACTTTTATACTTATGTGATACTAAAAACTAACACAGGTAGTTATTTCTAAAAAGCCTCTCAAAATTTTTGTTGTTTTGAAAACCTTTAAGTAAAACTAACTGGCTAACCACAGAACTTTTCAAATGTAGTTACAGTTGATTTGGAGGCTTACCTTTGTGCTTGAGTGCTATAGCTGTTATCATAAGAATCATAGCTTTGTTCATCATAAGCAGCTCCATAGCCATCATCATACTCCTGAAATGATATAAAAGAAATGTAATATTAACCACAAGCACACTCCAGAAACAAAGTAGTAACCGAGTTCTACCTATGAAAGACAATTTCTCCTGAAACGTATGTATGGCATATGTACACTACGAAGTGGCAAAATCTTAATACTAATAGAGACTACTTTCCATCTACAAATCTAAGAACATAATTTCTTAAAGGGTGTTTTGAACTATTGGCAATGTGCTTTAAAAGATTTTTCTTCAGTTAACCTGGCTTGTGCAGAGGTAGTACAAACATTTCATGCCCTCATGGTCTTGAATTTGAGTGAACTACCAATCTTCAGGAAAGCTCTGGGAAGTATCTCAGGAATCAAAACATCTGCATAAATGTTATGTACCTGACTTAGGTAGCTGACTTATTTCTGGATAATAAATTCAATATTCTATGTAGACTATAGATAGGAAAGAAGTTTCCCAGAAATAAGACTAGAAAGAAGGATGGTTTTGCTACTTTGCATGCCCTATGTATGCTCTTCAACTTGTGGGAGTTTAGCATCCATGAAGAAACTAGAAGTAAAGGATTTCTTACTCCTCTCCACATTATTCACACTATGTAAGTATACACTGTAACACTCTTCCCAAAACAGCACTGGATTTAAACAGCCATCTGAACAAAGCACTAACTCAAACTTCTGTATGGTTTGTAGCTGAAGATAAAAACAAGTGACAATTATGCTGTGTTTTCCCAGAGAAGGATGAACTATAGAAATCCAAGGAACTGTCATCAATTTACTATTTTGTCCAATAATATACCTGAGCTAAACAAAGGAAAAGTAGAAATGGCATATCCTTTGTATTGATTCATAGTAAATCCTAATATTCAAATCCTATCCAAATATCCAAAGACCTTAATAGATATTTAGGGGTATCTTGTCCAGCTTTTGCAAGATGAGTCTGACCTAATGAGAAGACATTTTGAGGACTGGGGGACCCAGAGGAATTAAAATCAGGCATCCTCATAATATAAACATTATATATATACAGTATTTTCTGACTAAGTGTGTATCAAACCTTGGCAGTGTAAGGATCAAGTTTCATAAAGAACCAACATTTCGAGGAAAAGGAACCTTTAAAAATCTTTCACCAATGACAGAAAACAAAATTGGCCAGTAGTATCAATTAGATAGGAATGATAAATGATGGACTGTCCAACTCTAGTGGAAAACATCTCCAGTGATGGGAATCTGACAGCTTTCTAGGCATGGTAAGAAAAGCTTTCCATAGCAGAAGCCAGTGACATCCTCAAAACAACTGATAGGAAAATTAAATTCCTGAGAGCTTTTAGCAAGTTTATATGGAAACAGGCAATCTGCCCATTAATGCAGCTTCACCACTGCTAGATCAGTGCAAAGGATTGTTTCCCAGCAGTGATTAGGAGAAGGCTGTCTGTGAACACTGGCCAGCACAAATGAGTGACTCTATTCATTGGCTGGGAAGAAGAAACTAGGATTCTTCCAATTGTCTGCTGAGCAGAGATCCATGGATAAGTAGTGTCCCATTTGAAAAGGAAATGCATCTTCTCTTTCAGTAATTCACTGCCCTGAAATTAAAAATTAGAAGTCTTAGTGTTTTCTTGCTTATCAGATACTAGTTTCTCTTGATAAGCCACAGACCAACCCCCCAGACCACTGCCTCCTGGCAGTTACTCCAAACAAGCACCTTATTACTTATTGATGCCATATACAGAGATCTGTTAACAATACAGACCTTGATCAACAGCTGAATCTGCCTGAGCCAACTTCTTTGCTCTTTTCCAGAACATTTACATGACATTTGGTCTCCTCTCATAGACTCTCTCAACTGTGAATGAGCCATCCCTAAGACAAGCTTCCAAACTTCAAGCTGTGCATATCCAGCAGTGGCAACAAATGAAAGCAGAGGACTGAAATTAATCTTCTAACATGTCAGGAAAGCTTTGCCACTAAGGAATCATTGGAGAATTCTTAAGAAATCATTCCTATTATACACATCTATGTTAACTATTTTGATCATGAAGGAAAGGGGATAACAGACTACTTAGAAATTATGGTGTAACTATGACTTCTTGAAGACAAAGGAATAAAGTAGTTTTGAAATAAGGAGATCCTTCCCAATATGTCCAGTATATCAAAAGGAAAATTTGAGGAGGTCCATGCTATATGAGACTGAAGTGTTTTGAGTATTCGCACTCCTCTTCCAGAGAACTTTTCCTCAGGACTCACTACTGTTCACCACTTTGTGAGCTACTTAAGTTCAGCACTGCTGAAATTAGACCCTGTATTATAATATTGTTGAAGGTGGCTCTTGTAAGCCTTCAGTGGAAAGATATCTGGTTTGTAGTTTATACGTGGGACTCCAGCCACTCAGAATTAAAGCTATCAAAATGTGCTGTTGTGATTACTGCAATCTGCTTTAATAGATCAATTCCTTTTTATTGCCGTATTTCACGGAATCAGAGAATGGTTTGGGTTGGAAGAGACCTTAAAGATCCAGTTGTGTGACATGGGCAGGGACACCTTCCACTAGACTAGGCTGCTCAGAGCCCCATCCAACCTGGCCTTAAACGCTTCCAGGGATGGGTCATGCACAATCTCTCCGGGAAACCTGTTCCAGTGCCTCGCCACCCTCACAGTAACGACTTTTTCCCTAATATTTACAGTTATAAACCCCAAAGTTTACACTGAAACAGAGATAAACATGGGCAACATGTTCCAAAAATAGAATGGTTTTGCTTTCAATGGCTTGTTCTGTTAAGAGATAAGATATTCGAATTCCAAAATGTGTTTACTGTGCACAGTTCCCTTGAAGTAGCAATTAGGCAGGGGCAGCTGAAGTATGTTTCAGAGCTTTCCCTGAATTAGGTCTGACAGTATTTGCTCTTAGTCATACAGTATTTGTAAGCTTTCTCTTTCAGGAGGTTACAAATAGGGTCAGCCAATGCAGAATGTTTTACATTTTAAATTAGATCCACACTACTTGAGTACTTTCTTTCTGAATCAGACCTCTTGTGGTTTCAGTAAATGTTTTCTTTAACTTTATTTAGTATTTAGGTGAAATATCCTTGGCCATCTGGCATGTTTCATTACTATAAAATAACACACTAACTTAAATGAAAATAACTCATTTTTACATATATATAATGAAAATGGACAGGACAGAACTTATATGCACAGATATCCTGTACTAAAGTACACCGCTGTACTAGGTACATTCTACCAAGTACAAGCATTGCTGTATAGATTTCTATAATACAGGAAGAACTACACCTCCATAAGAATCTTTTCACTGCATCTTTCCTGCTGATTTTTCGGCATCTTTCAGGTACTTACGAAAGCACTCATGTTTATATCTAAAGCCATTACTCTTCGCATGGATGACAGTGTCTGTATTTCTACTACCTACCAAATGCAATACAATGGCCTTCCCTCTCTATTCATACTACACAAATCCATAAAGAGCTACTCCTAAAGACACTCAGATATTAATTAGAAAGCCTAGTGGCAAAGCCATATTTCCTATTCCAGTCCAAAAACCAAAAGGCCAAACAAGATCGTATCTTCACTCCATGAACAGAATCAAGACAGATCATTTGAAAACAGGATGAAACTATTCTGTAAAATCTCAAATCTTAGTAATAAGCTCCCTTATTAAGGCAACCTACAAGCATTTCTTCTTAAAGAGAGGTTCTGTCTGCAGTGGTCTCAATGACAGTGCCCACAGCTGACATAAATCCAAAGAGCAGCACTGGTAACTGGAATTGCTCACTGCAGACATTTTTGATGAACGGAAGCAAAGGCAATGGGTAAATAAGCACCCTTCAAATACATTAAGTTACTATCACAGGTCAAAAAATGGTAAAAGCAATCCTTGCCAAAGCTTTTGTACTACTCAAAACATTATAAATCATGCTAAGTCTTGCTCATCAGTGCTTCTTTCTAATTACAACAGTACTCTAAACACATCCATGTTGGTGGGGAATAGGAAATGGTGGCTTTAAGTTAAAATCTGATGGTAGTGACAATGACAGACTAGTGTTTGGACCCTTTTTAGGGAAAATGAACAATATTTCAAAGAACAACAGTGGAAGAAAGAAGAGGGTAAAAACAGCTTTTAACAAAAAAGTCATTTTCAGTGCTGGAAAAAAAAATCGTGAATTCAATAAGAAATCAATTTTCCAGCTGTTCCCATCTAAGGAAATCCATCCAAGGGAAAAAAATTAGGGCCTTTATCACTAGGTGATAAAGGTGGTTGTTTCTTTCCCTCATCATTCTCTAAAACTAATACTTACCCCAGTACTTTATCTCAGAATACTAGAGGAATGTATTCCTTTCAGATAAAAATTATCAAATTTAAAAAAAAAATGTGCAGAGATTAACTTGAAGGAGAAAACACTAAACAACAGTGCAGTGCAATGAAGAATTTTTTTTTTTTTTTAAATTAGAATTGCAAAGGGAAAGAACAGCCATTTTGTTATGTGGAAGTAACATCACCCCCATCATTTAATCAACAGGGAATATGGCGCAATCAAAACAAATATGGGTAGCTACTACCATCTAAAGTCTGAGTGCTCTCATTAAGGACATTAGCAGCAAACATGCACAGACTGTAAGCTTTTATTTTGGAAATTTTCATCTGTTTTCATCTAGGAGAAGCCTAGTACATATTCAACCAGAACAAATAAGGTATTCCTGGAATGAGAGATGTACTAGTGGATTGTTTTTCATGCACCTCAAAAAACCCCCAAGGAGTTGGTAATGACTTTAGACAGTAACATTTAAAGCAAATTACTGCCAGACCAAAACAAGTCTGTTTTCTACGCACAACAGCAGGGAGTAGTGTTGGAATCAGAAGGACAACTCATTCAGTAACACCAAGTTTTAGATGAGCAGCTTAAACTAAAATACTTTGAAAAGATTTTTATATGAACTTGATAGGTGAACTTTGAGATGGGCAAGTAGAAAAGCTTTTCAACTTTTTCTCCAGAATATTCTTCTGTTTCCACAGCCTATGTCACCTGAGTTCCTGGGAAAATGGAAATATTTTCCATTCTCTCTTACTCCATCTCATCCCAAAAATCCCAGAGGTCAAAGATGTAAAGCAAAACAAAACAACTGAAGGGCTTAAAATCTGAAACATGTACATTTATCTCTTCTCACTTGTCCTATTTAGCATAAAAAAGAACATCATAATGAGGGGGGAAAAAGCCAAGAAATAATGTTTTCGTCTTATGCACTTTCTTTCCAAAAGTCTTACTCAAATTCACCCTGACTTCTGAAAAGTCAGAACTCAGCAAACACACTGTTTGAAAAGTGTGTAATACCTAAGTGCAAACCACAACATTATCCAGAGAGGAACAGAAACACCATGGACAAAAGAATTTCTCCAGTTCTTAGAAACTAAAGCTACTTAAGTAGCTTCCAGGAACCCAAACAAAAAGCTTCACATTCAAAACAACCAAGCAAATAAAACCACTGATTTAAAATGCTGACTGTCATTAGGAAGTTAACAACTTGACAAGTTATACTTGAACTACTCCATTCAAGAATCTATATTCTTTTCAAAGTCTTATGTCATCTAGACTAGCCCTTAACTTTGGGTAATATTTTGCCACCTCAACTTCAAGAAGTATTTATTTCTAAATTAAAAAATTGGGTTTTTTTAATATGGTATACAGAATTTTTGCTCTTTTTTCCTATCAATCTTTCCTTCTTCAACGTCAAACAGTAAGTGAATGTTAATGAGAAAAAATTACGTTAAAAACAGTTCACCATGCAAATTCAGCAGTGTATTAATAGCTTCCACGTTAATCCTAATTTTCAGTTTTTCAACGTCTTCAAGTAATTATGATCTCAAAAAGGAGACAGGGAATTCAAGCTCAAGGCTGCAGATTAAAACAGAATTTGCAGTAGCTTTTTAAAGAAAGTGAACTAAATAATAGGCTATAGGTTTTTCAGCTGAATGGGTACTCCCCTGTAAATAGTTAGACTTTGCAATCATTCTTTTCACTAATGGATACTTACATTCATATTTTATAATAATCACTGGATCATGAAATTAATTTCTTAGCCATCCAGCCAAATATTATTTGTGAACCAACTTCCCCTAAGTCCTACTTACTTCAGGAACTATAAAGCTTTAAAACCAATGCCTAAGCTTTAGGGTTTTGCAGAATCAGCAAATAACTAAACATAGATTTTAAAGAGTAGTTTTAAAAGTTTATCATGTAAGTTTTTTGCATCCAACTGTTCTATACATCCTTCTGAGCCTGTGTCTTTAAGCTAAAATAATCTTGGCATGTAACTGGAGATAGTTCGTAAAGTTCTTTTTCAAGTTACAAGTTACTTAACATTCATTAGGTTCCCTCGGTCTCTTACTGGTGGACATTTCATCTTAATTCCAATTCTTATTACACAAAGTAATGTCATTAGAGCATTCTAATTGAAGCATTAACTGCTAGAAATTACACATGTGGTCAGTGCATTAGAAAGATCTGCCACTAAGGTAGCCCTTGTCTGAACACAAGAAAACATTAATAAAATTGCCACAAACAGAACTAAAGCTCTGCCACAAACTTACCCTAGAAGTGTTGAAGCAAATCTTGGCCATAACACACTAGACTGATGAGTTTTGCTTTTCAGTACAGACATTCCACACTGCCAGTTAAAGTCTAATTTTTAATGCCTAAAAAGCTGATTAGGAACTCTGATAAAACTCACTTTGCATTTAACACATTTAAGCAGCCAAAGTAGGACTTGACACAGCATCACAAATACATTCATGCAAAGTACAGAAGTGAAATATTGACAGAATATTTACAAAACATTGACCTTTGTAAAATAAAACCAGCAGCAAATAAAAGCCTACTCTTAAAAAGCTTCAGTCCCACTGCTGTGTTACTAATTTGGGAAAAATGTCTGAGAGGTCTGAAGCTGTTAAGAAGAGGACAACAAGAAGAGGAAAAGAGCAGCAACTGTTACGAGTCAGTAACAGACTGAGCAGTTCTGTTCTAACCCATGTTTGACTCAACATTCACTAAGAAACTGACCTTATTAAAGAGCAGTGAATTGCTAGCACACTGTTAATGATTTTCTGCTTATTGAAAAATTATGGAAAAGCTTAACATTTTTAGCTAGTAGTTAAATACAGTTTCTATTTCATATCTTAACAGAATAAACTGTCAACTTGACAATACATAAAAGTATTTTTATCTATTATAGAGTATAGTTCAATGAGAACAATTTGAATAAAATTAAGAGGAAAAATGTCCCTGAAACCATCTGTGCTTCAATAAATGAAGTATCCACCTAGTATGGTTTCCCTTATCCAAGTACTATAAAAATAATTCTGGCCATGCTTCTCATGTCATATTAGGTTTTCTCCTGACCCGAGCAGTTGAGGAAATAAAAATGGGAGACATGTTAGTTTTCAGAGAAAGTTTATCACAGCAAACAGAGCTATTATAAAGCTGGCTGGCTGTAGAGGCCTGAATATTTGCTATCTAAGCTGATGCTACAGCTATTAGAGAGACATTTTCAGAGAAAACGATAAGGAACCATCATTTAGGGGCTTCAAAACCTTCATCACGGTACTAACAATATGGTAACGTCCCAGGAGGAATGGGTACTGGAGTTGAGAGACATACATAAGTAAGACTGGCAACAGTGGAATGGGAAAACTAGTTACATTGAGCTGGAAAAATGTGCAAGTACTGCTGCTGGTCTGATAAGGTTATGTGAATTCTGCAGAGAAAGCCAAAGCATTCAAGAGTCAGCATTACAGAGACTTCAGAAAGCTGACAGATGATAGAGGCAGCCTATATCTGAGCAGAGCTTTCTATAATGGGTAACATCTGGAAAACTCACCTATGAGCTCTAAACACAGGACAGGAATGGTCTACCAATCTTCTTGATCTTGAGCTCACATTAAAACACACCTACTCTCAAATTAATGACTTTTTACCTGTGACATAATTTTTCCCATGTGAGATACTGCCTCCAAAATTAACTTTTCAGAATGAAATAAGTAATACCCTTCCCACTTTGTTATTATCTTTTAGAAAACTACTTAATCAAGAAGAGGAAAGAGAGATCACAATAGGCAAGAAACAGAACTGAGTAAATTACTCATAGATGTTATAAATTCATTGGTTTCAAGGACTACAGAAAAAGTTAGCAAAGGGAGCGAGTGAAGGAAAAGGGAGGCTCCTTGTGATTCATTGTCTGTCACAAGATACACTTAATAGCACTCTACAGAAGAAACGAGCAAGGACTTTACACACTGAAAGCCCTGAATCACCTTTTGAGATATTTGCAGAGTTACAGAAGTGAGTGGTTCAAGGTTTCCATCAGCAGTTTGCTT
The DNA here is from genome assembly GCF_003945725.1 of Corapipo altera. NCBI lineage: Eukaryota > Metazoa > Chordata > Aves > Passeriformes > Pipridae > Corapipo > Corapipo altera. The sequence goes on from NW_020884892.1 coordinate 3,092,937, forward strand.
CCTCCTGAACTTGCACACTTTCACATTATTTTAATGAGTACAAAGCAGGGGTTTATAAACCTAAGGGAACGAAAAGCTTCATGAATCCTTACAGACTTTCCAATCCTCAATGGAAAGCCTCCTTGTGGTGGGTTGACCCTGACTGGACACCATGTGCCCACACCAAAGCCACTCTGTCAGTCCCCTCCTCAGCTGTAAAGAGAAAATTTAACAAAAAGCTCATGGTTCGAGATAAGAGCAGGGAGAGATCACTCACCAGTTACTGCCACAGGCAAAACAGACCCAACTGGGGGAAATCAGTTTCTTACCAATGAAATCAGAGTAGGAAAAAGAGAAATACAAACTAAACCTTACAACACCTTCCCCCACTCTTCCCTTTTTCCCCAGACTCAACTTCACTCAAATTCTCTACCTCCTCCCCTTCAGCAGCGCAGGAGGACAGGGAATGGGGCCTGTAGTCAGTTCATCACATGTTGTCCCTGATGTTCCTTCCTCCTCAGGGACAGGACTCCTCACACTCTTCCCCTATTCCAGTGTGGGTTCCTCCCATGGGAGACAGTCCAACACAAACTTCTCCAGTGTGCGTCCTTCCTTTGGACAGCAGTTCTTTGTGAACTGCTCCAGCGTGGGACTCTTCCATTGGGTGAAGACCTTTAGGAATAGGCTTCTCTAGTTTAGGTTTTTTCCCCCTTCTTACATACTTTATCCCAGAGGCACTACCACCATTGTTGATGGGCTTGGCCAGCAGGAGGTCCACCTTGGAGGCTGGCATTGCCTCTGTTGGACATACGGAAAGTTTCCAGAAGCTTCTCACAGAAGCCACCTCTGTACCCCACTCAGCTATCAAAACCTGGCCATTCAAACCCTATACTTTTGTAAAGGCTTCTCTGTCATCTCTGGATATTCTAGTCTCCAAAGCTTTGACGCTGCTTAAAATATCTTCTTATGATACCCCTGGTCTTACTGATGTTCTTATCCTACAGACACTTCTCAACCAGTGAGACCTTATTCTGCTCAGCTTGGCAAAGTAGTGCTTTAATATTAGATATAGCTAAAGAGAAATTAATAAGGAAAGGGCAGAAATACTACTAATGACTCCTACCATGCTACCTTAACCTGTAGAAGATACAGCTAAAGCACTTTGATAATGTACTGTGAAGGGACAGGTAAAATGCCACGCGTTAAATTTAACATTGAACACGCAATACACCAATGGTTTGTGTCCTAGCTAAACTTCCTTCTGAAGAAACCTCATTTTATCAAAGGAAACAAGAAAGAGAGTAATTTTAAAGTGGACCATCTAGCACTGCTTTATCAATTACAGTTTTAAGTATATCTATCCTATTTAAGGTATCTTGTTTGGAAGATAAGTCATCCAGTTCTAGAGAACATTTCTTTTAGAAGTCATTTAGCATAGCACTGTTTTTCTTTACAGTGCTATTTTCTACTTAGCATCCTGATCTCTGCTTTACTTCTTAGAGAATGACTCAAAAAGCTGTTATTTCCATGCCACTTCTATAAATACCTGCTATAAATAGCAGATTATATATAAATATGAATTTACTCAAATAGGTTTATATTCTATCATATCTCCATATGTTCTAGAGTGTGTGTCCTGGAAACAGGCTGTTTAATGAGGACTGATTCCTTTAAAAGCATTGTGACAGAATCACTCATTTGCAGAACCCACTTTGACTAGTCAAGTATAACCAGGGGAAATTTAGACATGTTGTTCAAGTATTCTTCCTCAAAATTAACGAACTACATTAACTTCTTCTGAATTGTTCAGTTATATGCATAAATGTTTATACCAATGACATTAAACTTTTCTGCATAAAGCTATAAGTGCTATATAGAAAAATGGGTTTCTGTTTGAAAGGACAAAGGTCGAGATTTATTTAGAGGGTTTTGGCAGGGGCCAGTGAAAGAGAGGGAGCAAGCAGGTCAAAGAGAGGTTGAGAGAAACAAAAAATGTCTAAATAGCAAAGCCATTTTCTGGAACTCAGGAACTTCTTTTTATCTAGTCTAAATAACAAAGTCCAGACACACTTGGCTGTAAGGAGGGCACACAAAGCTTCAATAAATAAAAAACATTAAAAGCATTGTCCTTGAAGATATTATTTTTCTGTAAGTCCATTTTCATGACTATAATTTTGATTTAATGACCTTTTTTCTTTATCTTACTGCTCTGTAAGTCCAGTTTAAGTTTACCATAACAATTCATTACCACATCATTTTGTCATGTACAATAGAAAAAACATTTTGATATGATTTTAACGTTTAATAAAATAAAATAAAGATAAATATGTATGGCTTATTGAGATACACTGTACCTTGTAAAAATTTTAGGATTAGTTCTGAAGCTGTCATAAAAATATTTTATTTGTTTAATCATTGAACAGCTTTATGATCCCAAAGATAGGTTTAAGAAGAATATTATTTTGTTTTAACTGAGAATTAAAAGTCTACAGCATCGTGATTTTTCAGATTTTTGTAAAGTAAAAACCTAATATAATACATTTAAGAGGTACATAACTATTTTGCCAAATGCACAATGTCTTTATGGTAGTGTATATACATAACCTGAAGCGGTTTGTTTTTAATAAGAAACAGCTCAAGTCTGAAAAGGTGAAGAGAGATGACCACGTCTGCTACAGATGCAAGACTTAATTAGGTACTAATTAAAGAGATTCTACAGTGTTCTGAAGGTATAGGCTCATCTCTCCACAGTTCCACAGTATGCTCAGTATGTCACTGCTCCACTTACATATTCCCCGTAGGTCTCCTGTGCCGGGGGCGGCGGGAGGGGCCGGTATCCTGCAGGAGGGGGGACTCCTCTTGCCCTGGGTGCCAGAAGTCCCCGGCTACGACTGACTGGTCCTCTGCTGGGAGGCACTCCCCTGGGTGCTGGTGCCCCTCTGGGTACTCCTGCTGGTGGTGGAGGCACCCCTCCACGGCCCCTGTGAACACATGGATCACTTACCATTAAACACAAGACCCTGGGCCTCCCTTCCAATACCTCCCTCCTGCACACCATGGCAATTTTGCTTTGCTACAGCCAGAAAAAAGTCTAAAAGAGATTTAGAGTTTGTCATTTTTCTGTATGTTTAAATCCAACTATGCACATTATGCAAAGAATACACACTAGACACAGGATTCAGTGATGAAATTTGCATTGGCTTGAGCCATTCTCACATACACGGACACATCCAAAACAATCTGCTGGAACTGGTCAACTTCACTAGACTTTGACTTCTAGCACATGAAATCTCAATCATGGAATAACAGATTAATTTGAAGGTGTCAGGCTATATCATACTCAAACCCTGCACAGAGGAATCAGTTGCAACTCCCTTCTGATCCTGTGCAAGCTCCTAAACACAACCCAAAAATCACACTGCATATGAGATACTGAGTGGGTCACAAAAATTACACTTTTTCTGGTTCTAAAGAGATTTCTAGATGTTGCAGTAAACATCCAAACATGTAATAAATGTGCAGGGTAATTATAGGATATAACCTGATGTTCTATATGTATTTAAAAACAGGAAATAACAGTATGTTTGGTTTAAAAATTCTGGAAGTGTGATAACCATTAACTTGCATTCCATTACTTTGGTCACTTAACATATGGATGAAAATATGAGACTTCAGTTAAACTAGTTTTCAAAAACACTTGATCTTTTCAGAGATGGTCTCTCCTCCTGCCTCCATGTAGTAAAGGGAGAGACTTAGAGGTACAATCTGTAAGAAACTGGCAGAATTTATTCTCTTTTAAACATTGCTAATAAACATCTCCTTTTTAAAGGAGATAATTTCACCTCATGGACTATAATTGAGTCTAAATGACTGCTGTGGGCATATAGACTTGTTCCAAAGAAGTCAGACCCTCATTGTATACTCTAACAGATACACAGAAGGAAACAAAGCACAAGCTCTACACTACCTTTCTATCTATCAAACCGTTATCTAATTAATCTCAAGAGTAGTAATTGAGTGATAATACTGTCCTGATTTCAGTAGAAATTTCCAACTTAAACAATATTATAAAGGTCCAGATTAGGCCTTAAGATTTCCTATCCCATTTCATATAACTTCACATTGATGAAGTAATCAGAAAACAAGGCAATCGTTTTATCACAAATAATCAGTGTTTCAAAAAATGCATCACTGAATGAGGAATGCAAAAATGTAAAGACACCATCAGGATTGATTTTATTAATTCTAATTACTGATCAAAACACAGTCACAAAGTATTTTAAACAAGCCTAGAGACTAAGTGATTTAAAACTGTGCTTATTACTTGGTTTTGGCTAATCTGTAGAATGCCTCCTCAGGACAGGGTACCAGCTGCTTATTTGACTTCATTGTAGTGGGGGCAGGGGTGAGCAGTGAAGTTCCCAGACACAGCCTGCTGAAGTAATATAAAGAAATAGCAAATGTGATACTTTCCAAGTGAAGCCGAAGAAAGGGAAATGAACCTACTGGCATAGACAATAGTCAATACCAAGTCAAAAGAAGGCATTAAAGATTCAAGAATCACTAGGCATAATCGTGGCATCCTTCTGACAGGGTGCAAGAGAAAGCAGGAAATGGGACATGCTGAAAAACATGGAAAAGCATTTGAGGGAAGAAAAAAAGTACAGTTTTTCAAGCTAGCATAGATTTATTCTTGGAGTAATTAGAACACCAGATCCATGTGATGAGGTCTTTCCTGCATTTCTAAAAACAGTTAATAGGATTGGAATGGTGATGGGTGGGAAATAATATTTCTCTTATGAGATCATTTATGATTTTAACTTATATCTTTAGGAGTTACTGTAGGAGGAATGAATAATCTGAGAAGTACAGTTCTGTATTACACCACTCAGATGGTTACTGCACTAGGCTGGAAGACACTAGAAAGGCATCAAGAAAGGTAACCCAGTGACAGGAGAGTTCAATCATCACCACAGAGATTGGAGTCATGTCAAGGAACGATGCTAAGAGCAAATTTTTAAAAACTGTAAATTGTTGTTCCTTTAGGAAGTTATCAGGGAACTAAAGCTTGATTGACATTAACAGTGAACAGAAACTCAAAATACTGAGGAACCACTTGAACAGGAACCTTTGCATACCTTTGCAAAAACAACAGATCAACTCAGGTGTTGCTTAAATTGAAAAGGGTAGCTACATGAATTATGTTTAAAACTGTTTAAATGAGTAAGATGTATATACATCATATGGGAAGACAAATTCTATGGGAAGTCAGAGCAAACACAAAATTGTCAAAAAAGAAAAGCTCAAGAAAGGGCAAAAGGGGCTCAGTAAGGCTAGAACAGATTTTAAAAGAGGTACTGCTTGAAGGGCTGAACCCAACTCTAACCTCAAAGGAAAAATGTTAATTAAAAAAAAAAATCCTGATAAAAGCAGGTCAGAGATAACTAAAGTCCTTCAAACCTTCCAGAATCAGGAAACCTGCCAGAGTGAGCCTAGATCACCAGTGCAGAACAGTGTGTATCTACGAATGTATACCTGTACGAATACATGAAGATTTTGCTGCACAGCAAAAAAGACTAGACAATGTTCTCATGGAAGAGCTGTTCTTACAGTAATCCATTCGATAGTGCTGCCAATGTTCTAGAGACAAATTACAGAACAAAAGGAACAAATAAAAGTGCACTGTTCTTCTATAAACTGCAACAGGGTTCAGATGCCTACTCCTTAATCTGTAGCTGAATCCCGATCTGAATGTTTCAGAAAGCAAAATAGCAAAAAAACCCCAGGTTATAAAAGGGGACACTTGGGAGTTAATATGTATGTATATATAAATTTAAACATCCCAACATTATACGAAGTAATAGGTTCTGCTGTATGACTATATATAGAACATCTAGAAATAAGATTGGTCCAGAAGTCAGGATGTTAAATTATACATATTAGAATATTAACAAAAATTTAGAAATACTGAAATATGTAAAATATAGAAAATATTAGAAAATATAAGAAGATTAGAAAAAAGAAGAGTGCATACAACTTTGTTAGTCAACTGTGTATATTCACAGTCTTGTTTCCTCATTTTGAAGAAAATTTTTCTACTTCCAGTTATTTTAGTTATGTCAAAGATGATGCAGTCTAGAACAGCTTACAGATCAGGAACAATTAAGTAGATAAGGCACTTCATACTAGAAATGACAGTTGAGGCTTATCTGATGGATCCAATAGAAACAAAGGAATGGAGAAGGCTGAGGGGTGCCCTTGTCTTCCTCAAGACCAGCAGTGGAGCAGGAGTTGCTGATCTCCTCTCTGGTGACTAGTGACAGGACAGAACAAAATTGAATAAAGCTTATTTTGAATTTTGTTCTTTCACTTTCTTGGCCTTTCCATCACCTAATCAATTATTTCTGAGGAGTAATCATCTGCTTCTTAGGTCTCTGAAGAAACTGCACAGAGGATCTGTTTTCTATGCTTTCTCTTCTACAACTGTCTCACCTATAAATTAAAAAACCTTGGTGCAACTACTAAAATTTAATTAATTCTCCTACATATTTCAGCCAAATCAAGACATCTCAGCTCTGTTTTATCACATTCACCAAGACACCTTACCACCAAATCAAACATCATGGCTCCTAGACCCCTTTTACTCCTTGCTTCTTTGCCCAAGGACATCATTCTGCAACCCAGAGTCCAGCTGCCATCACTAACTCTTGGTCTTTGCTAAGAGTCTACTAACTAGTTTTATTTTCTTTATAAAAACTTTAGAACAAGTTGCAAGTTATCAAAACAGTCATCTGTCAGCCCACGTCAGCCTTGACTACCTGCTCATATTCGGAAATACAAGAAAGGTGTTTCTGTCTTTATTTTCCCTCCTCACTACCATGCTGTCACCTCTGTACCTTTCAGAAGTCTTCTGAATGTCCTCTATAACCCAGTACCCATAAGAACATCTTTTGGTGTTGAGACTGCCAATATACCCAGGATAATGGTGTGCACAAATGAGCACTGAACCTCCCACATGTCTGTCTCCAAACTCTGAGTATTTTCAGCTTTGAAACAGAGTTAAAGTGTTCTTTTATTTCATGTGCCCTGAAAATAAGGTCCTTGACAGTAATCCCTCAGATGTATGATACTGTAAATACACAAGTACTGAAGCATCACAGAGGACACTGTTTGATTGTCTTTTTGCTACATTTTTAAGTACCTATTAACCGTAATTTCTATTAAACACACACTAATAGTTAAATAGACATTAAACACTCAGCAAATCCTACCTTCTAGCCAGGTGCTGTTATTTTCACTTCCAGACACGCTTTAGCAACAAAATGACCATCTATACACTTGAGACCTTTGCACCTTACCCTCAAAGAAACATTTTACTGCTTGATTATTATGGCTTTGAGAGAATTTGAAATATTTGTTTCATCTTTATCAACACTTTGGCTTTGATTTTCCTGAATTTATTCATCTGGCAGTGGTGAATCCAGTGAAGGAAGTTAACCCTTCCCCATTAAACATACAGAAAATTTAGATAGTTTAATTCTGAATAATTTTACTGCACGTGCTGGGTAACTAACTTGTAGACTTTGCATTAAAGAAGTTATTTCTTATATCTGGGTATCATGGACTAGACTAAATAAAGTAAATCCCAGTAATTCATTTACTATTTAATATTAAATAACTTATTTAATAATTCACTACAAAATGGGAGGAACAGTCTAATTTAACTCCCACATGTCACATCATCCCTTGAAGATATCATGAAAACTATTTTTGTTTGAACCTGACTTCTCCCATTATGTTATTTCATTACTTATACTTGCACTTTAGTATACGAGGAAAATAAAAAGAATAAGTGAAGCACAATATCTATAAAGCTATCAAACATACATCAGAGGAAGTGAGAAAAAGTCTATAACAAAAGTCTCAGGTTGTGCTAAAGTGATTTGTAAACATTAGTAATGATAGAAAATGGTATATGTCTATAAACCTGGAAAGCATACCTTTACTGTGCCCAGTTAAAGTATTAGTTAAGTCTTGTATTTTGTGATTAACATGTTGTTTGAATCAAGAGTTTAATGTGTGGAAAAATATTCTCAAGAAAATTTAATACTATTTAGAATTACTTTATACTTTGTTAGACTCAAAAGATTCATGAGTGTCTAGAAGTAATTCACATGTACTAATCTAATTGTTGATTCCCATTAAAGTGGCATTTTACCAATTCATACTATTTAAATACTTCCTATTTGGCTTTTATTAGCAATAATAGAATTATTGCTAATTTCTACTTTATAGTAGTCCCATAGTGTTTCATAGAATCATAGAATCAGCTGGGTTGGAAAAGACCTCTGAGATCATCAACCCTTGATCCAACACAGCCGTGGTTACCAGACCATGGCACTAAGGGTCATACCCAGTCTCATCTTAAAAATCTCCAGGGACAGAGAATCTACCACTTCCCTGGGTAGTCCATTCCAATGTCTGATTACCCTCTCTGCAAAGAATTTCTTCCTAATATCTAACCTAAACTTCCCCAGCAGAGCTTAAGACCACGCTCTCTTTTCTTACTGATAGTTGCCTGGGAGAAGAAACCAACCCCCACCTGGCTACAACCTCCTGTCAGGTAGCTGTAGAGAGTGATGAGGTCTCCCCTGAGCCTCCTCTTCTCCAGGTTGAACAACCCCAGCTCCCTCAGACTCTCCTCATAGGACTTGTGCTCAAGTCCCTTCACCAGCCTTGTTGCTCTTCTCTAGACCTGCTCCAGCACCTCAATATCCTTCCTGAACTGGGGGGCCCAGAACTGGACACAGGACTCCAGGTGTGGCCTCACTAGTGCTGACTACAGGGGAAAAATCACTTCCCTGGCCACACTGTTTCTGATCCAGGCCAGGATGCCATTGGCCTTCTTGGCCACCTGGGCCCACTGCTGGCTCCTGTTCAGCTTCCTGTCAAACTCCCAGATCCCTTTCTGCCTGGCTGCTCTCCAGCCACTCTGTGCCTGTAGCGCTGCAGGGGGTTGTTATGGCCAAAGTGCAGGACCCAGCACTTGGCCTTGTTGAACCTCATCCCGTTGGAATCAGCCCAACTCTCCAGCCTGTCCAGGTCCCTCTGCAGAGCCCTCCTGCCTTCCAGCTGATCGACACTCCCCCTCAGCTTAGTGTCACCTGCAAATTAGCTAATGGTGCACTCAATCCCCTCATCTAAATCATCAATAAAGATATTAAACAGAACTGGGCCCAAAACTGATCCCTGGGGGACACCACTGGTGACCGGCCGCCAAGTGGATGCAGCCCCGTTCACCAACACTCTCTGGGCCCGGCCCTCCAGCCAGTTCCTAACCCAGCACAGAGTGCCTCTGTCCAAGCCATGGGCTGCAGCTTTTCAGGAGTGTGCTGTGGGAGACAGTGTCAAAGGTTTTGCTGAAGTCCAGGTAGACACATCCACAGCATTCCCCTCATCCACCAGGCGGGTCACCTGGTCATAAAAGGAGATCAGGTTGGTCAGACAGGACCTGCCCTTCCTAAACCTGTGCTGGTTGGGTCTGATGCCTTGTCCATCCTGTAGGTGCTGTGTGATTGCATCCAGGATGATCTGCTCCATAACCTTGCAAGGCACTGAGGTCAGGCTGACGGGCCTGTAGTTTCCCAGGTCCTCCTTCCGGCCCTTTTTGTGGATTGGCGTGACATTCGCCAACTTCCAATCATCTGAGACCTCCCCAGTGAGCCAGGATTCTTGGTAAATGATGGAGAACAGCTTCATGAACTCTTCCACCAGCTCCCTCATCTCCCTTGCATGGATCCCATCTGGTCCCATAGACTTGTGAGGATCCAAGTGGCTCAGCAGGTCGTTAACTTTTTCCTCCTGGATTACAGGGGGGCTATCCAGTTTCTTATCTCTGTCTACAAGCTCCAGAAGGCAGCTGTCCTCGGGACAACCTGTCTTACTCTTGAAAACTGAGGTTCATGGCTAGGCTTCGCGAACGAAGATTTGGGAAGGCACTATCCACATTTGCTACAGGCACGCTGGTGGCTTATGAGGCCAATATGTGACAGACATATCCGATCGCAAAAGGCACAGCAGAAAGACTCCTTAGATGGTGTATTCTGCAAGGCACGGTTCTTTCTGCGTTGCCTTTTTTCCTCGAGAGTGATCCTGCGTGTGTTCTCGAAGGATGCGTTATAGATGGTGTGTCTCCAGGCCTCCCGATTTGAGGCCAGAGTAGACCAGTTATGGTGATCAGTATGGCCAAGGCTGAGATGTTGTTTCAGGGAGTCCTTGTATCTTTTCTTCGGGGCTCCTCTCATGCGGCAGCCAGTGGTAAGTTCACCATAGAGCAGGATCTTAGGGAGGCGGTGGTCCTTCATCCTTGAGACGTGCCCGGCCCATCGCAGCTGCGTTCTCAGTAACATGGCCTGAATACTTGTGATAGCAGCTTGTTCTAGTACAGATGTATTGGTCACATAATCTGACCAGCGGATGTTAAGGATTGTACGGAGGCAGCGTTGATGGAAGCGTTCTAGGAGACGCAGGTGGTGGAAGCGTTCTAGGAGACGCAGGTGGTGGCGGTAGATGACCCATGATTCGGAACCGTATAAGAGAGTAGACAACACTATGGTTTTGTAGACACTGATCTTGGTGTTTTTCTTCAAGTGTTTATTACGCCATACTCTTTTGTGGAGTTTTCCAAAAGCACTATATGCCTTAGCTAACCTGTTGTCTATCTCTCCATCGATCTTACCATCTGAGGAGATGAGGCTACCGAGGTAATTAAACTGTTGGACTGATTTGAGCTCTGATTGGCCAATGGTGATGTGGGGATGATGGGGGACTTCCTGAGGTGCAGGTTGATGGAGGACCTCTGTCTTCTTTAAGCTGACTTCCAGCCCAAAGAGCTCAGTAGCATCTGCAAAGCAGGATGTTAAACGCTGCAGGGCTGCTTCTGTGTGGGCAACAAGGGCGGCGTCATCAGCATAAAGCAGCTCCCGGACAAGGTAGTTTAATGTCTTGGTGTGGGCCTTCAGCCGCCTTAGATTGAACAGACTTCCATCAGTACGGTATCGAATGTAGATACCGTCCTGATCATCGAGGTAAAGAAGGTGTTAAATACCTCAGCCTTTTCCTCATCTTTGATAACTATGTTCTTCCCTATATCCAATAAAGAATGGACGCTTTCCTTGACCCTCCTTTTGCTATTGATGTTTCTGTAGAAAGACTTTTTGTTATCCTTAACAGAAGTGGCAAGATTGAATTCAAATTGTGCCTTTGTCTCTCTAATTTTCTTTCTACATGACCTAATTACATTCCTAAACTCTTTTTTCCATAATTGGTAAGCTCTCTTTTTTACCCTAATTTCCTTTCAAAATCTCCCTGTTCAGCCAGACCGGTCGTCTTCCCCGTCAGCTTGGCTTTCAGCACACTGGGACAGCCTGCTCCTGTGCTTTCGAGACTTCCTTCTTGAAGCATGTCCATCCCTCCTGGACCCCTTTGTTTTCAAGGGTTGTTTCCCAGGGTACACTCTGAACTAGTCTTCTGAATAGGCCAAAATCTGCCCTGCACAAGTCCAGTGTAGAGGTGTTATTGATGGCCCTCCTTGCAGCCCTTAGTATTCAAAACTCTATTACTTCATGGTCACTGTGCCCCAGATGGTCTCTGACCACCACATCTCCCACCAGCCCCTTTCTGTGAACAGCAGGTCTAGCAGGGCCCCACTCCTGGTAGCCTCGTTTATCAGCTGGAGCAGGAAACTATCCTCTATATGCTCTAGGGCTCTACTAGACTGCCTCTTCTCCGCTGTGTGGAGTTCCCAGCAGACGTCTGGCAGGTTGAAGCCACCCATGAGAACAAGGGCTGGTGACTGAGACATCCACCAGGGCTTGTAGAATAATTCATCACCCTCACCATCCTGGTTGGGTGGTCTGTAACAGACTCCCACCAGGATGTCCGCCTTGTTGGCCTTCCCCCTAATTCTGGTCCACAGGTACTCAACCCTATCGTTACTGACCTCGAGTTCTACAGTCAAGAGACTCTCTAACATACAGAGCCACCTCTCCTACCTTGCCTGTCCCTTCTGAAGAGCTTGTAGCCACCCGTGGCAACGCTCCAGTCGTGAGAGTCATTCCATCACGTTTCCACGATGGCGAATATGTCACAGCTTTCCTGCTGCACGAAGTTTCTAGGATTTCTTTCCAGCAAACTAAGTTACTGCCCTTGACCACAGTAGCAGGTAAAGCATCTCACCGATACTCCTCTCCAGCTCCCTTCAGCAACAACTGCTTTATCCTTTCACGTATCACTTTCTTCGCTCTAAAATCATACTGATTTTTATTTCAAGTTTCACCTTTCACTGGATATTTAAGTTAGTAAAATTACTCCGATCATAAAATCACAGCTGGAGTCAGTTCGCAGCTTTCCTTCACTTTGTTTCAGTCAAACAAAAATTTAAGAAGATGCTTTTCAATATCTACCCCCAAAAGTAGTAAATGGAAAAACAGCTTTAAAATAAAAATACTTGTAAAATTTAGAACAAGTTCCCTAACACTATATTATTCAATGAGGAAACACTTGGAATTCTTTAATTTTAGCATTCATAGTTTTATAACATCTGCAGGGATTTAGAGTGTTCAATAAACAGATCTAACAAATTTGGTTACCAGATGCTGATACATTTTCTTCCTTTGAGCACAGCCAGCTCCATTCGATGTTCCCTAAACAGCAAATATTTTTGTTTAGGTTTTATATTAGACATCTGAAAAGTAACAGACCTGTTATTTTGGTGATAACAATTTAAAATATTAAACACTGATACCTGGATACAACTCAGAGCTTGTATCTCTGCCTTACTTTTTTTTAAATGAGTCACCATGGAAGCTTTATTTCATACTTCTATTTGAAAACATGTATTTGTTTATGTTTCAATTTTGTAGAAGATGGGAGATCACAAAATTCAAACAAAACACGGTGAACATTAATACCTGCCTTTGGCCTAGATCCTGAACTGGCTTTGTCAAATATTTCTTTTGTGCTACAAAAGAATTTTGCATTTCACTACTTACATATTATACGCAAAAAGGTTTTGTTCAAAAAAAGAAACTAGTTAATTCCAGACATATGGCAGGGGAACAGCTGGAATTTGTGAACACACTGCAGCAGTGATCCACGTCAGCTCATCTTACTTCTAACATGTAAGACAAGTTCTAACTTACACCTCCTGTAAGTTATTTTTCCCCAGACCAAGTGACAGTCATTCAACCATCAGGATCCCAGCCATGCATATACTGAGATATGATTAAGAATAAATGGAAAAAGTAAAAGAAGTCCACACTCTCATGAAAGCATAAACCAGGAATTCACCATTTCTTTAATGAAACTATTCCTAGGTGTTTGTTTTAAGACAAATTACTTTTTTCTCCCCTCACCTCAGTGAAACCAAAATACCTGTTTTCGAATACAATTCCTCTCAATCTGTGGAGTGAACTCAGGCAGCTCTCCCCCACTGTGGTCTTTCAATACCGAAGGGGGGGCTGCTTATAAGAAAGATTGAGATGTTTTACCAGGGTCCGTAGTGATAGGACAAGGGACAATGGCTTTAAATTTAAAGAGGGCAGGTTTAGATTAGACAAATTTATGATAAGGATGGTGAGGCACTGGCAGAGGCTGCCCACAGAAGTTTTGGATGCCCCATTCCTGCAAGTGTCCAAGGCCAGGCTGGAAGGGGCTTTGAGCAACCTGGTCTAGTGGAAGGTGTCCCTGCCCATGACTGGGAGGCTGAAATTAGATGATCTTTAAGGTCCCTTCTAATCTAAACCATTCTGTGATTTTAGCAGTGATTTCTAGGTGTAGAGTGACACGAATTGGTTCCCCATATGCCACCCCAATGTATCAAGGAACCTTTAGCCACATTCTTAGACTTACTATTACCATCCTCTAGAATTTCACTTTTCTAAAACATCTCGGTCGGAGTCACAATTGAGGGATCCTTAAATCTTATTTTTGTTCTTAAAACACAAATGGGACTTTTCTGAAAGGAAATGCTACTTTTGTTGCAAAGCATCCTTAGAGGTGTACATTATCATGTATAGAATCAGACAAGGGTTTGTGTTGGAATGGACCTTAAAGAGCATTTAGTTCCAACCCAATTGCCATGGGCAGAGACATCTTCTACTATGATAACACATGTCTATTTTGAGTCTTTACTTAATCAGAAGTCTCAAATCACATTTTGGTTGTATTATTTATTTTGCACTGATTCAGGATGAGAATAAAAATGCATTAAAGAAACACTGATTCTGAAAGAGTTACATTTTCTAGCTTCTCACCATAACAGCACCACATTATACACCATGGATCCTCTAAGTTTGCTACCATAATAAATTAAAAAGCAGTCAGTATGATCATTTAAAATAGTTGCCCCAAAAAGCAACAAAAATTTAAGAACATCGTCAGTTTATAATAAACACAAAGGAATGAAACCCAGACTTTCACCACTTTCCCCTCTTGTTGTACAGAAGAAACAGGTATGCTAAAATAGGTTAAGTGTTCGGCATAAACACTACAGAAAATAGAAGTATTTGATTACATCTGAAGGTCATCTTTAACAGCATTAGGGACAAAAACTGTGGGGCAAGGCAGGGGAGAAGGAAGGAGATCCAAGATCAATTATGAGAAAAGAACATTGCTAAAGGCAAAGTTCATAAACACACACACAGCCCTTCTAGAACAAATTCCATCTACTCACACTCAAAACCTTACTTGGTTCTGGAGTCATAAAAATTTAGTCAAGAAAATCTGGAACAACCCAGAGAAAGCATAAAGACTTACCAAACCACAGTCATTAGGAAATAAATTATTTACCCCATACAGAAATACCTGTGCATAAGTTAAAATTTTTTTATGCAAGCAAAAACATTGTTTCCCACAAAATAAAATTTTGTCATGGAGCTAAAAACAGATTTGATAAGATGCATTATCTCCAGTTTCAACATGTCTGACAAGGAGCAAAAAAGTATGGCTTAGTATTTTTTTTAAGTGAAACTATTCATGAGTAATAAAAGCTTAAAATGTGTGAACTTAAACACTCGTATTGCATCCTCAACAGGATGTTTCACATATCAAGGTTGGTATCTGAAAACCATTCCCCAGATTACAAAGAAAGGTTAGGATCAAGGTTTTAGACTTCATTTTACTAGTTTTCTGAGGGCTTTGCTTCAACTTCTCCTGTATATCTCAGAGATGCTTTCTATTGAAACTGTTCTATCGAACACTGAGACAAAGCCTTTAAAGCTTTGCTTCAACAAAAGTATTACTCACTGAAATCCATTTCTGTTAAAAAAGAATCAGAGTATTATAACTGAGTTTGAGATCCTCAGCTCAATGGCTGTAGAATCTAAGTAGCAACAGCACTGAATTTCATTTCAGGAATATGATAACAGCTTCAATTTTAGGGCAAAAACTCTTAGAGTTTAAGACAGGCCTTGAAGCAAGGACAAGTCAAACAAACCTATATCCTTTCCCTTTTCTTTAGAACATAAATGAGAAATGGCAATGACAAAACCACAACCTTTTACTGTCATATCGAAACCAAAGACTAATAACACTTAAATTTACCCTGAAGATAATTATTGTAGGCCAACTATGAGGCATACTGTGAACTATGTAACAGCATGTATCTCTTACTTAAAAAATGCAGATTTGGAAAGATAATTTCCCAAAATCCAGAGGATAGAACTAGACATGTTAGAAATGCAGTACTATAAAAAGTTATTTACATATGCACATACTAGGTACTAGCAGGAAATTAGTTATCAAGCTTTAGCAATAAGATCAGACCAAACAATTTCAGTATCCCAGAAATAGCTGAAGGACATGAAAAATAAAACAAACTTGAAATAGTACTGCAAATGTATCTGTAGCAGAGCCATTACAGGCATCTACGGTCAAGTTACAAACAGTTAAGAGCTGAAACAAAATTTGCAAAAAAAAATCTCCAAAATCAAATGAGGTCTCTAATTTGAAAGTACTTTTGTACTTTTAGCTGATTACAAAAATAAAGAGGTGAAACTTGGTATATAATTACCGCTACTCAGAACATCAAAATCAAGAAAAGCAGAATATATATATTACACAGTATTGTTTAATACAAGAACAAAACTTTGTTGATTGAGAGAAATTTTTTCTCACAGGACATGACTACAGTACGTATAAATTCTTGAAATTAAGATTCACTCGGCATTGCATCTGCAATCATTATCAGGATACATGTAACTAGGCAAAACTGTATAAATGGAGTATTTCCTTAGTGCTGGTTCTTCTAACATGCTTTTATCATGAGGTAAAACACTTCAGAGTATTATATTTTAATTATTTTAGAAGCTGAAATGCGAGTTTCAAGTTGCAATAACAGAAACTGTAGCCACAACTGAAGAAAACAGTTTGCTATAGGTAACAATCACACTTTGCTGTTGCAACCACAAACTCTGTACTGTAACACAAACAGTTATGAACTTTATTTAGCTTTTGTTTTCACATTTCAGGACTCCAAGGAGTTGAAACTGTCATCTCAGTACTGCAAGGAAGAAAGGGAACGCTGGAGTAAAAGTAAAACATTTCCTATGACAAAGAAAAACAAAGCAAAAGCAACAGACTTCACCTATTCCTGAAACAAACAAGCACCACTTTTCACAAAAGTAAGTGCCACTCAGACTCCAGAGCACTTCTCTATCATTTCATCATGACTATGAAAACTTAGCAATACAGTAAAAAAGGAATACATATATTCTGTTCGAGATATTGTATGAAATTCATATGTCAATCAAGAGAGATTTACCAGTTTTTCAAAGCAGTGAACTCCACAGGGCCCAAAGACAGACCCCACATGCACCTAAGGAGTAACTCAAGGTTACAAGTCAAGATGCTCACAGTAAGGTTGAACACCTTGGGTGACGTACATCACTTAACAAAGGCAGCATTCAAATGCCAAGACAAAATCCAGCACTATTGTTAATTTAGTCCAAACTCATTAGACTACTAATAAAGTAAGGTTGTTTCCCCAATTTTTTTAAACTCTTCTTTTGGGAGTCCTTCCTGTATTTTACTGTTGTACTCTGGGGGAAATTGTGTTTCAAGGGAGAAACCTAACATATGTACATACCAATGAAATTTCATTTACCTGGACAAAGCAGGAACTGGCACTCCTCTTGCTCGAATAGATGCTTTTCCACGAACGACTGGAACTTCTGCAGTTTCTGAACCACCATTTAAATATGTCAATTCTTGAAGCTGTGCCTGTCTGATTTCGTCGTTGTAGTCCTAAAACAGGGGGGACAGAGTGAGAAAAAAACCAAACTGTTCACCCACCACTCCCAGCAAACACTGCTCCTGAAAGTTTCCTCTTAAAAAGTTGAACATCCTACTGAAAAAGTTTAACATGCACAATAAGATAGGAGTATTACTCAGTCACAAAATTATTTAAAAATTCTACATTTTAACTGCCATTTTTGCTCAGGCATGTTTTTCTTTCCTTTTGCATATTATTTCTATATAGCTTTACCAATTAAAATGCTAATGTTAGAATGTTGCAGAGATAGGATGAAACAAAAAAAATCAAGGTCTGATATTCTGAACTGAGATCTCATTTGTAGCTCCAGCTGTAGAATTACTGTGTGTTAAGAGCAGGAAAAATCCCAGTACCTGGTGATGCAAAGGAATAAAGTACACTGTTGAGAGTAGCCCATGAAAATGAAGGAATAGATTAGATATCCACACCTTTAAAATCAGGAGTTAAAGCATGAACAAGGACATTCAGTCAATACACACACACAACATTATCTACAAAAGAGCTCAAAAATTAAATTCTATAATATGCATCAGTAAAGAAGTTGAGGACATATATCTTATTTCTGTCTGCACAAAACCTCCATTCTAAAGGTTTAGCAAAAAGAAAGCTCAAGTTTTTATACATGGAATTAATATGGTACTTGTCAAACACACAGCTTTCAGGGACCTTGAGCCAACCTCCAAAACAAGCACATCCCACAGGAATAAAAAAGATGCAGCACTGAACACTTGAGCTACACATTTTTCTATCATTTATCCTCTGCTTCAAGTGAGCCAAAAAGAACATACCCATAAAGGTGAATCAAAGAAATATCTTAGTCAATGTGCATACATATAAACTATCAAGATATTAATAAGTCTTCCCATAGGAATGGAGTGATACTTCTGATACAACAGCCCTTACCTTCTGGAAATCCTCCCATCTCAAGAAAGAAGGTTTGTTCTAATACTACCCATTTTTCAATTCAATTGCAAAACAAAGAATCTGCATCTAAATACAAATCTGAGTTTATTACATTTATTCACTATACAGGTACCAAAAGACTGTCAGGAAGTCTTACAGACAATTCTGAAACATAATCCTGAATTGAAAGGAGATTAAAACTTCCATGAAGTCAAATATCTCAGTTATCCTTGAAGCATTCTGCTTCTCCTAGATTTCTACTAATAAAAATAAGAAAGTTCTCCTTCCAATGCCATTGCTGAAGGTAGTGACTAGTGTTAAAAGTGGCACTTAATAGCATTTTGTCCAAGCTGTCTTGAACAGGTTCTGAAATTTAACTTCAATTGCCCATCTGAGATTATCTCCTATTTAGCAGCAGAAATCAACTAGCAAATATGAAGAAAAAGGTCTCAAAGACCAAATTAACTGTTTCAAATGGCATAATTGAAGCTTTTGAGAAACCAATTCCATTATTAAACAGTTGGGACCCAATACTCAACCAATCCATTGCAGGGAATAGACTAGAAACAGGAAGCTGAACACTATTCTGGCCAACTAGTGTGCAGAAACCTATTTTATATTTGTTGCTGGATCAGAACTGTCTACGAATGCAAAATTCTATGGAATGTATGGAACAAAACTTTGATCTTGACAAAAAATGCCAAGGAACTGTACCACCAACATACAGGTACCCAAGTTCTGGCAGTATGTATCAGAGATGCTCTTCATAACTTCTCCACAAAATGTCCTCTTCAGAATTCGATTCCCAGAAAAAATACCCTTGATTGTTTTATATTAATTTCGTTTAATTCCTTAGCAAAGATGTGACTGGGTTGCCACTGTGCATGTTGGGTCCTTTTTCTACTTTTCTCCCTGATGCTCTCATTTTCCTGCAGCACATTACTAGCACAACAGTAGCCTTAGGTCACAGACAAGGGCTCCACTGTGCAAAGCACAGAACAGAAAATATGGCCCTTATCACACATGCCAGAGGCAGCAGGAGGATATGGAGCGAAGGGGCAGTACAAGGAAGCCACGATAAGCAGCAATGTTAAACCATTAGACTCTGAAATGGATTCTTCAATTAAAAGTAACAGATGGTCAATTTATGAATACTCTCTGCTGGAAAACAGTACAATTCAAGTCAAATTAAGGTGACAATCTTCTTCTCACCTAGAAGAAGGACATGGAAACTCTTCAGACTGCACTCCTCCTCTGTACAGCTTCAGCAGTGGCAGCACTTGAATTTCAGTCTAATGCTGCTGCTGAATTTCAATTGAACAGATGTATTCTCATTGTATGAATACATTGCCATTCTGACTAAATGCAGTCTTCCACAGATGTGGAGGGTGTATGAATGGTTACATCAAGACACATGTAAGAGATTTACATCCCAGACAGAATTACTTACATGATCCAACTAAACAACATTCTTTTAAGTTTTATCTACAATTTTTATCCAGGCAGATCAACAAACTGGTAGCTGCTCTCCTTGAGATCACTAACTTAAGATCTTATTTTGATCTATCACTCAAACTACTAGCAAAGACATTGTTTTTATATAATATTAGGACAGATCCCTACAAAACCCTTTGCAGCTTTCCAAAACCCTCAAGTAGATCTTTACCCTGGCAGTGAGCAATCAACTGTTACCAAGTTTCCAGCTACTTTTTTTTTTTCTTTACACCTTACAGTTATTTGCCAGGTTGCTTAAGGAAAAGTCTGAGAGTTTCCGAAGGTCACCAAGCTCATCCAAATGCCATTAAATGATATTTCATGACCACATCATACAAACCCAATGTGCACAAGGTAAACAGACTACTGGAAAAATTTGTGATTTGTCATTGTAACTGCTAAATATTGTTCTCTCAAAGACATATCTTCTATACTTTGCTTTAAAGACAAGGAAAATAATTCTGGCAGCTAACGGTAAAGGAAAATTAGTGCTGCAGCTGTCAAAGGAAATGGCAGCCACTACTCAAAAATGAAGCAATAGTCTAAACTAATAAAACCCCCCACAAAATAGACTAAGGCAAGTTGTAATGTAGAAAACTGGAGTAATCATAGAATCACAAAATGGTTTGGGAAGGAAAGGACCTTAAAGGTCATCTAGTTCCAAACTCCCTGACATGGACAGGGACATCTTCCATTAGACCAACCTAATGGAGGTTGCTCAGGGTCCTGTTCAACCTGGCCTTGAAATCATGGTATAATTCAAGAACCAGGGAGAGGTGAGGTTGAAAGTACCTGGCTTTTTGTCCTGACAGAAGTAATTCTGAGATAATTAATATCAAGCACAAGACTCACCAATATAATAGTCAAACAGGGTGCTGACCAGAGGGTGTGGCCGTAACAAAGGGATTGGCTAATTTAAAGGAAGACAAATAATATACTTGAAGTCAGAAGCCACAATTCTACCTGCAGAAGACTGATGAGAGTTAAGGTGACAGAAGTACAGCCAAAAAACTCCAGCGTTTAGGTTTGAGTTATGCCAATAGTTTAAAGGAAATTAAACCACCGCAGCTGCTTGAGGCTGAACTTCAATGCAAAGGTGTTTAACTATGCATCCAAAGATCCAGTAAGAGAGGCTGAAGCATTTTTGGTATAGTCATCTACCACAAGGATATTTTGTGTCCTGCATTCTAGCACCAAATGTGATTTTATCTTCAGAACTGACCTGAAAACTGAACAATAACCATATTCATGAAGTATGGCCAGCACTTAAAACTGCAGGAAGGCATAGTTAGCTTACATTGTAAGGAGAACATCAATTATGATCATAATCATATGTACTCATAGCAGGACTTGTCTGAACTAAACCAAATAATTTCTTAAGAAAACCACTACAGACCTCATAGAAAATAAAATCAAGTTGCATTCACCACTAAATCAAACAGTAGTTCTAGAGAGGAAAAAGCTGCTCCTTATTGCTTCCTTCAGTGGTTGCTGCAGGGGGGGCCAGGCAGAAGAGATTAAGGCATTTAGAGCCATTCTGATAAGATTACATTTGAAAAGCCAAAGGGAAATTAAGACAGTGTTGGCTTGAGCCCATAGTTCAGAAAAGATTACACAGCATCAGTTCAGTTCAGTACAATAAAGTGGCAATGATCAAAAATGGAGATGGAAAAGTGCACACCCAGCGAATGGAATTGCTCATTATCAGTCTGTAATTCTCCTGGCTTAGTACAGTAACAACCAGGTTTTGATAAGCTTACTTCATTTATGACAACATTAGGGAAGTCAAGCCCAATGAAGAAAAATAAGATCTCTGACGAAAGGGGGCAGGGGGATCAGACACATCCTTACCTCCAGCACATGCAAAAGCAGTTATCGAACTGAGAATATTTCCACCTATAAAGAAAGTAGCTGTTTGCTCACTAGAACAACCAAGAACTTAATTCTCCCTTATCTCTTCACACCATTAAACCGCGAATCACGTAAATACAGTAACCTTTGACACTAGTAACCTTTGACAGCCCAGCATTCCTAGAAATACTCTGTTGAGTATCCTCTATCTAATCAGTTAGGATGTTTGAATAATAGTGTGCGTATTTACCTCTTTTCGTATACATCACAAAAAAATGCATTTGGAACCTGTAGACAAAGTTACAATGTGGTGCTTGATTCTTTATAACATGAGAACATAATGCCCAGGACATCTCTTTGGGTTTGGATTGTCTCAAGGTGCATCTACATTAATGTTATTTCTAACCAGGATGTATTCCTAATGAACCTCCTCATGATCATCACTTCTTTGGATCATGCCATGGCATAGTATTGGGGCATATGAACTATCTTTCATACAGACAAAAACAGGTCAGAAGAAACACTCCAGGAGCACACAAATCCAGTCACCTGGGGACTTAGTTTCATACAATATCTTGAGTTGGAAGGTACCCACAGGGATCTCTCAGTTCAACTCCTGGCCTTGCACAGGACAACCCCAAGAATCACACCATGTGCCTGAGAGCAATTGTCCAAATGCTCCTTGAACTCTGTCAGGTTTGGTGCTGCGACCACTTCTCTGGGAAGGCTATTCCAGTGCCTAAACACTCTGTGTAGTTACATGGATCTAAACTAGGTTAGGTACAAACTACCATCCTCAAAATGCACACAGGAGCACTGTTGGGTCATCAGCACCAACTGCTCCACCCTAGAATATAGCTATCACTTCCATCCAACAGGCTGCAGTGGCTGTACAACAGACATCCCAAACTGGTCCCCAATACACCTGCACTGATTCCACTCAAACATTTATATACTGACATATGCCTTAGTAAAGTTTCCTTAGCCAGGTCTCCCACACTTCCAAGATGTGACACAAATCAAGACACTTGGATAACATTTCCAGCAGTAAAATAAACAAAAGTTGATGTACCTTGAGAAAGTTTTGCTTTCTATATTCATTCCTTTCATCACCAATAAAGACTGAAGAATGTGCACTGAAGAGCTAATAGTTAGGAACTTCACAGAGTAACATCACCTCAAGTGTCCCAGCTTCCTAAGACAGGTTGGATTGACCCAAGCAGTTTAATACTGCAAAGCAGTGAAGCTGATCCTTACATGAGAAGCAAGTAAAGTTGTCTTCTGCAGAAAGATGCTAGAAACCCATTACTTAGATATATCCCAAACCTGGAGTACAAACTTGTACTGGAAATTGGATCTCATTTTGTACATCCATACATGGCAAGCTGAAGTATATACCAGAAGACAAGTATAACTCCAATATCACTAGTTTTGTAATAAAACTAAAGATACGAGATAAAATTGTATTGATTCTCATCACTGTACACTAAACCAAGATCACGACTGAGAAGTACTGCAACTTCAAATTCATTCACTCTTAGTGTAACAGAACCCTATGTTGACGCTTCCCATGTGCCAAGAACATAGAAAAGCCCCACATTTTACACGTCCTCACAATTATTTTTAGATTTAGATATTTTGCACATGACCAATTAAGCAAGAATGAGTTGCTTTCTTACTACAGGTCATATCATGAGATGAGTGTGTGGACACTCGTGTTACAGATTCACCCTTTAACTGTCTATATCAAAATGAAAACTATTTGTAAACATCACCATTTCTTTCACAAATGAAGGAAATTAAGCAACATGACCTGACCAATATTGTGCACTGTTCATAGAATGGTTTGGGTTGGAAGTGACCTTGAAGATTAACTAGTTCCAACCCCCCTGCCACCTCACCCCACCAGACCAGCTTGCTCAGTTTTAGAGATAACATTTCTCACTCAAGACTACCAGAGTTCTCATTAAAAAAATAAAATACTAACAGGAATGAGGAACTTCTTGATTTCTTCCAGTGCATGTCCCATTCTGGCATATGCTTCTGCAGGTGGAGCAAATACTTCAATTAAAACATGCAGGTCATCATTTAGGTGGAAATACTTTGCCTCTCCACTTTTTCTCAACTCTTCCTCCTAGAAAATAAGAAAAAAGGTTGGGTTTATACCTTCTTGTTTTAAAACATAGTAATGCAAGTATTAAAGCTGTTCCAGAGGAATTTGCAGACACTATTACCATGTTCAGATGTCTACAAATAAAGTAACATGAAATAAGACTCAACTTCTGTTCACATACAGAAACTGTATCAAAAGGGAGAATGCTCTCAGGTGTTTTCTCAAGTGCACTAGTTTCACATAGAAGACACTGAAAAACAAAAGTCAACTTGAAGCCTCTTTTCTTAAAAGTAGAGTCTCCAGAAAAAGGTTTGATCTGATATTCCATAAGAGCAAGATTCTTTTACCAAAATTATTTCAGTCTTGGTATTACTACACTGCTCTGATACTTATTTTCTGTTCTCACTGAAATTTCTATCCCATGAGAGCACAGAACTGTGCTACTTGGATATAAAACTAACAGCATATGAGATAAGGGAAGAGGACATTAGCAAGAAGAGTTCACTGGCTATTTCAGAAGAGAGTTTATTTCTTTTATCCTGTTTCACCCAACCCACTTCAATGACTGAGAAGCTCTGAGTTCAGTGTAGTGGAGCAGAGCTCAGTTCTCAAATACATTCACATACAAAATGTTCACAGAGTGAAAGGACATAATTTGCTAGTCTCTGATGGGCTGCCCCTGTGTATCTGACAGGTCCAAGAGATAAAACCACCATTAGAAATAATTTCATTGCTTTACCAGATAGCATTACATCAAATACTTACCAATTCCACTGTCTAAAAACCTGAAGCTCCCCTGTAGCTCACTGTCTTTAGCAAGCACCAGGTAAGCACTTCACCCTTTAGATTGCTACAATTATAGCTGCAGTGATAGTTGAAATCTCTTCCACTGCACACCCCTTAATTATGGGTTGAGGTTTACATGTGACTTCATTTCTGCTTCTCATAAACAATGTTCCTATTATCATGATTCATCTTTAACTATGAGGATGTTTTAAAAAAGTCTAGTTTGCCGTTAAAGCACCTACAGCAAGAATATTAAGAGGTCACTCTGCAGGATTAGACTATCAGCAAAACCATTATTTTGTCAATACAAGTAACAGATCTTAAAAACAGGAAAAAACCTAATATAAACGTCACAGCTCACATATTTATTTTCAATGGGAACTGTTTCTCAAATAATTTAAGCACAGTTACTCAAAACATGAGGCATTACTAGCACTGGAAGCTAGTTGTTTTCATCAGTTGAGTTCCCTACATACTTATCTTTTTGGCACACACCTGCATCAAGCCTTCCCTGTTCCTTTTTCCTAAAGGCAAAAAAAACCCTCCCAAAAAATTACTGTGCAGTTTGTGCACAAAATAGCGCTCAGAAACTTCCCTTCTGTGCTTATCAATCAACCTGCCTGATAACAGTAATAAGCAATAAAAAGTTACAATTTTCTGTGAACTTTTAAAGTAATTTTATCCTTTTTTTGCAAAGTTCACTTTGATTAACATATATTTTTTTTTTAAGTTCTGTAGTATAACTTGGCAACACTTCCACTACTTCCTCAATTACTTGCAAGGCCAGAAGTTGGACTTTGATGATCCATGTTCCTTCTAACTCAGGATATCCCCTGATTCTATAAGCACACTATTCTCCACAGCTCTTAACAGCACACAAATGAGAGTGAGCTCACTCACTGGCTTATATTTCCTAACCTTGGGGACATTAATAATACATTAAGTATTTCAGGTTTTCTTTTATTTCCCATGACGACCAACAAAAAAGCCACAACTTGTCCCCACTCCAGTATCCCCCTCTGACAGCATTTTTAGTTCCCACAAAATCCTCTGCCTGCCATCATTTGGCAGTACCTGCATTGGCTTGGTTTGCCCACTGCCTGTGGATGCTGCTTGGCTGGCCAAACAGGCATTATTTTAATTCTACTGCCATGGGGATTTTAGAGCTGCTGAAAGGATGAAAGAACCAGATATGGAACAAGGGAGATAAAAGACAACAAGATCACCACATCCCTTTTTAAAATCTGTCCTTTAAATCTCCATTTTCTTGCACCAAATTTATCACACCAAAGAGCTCAACCTGATTTAACTTCAAGTTTCAGTACAGACACATCTCTGCAGTATTGCACTCTGGGAGCCCTATGAGAAAGCTTACCCCACAGCAATCTTACCCTATTTGCTTTGTACCTTGTGCTCCTGTATTTCTTGGTATATCTTCATGGTCCAGAACAAAGCAGAGTACTAGGACTGTTTTACTGTACCTATTTTTTCCTAGACAACTTGCAAAAGGTAGTGATCTTTGCTACATTGTATCAACCTTTCACATAAATTTTCTTTCTTCCATAAGCCTTTGAGGTTCTTTTAAAATTTCAAAAACCTTAAAGTAGCATTCAGAAATTTAGCTTAGAGAAGTCTATGAAGCTCACTGCCACCTTCCCTCAGGAAAGAGGTAATAATCACTAGTCATCTAAAATTGGTCATGTAGCAGTTAGAACAGTATATGTCCAGAAATTTAGGAAGATGTGACTCAGTGCCCTTATTAGCCACTTAATTTGAAAAAAAAAATTACTTAAGCAGTTTTAGCTGGCATCACAATCACGAGAAAGTCAAAAATTTGGACAATTTCTTCATTACCAAAGGAAACAAGAGAAGTTCAAATGATACAAACATTTAAGACTCTTCTCCAGGATTCTGAGGCCCAAGTTAGGATCTGAACTTGTCAATTTGAGCTTCTGCTTTTATTCAAAATAAACTTTTTTATGCTGCAGAACCATTAAAAAACAGAGGCTTTTCTACTCTACATGACATCGCGTTTTGGTATAGAAACACGTAATGCAGCAACAGAACGTCAGTTTGACACAGTCCACAAGGAGTGAGAAAGCTTACAAAGTCTCTCTTAAACCAGAATCTGAATACTTAGTTTGTCATCCTTAGAGCAAGTTTAGTTTATATCTTTTTCTGGTTGAACTAAAAGGGTGGTTAAGCATTGGAACAAGTTGCCCAGGGAGGTGGTGGAGTCACCATTGCTGGAAGTGTTCAAGAAATGACTGGAGATGGATGGCACTTGGTGCTATGGTTTAGTTGGTAAGGTGGTGTTCAGTCAAAAGTTGGACTTCATCCTGGAGGTCTTTTCCAACCTTTGTAGGAGATTCCATGAACTGTCAAATTTCCTCTTGAAGGTAGTAGCAATATAGTTTTCAATAACTCCTTGTGAAACACTTGAAGTTGCATTAGTTGTATCTCTAGATTTTCTAGCCTTTATTATGGAAGAATGTATTTATATACACAAACTATATTTAGCTCATTTATATTTAATAAAAATATTTAAGAAGTAATTAAAAGGAAGAGATAGCCCAAGTTTTACAGAACAGAGTAATTTATGGACTCTGATTAACTTCCTGATAAATACTCTATAGATCACATAACATTTATATTTTGCTGACGGAGAAATGTGCTAAAAATTATATAGTTTAAGCAATTCAGTAGCCAGCCACTATGTCCCTCTCTATATGCATGTCAGTCTTCATATCACACAGTATTTTTAAGTTTCAAACTACATAACCACATAGGTATTTCACTTGAAGCCTATAAAACATGATATGCTGAAGGTAAGAAATATGTTCAATGTTTTTATTCCTATCATTAGGGATGTTCCAATTAAACAATGCAGTTTACTAGACATGTGACATCTCCTTACTGATGGACACTTACCTGCTACAAATTTAGCCAGAGATTTAGGTAAAGAGTGAAAGCTACTACTACAAACACCTATAAGCTAAAGATTTCTGTTCTGCTGTTTACTTTGGCTCCACTATAACCAAATAGAATATTCCCACAGAAACAGTTGCAAGTTGTCAACTGTTTAAAATGCATGTCATCTCCAGAGCTGTGAATTTTTCCAGTTGTATTTTAGCTGCTTTCGTCAGTTATTTTATTTTTGTTTGGAAATGCTATTAAATGTTACTAAATTTAAAGGTTAGGTGTTATTTTATGTGAAAATGTTTGTTAAAAATCTATTTAGAAGCCAGGTTCCCTCCAAAGTGAGAACACTGCCATGTTCACTTGGGCATTGCTCATTATCAGTTGTATGAGACCAATGCAAAATGTGCCAAAGTCCACAGTTATATCCTCAAAGCCCACAGTTTGGGGGGACCTAAAAACAATTCATGGTAGCTATAAAATACTCAGTGAGAACAGACTCATCAGAAAACAGGTCCCATCTACATGTAAACAATACTAGGATCTCCTATACTTTTCATTTGTTCCAATTTCTGTTACAGGGTTTGTTCCCCTCCTCAAAAATTTAAGCTACAAAATCCCACTGATATACTGAGCTCTTACCTTTGTCTTGTCTCTCATAGAACCTTTTCCCAAAATAGACATTTTTGTCAGTGTTTCTTCCTGTAAACGCTTTAGAGAATTACCACGGGGGCCCAAAAGTTTTCCCACAAAGTTGAACTGTAAGAAAGCAAAAACATTAGATTTTTAATCATAAATTAATATGCAAAATGGAATACTGTGCTAAAACAACAGGTGCAAACAACAATTAGATGATAAATCAAGACATTAAAGTACAATCATGTAGCACAGTTAAAGGAATGTCAGTGGCTCCATCAGAGAAACACAGAAGTACCTGAACTCAAAGATAACCTGGTGTCTACTACAGACTGCCAGATCCAGGGGAACCTGTTGGCAAAGCTCTTCTCCTCCAGGTAGAGGAAGCATTGCACCTACAGGCTCTTGTCCTGCTGGGAGACTTCAACCATCCTGACATCTGCTGGGAAAACAGCATGATGACCTGTAGGCAATCCAGGAGACTCCTGGAATGGATGGAGGATAACCTCCTAACTCAGGTAAGTAGACAGTCCTACCAGAGGAGATGGGATACTGGATCTGATGGTCAGCAGTGTGAGTGAGATAATTGGGGACACAAAGACTGGAGGCAGCCCAGGCTGCAGGGATCATGCATTGGTGGCATTTGCAGTCCTGTAGGACATGGATCATGTAAGGAATAAAGATGGACCCCTGGACTTTAGGAAAGTATACTTCCAGCTCTTCAGGGAGTTAGTCACTGGGATCCCCTGGGAGATTGCCCTTGAGGATAAGAGAGTGGAACAGAGCTGGTAGATTGTTAAGAAAGACTTGCAGAGAAGGCAAGAGCCAGCAATTCTCAGGAGCAAGAAACTGGGCATGGAAGGCAAGAGACTATCACAGCTCAGTAAGGACCTGCTGGTCAAACTAAAGGCCAAGAAGCAAATGCATAGACAGTGGAAACCAGGACAGGGTACCTGGGAAGAGTGTAGAGAAGTCTAGTTTTGTAGGGATGGGGTGAGGAAGGCCAAGGCTAAGCTGAAACTGAACCTGGCAAGGAACCCAAAGTAACAGAAAGGGCTTGTACAGGTATGTTAATCAGAAAAGGAAGGTCAAAGAAGGTGTTACCCCATGACAAACAATGATAGAAAAGTGGTAACAATGGATTAGAAGGCTGAGTTTTCAAACTGATGTGACACAATCATATCAAAAAGACATCACTATACTTGTACCCACAACTAAAGAGGAAATAGGCTTAAGCTTTGTGGTCTCAAATTTATGAAACAGTTTGTAAGTTCTTTAGTTGTCCCTCTAAGAGCCAGTATGGACTACTTTGACCTGCCTATTCATCTAGAGTAATTTGAAAAGACTCGATAAGACTTTCAGGCAGTAGCAGCCCAAAATCCTCGATTGCTACCCTGAAGTGCTGACGGAAAAGGCCCAGCTGTATTCACCCTACAATGCAGAAAGTCTACAGCTCCAACTCATTTCCTTCAGCTTCAGACAAAAAAGGAAAGCAAGCATTAAAAGCCAACTAAATATGACAAAACCTTTTTCCTCTTAGCAGTTTCATGTTCAATTCCCAATAGGGACATGAGGTAGGAACAAGATACAATTGAGCAAATGGCTTACGCATGTTTATAATCCACAGAACCTACTAAATTTAAGGCTTTGCATGAATTAGTCTTCTGAAATTATCAGGCCACAAAGAAATTCTCAGGTAATTTCCTTAATTTCCTTTTTTATTAGATATATTCCCTTTTTTTTTTCCATATAGCTCTTAAGATACAGTCAAGGAAAACATTCATCAGAAAGATTGCCCAGGAAAAAAGTAGAAATCTCCACTGCTGAGGATATTGAGGACGCCGGGCCAGTGATGAGGTCCTGTGTAATCTAATTTACAATCGTTATTTCAACAGAAGGTTGGCCCAGATGTTTTCTAGACATCCCTTCCAACTTGGACTTGTGATTTTATTATTTCTGAAGGTCTAAAACTAAGGAAAGCAAATGAATTTAGACTATTTGTAACAAGTTTGAACTTCCAGAAGTCAATAAGTCCTTGGCAATTTCTTAAATTAAAGGAACCTCAGTTAAGCTCAAATGAAAGTTTTTGTGTAGTGGAACATCACCTCAGTTTTTTCAAGCATTACTTAGGATTACTTATGTTTACTTTAAAATATCCTTATAAGTTATTGAGAAGAAAAATAAACACTTTTTATTCCACCTGTATTAGTTCTTTTAAAGCCAAATAGTTTAATGTTGCAGAAATCTAAAACCTGACCCATGGAAATCTAAAAAACTTTAATACCTCCAAAAGTTGTCATCTTATCAAAACCATGAAATCTCTAGAGCCAAGGCCAGACATAACAGCAGTTATACAAAGAGCTGCACAGATGACATGTCCTAGACATTTAATGAACATAAAAATGCATTCTGAGATCTACAGAACTATTCTTTCCTGTGCACCAGGGCTTCAAATATTAGATTTGACAAGTCTGAAGCATAAGAAACTTGTGTTGCAAGTCTGAAATTCTGCTGATTTGAAAGCACAGTACCTCCAGGTGCAGCTTAAAAACACAAACATTAAAGGTTAGTAAAAAATGGCTGACAATGCAGTCAAAGCATTTTTATTCCCACAAAGCTAAAAAGCTTTGGAACATTTCAGTTGATTATTCTGTAAATAAAACTCATTTATGATATTGAAAGAATCCTTTCAGAAGAAAACAGATTATTTACTTTGGACAGGTACTGCATTTTGTTAAAACTATTTGTTTATCTCCCTTTTACATCAAATTGGAAACAAAGATTTATTTTGAAATATTTCATAGATATAGAAACAAAAATATCAATCACGAAGTTATTAGCATTATTTATACACTGCTTTATCCCCAGCAATCAAGGTGTAGGACTCAAACCTAAAGGTACAAAACCACCACTCAGTAAGACAAATTTTAATTTCAAAACTAGCAAATCCAGCCTGTCTGCTGGTGAAACAGCAGCAAATAAACCTGGCAGATCCAGGTGAGCTCATGTACAAGTTTCATGGGTGTTTCCCATGCTCCACATTTAGGGTTTATTTGCCCCAAGAGCACAAGAAAAAAAGAACACATTCAGGTCTGGTGTTCAACTCTGCCTTATAAACTATCTCTGAATTAGATGCACTGGATAGTAACAAGATATCTGAGCAGCTCTGTTCAAGTCAGATCAGTCACAATCACTAACTCTGGCTCAGAATCAGACATGACAGACTCCCTTCTTTACTCACCCTTCTCAAGTACAGCACAATCACCTTCAGACTGCTGTAAATACCCCAAATTGCCCTTGAGTTCACTAGCATCAGCTTAGCAGTGTATTGAAGCAGTCCAACCATGAATGTGACTCTACACTGGATCACCTGTCTTAAATCAAGGATTGTCTCTGCATTAACACGGCTTCTAATGTATTAGGTATCAGGATATTATGGATGATGGCATATAAAACAGGAGATTAAGTCCCCAACTTAAAGTTGTTTCTAGACCAGGTCTAAAGGATATGGTAAAAATACTATCAAGCAAAATTACAGCAAAGCTTCAGGCATCTTTGCAAAAACAGTATCAAGATGCAGATTAACAGACCTGGAAGGAGACAACTCGATAAAATGAGGAAAATTACCACCCCAGCTAAACTTCAAGTCAAACACTACTCCACTATTGGTAAATGGTACCCTCTGTACCATTACATCATTACAAAATATCACCAGATATACATTAGTTTGAGTAAAGTGATGCAAGATTTAAGGGGTGTTCCTATTCCTAAAATCTGTGATCACTGAAAGCACATCCACCTGTCTCTACACCTCTGGTTTACTTTGTGGGTAAAGATACACCATGCAGTGCAACAGCTCCTTCTCAAACTCCTGAGACATGGGGTTTGACATCTCTTGACCATGGTGCCCATTAGCCCACAAGTACTTGTTAACTACAGCAAAAGCAGGCACTGATTTCCCTTTTACAGATTACCTTAAAGTGTTGTATAACTAAAAAATCTCCAATTTAGAATACATTTTTAATAGAAAAGACCTTTCCAATACAAACAAGAAAAAACCTGATAATAAGGTTTTTGTTTGAAAATTATGTCCTTTCTTAGCTATTCATAAATCCTCATTTTAATAGGCATTTTTGCAGATATTGTACAATGAAGATTATGGACATCACTGCTTAGTACACAATTCTTCAGAATCACCAAATCAAAACATGACTTGAACAGTTATCTAGAGATTTGTTTCCTTGCTACATCACTGCTTGAAACTATTCCCTGAAAACACTTGTGGAGTAATAAGTGATATCTCACATACAAGGGATAGATTCTCTTCACAAACACTTGATCTACTATTTCAGAAAAAAAAAAAAAAGAATTAATACCAGTGCTACAGCATTTTAAAATGTATATATTACAGAAAAGGGGATATAATGGAAAAAGTAATCCTTGTTTATCCCCACCAAGGCAAGTCTGCTAAGAATGGTTCATCCAGCTTAAAATACTTAGTGAAAGTATAAATGCTTGACCAAATGCTTCCCTGTAAAGCTCTAAGCACTCCATTGTCATTAAAGCCATAGAAAGCTTTCTTGACATATTAGTTTTCTGCAATGGTTCCTCTGTGACAAGGTCACTAGAAAAAAATAAAAAGTTAATTTAAGATTGAGGGCTTTCCCTTACAATGACCTGAACCAAGGAAAACTTCAAGGTTTTTCCTATTGATGTAAAAAAGATAAGGTTTCTGTAGAAAGGTACATATTCCCAGCGTCTACATCACATCACAAGTTCCTCTCCTTCACCTAACATAGCAATAGGTCTTTAAACATTTATTCACAACAGAAAGCTTGATGAATTACTATAAAGTTGCTCAAAAGCTATCCCTGGTATTACAATTGATGCTTGTCCCTCCACATCACTTCTGGTTATGCAACCACATTTTCTCATCCCTACTAAGAAATCCCTAGAACTAATCTATTGTGAAAAATTGCTTTCTAACTAGTCATGTGATTAAAATATTAATCTCTCCATGACTTTATGCAACAACTACACATATATTGTATATGACAATGACATTTTAAAACAGATATTTTCATTTTAAAAGTTGAGCTAAAAGGTTTAAATAGATACCAGTTCCACAACTCAGTAACTTTTGAGAAAATATATTTAAAGTATCACTTCAGGGAACAACACAGACCATTTCTTCCTGACTTCTGAGATTTACCCAGTATTTAAGTGTAGATCTGAGAGCAATTTTTAAAATGGTAACCTGTCAAAATGGAAGTAATTGTTCCCATAGTTTTGATCCATCTCATGGAAAACCACCATCATTCCATTTATCATCCACAGAAGCTATTTTTTCCTCCTAATTCAGAACACCCAAGTTCAGAAAACCATCAAAGCAAAGTCAGATTTCTGACACTAAACTACTTCATAATAAGTATTCATTAAATGTGTGGGAAGGGGGTAACACCCTCTTGCCTCACTTGTACATACTGAAGCTTTGAAAAATCTTTCACACATTCTGGCATTTGACAGCAGTGCTAGGATAGATCCAGAGAGTCCCTTCACTAAGACAACCACATCATGACCTTCCTTGAGTGGCCAGCTCACCTCTTCTACCTTAAAGTCTGTGTGAGTTTAAAGATTATTTTCAAGCATGAAATGCCACAGAAATACAGGTTTAAAAGTCACATTTTTACACAAGACCTAAAGTCATTTGAGGCATTCAGCTGATCAAACAGCAAGGTTAGTCACTCTGACCTCAGTGTCCTAAACTGACATGATCTCATTCCACTAACTGTAGTTTAGACATTCAGCATCCACATGGACCCCTATCTATAAGTAACTAGATTTAAAGTTGAACCCTACCTCAAGAAGTTGGCCCTTTTCCTATAAGGTTGCATAAAAGCCCTTACCTCTCTAATCCTTGCTTGTAGTACATGTCCCAGTTACAACAGGACTGCAGACAGCATTACCAAAGCTTATTCAAGCCTCACCTAAATACCTGAGATTAATTTCCCCATCACAGCAATTCAGACCTCTTAGAGAAATCCGTAGAGGTGGACCAAACTGAAAAACTTTGTATAATCAGATTTTGAAAAGATGTGACTAGACCTGCAATCTATATAGGAGTTTCTACAACATTGTCTTACCAAGACTATTTTGTCACCATATGAAGACGTTAATTCAGGGCCTTTTTTTAATGTGTCCAGGAGTCTAAAGAACACAGAAATTTGTTCAAATGCACAACCAGCCACAAGGAGAAAGTGAACATAACTCTTGGGACTAATCATCTTAACCTGAATGTTGTCTGTGCTATGAAATAATTTATCTTGGTTCTTCTATCACCTTCTATCAAGGTCCAGAAATGAAAAAAAAAAAAAAAAAATTAAACCAATTAGCTCTACAACAAGATATTAGGCCTGTTAACACTGCAAAGGGTTGAGCAAAACTAAGTTCCCAGTTAAAGGATATAATTATATAGTATCTGAGAAGGAACCAAGAGCTGTAGGTAGGAGGCCAGTTAAGCACAGAGACATTCAACTATTTGTGCAGTAAGCAGAAGACCAGAAACTCATTAGGTTTTTTTCAGGGTGAGCAAAGATGCCCAAAAAAGTGCAATACACACTTCCGAATGTGAGGTCTACCAGATTCCTCAACAGAAACCCTGCTGCTCTGCACTTCAGCTGAATAACTTTCTGCTGCAGTTAACCTGTCATCTCCCAGGGTTGTCAGAGGTAATTGCACAGGACCCAGCCATGATCTCATGAGAATGTATCTGACAGGACAGGTAACGTGAGCAAGCATTACCATGCCAGGTTGATCAGATCAGAGCCTCGGCTGCCTGACCTATGTTGAGGCCGTTATGATTTATTCAAGGAGTCACAGTTAGGGAAAAGTTTTAAAGAGGGAAAGGGCAATGAAATACATGTCAGGTCTAGCATACTGTCTTAATGGGGGCAGGGCACTGATGGGCTGTTTTGGTCCACAGACCTCATTTATAATAAGAAATTAAGACAGGATTAATGAAATGTCAATATACCTAAACATCAGAGGCATCTTTCCTTCCCAGAGCCATCATTAGGAAATATAAATAAAGGAATAGTTTCTGCTGGCAAAATCACTGTGGCAGTTTGAGCCACATTAGAAATCTAAAATCCAATTTTCAGGCTTCCCCCGCCCCTTTCCATAATTTAGCTCAACACCAAAGAGAAAGTTTTCAGGTAAGAAGCTTCTATAGGGGGAAAGGGGAAGTAATAGATCCTGCTCTGAGGGGGGCAATCACTTATTTGTTGTTAGCTTCGTTTTCAGATATTTAACCCTGTTAAAGACTGAACAATTTTAATAATTTGGGGGGTTTTTTGATGCAGTTTAAAAGCAGTATCATTTAGTTAGGGAAGTTTTTAGTTAGGGAATAGTTTTGACTCTATTAATGGAGTCAAAACAAACTTAGTTTTTCTCACCACTTTCTGGATACCTAAATTAGTCAGATTAAACCCAAACTGGTAACCAAATGCTTGTTTGACAAATTAATCAATTATTGTAATGATTTGGTCAGCTTTGACCAGCAGATTCTCAGGTCACTAACACCATAAAGAATACTTCTGAAAAAATGGAAGTATCTTTGGTCAGGATCTTGCACAATAGATAACAGCATTAGTGTGGACTGCAGGCAAACACACCAGTTTGCTAGAACTCTAAATTGTATATCGACAAGCAAAACATCTTTTCACACAAGTTTCATCCATATTTAAGTCTTAAATTTCATTCTTCTGAAGCATTTGTCAACAATACTGACCACTAGGAAAGAAAACTTAAAAAATGAGAAACATCTTCGAACTATTTTTCTGAGAAACTATCCCTTGGTACCTTCTACCAACAACACATTCATACCAATACCAACACCTATCATATGCAAAATGGTCTAGAAAATGGCACACATGCACAGAGAACAGCAGCACAGAGGCATAAAACATTTATGTCAAAGACCATTTCAGGTTTTCATGAGCACCCCAATACTTTCTGGTAAGTTCCACAGAAGAGAATGACACAAAGGCATAGGATGGAAGGGACCTTAAGGATCATCCATTACCAACCTCCTTGCCATGGGCAGGGACACCTTCCACTAGACCAGGTTGCTCAAGTGCCATCCAACCTGGACTTGAACACTTCCAGGGATGGAACAGCCCTAACTTCTCTGGGTAACCTGTGCCAGACGCCTCTCTGCTCTCATAGTGAAGAATTTCTTCCTACTGTCTGATCCAAATTTCTCCTCTTTCAAATTAAAGCCATCCCCACTTCTCCAATCACTGTCAGCTTATGCTGAGCTTCCTTTTAACCAACAACCTAAGCAAGCCTCAGGGCTACTCTTGATCCATTCTCTGCCCAGTCTGTATTTGTGCTTGGCATTGCCCCAACCCACATGGAGGACCTTGCACTTGACCTTGCTTAAGTTCACAATGTTCTCATAGGCTCACCTCTCAAACCTGTCCACTTCCCACAGGATGCCATCCCTTCCCTCCAGTGTGTGACTGCACCACACAGCTTGGTGTCATCAGTGACCCTACCAAGGGTGCACTCAATCCCGCTGTCACCAACAAAGATGTTAAACAGCAGTGGTCCCAGTACCCACCCCCCAAGGAACACTCCTCATCATTGCTTTCCACTAGGACAGGGAGCTTTTGACCACAGCTCTGAATGTGACCCTCCAGCCAATTCGTTGTGCACCAAGTGGTCCACCCATCAAGTCCACGCCTCTCCACTTTAGAGACAAGAGTGTCACATGGGATGATGTCAAATGCTTGGCACAAGTCCAGGCAGACAACATCAGTTGCTCTTCCCTTATCCACCAACACTTTAATCTCATCATAGGGTGCCACCAGTTCTGTAAAGCATAACTTGCCCTTAGTGGAGCTGTGTTGGCTGTCACCAATCAGACATGGTCAAATATACAACACATGCCCTCTAAGAGAGCTCAGTGGAACCAAGATGACTGGAGCAAACCGACATCTACCCCACAAGTCTTGCAAAAGCATCCTTAACTTTTGAGCCTTCCTCTCAACAAGAAATATGAATAAGATTAGCATTTAGAGAAAAAGTTAGGACACAAAGAGACTTTGTTCCCCTGTGTACAGGCATTAAAAACTCATGTCACTCAATGCAGACTACAGTATGCCAGGATAAGGTTCTTAGTTTGCCATATTGAAGCTACTGAACTTCATACTATGCATCATAAATTATTAGATCTCAAATAAAACAACAAGCCTGGTTCTAGTAAACAAGTGACAGCAAACTGCAGTCACTGCTTGTGGTTTAGGGTGGGTACTTTCCAGAGAACATCAAGAGTACCGTCATAATTCTGAATTGATACCCCTCAGACTACTTCTATACAAAGAGGAATTTTAGTTCATTTTGACTATACAGAATGTTTAATGAATAATCTTTAATATAAATATCCATTTTTATGTAAAAAAATGGAAACTAAGAAAAGTTGAGCCCCTTTATATTGGGGTAAAAATATTCTTAAATATAAGATACCTATGGCAGAAGGGAGATTTGTTTAAGCAGAGATACCAGTGTTTGGCTTTCTGTGGAGCAAGTCCCAGTGGAGACGCAGGAACTCACATAGCATGTCTACTCAGCACAGCAGTTGTACTGCTCTGTGTCCCCAGATCCTGGTGATCTAAACAGACATACAGGATTACAAAGCCCTGTCTGGATATAAATTCAGGTTTCTTGCCATGGCACCATCAGGCATTATTCCAGCTCAGACAGTCAAAGACTGTCTCTTATGGGCCAGAACTACTGATCACACAGCAGAGAATATCTACCCACTTGAAAGATGGCAAGGGCTTTCCTACCAGCTATCCTGAATGATTTCAGTGTTTAGCGTCAACCTTCCTTACAGGACTAAAGAAGCAGAAGTATGTTTCAGAAGGCAGTGTTTCCCTTTCTAATAGCCATTTTGCCTTTCTTCCCCTCGAGTTCAAGTATTTACATCTCAACATTTATGACAAAAATGTCCTGTTTACAAACACCAACCAGGTAAGTGAGCTGTCCCTATCTTTTATCTTCTTCCCATCTCTACATTTCTGTATGTTTGTATATAGCTCTACCTAGCCAGAGATGACGTAAATCAGAGTTCCAAAGAGGTGCCCACATGATGTGCACTCTTGTACTCACTACAGCAGTATTTCATGAACCTTTCAACAGCAGCAAAGCAATCCTGCAAGTTACTTAGCATAGGTCTGTGAGAAAAAAAACCAAACCTGATGTTGTGGGGAAAAAAACAATTAGAAAAAGTCTTCCTAAACATACAGAAGAAGCAATGAAGGAATTTTTCCTCCATGAGCAGAAAGTCTTGAAACTTTTAATAGGAAGAAAAAAGCAATTTCAAACAAATGAAAAAATGCTAATCTGATTGTCATAACATTAACCTTGGAATTTTAAATGGGACCAAAATAATAAAGTTCCACAGCCTAGTGCATGTTGAATAAATGCTTCCAGGCAGCAATATTTTAGTGTAGGATAATACTTGGCAGTAAAAGAGTATTAAGAATTCATGGTGGTCAAAGATATTAACAAAACAGTCCCTACCCCTCCAGAGCAGACTGTATAATTTAGTAGTGTAGCTATAACTCATTCATGACCAACCATGGCTGAAACTTAAGAGGATGAGAAGAAAATTTACACAATTACTTCCTTAATGGTGCATTTTAAGCTGCACTTCTAGCTACAATAAAAAAAGTTTTGAAGCCTGGCATCACAGTCAATTTCAATATTCTTTTTCCTGTTGATAATCTGAATAGGAAGATCCTGCTATCCCAAAAATACGATTTATTTGCTCTCAACATACTAGTTTGTGTGACCAGCACCATTTTCCTTCACATTTATTCCAAGAAGAACCATTTCTACCTTAGAGCCCCTACAGACAAGATTGCAGAACAGCAAGAGTAGTGATTGTTAATAGTTTTAAATGTAACAGTTAAAAAAACCAGATAAGATACCAGTGAAATATCTTTTACAAGCATCTAAATTTATCAAGCATGAAAATTGGGCTTACCTTAGGGAATTGTTTTACTGGAATCAGAACTTTTTGTCCCAGCTTCATATTCTTATTAATGACTACATCAATATACTTTTCTTCCTCCTTTCCTTCTCCTTTTTGGAATTTTTCAATTTCTGTTAAAAAAAAAGTTATTTTATCAGTTTAATACAACAATCTAAAAGCTGAGAATCTTCAGTCAGTATAAATAAATTTCAAAGCTAATACTGTATGGCATAATACATATGGTATATTATGTAATTAATACATATAATTGGCTATACAAAGTCAATAGGGTAAAGCATGTTTTGTCTTTTCAGGCTTTTTTTGTATTCATGTTTATATCAGCACCTTGAATAGCATTGCAAACATTGTACTAGCTTTTAACTTAGCACTTTGGCTGTATTTTTTCATATGGCTCAAGTTGTAAAAACTGTTCTCAGATACCTTTGTGCATGCTTAGATTCCAAAACATACAACATAGTTTAATACTCAACAATTGTATTCCTCTTCTGTAAACAAAGTATGCAGGTTTAATGATGACTGCCTACAGTTCACTTCGGAGCAAATGTCAAGTTAATCTTTCAGAATTTCAGGAATGTAATTGAGGCATGTAGATCATACCCAAAAATCTGAGATTAGTGTTATACCAACAACGACATTATTAGGAATGGGATTTAGAAGTTCAAACGAGGTTGCATAACTCTGTTCATTCCAGACACGCATAAAAAACTGACTCTTGATTATAATTCTCTCCAAATATTGACTCTCTAGCATGTTAATGAAAAAAATCCCAGATTTCATTTCATTAGTGAGGAATCATGAGCAGCACGCAAGGAGACTGAAAGTGAAGCACTGCTTGAGGTATTGGCTGGATTGGGTCCAGCACGTTGGGGTTGCACAGTTAAACATGATAACAGATTGCAAAATCCAATCAATCTCAAAAGTGCCATAAAATTTCTTCTATTGGAATCTAGCATTTGTCCTCCACATTCATCTTCATATATATCTTGTTAATTTTTCACAAGAAGCACTCTTCTACTTTACTTGACCAGCAGAATTTAAGGACATTTATCAAGACCTTGAAGCTTCGTTAGTGAAAATGTGATCTTATGCCAAGGGGAGACTAATAAAAACTAGAATGCAAAGAAACTGATTAAAAACACAGGAGAAAGCATCCTTTAGTACACTTTAAAATACAATCTAATTTGAAATTACATCCAGGGAAAACCAGAATAAACCAACACATTTCTTACTACGGAAGAAATCCATGCATCATTAGATTTATTTAATGAAAACCAGTCCTTTCCCATTTACTACTACAGAAATGAAGATGCCAACATTTTTCCCAATAACAAACTCCAGTCTCCCATGCAAGTTTCCACCTCACTAACACAGAACAGGAAATAAATACAATTTATCCAAGTTAGTGCTCAATGACTTAAGAACTAAGGAACCAAACTAGCCTCAGACTATCTGAAGGCATTTTGAAGGAAAAGCCTTCCCCAGCTATACTTTCAAATCTTCCTGTCAAGTCCCTAGGAAATTTTTGATTCATATGGATTCCAGCAATGTAAACATTCTGGAAGAGCCCTGTCAAAGCAACCCTGCTCCAGAATGTCCTTTGTTTCAGCATGTTCAGTAAAAAAAACCTCCAACACCCTTCCCCCACAGGCTAACAACAATAAATGAAGAACATTTTAACAGCCAAAACCAGCCAAAAATGGAATTCACATGTCCTTTGGAGATGCCACTTTATATCCTAGTGAATTATAGGCAATTAAGCAGATGTAAAGTTACATGTTTAATTTGGAACTCATTTCCAGGTGAAATTAGGACTAAAAATTTATAGGGTGTGATGTTCCCACTCAGAAAGCGGTGACTGGTTTTATTTAGAAATTGAAAATTTCCAAGTATCACATTGAGACATAAAACCATAGTACTATCACAGCCTTCAAATATTAATAAATTACATCTAACATCCCTTTTTCCTGATATAACAAGGGTAGTAGTGATAAAGCTCTTCGATTTCTCTTGGAAAAACAAGACTAGATACTTAAAAGGTTATGTTTTACAAGTGAAAACAACACTAATTTTTAAGGTTGCTGTTTGTATACACTACTAGTATAAACACTCAAAGCTGACCTAAGTATGGTGTTTCTTTACCACTGTTTTACACCGGGATATACCGAATATTAAAACTGTAATAAAGTTACATCCATTTGTTATGACTGAAGCAAATGAAGTTACAGAAATTTTGATGACTTCATTTAGTATTGACTTTTGATATTAGGACCAGAATTTGTTCAACAGTAGAAAAGCACAATTCAACTCAATTTAATATTAAAAATTCAATTAATGCACTGTGCTGTATTTTCTTGTGACAGATCAGTGCATCGAAACCTCCTGGTAGCTCAGTTGATAGTAGGCTGATACAAGACCTTTACAAGTTGTCAGTCATTATAACAACTGTTACAGTGAAGGACTTTTTCCTGAAGAATCTAAACTTACAAAATAGAAGTACCTTTAACATTAAAGCCCACCTTGTTTTTATGAACTGGTAAAGCTAAAAATTTGTTTTCTCTTGGTGAGTCATATGATGCTGTCCCCAAATGCACAGCACAGTATACACTGCAACCCCCTTTCCCACCCAAAAATGAAAATCACAAGGACCTTCTTAGAAATTGCCAATATTACATCTAGAAGTTAGTCATTTCAGGAACATTAAGACATCTCAGATGGAATTAAGGTTAAAATGTATTTTGAGAGTTAAGTACAGTTCCATCTCAGTAACATTCTTCAGTCAAACCAGGTGAATAAATTCCTTAAGAGAACAACACATTTCTATTTGTATTTCTAAAATATTTTAGCTTATGTAAGTTATTTGAATTCAACATCTGAAGGACTTGATTGTAATGATGTGATTAATGCTAAATACACTCATAATTT
This sequence comes from Corapipo altera, assembly GCF_003945725.1. Lineage (NCBI taxonomy): Eukaryota > Metazoa > Chordata > Aves > Passeriformes > Pipridae > Corapipo > Corapipo altera. The sequence continues at coordinate 3,134,934 of NW_020884892.1, forward strand.
GTTAATTTTTTGATTTAGTTAATAAAAAATTAAGGTCATAAAAGACCATTCCCTTCTTCCTCTGGTAAACACTGAGCTTGAAGTAGTGAAATAAATATGAAAAGAAATCCATTCATTAGTCAAAAAATCCATTAATTACTCCAAAAATCCTACCCCAAATGTCTACATACTTTTTATTGACCATTTTAAGAAAAAACACACCTTTATTCTTTTACTTGCACTGTTTAAACAACTTTCCATTTGCTGGAAGAAGCTACTGAAATACCTAAGAGGCTGCAAATCAACTCTCAGCAAAATGGATCACAATTTTCCCCACTGATTTTAAAGTCGAACGACTCTTCTAACAACAGCCACATCCCATTGCCATAACTATACAAATTCTTATTTATTTGCACTCAAATCTTAGATGAATATGAAATATAGTTAACTATTAGAATTTTACTCATATCTGCACAGCTCATGGAGTATCATTCACATACATCAAGCTTTAGATAATTAGGGAAAAATCATGCCAGATCACACAGGAAATCCAATCAGATTTTCAAGGTCAAATGGATAGGAAGATTTGCCTTGTCTTAATCCTTAGATTACATTCTGTACTGCTTAGCTATATGAAGCAATGACATTTCCTAGATCACAAACAGTAAATAAACATGTGATTAAAGCTTCCCATAATGCTAGAGATTAAAATCCCATATTCTCAGACCAAGGATGCAGCTAACACAACAGGAATTTAACTGGATACAGTAATAACTGCATGGATCTTTTTCTTTACATTTAATCATCGCAGAGAGATCTAAGCAATGATTAGTCCTCATTTAATTCAACAAATAACATTGCTAGATACATCAGATAATGACAAAGTAGAATTGTTTCACATTAATCTTCAGTTAGAATTAATCTTCCTGGGGCAGAACTACAAGCCAGGATTCCAGCTCCTACTGCTAAGCCAATATAAATACTTCTGTTTAATAAAGAGCAAAGTGATGCCCTGTTTGTCTGTAGTAAATCAATATAATAAATATATGATCAAATGTCAAAGTAAACAGAAATATATATTGAATTTGCCCTTAAGACAGTATTTCCTTAACACAAGATCAGGAGAAACAGAAACCAGGTAAGTTCGCCTGCAAACCCTTAAGAAAATTTCTACTATTTTTCCTTAGATTCAGAAGCCTTATCAAACACCCCATTAAATCCAAATAATTTCATACTAATTTTTTCCTACTTCAGATGGAAGAAGTGACAAATCCAAGGCTCATTCTAGGACATCCAAGTGATCGTGGCTTCAGAGAACAGGATGTTGACGGAACTGCAGTTCAATTGCACTAGGAATAGTTTCCACATTCCTCTTGACAGTGGGAATATTTTAAGAACCACATTATCCTTTAAAAAACCCTCCTAAAAAAAGTGGGTTTGAGAATTACTAACATTATACAATAGCAGCAATATATATTGCTTTATTTTGACCATTTTATTACCTTGTATCTATGAAAAAGAAACAAAATTTAGATGAGTCAACCAAGCATGTTATACAACTATTGAAGCATGACTTTCTCATTAAAATCAAGACTTCACAATTGACTTAGAAAAACCACACCATCCTCAATTCACAAAGCTCTTAAGTCAAACTGAAGGCTGTGGAAGTATCTTTCTATACTTTCCCTGTCATTTTATTTCTTGGAAAGTCACTACTGTTGACCATTGTTGGAGATACAACACTGAGTGAGATGGCCATCTCTTCTGACAGCATGATTCCTTAAGGTTTCACATTAGAAATAAAAATCAAAATGATGTTACTACAAAAAACAGACTGATTTATTTACTAATTTGTATTTTATGAAGAATCCCTTTAAGGAACACACAAGCTTTGGTAAGAGACAAGCTCCCAGAGATAAAGACGGAGCCCATGCCAGTTGTAGCAGAATTTCATAACAAAAATCAGTTTTTTCTAATGGAGGAAAAACTGACAATTCCAGTCCAGCTTCCCCAAATTTCCCACAATCTTTCCAGTTCAGAGTACCAGTGAGTGCTTCTGAAACAGACTTTGCAATAAAAGCACTACTTTTATACCATGGTTTAAATTCACCAGCATTTTATACTGTTTATTTGAAAAATTCTACTGTGGCAAACCTCATACTTTATTTCAGAAGGTACATTTAAAAATAAAAATCAAAATCTGAATTTCCACAATGAATCCAAGTCATAGGAGGTCTGCTGTGCTGGATGCTGACTTAATGCCCAAAGTCCTTCCAAGACTTCTGGTAAATCCAAAGTTCATTAACACAGGATGGTGAACCTGACTATAGTTCTAATTTTGACAATATTGATGAGAGCTTAATCTCATTATTGTCACAATAAAATGGTCTTAACTGTGCTTCTGATTATACATCTCTCACACTGGACTCCTTTACTCCCTGTCCCACTAGGGGATGATTAAAAGTCCTCAAACAAACACCTCTCCAACAAACATTTCTTGTCTTTGAAGTTGAAAACATGCACAGCATGAACTTGAACTAGAATCACCACACTAAGGCTTTAATACATTTCAAAAGGCTGGCTGAAAAAACTCCCACAGATTTCCTTACAACAGCCACTAAGAGACCTGCTACTCACTCTCCCTAGATCATCATGAAGCTGGACCACCCTCCCAATTTTTGCACTAAACAGCAGAGACAAGCTTAGCCTCCTGCTTTTGAGCATCTTAAAACACGTCTAGCATGGTCTAGTTTGCTTCAAAGCAGTTTCTCTGTGTAGATATTCACAGAAGATTGAATTCCCCAATTTCAAGTGTATGCAGCATCCCAATCCTCCAGAAAAACACACAATTAAGAGCACAAACTAAACATTTCCTGATGTAAGTAAATGCTTAGAAAAAATATCCCTTTTTCCACCCCAAGACATTTCCAAAGTAAATACTAATTAGTGTATCTTCATAAAAAAAGGCAAATTAGAGGACTAAAGTAATCAAGTAAACAAAAATAGCCCCAAAAATTTTAAAATAAGGAAATATATGTGAAATAACAACATATAAACCCATCCTGAATGAGTCTAAAGGACATAAAAGATGCAATAAAATTTTTATTTTTAATGTTGCTGCTCTATTATTGCACCCACACCCATTCCTTTATGAACCCTCCTCTGCCAACATTTTGATGCTTAAAAAAAAGTCTTTTTAAAATCACAAAATTTTACCTCTGTAATAGGTCCTAATTCTGAACTGGCATAGAAACTAATACATTAAGAACATGAACTGTGCATAAAAAACATAGGAATTTGTTTCAACTAATGCACATTATTACAATAGTTGAATTCAGAATAATTGTCTTTTATATGCCACCTTAATTTTGTAAAAGCAACTGACAATGAATCCAATTTGAATTTACAATAAAATAAGCGGTTCATGCTAGAATGATGTCTACAGCATTCAGAATCCTCAAGTTAATAATAATAACCCTGTTGAAGGACTCAAACCAATCTTTATTTAAATTGCATTCACAGGCATTTTAGGTTCTATTTTACAGTCTAAGTACTCCTGTCTGCACTGATCTGAAAATATATTTCAGTCACCAATATGACAAATATTTTGAATGGGCCTCTTTATTTCAGCAATTCAAAACTAATTGAACATCTATTACCTTCATATCTAAAATGACTCCACTGAAATATATTTAGACTGATTAATATTAGCAATAAGGTAGAAAGTACCACAGTAGGAACTGGCAAAATCAAATATAAGATATTAATAGATGTTTAATCAGTCTTGCTCAGGAAGAAAACAAGATGCAGATGTAGGCATCAGTCTCATATACCCACCCTACTCCACTGAAGATAACTTAAAACAAAATTCTAAAATCACCTGCATGATTTGCCTACTAGCTACAGCTTTCTTTAAACATGAATGTTCTTAAATTAGCAAGGGTAGGAATTCACTGCCTAAAAAAAGTCAACTCATTTGTTCTGTAACTTAAAAATAAAAAAAAAATCTCAAACATACGGGTGGAAACACAGTACCCAATGTCCTACATCCACATCCAGAACAAGTCAAGAACAGGAACTTGACTACCATGTTCCTCCCTGCCTCAGGAACACCTAATCTTACTGCCTAAATATTGGCAAGAATATTGGCTTTTGTCCTGCTTGGAGCAGGACACTGGACCTTCAGAGGTTTCTTAGAGCCTTTGGCACCTCATGATCATTCCTGTAGGTAGGAAGTGCCAGAAAAAGGACCCTGTCTTGGTTTTACCTACCATATCTACTGCACAAGAGCCTGTAGGAGAACCATTCGCTTTCTGCAAGGACATTTTCATGCTTCCACGTTACAGCACAAAAGTAGAGGTTGTAGCCAGGTCGGGGTCAGTCTCTTCTCCCAGGTAACAAGGGATAGTACAAGAGGAAATGGTCTCAAGTTGCACCAGGAAAAGTTTAGACTGCATATTAGGAAAAATTTCTTGACTGAAGGCATGGTCAGGCACTGTAACAGTAACATTACTCAGCGAAATGATGGAAACACCATTCCTGGAAGTGTTCAAAAGACATATGGATGTGGCACTTGGGGACATAGTTTAATGATGGACATGGTGGTGCTGGGTTAACCTTTGAGATCTTTGCAATGATTACAAGTTATTCTATGTAGTAGCACACAAAACCCCAAACAAAAGGCTCTGGAAGCCCTCTGAACTGTATAGAAGGTATGGTAGGAACAAAACGGGGTTAGCATTAAGTGATCCTTCGGTTTAGAAGACATTTCTTATCAAGTTTTAAGCATGAGCTTAAACTGGTTCCCTCAAAAAAGTAGCATGTGCAAACACAATAATAGGTAGTAAAGATACAAAGCTATTGTGGATGCAGATTTTAAATGTCAAGCCATGACTTATTTCAGAAGGAGATCCAACATACAGAACACATACTTGGGGCATAGGGCTTAGGCAAAGTGAAGTTAATATTTTGCATCAAGAGCCCTTAAAAGCAACTGTTCCATCTCTTTCATTTACATGTATGAACACAGCCAGGTAGCCCTTACAGAGATTTAACTTGTCATTTTGGTGAGTCATCAAGAAGGGTCTATAATCTTTTTTCCTTATCATGTGCATAGCACTGCTCAAACTTTCTGTGACTCCTTTGTCACAGAAACTTTCACAAGAAAAAGCCTAAGTCAGATCTCATTTGAAAAATGGGTAAAACCTGCAGCTCTTTATATGCAAATACCACATTTTAAACTACTGTCAAGTTGAAACAGTAGCTATAGCACATTCAGTTATTGAACCTTAAAACAGACAGACTTGAGTACTATTAAAGAACACACTTTAAGCTCTAGGGCACTGGCAAAGACAGTGTAGTCTAAAAATCTGATAACAGACTCAAACAAACCACATTTAATACTGCAAGACAGCTATGCTACCAAAACACATCCTCACCAGGGATTTTCCATCACTACATTTTGTATAATTGATAGCTACACAAATAAGTGTACGGATGTTTACCCAGCATTTTGCAAGATTTATGCAGCCATCAGCAAGACAGTGTTATTTTCCTCTACTTCCCTAAAAATCATTTTGAGCAACTAGAGTCTTGCCATCCCAACTGACAGAAGGTCAAGGTATAGCCTCACACTCTGGCAATCCTCAGTTCAGTAACATGTTATATCCCACTGATAAATCCCAATAAAACACAATTTACACCTTCTCTAAGTCACAGTTTACTTGAAATCATCACTAAACCCGAATTTTCAGGAAACATCCACAAATGCTGAGGGACTGGCTGATGTCATCAACAGGTCACTGTTTTCATAAAGTTATGGCCATCAGGGAGACAGGAGCCCCAGAGAGAAGATACAAGGACTCCCTGAAACAACATCTCAGCCTTGGTCATATTGATCATCATGACTGATCTACTCTGGCCTCCAATCGGGAGGTCTGGAGACACACCATCTATAACACAGCTGATGCCTTTGAGAACACACGCAGGATCACCCCTGAGGAGAAAAGACAATGCAGAAAGAATCATGCCTTGCAGAATATATCATCTAAGGAGTCTTTCTGTTGTGCCTTTTGCAACCGGACATGTCTATCTCGTATTGGCCTTTTTAGCCACCAACACACCTGCAACAAACGTGGGTAAGAGCCCTTCCCAAATCTTCATTCATGAAGCCTGGCCATGATGGCCATCAGGGAAAGCTGTTGATGACTGAAGCAAAGCAAATATCAGTCCCATCTTCAAAAGCAGGGATGAGGGTCTTGGGTACAACAGAATGGTAAAACTCACCTTGGATCCCTTAGAAGGTGATACATAAACAACCCTGGAAAACCATTTTGAAGCACAGATGGACGAGGTGAGTGTGAGTAGTTTGCAGAAATTCATGACAGGGAAGTCACTCCTAACCCAACAGAGCAATCCACACCCTGAGCACTCCACAGATGAGACAAAAGCAGCCGATTTCTCCATCCCATCTGTAGTAGGGCTTTTGATATCGTCTCCCACACCATCCTCATGTGAACTGATGGGGTACAGGCTCATCCTCATGTGAACTGGTGGGTATGGGTTAGAGACATGTACCAAAAACTGACCTGCCTGGCTCAAAGGGTTGTGTTAGAGGCATCACAACCAGCCCAAATGAGGGCTGGACACTAGTGGGTCAACGCTGTTTAACATCTGCTGGCACAGAATGCAGTTTTGTGAAGTTTACAGATAGAAAAAAGAGACTGATTAAAACAGTACTGTGATGACAGAAGTACCTTGAAGGGCTGGAGGAACGGGCTGACAGCAGTCTCATGAAGTTCAAAGGGAAGTGCAAAGTCTTGTGCCTGTGGAAGAACAACCCCATCCATGAGAACAGCTTGGAAACCCAACAGCCAGAAGGTAGCTTGGCAGAAGAGGACCTGAAGTTCAAACAAGCTGAACACCAGCCAGGAAGGTGCACTTGCAAAGACCACCAGCACCTGGGCTGCACCAGAACACCACTGCCAGCACTCAAAGTAGTGATCCTTCTTCTCTACTCAGCACATTTAAGCAAGCTGTTTGTTTGATTTCTGCTGTTTTACTGGAGAGTTTTGAAATGATTTTTTGATGGAAAGATTTGTTCCATCATTGGTACTTTTAAAAATACTAGTTCTAGTAAAAATTCTGCCCCCACTCCAAGATTTCTCATTAAATACTGTAGCCCAGAAAGCCATGATTTCTTACCTGAAAGCATGCTAGAAATTGATGTTATTCATGCATCATAGGATTATATATGCTCAAACTATCAAGAGAAATATATGGACAGACCCAGGGTACAGCAGTCCATTGTTTACCCTATCCAGAGTTCCACCATCAATCAACTCTGTATGGCTAAAAATGCACATATTCTTCCAAAGTTACACACCTCTTCTCACTGCTTCCCAGAACACCACATTGTCTAAAGTACATTTTCTATCCAATAAACACTTGTCACCATTCATATTTCACACAGAGTTAGGAAAATGAACAGAGATGAGGATATCACAAGTATCTACAAAGTTTCTAAATTCTTATACTGAATTCAGTGAAGCTCAGACTAAGCAGACACTGTTAGGACACAGAAAACTCATAACCAGTGATCCAACACTAACCATTACCAACAAGCATAACCTCAATCTTACTACAGAATTGATACAAACATCCATATGTCCTGTGACACTGCACTGGCCAAGTGAACTAAAAGTGACTGTAGCCGCTGCTTTGGAGCCTGGGAAAGATTAACCATTGAAAACAGTATATGCTGGAGTAACCTTTATGTATATCTGCTGATTCAACCTACAGATCATAATTTTCTCAGCTTCCTGATTTGAACACAAGTTTCCTGGTCTTCCAGTGTAAATTGCTCAGATTCCTGAGACACAGTATCTGCAATTTTACTTACTAAAGCACAAACTACTGATATGCAAGTAAGCTGTGCAAAGATAAGCTTGTATAGAAAGAACTCAACCACAGATGGATGTCATGGGACATACTGTAGATGAGTTGCATATTAATCTGTAAAACAAAGAAAAAAATCACTAATTTGAAAAATGCTTTGACAGAATACTTATGGAAAAGTATATCCTAAAGCATTTGTGTATTCTGATCCACAGGTGTATAAAGCAAACCTACGGAGGTTAGTTGGCACGCGTAAAAGAAAGAGGACTAATTCCAACACATCATCCTGGATTACATTAACATACCCCTAATCCTCTAACCTCAAAGCCAGGTTGGATGGGCTCTGAGTAAGCTGGGTGGGGTGGGCTGTGTTCCTGTCCATGGCAGGGGGCTTGGCACTCTATGACCTTTAAGAGTCTTCCAACCCAAACCATTTTATGATTCCTTCAGAAGGCCATTACTCCCACTGCCAGCAAATAAAAGAGGCAAAACACTACTTTTGTCAAAATTATTGTAGGCAGTACTTTCATTATTTGTCACCCGTTACAGTCCTTGGCTGCAGTAACACAGCTTGGCAGGACAAACACACAAAGACAGTTCATACATCTACTGTCCTATGGGAAAGCACAGCTTAAAGAAATCTGTGTGGAAATTTTATGTATTAGCCTTAACATAAGTTGCATGTTAAAAACTTAGGATCCAAATTAGTTTTTAACTAGCAGAGGAATAATATTAATTACTATCCTTTCCATGCTCAATAGCAGGTGAATCCAAACATATTGTCCAGCATGAAGATACATATTACAGAGAATTCAGCATATTGCTACCACATTTTACTTTTTCCAATTATTATTCTATCAAACTTATTCTCAAAATTAGTTGAATGGAATTTTTAAAAAAGATCATACTGCTCTATAAGCATGATAAACCTTGAAAGTCCAGCTTGTGGACTCATTCCAGCTAAAAATCAAAAGATAAGGAACAAACATCTTTCAACAGTTTCTGCAGGAAAGCAGCCACATCCACTGCAATAAGCCTGGTCTCTGTAGGAGCATGTGCTTGTCCAAGTGGTACCTTCACTGAGGAAAGCAATCTTCCAACTGTCATGGTATCTGTCAAAGAAAGTTTTTCTTAAACCAGTATTCCTAGCACTCACCTGATAGAAAATTACTCATCTTTTAAGAAAAAAATTAAATAGACAGTTTTATACCTGCATAAGTATCTGAAGTAACTACCAACTTATGCCAGTAAGCTTTGGCTGAAACACACGTTGTACAGTTGAAATACAATACAGTAGCATTTATTTTATGGTTTTACTTGCCACAGGTAACAGCTCTTACCTGAAGTCTTTCTCTAAAGAAAGCATCATCATGTTTAACCTAAATAAAACTAAGCAGTTCCTTCTGAGTAAGTTATATTTCAGGTCAGTAAATTTGTTTATAAAAACTATCTTTCTTTGGTAAAAGGCATTTTTAAAAGCCCAAGGTCAAGTTTCTTTCCAACAAACATGGTTATGGTATACCTGTAAGGAGCAGTATACTTGCATGTTCTGTGCAACTACTCAGCAGTCAAGATATTGACAATTCATTTGTCTTACAGTTTTGGAGACAGTTTAAAATCAAGCACTAATATGGAAGTGGAAAATGTGATGCCCAAGTTTTACTGCAACCACATTATGTCACACATAGCAATATTATGATTAATTACCTTTAGACATGTTATTGGTTTAGTTTTAATCCAGCTAATTTCAAAATCCCAGCTTCCACCAAATACATCTTTTTCCCTATGATGAGCAAGGGTGTGTATTATGAACTTCCTTAGGGATGTAATTCCCATATTAAATAGTTTAAATAGCGTATTTCAGTATATTTCTACATATTATACACAGAAAATCAACTACTACAAAATGTCACATGCACAAGGCAACTGACACCTTGAAGTGCAGTGGAACAACTCACAGCCAGGGAAATTCACCTACATTTACGGTGAGACAGTAAAACCTAAACTAAAACTGTAACAGTAGCACTGGGAAGCTGCAGAAGCTGCTACTAAGCAGACAACTTCCCTGCCTGTCCCCCACCTGCTTTCATAACCCCATATATCCCAGTTTCTGTTCCTTCATCACTTCTGTCTGCCAAGAAACAATAAGAAAAGTGCCAACGCCAAGTACCTGGGGTGTCATTACTTCTTGGTTCAGTGATGCTCAAATTGCTTTTATATGGAAAAGAAAATTTTGAAGCTCCATTTTCCAAAACTACAGAATGAAGTTAACTTCTAGAAGTGGTAGAGGACAAAGGGGATGCATTTTAAAAAATACAGTTGCTTAAGAAATTCAGAGTCTGGATGCCCAAAGGATGAAGGACAGCTGAGCAATAATAACCACTTAATGGGGTAGATTGTTCTACTACTCCTTGCTACTAGAGAGAAACAATGCAAAAGGTGCCTTTGGTAAGAACAAGAACCCCAAACGGTCACAGTGGATACTTGTGGACCAATGAAGTCCCACTAAAGAATGGCTCATGTTACTAAATTTTATATCTCACTTCCCCTTATCAATTCATTTATTTTAGAGCAAGTGCAGGAATGACATATCCAGTAACATACAGAATAACCACCTAAAAGGCTAGAATGTGCTATTTCGCATACACCAAAGAAATAAAAGTGCTTAACTGAACTGAAAAATACCTGACTGTGTACTAATAAATCTGAAAAGAACGTTTAACCACAGGCAAGATAAGCTATTCCTCACGCCATCCAGAGAAACGCAGGGATGTGTTACAGATGCCTCTACCAAATTTGACATGTGGGTTTAAAGACACACAATCTTCAGTGTGTCACAGAGCCAGAAAATGCCAGAAATGCATTTATAGTCTTTGTTGACTATAAATGGAACTACATTCCCAGGACTGCTCTTTTTGTAGTATCCCTTTCTAAAGCAACATAAAACTAACTTAACAAGTTACTATTTAAATTTGCTATAACTACCTTAAAATTATGAACATAACGTTAAATTATCAGAAAGAGCTGGGAATGAGGAAAAGCTTTTTCCACTACATTCATACAGCTATTACTTTACCCTTGCATAATAACTATCTACAGGCAGTACCTCTTGACAAGAAGCATGAGATTAACTATGTAGCTGGCCAGAAGCATCTATTATCTTTAATCTATTTTTCTGAAGGGGCCATCTGCTCTTATTTCTTCATTTTGTGGCTTAAGTTGAAATTGCATTCACTATTCTGATGGGATTTCAGCGAGGTACATGCAAAAATGTCTCCCATGTAAGGATGGTTGTCTTGAGGATGAAATACTTCAAGGTGAAAAGGGGAAAAGGGTTATTAGCAAAAGCTGACTATAGTTGATACAGCTCAAACAGCTAATCAGTCATAAATACAATGAAAGAAAAACAATGGTAGTATTTGTTTTATTACAGTACAGCTTGACATCCATTACTGACAGGATGCACAGGCATGTTTAAGGTACCAAACCTGAATAAAGCAACTATGTTTGCTTTCTGCATTCTCTGCACTCAGCCCTTTTCAGATGACTCTGCAGAAAAGTTTCAAATCTCAGTTTTGATAACAGCAAAGAAACGTTCCAAATGAGGTGCCCCAAAACACTTCATACAAATGCTGACAAGACATACCTACGTGATTAGCACCATTCACACAGACTTGGAAATAAGGAATAGTTACTGCTGAAAAATTTACTCAAATGCAACCTACAGGTTTTGCACTCTAGGCAGGTATTGCTCCAGTGGAACAATATTAAGTTAACAAAGTATTCTGAAAGGATTGTACAGAATTAAACCTACAGCTTTACACTATACTTCAACCAAGTAGGAAAGAAAAGTACTTTTGATTCAATTTTTCCCACCCATCTTGCTGCTTTACCCAGCAGAAAGACCAAGCAGGAGGCCATCCAGCAACCTGAGTTAGTGCCTAGAGTAACTACTCAGCATCAACTTCATGTAAGTCATCATAGCAGGCAGCCTTCTAGGCAACCAGCCATTTGAAGCTTTGGTCATTGCTTTGAGCACATGGACATGGATAAGGGATTGGTGTACTCAGAACCTACAATCTACTCAGAGGCAGAAAACATGTTATGTTAGCACAGTGCTCAGCATACCACTTCAGTCTAAAGAAACTATGATCTACTGGTCAAGACAGCAAATTACATCCATTTTCCACTGTCAAGGCATTAATTTAAAGGATAATTTGCCTAGAATTCTTCATAGAACTGATCCCACAGCCAGCCACTTGCCACTTATGACGTAATGAAATGTACATCAGCATTTTTAATTAACCTTACATTGAACTATGTGAGCTGTTACTTAGTGTTCCAAACAAGCCGTATTATTTCAGGTCCTCAAGCTGTATAAGTGCATCTATAAGCAAATAATTTATAAATAACATTATGATAGTTTCCCTGCACACTCTATTTAATCAGCTGGTAGAGTGATATTCTAAGAGCTTGAAGTTTAAAAGTTTGGAAAAGTTTCTTTTGAAACTTCATTCACCACTTATGACTGACAGCAGTCTAACTAGTTCAAGTATACATGAAGAAAACACCACAGGCCCAGGCTATTTCAGTTGCCATTCATAGAATCATAGAAGGGTTTGGGTTGGAAGGGACCTTGAAGGTCATCTAGTTCCAACACCCCTGCCATGGGCAGGGACATCTTCCACTAGACCAGGTTATTCTTGAAGTATCATCCAACCTGGCCTTGAACATTCCCAGGGATAGAGCATCCACAACTTTTCTGGGCAACCTGTGTCACCACCCTCACAGTGAAGAATTTCTTCCTAACATCTAATCTAAATCACTCTTCTTTTAGCTCAAAACCATCCCCCCTGTACAATCTGGTGTCATCTTTTACATGTAAAGTAGGGGCAATAAGGAAGGGGAGCATGTTCAAAGTGGCATTTGTCTTCCTGAGCGTGGTGGAGTCCAGCTTTCCTGGAGACGGCTGAACATCTGCCTGCTCATGGGAAAGGGTGAATGGATTCCGTGTTTCCCTTTGTTTCTGCGCAAAGCTTTTGCCTTGCTTATCAAACTGCCCTATCTTAACCCAGAGCTGACTCTTAACCCGGGGTCTTCCACCTTTTACCCTCCCGATTCTCTCCCCCATCCCACCACAGCGGAACAAGGGAGTGGCTGAGCTGCCGGCTGGGGTTAAATCAGGACAGGGACACACCTGCGCTTCAGGATGTGGAACAGACAGAACACATCTGGCTGCGAGAGTTGATGTGACACCCAAACACCAATGGCACCCAGCATCCACATGCATCCCCCACTGCTCCGATCTCCGCTCTCCAGAGGGGCTCACACTCGATCCCACTGCCCCGATCCTGGCTCTCCAGAGGGGCTCACATCTGCTCCTGGGAGCCCCGATCCCGGCTCTCCAGAGGACTCACACCCGGTCCCACCGCCTCGATCCCGGCTCTCCAGAGGGGCTCGCACCGATTACCGGAGCCCCGCAGGGCCGGGCCGCTGCCGCCCCCTCCCGGCACCGCTCCCGAAGTGACGCCAAAGCCTTTCCGAAGTCCTTCAGAAACAGCTCCACGCAAAATGGAACATGCATAATGACTTTTCTTAACACCTAGGGCCCTACTGATAATACAGAGTTCTCGGACAGAGATGCATCCAAAAACCTTCCCGTGCAAGCTACATCGTCAGGATTTCTGCATCACTACATATAAGATGCCCTATCAGTATCCTACTGGAAAACGCACTGTGGAAGGCTTGTGCTCTTTCCAAAGTGCACCCAGAATCATAGTTCGTAATTGCCCGAGATCCCCAAATTCACAGAAGAAACAAGGCTGAAAAAAAATCCTCAGAGGTCATTAACTCCCTGTCATGGATTGACCCTAGCTGGCAGCCGAGCCCTACACAAGGTGCTGACTTCCCCCCAGGAAGGTGGAGAGAACTCAAAGAGGAAAAGTGAGAAAACTCGTCTATGGAGACAAAGACAGTTTAATAGGTAAAGCAAAAGCCAGGCAGGCAAGCAAAGCAACACAAAGAATTCATTCACCACTTCCCATGGGCAGGCAGGTGTTCAGCCATTCCCAGGAAAGCCAGGCTACATCACATGTACCGGTGACATGGGAAGACAAACAGCATCACTCTGAACTTCCTCTCTTCCTTTTTCCCCCCAGCTTTACATACTGAGTGACACCATGTGGTCTGGAATATTCTCTGGGTCAGTCATCATCAGCTGTCCCAGCTGTGTCCCCTCCTAAACTCCTTGTGCATCCCCAGCCCCCTCACTGGTGGGATGGGGTGAGGAGCAGAAAAGACCTTTACACTGTGTAAGCACTGCCCCACAGTAATGAAAATATCCCTGTGTTATCAACCCTGTTTTCATCACAAATCCAAAACACAGTCGAATATCAGCTACTGGAAAGAAAATTAACTCCACTCCAGCCAAAACAAGCACATCCCTCACAAGCACTTTAAAGGACTACACTTATTCCACACATTTGTTTCACATGGTAGAAACAGGTTTTGTGAAGATGCAGGTGCCTGCAGGGGAAAAAAAAAAAGTCTAAAGAACAGATAGAGTAAACCTTAACAACATGATCAATCTTCTGGTGTATGCTTTCATACAGGAGGCCAATAAAAACCTAATCATTTTTCCAGACCATGGATGCATGGTGTAATAAAAAGGTCAAGGGCATATGATAAGTGAAAAGAATCTTTAAGACCAATTTGTGTTACACAAGACAAATTGGACCACAATAGTCCTTTCCAGTCTTTGAGATCTAGTACTAAGGTGCTGCATTTCACCTTGTAGACCAGACTAAGATATTACCAGGATAACTCTAGACAAGCAGCAAGTGTTAACTAGAGCTAAAGGTATCACTGCAGCCTATCTGCTGTGAAGCACAAAGTGAAGCAGCTTAGCTTCACCAGACATTAGGCTTTAAATGGAGAAACTGAGTCAAATCATTAGGATCAAACTGTTTTGCTTTGAGAAACACCTCCAACTATTACAGAAGTCTCAGGGAACCCCTTTAAGGGAGGCAGAAGAAGAGTCATCTGTGACCGTGTTTCCTCAAAATTAGGACTTCTTGATCCTAAAAAAGCAGGATGGAAGTAGTCATGAAGCAGTCAGATATTTAGTAAAGTAAAAAAATGGTATCTGAACTTCCATGACTCAACGAATGGATCAAGAACATCATATCCTAGCAGAGAAAAATCTGTTTTCCTTCAAACTCAGGAATGGATATGAAGCATGGTTAAGCATAACAAAGCCAAAGAACCAAACTGACGCAATGGATCTTAGTGCCTTTAACTTTCACAAAAGTGGAATTTATCATTTTGCATTAGTATGAAGGTGGGTGGAAGAGAAAAGGGTGATTTTGATTTTTTTACTTCACTAGTTTACCCCATGGAGCTGTATCACTGAAGTCTGCATTCAGGGCAGCACGTCATTTCTGCCTGGTAGCAGAAAAAAGACAACAAAAAGCTCCTCAGCCCTCTTATACTGTGAATCTGATCTCAGGGAGCAGAAACAGGGCTGCTGACCAGAAACACATCAGGATTGGTAGTTGACGACCTCTAGTTAATTAGGACACAGATCAAAAGGAACCAGTAACCTTTGTCCATTATCAGCAATCGGAAAAGGAGAAACATGAAAGGAAAACTGACCACATTAAAAGCAGTCCTTCCATTTCTACATCTTTTAAAAACATTATTATCCCAAAGCAGCAGGAAAATTGACTGAAAAAATCTAAAACTTTTTGCTTTCAAACACATCTACTTCTCAAAGTACTGCTACCAAATGATCTGAGGTAGTAAAAGGCTACAGACACATTTACACTCCAAGCATTCAGCAAATGCAGCTGCAGTATCAAAATTGCTTCTGCTTTGACTTACAGAATCAGAGAATATTACCCACAAGGATGAGACCCACAAGGATCATAGAAGCCAACTCCTGATCCTGCACAAGACTAGCCCATGAGTCACACCATGAACCTGAGAGTATCATCCAAACACTTCAGAACTCTGTCAGGCTTGGTGCTGTGACCACTGCCCTGGGGAGCCTGTTTCAGAGCCCAGTCACCCTCTGGGTGAAAAACCTTTTTCTAATATCCAACCTAAATCTCCCCTGACACAACTTCAGGCCATTCCCTTGAGTTCTGTCACTGGTCACCACAGAGAAGACATCAGTGCCTGCCCCTCTTCTTCCCCTCACGAGGAAGTTTTAACTGCAATGAGGTCTCCCCTCAGCCTCCTCTTCTCCAGGCTGAACAGACTAAATGACCTCAGCTGCTCCTCATACAGCTTCCCCACTAGACCCTTCACCGTCTCTGCTGCCCCCCTTTGGGCATTCTCTAATAGCTTTAAATCTTTCTTATATTGTGGTGTTCAAAACTACACACAGTACTCCAGACTTCTTCCAATATTCTTTGTCTTGTGTATAAAAAGGTATCTTCCTCTGACTATTTCCTTTGAACGATCCAGAGGGATTATTAAAGTTGAAGAAAATCAGTAAATCCTCAAAGGATTTGCAACTTCAGGTTTTCACTGTCACTATATTATACTAAGATCAGCACAGCAGCAGTTGTTATAACATTTTCTTTTGGATCGAGTACAATAGGTTTACTGAAATGATTTCTAATCTTTTAGGTTTCCAATTACTTTGTCAAGAAATACTTCCTAGAAAATAAAGACCTATAAAAGAACACCTATATAAGCCAAAAAAGCAAAAGATTTACCATCTACAAGAATTAAACTGACATTTGTTTTCTGCCTTGCAACTTTGTTGATGTTGAGCTGCTACCTTAAGCCAAAAGTCTGATAAACACATCACAATAAGAAATGAAAGGCAGCCAGCAAATAGCAACTGGAGATGGAGAATAGGAAGGAAATCCATTTAAATTCCTAGTTTCTTATTAATTTTACCTTGACAATAAGGTAAACCAATGAAAAACAAGACAACATAAAAGAACAATAAGTGATAAATATGACAAAATTGAGTTCAAGGAAAGGAATATTTTAAGATAAGCATGCAAAGAATAAAACATGCACTGCTCAGCTACTGAGATGCAAAAATAGATCACTCAGCCTAACAATGTTTCTTCATGCCATCTCTCCAGTTGTTGCTCTTTAATTTGCTCCTTGTCATGAACAACCACCCTATATCTACCATACAGCCCAACACTGACAGTTCAAAGAGCTTCACAATCTAGCTGAGATCAAGAGTCCACAAATGCACCTCACTCAGAATCAAAGATGTCAAGAAATGCAAAATCCACCAGCCCTTGTATCTGGCTCAAGAATTAATCATCCATTACTAAAGCGCTGTGTGTTTTCATCTGTATTTTTTTGGCCAGACATTTCACCATCATTTTAAAAGGCCTCTTAGCATCTTTATTTACTTCTGAAGGCAGCCAGGCACACAAACCACAAGCCAAAGACCACTCTCACACAAGAATCAGAGCAGCAAGAGGCCTACAGACCTTCTCAAGCTTGCAGAGCATTGTATTTTTTCCATTATTTCCTCAAAGATTAAGACATATGGACTTAAGTACCTAGAATGTCACAGGAAAATGAAATTCCCGAGTCCATGTGCCCTTATGGCCTTAGCTTAGGGTCATAAAGACATTCATTTTCTAGCTAGTGTTATACTTGAAAAATCACTCTCAGCTAGAAGCACATGACTCAAGTAATTCCCAGTACTACAACCCCTGCCAACAGCTCCCATTGCATGGGTGAGACTTGCTTTCCCAGGATTCAGGGGTAGACAACCCCACTTTATCAAGATATTCCACTTTCCCAGTAAAAGAGTCCTGTCCTTCATAATTTCCTATTTGAAAAACAGTATTAATAATGTAAACATTAAGCTTGCAAGATTCCTGCACAGTTCAGCTAAGAACAGTCAGTTAATTCACCATAAAATATTAGGTGCGTCAGTTACCAGTTAATCCATTTAAAGATGCTTTTTACTGAACCTGTTAAATACTAATTAAAAAGTCATGCAGTATCACACTGAATACTTTACAGAGGTTACTCAACTCTGATACCTGATTCTATCAAATCAAAGCACATCCTAAATTCTTTTCTTTCTTAATTATACTTTAAGTCAGAGAGGGGGAAAAAACTCAGGGGCTAGAAAGGTCACATAGATAAATTTTTAAGTACTTGCAAGTAAAGTCAAACAAGCCACAGCCCAGAAGAGCAGCCACTCAGTGCTGTGACCTTCTTTCTGATTCCTCCAGTAAATAAGTACTCAGAAGGTTACAGTTTTAATTTGCATGGCTGGTGTCAAAAAGGATTGAAAGTGACAAACCATGTCAGCCTGCATTTGAAACCTTTAAATTCGATCTCTCTCATTGACTGCCAAAGTGAGTGTGCAAGTGAATTAGAAGTCGGCTTTGGACTAACTGTGATCGCCGGTGAGCGGCTGCAGGCTCAGTCATGCTCCAGAGCAGATGAGCCCAGGGCTGAAGAAAGTATGATTATCTTCAGCTGCATTTCACAGAAGCCCTGTTAACATGACTGGAATATCTGATAAATCACTTCCTCAGCCTTGTAGGAGACTAAGATTGAAATCTTATTTTATAGGCCCTAGGACTGTCCCAGTACAGTTTCACCACAGTAAAAGCAAAGAGCAACCATGACAAAAATGTGAACTTCTGAAGTGCTACCAAATACGGATGGCTGAGATGAGGGACAGTCTCTGAAATATCCCTTCTCCCCTCCAAGACTGACTACTTTTCATGCTGCTTTAAGAAAACAGAAATAGAACCCAAGTCAGTCTTCCCTGGTTTGACGGTGCCAACATCACACCACATCCACTCCCATTTCTGTCACTCAGATTTTTCATCACACTTTGCCTGGCAAATACCCAATTCCACCAACACTTTTTTAGATTGTCTTCTAGCAACCAGACCAGAAGAGTTTATTTAACCTCTAAGAAAGACAACTTAAAGTGACCCATTGTCTGAAAAAAAATCTGAAGGGCACAAAATTTACTATATCATTGAAATTAATAGGATGTTCCACATAATTTTGAAACCCCCTCAGCTTTCTACAGCTATATCTCATTTTCAAAACTACTATGACCTTTACGAAGTGTTTTGAAATCCTCAAAGAGTAGGACACTTGAAACAAGTATTGTTCCTGTGATTGATACTGAAATGAGAAATAAAGGAGAGTGTGAGGTTACATCAATCGAGTACATGTAACACCATGAGGGACAGGGAACGAGCAGCACCATGTGTGTCTCTGACATGCCACGAAACACCTGTCCACACAGAAAAGTGGATGCTTCAGTAGCAAACTGATTACTTTTATCACAATATATGTATGTCACTACTCATAATCAACTATTTTTATAAGAAAAAGCTAGACACCCTTGCATACTTTGAATAAATCAAAGTTGTCCTGGTTTCAGCAAGGATAATTTTCTTCCTAGTAGTTGGTATAGAGCTGTGCTTTGGATTCAGTATGACAATAATGTTGATAACACACTGATGTTTTTGCTGTTGCTAAGTAGTGCTTACTCTAAATCAAGGACTTTGCAGTGTCTCACACTCTGCCAGGGAGCAGGTGCTCAAGAAGCCCAGAGGGAGCACAGCCAGGACAGCTGACCCGAACTGGCCAAAGGGATATTCCACAGCACAGAACATTATGCCCAGTATATAAACCAGGGGGATTTGGCTGTGAGACACCGATCACTGCTCAGGGACAGGCTGAGCATCAGTCCACAGGTGGGGAGCAACCGTATTGTCTATCACTTGCTTCTCTTGGGTTTTATTTCTCTTTTCTCCCTTTTCATTGCAATTATTATATTTTACTCTATTTCAATTACTGAACTCACAAGTTTTACCCATTCTCAATTCTGCCCACATCCCATGAGGGGACAGGGAACAAGTGGCTGCACAGTACCTAGTTACCAGATGGGGCTAAACCACAACAGAAATCAGTAACATACACAGAACCTTAATTTATTAAGCTCCTACTTCACTCATTTTTACAAAGCCATCCCTTTTCTGCTAAAAAAAAATAAAAAAATAAGAAATCAGACCATTAATATCCCCCAGAAAGCAGAAGGTGAGTACACTTCCTCACGCTCTATTCTCCCTGATATTTAGGGAGGTACTGCCCTATTTGAGTTCCTGCTCAAAATTTGACACAAGACACAGTAAGCCTCTGCTGATCACTACCAGACATGTGGCTCAGGGAAGCCATTCAGCACACAGCTGGCACATACAGCCACCTACTGATAGGAAGGTTTGGTATTCCTGTGCATCATCTCACTGACAGTTTGAAGGAAGCCTTGCCAACTTCAGATATTATCTCAAGTCTCAAAGCAGCTAAAATGAGCTTGTAAGGAAAAATTCCACAGGTCCAGTCTACACAGAAGAGCTGTCTTTCAGCAATGGCACCAGGACTCATTATCTTCTGACATAAGGATTTCAGCAGCCCTAACTTTAATGACAGGATTCTCCTCACCTACCTATCTAACTTTACAAACAACTGCCAGGCACTCATCTTAATGTCTCCCCTGTTACAAAATGTGTCTGGTATCAACATGTTTTATTTACAGTTAGTTTCTTCCATCTGCAGTTTCAGAAACTCCATCCAACAGTCATAAAATATTTGTCATGAATCAATACTATACGTAGATGTGAAAGATGATAAACTTTTCTTACAGATCTTTCAATATTTTTAGAGCATTAGTCTTGATCCAAGTTATGACAATCAACATTACACTTTCACGTTTACCAATGTTTACATACAACCCCAAGTGCAAAGTCAGCCTTCAAAATAAGGCCTGATTGTATAACTAGCATCACTTCCACACAGAGAAATATTTTTCAGATTTTGCATAAAGATGAGCACCTGAGAGTTGCAAATAGGAAAAATACAAATACAAGTGCACTAAGCTCTTGCTTCTTCATAGAACCTCATCTTTCCCAAGGTCCTTCAATTACAGAACTTATTATAAGCTAATAACTGGACATAATGTTCCAATTCCCATTGTCTGGGACCAGCTGCAAATTAATCCTATTAACATGGTCACTTTGCTACACATGCAAAGTAAGTCTACTTCCAATCTGTAACATGTTTAATGGCTTACAGGCAAAAAAAATCCCCTTTTTAGGATGGCTTAATGTTCAAGTATACAAATAAATCTTCTTAATTAGAGCAAGGGATAAAGTCTAGTCTCCTGTAAAAGATTCCCACTGTTCTAAAATTTAAGCAGTAGGTGAATGTTTCAATGACTGTTTAAAGTAAAATTTAAACAATAGGTCTCCCAAGGAGACAAGGCATCAAATCCTCAAGCAAGAGTTTTCAACAAGAAAAATCATCACTTCCATGTACCATGTGGGAACATTGAGGGATACTGATATTTTATTTTAGTGCTTTCACAACACTTAGAACCAGGTTTTAAGGCAGAGAAATTGCTGTTGTGCAAATTTGGAAAGACAGATAACTAAGACACGGAAAGAATGCTTTTGTGGACAGTATTATTAACCTCCACTTTGTTCTTTTTCAACTGAAATGCTACCCTGGAGCTTGAAGCAACTCTAGCTCCAATTTTTTCCTATATCATGTAGAATTATGTCATTTGTGTGTACTCAATTATAATTTGTAATTATAAGTATAATATGCAAATATGTTGACTTCCATCTGGAAACTGTAGTTATCACATTTCAGAAGTCCAGACGCAGGACTTTTCCCTAGAAACCAAATTTCAACATGATCAGAAATTTGTTAGCAATTTGGCTCTTTTGTCTAAGTAGTACATACACCTCAGTTCCTTTAGCATCCTGGACAGATTTACTAGTCCAACCATACAATTCTTACAAATCAATCTCAACTTTCTGAAGAAAGCTGGCTGACGTACAGTATTTCAGTTTAAGTAAATACAGATAGCAAATTTAATAGCATTAAGACATCAAAATGCTATTACATAATTAAGCTGGTTATTTAAAGCACTTAAAACCTTTGCTAAGACATTCTCCCAGATACCCAAAAGAAGTCAAACTTGGAAACCTGTTTCATTTGAAATGTAAAACCTAAACTAGCCTAGTCTAAAAAATTAGATCAGCCATTTCATTTGCCTGCACACTGAACTATCACAGATAATATTCAGTGGACCTGACATGCAAAGGCCATGCCAGAACTATTGCATATACATTTCCACTAATACTTTTCATTAATTTAAGTGCCTAGTTATTACAACTGAGAAAAAATAACACCCATCCTGATAGTGTTATAGCAGGATGGGTTTGTAAAACATCCTCTCCCACAATCATATTTTTCACCTGTATTATACAGTCATTTCATTTTATTTAGTTCTTTGGCAATTCTACAACTATATATTTTACATTGAATTTATACAGATTTCCGTTTTAAAGTGCAGTTAACCAGTTAACAGTCATCCTCCTTATCTTTTTTTGGCTGTCTTTAAAATATGAAATACTTCAGATTTAATTCAAGACTGTACTTTAAAAGTAAGCAAAAAATCAAGAGACACACTAGATTACAAGAGGTCGGATTTCTGTCTGTCTACATTCATTTTTTCCACTTATAATATTTATTTTTGAAGCTGAATGTTCACATGTAGACACCATAATGAAAGGCAAAAGTTTCAGTCCTCTAATTTCTCATTTCAGTGAGAACCTCAAAAAGTATCATAAACCGAAAAAGTCACTATTTTGATAGTAGCCATGAAGTAAGATATACTTCCTTAAACATAATTTGCAAAGTAGTAAATCACATACTTTTGTACCTCCTTAGAATAATTTACATATGCAAAAAGGATTCTTTCTTCCCTATCTGGAGAGGAACTTCACTAATTCACAGCCATCAAACTAAATTTTAACAAGTTTTTTATTTACACCAAGCACAACAGATATCGGTTTATTAACATAATTCTCCTTTTCCCACTATCAACGGTGGCATTTTTACAAATTCAAAGCTAGGAAAAACATGCAAAATACCAACCACTCAAGGACATGCAGATACAACTCACAGGGTATATACATTCCACGGCTGAAACTGCTGACAGCTACCCCTAACTCCAGAGTATTGCAGCAATAGTTGATTCTTCTGATTCAGAGACAGGCATTTGCATTTGTTGTCCACCAAAACCAATAAGGCATTGAAAGTAGCCCCATATATTTAAACCTCTTCATATTAAAGGATGTAAAGTACACCAGCACAGCTTTGTAATCACTGCAATTGAAGCCAGAATCATTTTGGCTGTCACTAAGGTATATGAGAAGATCAGTTCACAACTTATTTCACACAAACATCCCAAAGCGCTGTATCAAGCGCTCGTCTCCCCAGAGTTGTACTTGAAAGTCACCCGCCAATTACAGAGTATCTCCAAATGTATATTAAATCATATTCTAATTCACAGAGAACGACTTTTCTAGTCAGAGTAGCATCACTGAAACAAAGAGCTAGCACTTTAAAACACATCTGACATGTCAGATGCAAAAGAGGTGTGGATCGTTTATTATCTGGAGTTATATAATTGCATAAGAAAATATGCTTTGTGGGGTTTTTTAAGATTTACTAAAGTGTACTGTTGGTTGCTTAATATTTTAGCTACGCAGCCAAAAGTTCCTAGGAAAGCACATCTGTTGTAGGCTCGCTTTTGAGAAGGTTCGCGCATATATAAGCAATAATCTATTTATTGTTCAGAAACAGGATAAAAGAAGAAAACCTTTTGGGGTTTTAAACTGACGCGCAGCCCGAGCAGAGCACAGCAGACCCAGTTGTTCTAACGCGACCATTCAACTCGGAATAAAACCTATAACTCGAGAAGCGAGCGATCGCAGAATAAAATCCGCGTGGAAGAGGGGAAAATGCGGGAAGGGATCCAGCGCACACTGCCTTCGGAGGGATGCGCTGCCCGACGGAGGGCGGGGAACACCGACAGCCTGAACACAAACAAACCCCACCAAGCGGTGCAAGGGAAGGGTGAGCCCTTCACTGAGCATCCAACCGGGAGCTCGAGCACAACAAACCGCTCCAGGCGGTGCAGAGGGAAGGGCCAACTCCCAGCTGAGCAGCCCCGGCGGCCGCCGTTCGGTCCGGCCCGTCCCCACCGCGGGACCCCGTCGTGCCCCGCCGCCCCTCACCTTGGTTGACGAGCCGTAGGGCGTGGGTGAAGGACGGGTCCAGCGAGTCCTTCTCCGCCATCAGCTCGGGCAGGTACTTCTCGTCCATGGCAGCGGCGGCCCGGAGCGGCAGCGGAGCCGGGGCGCCGGGAGCTCCCGCGGGGAAGGCGCAGGTCCGAGTCCCAAGCGGCGGTAAATCCTCGGAGGCAGCGCTTCCCCCTGGCCGCCTCCCGCCCGGGGCTGCGGGGACGCATCCAGAAGGAAGCGCCGCGAGCCGCCGGCCGGGAGCGGGGAGGGAAGGGGCGCGGGCCGGGGGACGCCCTCCCTCAGCGGGCAAGTGACAAATTCCTCTGCAGAGGCGCACAGGGAGGGACGGGGGAAGAGACGCACCGGGGAGCCGCTGACCCCGGCGGGACGGCCCCCCCCCGCTCACAATAACACAACAAAAAGCGGCGGGCGCGGTGCACAGACCCGCAGCACACACCCAGATCTCCGGCGGCGCTGCGCCGACTAAGCGGGTGAAACGTTGCGCCTCAGGCTTATATACCCTCGATGAGGCCACGCCCCTACCGTCCCGAAGCCCTGCCCCATCCACGCCCCGCCTTCCGGCTCCGCCCAATGGGCGGTGACAATTGAGCACCACCCACCGCCCCTCTTGCTCAATTGGCGACTCGTATTGGATAACGTCTGCTGTCAGTCAAGACGGGCCTCGGCTTCGGATTGGTGGGTGCTTCTGTTCCCGCCCCCCTGTGTCGGTGTGGGGCCGGCGCTGAGGGAGCGCTCGCAGAGCGGCTTCGTGCTGGCACTGGGGCCGGTGGCGGCTGCGGTCTGGCGATGACGCGGGGTGCAGACTCTTCAGAGGCTCCTCGGCCCCATAGCGGCCCCTCTCCTGAGGGGACAGCCCACGCCATCTGCTCCGACCCCACGAGCCCCCGCCGTGGCCACTCCCCGGGGGCCGCATGGTCCCTGAGAGCGGTCGGAGGGTTGGGACGGCGTCCCCCCCGGTCCATGTGAGGTGTCACGGAGAAAGACAAATTTGTGTTGAAAGGAGGAGCGAAAAGGCG
This sequence comes from Corapipo altera, assembly GCF_003945725.1. Classification (NCBI taxonomy): domain Eukaryota; kingdom Metazoa; phylum Chordata; class Aves; order Passeriformes; family Pipridae; genus Corapipo; species Corapipo altera. Next base: position 3,159,964 of record NW_020884892.1, read on the forward strand.
ATTTTAACTTGTTTGGGTTTTTTTTTTTTCCTCCCCTAAAGAGCGGTATTCTCTCTTTATGCGTCGTGTTGTATTTATGCCTCTAGTAACGCAAAACACTTCACAAACACCAGCCAGAAAATCTCATTCCCAATGAATTTCACCGACGTGCCTCTGGAACGGGGTTTGTGATTCAGCCTGTTTTAAAGCAGGAAAAAGAAACAAAGTTTAAAAGAACTTGCTAAAGCCTATTTTCCTGGGTTCTTTTCAGTGGATACACTTGGTGTATTAGATCATTATTCACTTTGATCTTTAGCTTTGAGGCTTTACTTGGCTTCCTTATTAGTCCTTAGGTGTTTCATCAATGACTTTCGGGTGACAAAAGCCCGGAGGAAGCCAGACCAGCTCCTCTCTTGTCACAGAGCACAAGGGCAGAGCAGAGGAAAATTACTAAATCACTGGAGCCAAACCCATAATGTGAAAGTAGCATTTTAAATCAACGTTTACTGGAAAAGCTGATAAGAAACTTGAAGTGATGAGCTAGAGTTAAAAGACCACTGAAAATGGTCTTATATCTGTGAATCGAATAACCACACGTTTAGTTTTGTGTTTCATGCAAGAAAGAGATCTGCAGTGTATCTTAGTGATATCCTTGCAAGATGGGGAGGAAAAAAAGCCCTGAAAAAGTAAGAAATCATGAGAAATGCTCATTCAAAGCTTTGAAGCAGAGTAAGGCTCCCTGCTCAGGATTACATGTGTTCTTTCACCCTGAAAAGAAACAAAAAAAAGGGACCATATTTTAAGGTGTCTTATTCCTTGCTGTATTTCACAGACTGGAATACCTCATAAAACAATGTCTGATATGTTACAACATGAAATATACTTTGATTTACATTCTCTCTACCACCATTCCAAATAAATCTTGACCCAGGATGAGCAGAAACAAATTTGCAAAGTTCTATTTAAAAAAATCCTCTTGCATCAAGCTTGACGGATACAACTAAAGCATACAAGCAGCTGGAAAAACTGAATTAAAATGAATGTGATTTTTTTTTTCAACCTTCCGTATACATCCTCTATATAAAAGTACTGAACTACAGCCATCTGTTGTGAAACAGGCAGGCACATACAACTCTGACACAGAGTAGGAGTGTAGTCCTTATTGAATGACCTGAAACAAAATAATCCCTCTCTTTACCAGTAAAGCCTAAATGTATTTAAAGTCCCACTAAAGCATGCAGGACCTCAGATAGAAAGGTAGCTATATTATTAGAAATTGTTTAAAACACAATGTACTTTTCTTGGAAAGAGTCATGTTCTCCCTGGTAACTGATTAAATAACATTTGGTGTTTCAAGAAACAACAGTATTTCTTCCCAAATTATACCAGTTCCCTCTGGCTTTCAATAGAGAAAGACTTACTGGAAGTCTGAAGACTTGTTTATCTCCGGGTGTTACGTCCCGCCCCAGGAAAAAGGGGGTGGAGGGGGGTAACCCAGGTTTTATCAATAATTCCTTTGGGGTGGATTAAAGCGAAACGACACTAAATAATCGGTGTTTGAAAACATATATTGACGAGATTTATTTTAACAATTCTGTATTAACAGGCATGCTAGCAGTTTGGGTGCTGTCATACAACAATGTGACACAGAGATAACGTTTGGGGAGGGAAAGAAAATGCATAGGGGAGAGAAAGGCAGGATAAGAGCAAGGCAGAGTAAGGGAAAGAAAAGCTGAGAGTGGACAGATGTATATAGTCACCGCCCACGGGGTCCAGCGATGCTTTCATGTCTGTCAGTTGAAGTGGTGGCCTTGATCTGCTGGGGGTGAAGGGGGGAAGCCCCCATACTCTAAGAAGTTATGAGTTATTATATTACGGGCCATGCCTCGAGCCTCCAACATCTCCTGGGTCTGTGCTGAGTTTTTTTTTGTGTCTCGCCCGGTTCCCGCCTTTAGGGAGGGAGGGGCCTGATTGCTCATCAGATGTATCAACAGTCAAAAGCCTGCGAGGTCGGCTTCTTGCCTTTTCAGGGCTTCACACCTTCAGCACTGGAGGGAGGGAGGGGCCCGACTGCTCATCAGAGGTATCATGCAAGTCAAAAGCCTGCAAAAGTCTCCTAGAATGCATAAATCATTAACCATTTCAGTCTCTGACACCGGGTCTATAATAATATAGGAATTATAAAATTATCCACATTGCACCTTGTTGTTCAAACTCAAACCTGCACGTAACAAGTGTAGGATATTGTTTCCTCCAGTAAAATTCACTCGGATGCAATAAAACAAGGGGAGGGCAGAAAGGATGGGAAGTTATGAGCCTTGGGCCATAGAAAAAAGCCCAGGATGTGGTTGGCTGCGAAAAGCTTGCTGAGCATGGCTCTTACTGTACAGGAAAGGCAGGAAACACCATCTTCTTGAGGATTGATTGCTTTCTTGCTACTGAAATCTATACAAAGCTTGAAAAGCAATTTGCTCAAGGAGCTGCCCCGTACATGTTAGCTTTAGTATTCATGAATATTGAAAAGCCATGAGTCCAAACTTCTAAAACTCGTGATGTAAATGTGTTTACTCTGTAACAGTAAAGTAAACAGGGATTCTTACACATCCCCTGTGCTGTTTAATGCATGTGGTAGTCTCAGGAAGTTAGTTTGGTAGGTGTACATCAGTCAGGAGCTATGTGAGACTAATATCCATTGCTTCTCATAAAGAAGCAGTTGTCTGACCTGACAGTGTGCCTGCCTGTCTATGAGCAAAAATTGTAGATGCCAAAATTAATACTCCTAGGTAATCGAAACATTAGGATGTGTTGGTACCTTCACCCTCAGGAGTGAGATTCACTTTCTTACTTCTTATACCAACAGGACATCAGGGGACTGTGTGTAAAGAGGCTGAAACTGAGCTGCATCCCCTCTCTCGGGTGTGTGTGTTCTGCACAAGCTACTGAAGTTACATTTTCTTTATTTGCTGGATTAACATAACAAGAAGTAATTTCACCATTAAGTCTTTGTTCCTAGTATTTGCTAAATGTTTGTCATTTCCATGGAATCAATGAAAGGTTTAGGTTGCAAGGGACCTTTAAAGGTCTACTCCAACTCTCTCCATGCAATGAGCAGGGACATCTTCAACCAGATCAGGTTGTTCAGAGCCCCTTCAAACCTGACCTTGAATGTTTGCAGGGATGGGGCATCTACAGCCTCTTTGGGCAACCTGTGCCAGTGTTTCACTATCCTTATTATAAAGAATGTATTCTTTATATCTAGTCTGAGTCTACTCTACTTAAAAAACATTACTCCTTTTCCTATTACAACAGGTCCTGCTAGAAAGTTTGTTCCCATCTTTCTTATATGATTCTGTGGTAGATTTTGCATGGCTCTAAGGTAGTTCTTGCCTCTGATTAACCCCTGGGTTCCTGATTTAAATCTTAGACCACAACGGACTGTTACAGAATCATTATTTATTTGAGACTTCAATCATTAAAATGCAGCCAACTGAAGACCTATAGAAGCAGGGACTATTTTGGGAAATAGTTTGTCACAAATACCACATCTAGTGAATATGTCCTTGATATGACTCACCACAGTTCTGATTAGCATGTTGCTAAGTAGGTGCTGGCTTCCTTAATATTCCTGTGTGTCACTTGCCAATTTCTGTTAGGTACAATGAAATTACCATTGCACTCCCTTCTGCAATATTCCTGTGGCCTTTTCTTTTTTTTTTTTTTTAACTTACGTGTGTGTTAAAGTATGAAAAAATAGGTGAGTAAACTGTCATATCAAGACATCCATCGTGAACTGTTTTCAGAAACTGTTTTCTAAAAATTTACAGCTTTCCTTTTTATACCTTTTGCCCCATAGTTCAAAGTTTAGGCTCTTTTCATAAGTAACCAAACTTATTATCGGCCAAGTTAAGGTTGCTTCTTTTAAAAGACTTGTTTTATTGTTTTAATATTTTGTTCATTCTTTCTCTACATTTTTTTCTAAGAGAAAAAAAGATTGCAGGACACAAGTATATTGTGTTAGGAAGAGCAAAGCAGAAAGAGAGGGGACTTTTCAACCAGAAGAGAAAGCTCAGGGAGCTCTTATTAATGTCTATAAATACCTAAAAGGAGGGTGCAAGGAAGATGGAGCCAGGCTCTTTTTAATGGTGCCCAGTGACAGGACAAGAGTCAATGGGGCACACACTGAAATACAGAGGGCTCCCCCTGAACACCAGGAACCACTTTTTTGCTGTAAGAATGACTAAGCACTGGCACAGGTTGCTCAGGGAGTTTGTGTAGCCTCTAATCCCTGGAGATATTCAAAAACCATCTGGACATGATCCTCCATAACAGGTGGTCCTGCTGGAGCAGGGAGGTTGGACCAGATGACCTTCAGACTTTCTGTCCAACCTCAAAGATTTGGTATGGTACAAAACATATGAAGAAAAATATGTTTTAAGGATTATGTGCCTAACTCAAGTTGTACATTTGCATTTTTTATATTGTAATATAGAGTCTACACTGAAAGAGCCAAAATTTTATCAAGATTTTTGTTGAATTTGAACTGATTAAGTTTAGTTTCTGTTGTTTCTGTGATGATCCCATATCTGTGATGGAAAAAAAAAAGATGTATGATATCCACAAGCACATACTATTCTGATAACCATAATTTCACATTAATGATGGGCCACTCTTCACTTTTCTTTCTTATGTATGGGTCTACAGTGTGTTTCCTTGAATGAGCTAAAATACCAAAGTAGAACGAGTACATGACTAAATCTTTTGTGTTATGGAAAACATCATCTGTGAAATCATTCAGACTGTGATCCCAATACCATCTTCATCCTTCCCTCCCCAGTTGCTCTAGATTTCTGCCAGTCATAGTCATCATCTTAGTTATGTTCTTCAGCTCTTGTAACAAGAAAATATTTTTACTTACTTTAAGCTCTAACTCTGGAGAGTTAGAAACATCTCTATTCCTAGACAGAACCAAAAATGATTAACAGCAGTTTTCCATCAAGTGGAATTTAGATTGCACGTCCTTGTACCTTTTGATTATGACATTAGTATTTTACCATAATCTGTTGTTGTTGTTTTGGTATAGTATCAATATTGGCTAATTCTAAAAAGTCTTTCTTGTGTATCATTGTACTTTCCTAAAATCTCAGTAGTCGTGATAAAAACCAGTTTCTTGAACTGCCATCTCTCAGAGAGCTGAAACACTGTGCCTGGCCTGAGCTCCTGGTATCCAGGTAGAACACAGTACATAGAATGTATGAAACCTATAGAGCAAAACCATTACATCATCTGTAGCAGGTAAATTTTATCTTTCCACCTTATTGTTCTTTTTAGGTCTTAAAAGCAAACACACTGTATCAGATCAGTCTCTCTAGTTTCTAGTGTAGTGATTGAGGCAATACATTGCAGTGAGCTCACCATCTTTATCATTATTTTCATGTATGCCATGATCTAAAGGGCTTTTTTCTTTTCTCTAGGCATTTTGCTAATATCAGTTGTAGGAGTGCACGTAGTACTGGGGCTGCATACACATATACCTTGGTATACGATGTGCCTGAAGGCATCTTGATGAACTTTATATTCTCTGTTCTGAAGTATTTAATGAGATTAAAAGGGTATTTTCTAATTTTGTTTTAAATAAGGTTCAATGATTTTACAGCTTCCTGTCCCAGTATTGGCTTTGTACAAGTATTTGTTAAAAATCTAGATTTTGTCATTTTCTGTTATATACTTGCTAATGCTCACTTCCTATAGTTGTAATGATGCAAAAGTTACTGACATTATCATGACAAAAAGGCTTTTTCTGGATATTCTTTTCCTCTTGTGTCATATTTGAATATAAATACTTCTTTACTACTCCTTTCTTGATCTTATACTGTAGCTATAAAAGATTGTTGTAGTATTGCTAAATTCCTCTGCTAGGAGCTTTTGCAAAATGGTATGCTCTTTAATTTCCTATTTTCCTGTGTAGTATGCTTATAAAAGTGGTTTGCTTTGTGCACTTTGTGACTGTCTTCCATAGTGCTGGGACAATCAACATGTATTACAAACCTTGATGCATCTGGTCCTCCCACATAGTTCTTTTATTGCTCTGAACGTGGGTGATGCCCAATCCAGTTTGTCCTTATCTTTGTTATACCTGTCTTCTTCCTGCTTTCACCTCTTTTAGCACATTGTGTTGTGTGCTAATGAATGTTCTCTTTTGTTCTTAGGACAGCTTTTTACAGTGTCAAATTGTTTGTTACTAATTTTTTTTCTCTTATATTCAATCCATTAAAAGCTTGTCTTTCACAGTCTGTCTTTCCTAACTACCAAGGCTTCATCAGGCATAACTTATCAGTTGTCTTAGTAAGACCTTGATGTGTCTCACAACATTTATCTTTGTATGGTGATGTTTTCTTTAAAAAGAAACAGAACTCAATTCAAAATGATAATCTGTGTTTTCCTAACTGCTTGTATGAATTTACTGGATACCTGAGTTTTGAAAATACATGTACCTTTTTCTTTGTTCCCTAGTGGAACCAGTGGCTGTGTAGAGTGAAGAATATTATCTATTCCAACCCTTAAGAAATCTGGTGCATTAATATCTTCTGTATACCACTATTTTCTGCAGTATTTCTTTTCTGATCTACCCATGGCCCATTTCTTTCATTATTCTGCATGAAAACTCTAGTTTCTTTTCTTTGATAATACATCAGAAAATAATATTGTTCAGACTGCTCAGGTCCTCAGAGAGTCAGAGTAAACTAAAGTTATTATATAATAGAGGCCATTTGGTGATGGTGGCTTATTGCATTTGCTTTTAAACAGAGCTAACTCAGACACAATAATAATGAAGCAGTCTTATAAAAAGCATTTATTAAGCTTCTCTTAAGAGGAAGGAGGGATAACAGTGAAATGTCCATTTTTCTTTTGGAAAAAAATATTGTGTTTAAAATACTGGAGGATAAGCCAGAACACACTTTATGAGAACTTTGCAGACTGTGGTGACACCAAAGTGCACACAAAAGTGATGATGATCTTAAATGACCTTCAAGAGTTAGTCTTCTGTTTAGGAATGGGACCATCCTCCTTCTGTGAAAGAGGAACTTGCCATGTAAGACAGCAAGACTCAGCTCCTGCTCAAAGCACAAAGGCAAATCAGTATATGAAACATGGATTTTATACATGCTCCCAACTCTTCCAGGAATATTTTTCTTATGTTGTGGCTTCGAAAACTGCCCACAGGACTCAAGGTGAGGCTGCACCGGCGCAGAGCAGAGCAGGACAATCACCTCCTTGTGTTCATCATTGTGCCTGATGAACACAATGAGAAATTACCTGATGAGGTAATTTCATGTCAGTAACACCTGATATTATTTTTAGGTTTTCTTTTATATCAGACGTGAGTTGATATTTAAAGTTCCTGCTCTACAATATGGCATTGCATTAGAACAGTAATCTGGAGTTAATCGTAATAATTATATATTTTATAAAAATTATATGAAATACATAGCCATGTATTTATTTCTTTATTCTGATAAACTAGTCTGGATGGAAGTATCAATTAAAATTGTTGCTCAGGATTCATGCTCCCATTAATTGCTTCACTGTCATGCATTGTTTATATGCTGAGTGCTCACAGCATCAGGGAGCATTATGTGGAGATAAGGGGAGAAAGAGTTATCACAACAGTTTTCACAACCCCTCATATTAGTTTTGCAGTTATAAGGTGGTGTCTTGTCAGTTGTCTTGCAGCATCCTCCACTGTGTTAAGAGTGTTTAAAGAAGTTAGATAATTTCGAAATTTCACCTTAAGAGATGAAAATCAGTTTTCACCTGCCCTGTTAAAAAAGCAAGCAAACAAACAAACCCAGAAGGACAGGTTATAATTTCAAAGAGTATGTGTAACAAGAAAAAAAATCTACGAAAATATTAAATATGGAGCACTAATAAATCCCAAGGGAAAGTGGAATACGTTATGAACATCTTATATTAGGAGGTTGGCTTTTGAGGCTTAAAGAGCAAATCTGGAGGTCATCTCAGATTTGTGAGATTCTAAATGTGGGATCAGCAGAATAGAGCACTGTAAGAAGAGTTGGGAGAACTGTTGCTTTTGGGGATGTTAAAGGAAATGTGGCTGTGAGAAGAGAAAGATGAGTCACTGGGAAAAAAATAAACCAAAACTAAATCAAAAAACCACCTGTTTCTATAACGTATGCCTGAGAATTCGGTCAGTGATACTGATCTGATTTCAGATTTTTAATTTAGAACTCAATTGGGGAACAATACTCCTGGACCATACATTCACAAGTATTGCAGCACTTTGTTCCATGTATTAAGTTTTAGCAAAATGAGGGAAAGTAAGAAACAGGATTGTCTCATTATAGCAGGACTGTTTCATTTTAGATCAGTGTATAACGTGAAATGTTATAGCAAAAATATTTCTTTACTGTTAGAAGATTTTCATTAAATATAATGTCCCTCCTTCACCCAATTATTTTGCTTAGTAACTTGGGATACTGACTTAATATAGTTCTGTGACTTACATTGAGAGATATATTTTTGTCAAAAATAAGTTACTAAAAATCAATAGTTTGAAATTTATTCATGCAGTGCCTTACTTTGGCAGTGAAAGCCACAAATGGAAGTTCAGGTAAGAAGTGCTTAGTAAGGCTTAAAATTATCCAAGCACATACTTCCTTAAAAATAATACATCAATAGTCTAATATCTCAATTCTGGGACTTATTCAAAGGCGTCTAGATAGTTTATTATCTTTTTTTTAAGTAGTGGAGGATTAGAACATAATACTTCCCAAGGAAACCACTTTTGTTTTGTTAAGGAAACTGTTAAGTTTTATTGACTTTTGAAGAGTTTTACCTCTTATAGAGTTCAAGTAAAAATGCAGTGCTTGAAAAGTAGGATATGAATGGGTGTTTTAAATTACCTTGAGAAGCTAATGATATCTTTATAGCATTAGTAGTTAGTAATTGATGCCTTCATCCTAAAATCTCAACTTTACTGCTGCAGCAAGTCCCGAAAATTAGCATAACAATCCTAAAGAACAAATGGATCCTGCACTGCAAGTTTCTCAGCTACTGATTTTTTCATTCATTACCGTGATTTTTTCTTGTTGGTGTTTTGCCACAGATCTTTTGTTCCCCTGATACAATATGCAGTTAAAATTATCTCATTTTGGATTTGTTTTTCAATAAACAGAATGTGTTACACAAATGTGCCATATTCTTGGTTGTATTATAAAACAAATACAATGTTCTAAATGACACAAATAATTAGATTTTTAATATCCATTATTGTGTTGGGTTTTTTTAATTCCTCATTGCCTATATTATAGCTATAAGGATAATAACATGATCTCCTATTCTATATTGCATTAGATTTCCATAGCAAGATTAGGAAGCAATCCTAAAAATATCCAATCCTAAGTATAACCAGATACATTTCTGTTTCTTTTTTTTATAGCACATAAATAGAACAGCTATAATTTTTTACTAGAAACAGATCTAATTTAGTAAAAACACTTCAGGTAGGCTGGGACAAATTAAAGTATAAAAGTGGGAATGTGTGAAAGAAACATTTGCTTTCATTTCAAGATTTATGGTATTTAGCTACAGCAGCGTTAAAGTCTGGCTGGTTTTTCATAAGGAAGAAAATATAAATATTCAGATTTCCTTAACACAACAGGCCAGTGGTCAACTGCAGCTTGATAAAAGATTGCTTTGGCTCATGCTGCTGTCCTCTACGTGCAGGGAAAATATCAACATGATTTTCTTTTCTGGACGGCACAGTCTTACAGTGAGCTGCATGATACATAACCAAAGAAAAGGAGAGTGGAACAGACCCCACAAGGTCATCTAATCCAACAGTTTGCCTAAGGAAAGAATCCAGGGAACACTTATATCTGCTGAACTGTCTTGCCAAAAATTGGATACAGTGCCCCCAGTAATGGCCTTTTCTTATACCTTTAGACATCTCCTTTGATGTAAAGCATTATGGGATGCAAGTGCACCCAGGAGAGAGCTCACTGTAGGACTTGAGCTTTTTCCCTGAAGCCTTAAGACAACATATATAAAGTTTATCCCTCTTGTTCAGGTTATAGAGGTTGATCTTAAGCATCCTGTATCTTATTTGTTAATACTCACCCCGCCTATAGGATGTGAATAGCTATGTGATGTTTTTCAAATCTAAGTCCCTATAGAAGTGCCTGGTAGCCCTTTCTTATATTAAACAAATGATAAAAGCCTAATTTTACCCCCCTCCCCATATTACCCCTCACTATATATGGGAAATATTTTCTGTAGTAGTATTATGATTAAAGTCTGCTAAATCCTTTAGACCTAAACCACTGATCCAGTCTGAGGCTAAGTTTGGCAAGGGGGTCCACTCTGAACTTTGTGAATCAACGTGAGTGTCTCTGTTATCCCTTTGCATCCCTTACTTTTTTCGCTACTTATCCTTTTGTGATCCTGGTCTCAGCAAAAATCATTGTAGGTTACTTTTTAATCATTTTTCCTTTGTGTGCTTTATCTATATAGTAAGTAGTAGAGTGAACCTTGCCATCAAACTTGGTTGTGCTGTAGCAAATTTATATTAAACCTGTTTTTGCTGGTGATTCCTTAAGCAACCTAAACCACTCATTCGTGGCAGCAGCATGAATGCTTTTCCTTGTTTACATTGAGCTCTTAACTTCCATTTTCTTTTGAGGTTTTGTTTGGTTTGGTTTGGGTTTTTTTATATAAGAAAAGAAACCCACACATCATTTTGTACTGATAACTTTTATCCAGATCTGCTGACACAATGGGATTCTTTCCTAGAATAATTTCCAACCTGATTTAAAAAAGAGCCATCAACATCCACCTTTAAAAACCACAAAACCCTGAAACCTCACACACAGCTAGTGCTATTTGTAACATGTTTCTTTATCCAAGTTGAGAAAAAAGCAGCCCTGAAATTCTGAATCCATTTCTGATCCCTCTGTCTTAGAACCAACCCAGCAAAAAGGGGATTGGCTCCAATATTAGAAATTTTGAAACAAATAGAAGTTAACATGCATTAAAAGTATGAAAAACCATATTATCTCATATTAACAAATCCTTTGTGGGTTTTAAACATTTTTAAGGCCCCCAAAATCGAAGCTCACTATATGGCCCTAGATGTTTCCTGTGCCACATGTCATTTAACACTTCCTGGGATAAGAAAATTCTTAGGAATTTTATTTTCATTTTTTAAATTTTGTTATGAAGAAATTAGTTATACTATAAAACATTATACAGATACAACAGTAGAGTAAGTTGAGACAAGATAAGGTCCCTTTAAAAACCTAATCTTTTGTCTTTGTTTACAAATACCTGCAAATCCTGAACTGAGAACAACGCTACAATACCAGCTGTAGTGGCTGATTCAACTGGGTCTTTAAATCCATTCTCTGACAAATGTTCAGGGAGAAAGTTTTCCCTCTTATATGGATCTTGAGAGATATTGAAAAATAACTGCTTTGCAAAACACTCTGGGAAATGTAGTTCTACTGCAAATTGTTATTTTGCTGACTAAACTTTATTAACGCACTGAGTAAAACGGGATGAAGAGCTGATAGTGTTTGATAAAACCACATCTTATAGTTAAAGAGACCATGGCACTAGCAAGAGAGTGTTAGAGCAGAACAAGGGGCCATAACCTTGTTTGGGCTACATTTGGTCTGAGTTATCTGGTGGGTTTAGAGGCTGTGTTTTGGTTTCTTTCTGCAAAGAAGACATGTTTTTTATGAACATAATGTAGGACAGTTTGGTTTGAGTTTCATTATTTCCTATTATTTCATTATTTCCTATTATGAGTCTGAAAGCAACATACAATAAATCATCTGTTGAACTCTGTTAAGAGGGTGGGTTTGGGTTTTTTGCTTTTTTTTGTTTGTGTTTTCTTGCTTTTTCTTTTTCCTTTTTTTTTTTTTTTTTTTTTAGTCGTACTACTTTTATTACATTATTTCAATATTCAGTGGGGTGACACAGCTTTTGTTTTCTGTTGCCTGCAGGATGTAGTTTTAAATGGGGTCACCAGAACTGTGTGACACTTTTTTTAGAAATTCTCAGGGAATTTTTTCTGCTGTCATTCTGAATCCGCCAGTGGATGTTGACTTAAATCAAAACACTGATTTCTAAACTTGACTTTCCATGAACTGTGTCTGAGCCACAAAAATGTATAGCTTATACTTCACATATGAAAAACAATTACCTCTTGCTAAGATCTTAACACAGCTTTAAGGTGAAGGAGGGAGAATAGAGAGTGAGTTAGAGTTGCTGAAAATAATAACTGAGGTTCTGGCTTCTTTGTTTAAATTTTTAAATTATTGTCTGTCAGTAATGGTGGGCAGTGATTCAGGACTGAGCTCTCGTTCATTATAAGGGTGATACAGTATTCACCTGGGAGGGAGGCGGGTACCAAACATGTCTAATGTGACGTGACAAACCTGGAATAGCACACCTGGCCTCCAGCTACTGCTGCAGATGGATGTGGGCCACCTACAGATCTTGTGCTGTAACATCTCTTCCTGTATAATATATTTCATATATATATATTCCCTAAGATATATGTATATATACCTTAGAACTTAGTAGCACTAGATACTTGTGGTTAGGCAACTGAATTATACCTTCCCCATCCATGGAGGATTTCTTTCTAACTTGTGGAAAGGTCCTGAAAGATACCATCTACTTTTACAGACAAAAATGCTTGGAATGACTGGTATTTCTCATCCTGGTTAAGGATTCAAATATATTGACTTCAGACCAAATTTATTCTTTGTAAATGATTGAGTTGTATACAATGGCAACATGCTGTTTCCTTGATGTTAACCCCAAAGAAATCTATCATAAGCTGATTTGTTTTCACAGACTAAATTTACTTTGTAAGGATAGTGATTATTAATACGTTGTAAAAATGTAAATACGTGCTCCTCTGTGGCTTAACTATATTTTTTTCAGTAGGAATTGAAGCTCCTCACCAAACTTTTCATGTCTTGACAATATTTAATAACTTTATAGTGCTTAAGTAACCTCTTTAATACAAACTAGGATGAGAGCAGATGAAAATGAGTACCAACATAACTGGTAATAGCTATGACTTCATTGAGCCAAAGGTTGTGCAGGTGTTTAACTTCAAACATACCTAGAGACCTCTTATGATGGACTTTAATGAGTACATTTATAATGGGAACAGAGGGCCACAGAACCCTTAGCTGAAACGAACCTTCTGCATCTTCCTACTTTTTCAGGATTATGTAAGTCTGTGGAGTGCTATCTGAGCTTATCTGCTCAGGTATTTTCTATGGCAGTACTTCAGTTAAGTAGGACTCCTTCAGTACAAACAGCTTGGAGTAAAATTGTCTCACACCAGCATTGAAGACAGATGGATAAAGGACTGCAGTGATTTTTCACAATGGTTGTTTTTTAAGTGTTTAGTCCCAAGAAATGGAAGCCAAAGCCTACCATATGCTTTCCTGCAATGCTGTGGGGAGAACAAGTTCCCCTGGGTAGACAATCCAAAGACCCTCAGATTCACTAGGGCACTGCTAGTGCCTCAGCAGTTTCCAGTGGAAAACTCTGAGCATGGGAGAAGTCCATTTTTTGTGCGCTCTCTGCAATTTAGTCTCCACAGTCAGTTCTGCGAAGGAGATGCTACATGGACTCCTCAGAGTCCAGAGTCAAAACCACTTATGAGGGAAGATGGCTAGCCTGAAAAATGGAAAAAAATCTTGTGCTAAAAGCATTGTGATGCCCTCTTTGTGCAAAATAACCTGCTGAGTTTAACTCTTAATCAGAAATGCTTTACCACTGGTGTCTAATGGCTTGACTTAGGAGCGTGGAGTCCTGGAGTCTTGACTTGCCCTCAAGATTATTTCTTGTTTAAATCCATTCTCTATTGAATGTAAAACATGTAGATACATTCAAAGCATTTGCCTATGTTAAAAAGGAGGAAAACTTAATATGGCAAGAAGAGAATGGACGTGAAAGAGCGAATTGCTGACTACAGAGGAAAATCTTCTCAAAGCATACAAGTTAGTTCTCAACAGTTTCTGGGTAAATACTGCAACTACTGGGATAATATGATGCCAGATACTGCTGCAGCTTGGTTTTTATAAAGAAAAAAGCTTCAAGTGTATTTTAGCATCATATGTTCTTTTGAATATATGTCCCAACTGCTCTCAGAAAACATCTTCCAGACTGGGTGTCTGAGTGTCAGCCATTGCTCTACATATTTTCTGGATCCTGACACAGCTCATTCTTTGGGCTATCAGGGGAAAAAGGCAGAATTATGTCTGTTTGAAAAAAAAAATTGCCATGTCCGTGTACAGAATGGAGTTACTACAAAAAACATCCTCAGGTTGTTTTTTTGTATGCACTTTTCATTTTAATTGTGCATGACTATTCCTAAATCCTACAGCTAATTTAGTTATAAAATTAACTTGAACAGCCAGAGAATCCATTTTCAAAGTATATAAGGGATGTAAAAAAAACTCACAATCAATCCTGCAGGAATGTAAACTTTCCTATTCCATTTGCTCTGCAGATGGAAAGATGCAGAGAGGCAGCAACTTACAATATATCTCAGCATCTCCAACTTAATAATGTTTGGGTTTCGGGTTTTTTTGAGGGGGAGATAAGATGTTGGGGTTGAGATAAGCATATGTATTGATAAAACCCACATAAATAAACAGGAAAAGCATTTACAGAGAAGTCCTCAGAGCCCTGTTTGTTACAACAGAAATTCCACAGCATCCAAACTGACGAGAAACAATCTGTGTGCATAATTCATTTTATTTGAGGAAAGACGTGAGGAAAAAGAAATGTATTGAAGAGTACTTTTGGTTTTGTTAAACTAAGGGAACCCCTTGGGATACCTTCTCTCATTTATCAGTTCCCTTTGAGAAGCAAGCTCAACGTCTATGTGCATTTCTAGTGTCTCCAGAACAACAGAATATCATCACCTTAGGGCTTAGGAACAGCTATATTGTGTCTTCCTTCCTCAGTTACAAATACTCATCTGCATGATTTATAGTACATAACTAGGTGCACGGTCTATTTATATATTGTAGCTTTTTGGTTTTGTTTTACCCTTTTCCATAAAAAAGTGTATAAATCCAGTAACTCTCCAAAGAGTAAATTTTAAAACAAATGCCTTCCAAACCTTTTAGCTCTACAGCTCCTACATTATCAAAGTGGAAAAAATGGACAGCAATTTCCAGATAATAAAGGTAAGTAAGTGCATATTTTCTTAACTTATTTTTATCTTAAAAAAAAAAATCTATTTCTCTACATTGGTAAAAACAAACAAAGCTTGAGTTAGTTTTAAGGTAATTTTCAAGACTTGTACATCTGATTTAGTTTTCATTGTTGTGAATCAAACCCAAAATTTCACTCACTGGCAGTTAAATAGATCGGGGCAAATACTGTCATTCCTTTTTCTGAAAAAAAAAAAAAAAAACTATAAAAAATGAGGAGTATAATTAATTATAGATGAAAGATTCTGCCAGGTCATGACATTGTACAGAATGTTACTAAGTTTTTAATTAGGATGACTGTTCTGTTCAGCTGCAAGAGGATTGCAGTTCACAACCCACCAAGAGTCATTTATAGGTTTCCACTCCTACCAACTTGTAGAAACAATACTACCCTTTAGGGAAAAAGAAAAAGAACACAGAACAAAGAAACTTCAGTCCTGTACAAATTAATCTTCCAAATGATTAAGGTAGTGAGTTTCATTTGGTCGAATTTCAGATTTTCTGGAACTGTCTGTCCTGCATGTCTTAATTTGTAGTAACAACATTGGAAATATAATCTACTAAATACTCTCTGATGAGGTACTGGGTGCAGGTGGTTCAAGAAGCCTGTAACCCCAGAAGGCTGAGGCTAAATGAACAACTAAGTTGCTTAATAAAACCAGTGAAACTATTTCCTACCTACAGGTGACTTCTGACATCAAGGCTGGAAATGGCAACTTTTAAAATGAACTTTGTCTATAATATTGTTAACTCTCATTAACACAGTGATGAAAAAACACACACAGATTCCCTAAGTGGACCTGGGGACTCAGCACAGTCAGCAGTGTGGGGCCAGAGCTGCTTTGTAATCACTGTCTGTGAGTCACAGGAATAGAACTAAACTGAATAGAATATTTCAGCTGGGAGGGACCTACAACAACCATCCAATCCAACTGCCTGACCTATTCAGGGCTGACCAGTAGTTAAAGTGTGTTGTTAAAGGCATTTTCCAAATGCCTCTTTAAGGCTGACAGGCTTGGGGCATCAACTAGGAAGCCTGTTTCAGTGTTTGACCATCCTTTTGGTAAAGAAATGCTTCCTAATGTCCGGTCTAAACCTCCTAGGCATAGTTTTGAACCATTCCCACATGTCCTATCACTGGATCCCAGGGGAAAGAGCTCAGCACCTCTTTCTCCCCTTCCCTTCCTCAGGAAGCTGTAGAGAGCAACAAGGTCACCACTCAGCCACCCTTTCTCAAATTAGACAAACCCAGATCCCTCAGCTGTTCCTCACAACACATGCCTTCCAGCCCTGCCACCAGCTTTGTTTCCCTCCTTGGGATGCACTCAAGGGCCTTCACATACCTCTTAACTGGTGGGTCCCAGCACTGCACAGACGGATCCAGGTGAGGCCACACCACCAGTGAACACAATGGGATAATCACCTCTTTTTCCTGGATGATGGTGCTGTGTTTGATGCACCCCAGGATGGTGTTCATTCTCAGGGCTGCCAGAGCACACTCACTGCTGGCTCCTGGTGAGCTCCTGCCCAACGAGCACCCCCAATTCCCCATCTGCAGGACAGATCTCTAGCCCCTCCTTTCACAGTTTAGACTTGTGCCAGGAATTACTCTGTCCTCGGTGCAGAATCCATCATTTGAGCTTTTTTAAATTTCATCCCATTAATCATAGCCCAATTCTCTAATCTGTCTAGAGCCCTCTGAAAAGGCCTCCTGTCTCTCAAAAAACCCACACTTCCCATTTTGGTACCATAAACAAACTGTCTAATGGTACACCCAACTCCTGCATCCAGATTGTTGATAAATATATTGAGCAGGACTGGCCCTAGGATTGAACCCAGAGGAACACAGCTGGTGACTGATCACCAGCCAGATTCACTACAACTCTTTGAGCTCTGCCCTTCAGCCAGTTCTTCACCCAGTGCACCATGTACCCACACATCCCACAGTTGGACCACTTGTCCAGAAGATGTTGTGAGGAACAGTATGCAAAGCCTTACTAACACCCAGAAAAACTGCATCCACCACCTTCACCTCACCCACTTGAAGGGTGACTCTAAAATAGAAGAGTATCAAATGAATTAAACACAACTTTCCTTCTGTGAACCCACATTGACAGTACCTGAGGACTGAGTTTTCTGTTAAATGCCTTTCAACAGAACCCAGTATAATCTTCTCCACAATTTTGCTAGGAACTAAGGTTAGACAAACAGGTCTGTAGTTGCCTGGATCTTCCCTCACACCATTTTTGTACATTGGAATAACAAAACTGATTAGCACTTGAGGACTCCTAAGCCTCAAAAGCAGATTCCCAACGTAGTCTGCTAAATAGCTCCCTAAATAGCTTAAAGTTTGCTCTCCTGTAGTCCAGAGTAGCAATTCTGCTTGCTGTCTTTTTTTCCCCATTGCACTGAAAATTTTAAACACAACCATGTTATGATCTCTGTGGCCAAGACAGCTACCTCCCATCACATCCCCCATGAATCCTCCTCTATTCACAAACAGCAAGTCTAGGAGGCATCTTTCCTAGTTGGCTCACTGAGTACCTGTGACAAGAAGTTATCTCCTACAAACTTGAAGAATTTTCAAGACCTGTTTTTCACAGTACTGTGATATTCCTGGTTATGTCTGGGAAGTTGAAATCTCCCATAAAGACAAGTGGGTCTGAATAACTTGACTTTATAATTTCACAAGTGCTTTTTATAATAGAATCAGAGAATTATGAAGGTTGGAAAAGACTTCTGAGATCATTGAGTCCAACCATTAACCCAGCACTGCCAGGTCCACTACTAAACCATGTCCCCAGGTGCCACGTCTACATGTTTTTTTTAAGACCTCCTGGGATGATTATTCCACCATTTCCTTGGGAAGCCTGTTCCCATACCTGACCACTCTTTCAGTGAATAAATTTTTGTACTTTTCATTTTTTCCTCTCTCTCTAGGAAGAGAGGAGAACTAAATGTTTGATGTTTGTTTCCTTTGTCCAGCAATAAGAAGTAAATAAATACTTCCTGAAGCTTCTGGGTGTCTTTTGTCAGAGGCATGTAATCTCTGCTTATCCAGCTTGCTGCATTTTTGTAGAGGATAGCTCTAAGGACCTCTGTAAAGTGTTTTATGTGAGCCTTATTACAACAGTATTGAAGTCCATGGCAGTCATAAATTGAATTATCTGTACAATACTGTGATAATTAGAGAATTAATCTTTTGGAGATGAAGATCCAAAGCACAGAAAATTGTCCAGAGATAAGCTATGAGAGAGTAGCAATTAGATTTCAGCCAACACTTCACACAGCAAACCACCTTCTTCTGGTGTCCTTCGTGATCTGACCTGGGCTAACTCTGCAATGTTGGTGCACAGCAGAGGGCAAGCCAGGTATGAAACCAAAACTATTTTGTGTCATTGACCCTGTTTTCTGCTAATAACCATCATCTCAGATGACACACTCTCACAAGAGCACAGCTATCAAGGCTGGAGTGTAGCTTTGAGTAGAAGCAAACTTAAGCCAGTCGACATCTGATATTCCCATGGATTAACCTGCTAGACTCACTTTAACATTAAACCTCTACACTAAGGAGGAGTTTCAAAGGAGATCTCTGTTGTGTTTGTGTCAATGTATTGTGTGTGGTGAAATCAATAATTCAAGGTATAATGTGCCTTAAAATTGTTCACTTTGGGTTTTTGCATGTGAGTATTTCTATACTTTATGCTATAAGCAGATCTTTCTGGGTAAAGTGTTGGGCAGTCAAGGGAGATGATATCACATTTGTCAATAATTAAAGGTGTGTGTGTTTCTATCTTCAGGTGAAAAAGGGCAAATATCTTGCATATGAAATATTATGTGTAACAGCAGAAAAGGAAAATGAATCAGCTGAATCAGCTGAATCAGCTGAATCAGCTTCAGGAATTAAACTCTTGTCCACATGGATCAAGAGAGATCATAAAACATTTTAAAAGGCATTTTCCCTATACTATTTTCATTATAAAATAAGAAAAGTCCTAAATAATGTTTTATTTTTCCAGATTATGGCAACCTTTAAAAATATGGTAAATGCATAAGACCAGAATACTAAGTAAACCCTTCACTGACTGTGATACATATAAGTGAAAGTCAAAGCTTTTTATGAAGTTCCTTCAGAATCCTGGAATGCAGAATTGAAAAAGACATACCATATTCTTTAAATTGCCAAAGAATTATTAATTACATGAAAAATAAGGTTTTACTTAGTTGCACCTGGAACAAAAAAGAAGTTGCATTTTGTGGACTTTTATTCTGATGGGAGGCAGTATAAGAACCGGATGCCTCAGGCTTCTGTGGTTTCTCATTTTTCATCTCTGCTGCACATAGCTTTGTTTTTTTCTTGTGAGATTATAATCAAAAGGGTTGATAGAGTAGATGATTAATAAAACAAAATATTAAGGGTTTTTTTAACTGCAATGAAATTAATATTATCATCACTTTCAGTTTTCTCTTTTTCATAACAATTTGCAGTTTCGAAATGTAAGTATTCATTATGTAGACATTCCTTAATTTTTAATTTACGAAGAAGGTCTTTCATAATCCATTAAAATTTTGGTTTGTTCATTATAGCCCTCTTGTTTATTACACCACGATTGCTCAGGATAAAGTTAGATGATGCCTTATAATAAAACAAAGCAAAACAAAAAAATCAAACCACAACCACTTTAGTCTCTAGTAACTAGGAAAACTCGCACATCACTCTTACTCTAAACACTTTCAGCACTATTCAAGGTAGGTAAAAACGCACCAGCCTCTAAATACCTGTATTTTCTGTATCTTGCTCATAAGTTGACCTGCACACAAGGTTGTTTTGCTGATGGTCAAAGACCTGCTGCAGCAGGAGAGGCTTTGATCGTGCACTTCCTAAGTGGCAATAGTGCCTCCCGGTGGCTTCCTCTCTCATTCATTCCTGATGCCTTTAAATTTTACAGCTGTTTTTTGGCTGAAATAAATCATCTTGTTTCTTTTGTATTTTGAATGTTAAATGTGCACAAGCCCACTCCTTTTTTTGTATACAATAAGATGTAGCCACATCCATATATGCATGTGCAGGATGCTTTTTTCTGACTTTTTTATATGATTATTCTGCTACAACTGCAGTAATTGAGATTCTGACTGAAAACCCCAACACATTGTTTTATTCTTATTCTTCCATGGAAAGATTTTTTAGGAAGATCCTTAAGTCAAATTTGGGTCCAGAGCAATTCCTTTTGCAGCATCCTGAGCAATCTGATTGCTGGCAACTTCTCACCATTTTGCAGAAATGATATAATGAGTCTGTATCCTTTAACTTAATTATATACATTCAGTTTTTATGTTGTTTATGGCTTTCCAAGAACAGACAGATCCACTTGACCTGTCTGCACAAAGCCTACTGAATGCCTCAGCCCTGGGAGAGATGACTCACAGAAAGTTGCTGTGAAAAGAAAGGCTATGGAGGCAAGCTGTATGCATTCAAACCATGGTGTATAATGAATTGAGGTAGATATGCTTTTTTTTCCTTATATTTTATTCAATTATATGTGAATTACAAAGCCTAATTAAATGTCTGTTTTACTGACTGTACAACAATTCCCTTTTTTTGAAGGTGAAATAAAATGAGACTTATTTCTTAATTTTTATAATAATACATTTTTATGTTAATATTTTAGTTTTCTGTTGAAATGACAGTGTATTCAGTTTTGAGGTTGCTTTATGGGGTTTGGGATTTTTTTTCCTCACCTTAGTACTGTACTTAGGATCTTATATGACCATGGGAAAGTAGCTGCTTGGATACTCCAGGCCCTGCAAAAGTTACAGGCAACATTTTCTTTTGAAATAGTTACCGATTTTAGGTAACCATTTTAAGTCTAAAATACATGGCTGTCATGCATCCATACATTTTTGACTGCATCTTCTTTTTCCGAGTGGAATTCTGTCCAGAAAAAAAAAAAAAGGTGAATATAACCAAGCCTCCTTGTCCTCTATTTAGCAGAGAATTGCAGAGGTGAGTAGAGATGTAGGTTGGTCAGCATGTCTCAGGTTGGGTTTCAGAAACTGAAGAGCCCCAAATTGCTGGTGGCTTTTGTCCCTTTGACTCATGACATCAACTGGTAATTATGGATTTAGACTTAGCTTTAAAGACAGGAAACAAATGTGAAGTAGTGTGAATCTGTATCAGCAGCAGTTTCAGAGGCAGATAAGAATCACTGACATAGGAATGTAGGAATCCTGAACTGTTTGCAGTGTTTTGGCCTCACAGAGAGTGCAGATGTCAATTTGCTGAAGCTGTGGGGTAGTTCAGCTGGATACAGGGTCATTCTGACCTCTCTATGTCAATAGGTGTGCATGCATCTATACTGTGCAATAAAGGTGTGTTAATACTGCTATGGGAGTTGTTGCATTTTCTTTCACTGGAACACTCCCCAGTGGCAGCTTTGCCATGGTGTTAAATACCTATTGTTATATAATGATATTTATTTTGCGTTCTTAAATGGATTAAGGACATAAAGCTATCAGAGAGTGTCCAAAGGAGGTGTACAAAGACAGTGCAGGGCCTTGAGGGGAAGCCATACAAGCAGTGACTGAAGTCACTTGGTCTGTTCAGCCTGGAGGAGGCTGAGGGGAGACCTCAGTCTACAACTTCCTTGTGAGGACCAGTGGAGGGGCAGGTGACCAATGATAGGACCCAGGAATGTCCTGAAGTTGTGTCAGGGAACATTTAGGCTGGATATTAGGAAAAGGTTTTTCCCCCAGAGGGTGGTTGAGCAATGGAACAGGCTCCCAAGGGAAGTGGTCACAGCACCAAGCCTGACAGAGTTCAAGAAGCGTTTGGACAATACTCGCAGGCACATGGTGAGACTATTGGGATGGTCCTGTGGAGGCCCAGGAGTTGGAATCAATGATCCTTGTGGGTCCCTTCCAACTCAGGATATTCTATAATTCTCTGGTATGAGTTCCTGCCTCAGGGTCTGATTTTCACCTCTGTTCCGTACTCGGTGTCTTGGTGTGGGCCTTCAGTCGCCTTAGGTTGAAAAGGCTTCCATCAGTATGGTATCGAATGTAAATACCATCCTGATCATCGAGGTCTGCTGTGGCCCTTTGGAGCATCATGCTGAAAAAGACTGTGAATAGGGTTGGAGCGAGAACACAGCCTTGTTTCACACCTTTTTTTATTAGAAAGGGCTCAGAAAGTGCATTGCCATATCCGACTTGGCCGTACTGATCCTCATGGAGTGAGATGATCATTTTAAGGAATTTAGGGGGACAACCTAAACATTCCAAAATCTGCCACAGACCTTTTCTGCTCACAGTGTCTATCTCATATTGGCCTTGTAAGTCACCAACATGCCTGTAACAAACGTGGATAGTGCCTTCCTAAATCTTCGTTTGCGAAACCTAGCCATGAAAGTACTCGGTGTGCGCCGTGTTTGGGCAATGGTTGTGTGAAATATGACAATTAAACCTGGTTTTTCCAAGTCCACATTGCCAAAAAAGAGGAAGAGAGAGTCAAATTCGTCTTAAGACAGGTAATCCAAGCAATTAGACCCCAAACTGAATCCAACAAGCCAGCTTGGATGGGGCTCTAAGCAATCTGATATAGTGGGTGGCATCCCGGCCTATGACAGAGGGGTTGGAATTAAATGATCTTTAAGGTCCCTTCTAACCCAAACCATTCAATAATTCTATGATTCGCTAATGTTTTTATGTACTATCGAAGCAATATTTACCCCCAAAAAACCCAACTTTCATGTCCACCAGTCTCTTTCTACATCTTTATTTCTGTGGTTTCCCATTGCCTCATTTGCTGTCATAGGTTTGCTCGCATTTGTACTCGACAAGCAGATTTCCTTGCTAGTCGAGTTCCTTGTGAGAGCAGAGGCAATCCTTGTCATGTAGCAGCTTTTTCTTTGTTAGACACTTTGTCTCTCTTGCACATTCAATTCACTAGTGCCCTGCAGAAAAGAACATATTGCTTGACATAATAGCGCTGTTTAATAAGTGGTTAAATCTTTCTGTGTTCCTGATATCTTGGCTTTGAGCAAGATGGAAGGAGGATATTAAAAGCTTTCAGTTACAGATGTGTGCTGGAAGGACAAACTTGATACTGGTCTATGGTAGCACATAAAGGTTAAGTGTAAGAAGGATGTTGTGCATTTGTGATTACACAGGAAAGCATTCTGTGTCTGCTAATAATCTTTCTCAGGCATGCCTGTCTAACTTTTCGGTTTTGGCAAGCTCTTAATTTAGAGCAAATTACTTTTTTATTGCAGAAGTGGTCAGTACAGGTAAATTATGAGTTTTCCCCCTTTTTACTTTAGAACATCTGAGCCTCCAAGGCAGTAATTGTCTGCAACCCTCTTCTCCTAGCTCAAAAGCTCTGTAGAATTACTGTTATCAGTTTTCTGTCCTGTGCCAGTATATTTGAACAGCAGGGATGCTGCAGCCCAGAATCCAGGGCTGATAATGGCTCTGCTGCACGTTCCTGGTGTTTATGACATGTTGTCTGGAGCACAGCAGAACTATGGGAAGCATCTTGGGTTAAGAAAGATACATGCTGTAACTGAAGCAATATTCTGTTGAAGAGACTGCTGTGAGTAAGAATCTTGAGTGCTGAAAGTTTTTCTTTCTAAACAGTTCCAAATTAATTTATGACACTGAGATGGTGTGTGAGTGCTTGCTATGGCTTTCAGGGGGCTGTTTGCTCACATGATTTACTCTAGATGTTATTTTCTTTATCTGCTGCTCCATGTGCCTGTATTCTTTTTGCAAATGACAGCTCTGTGCAAAAGTGCCCACATGGCAAGAAGAGAATCCAGCTGCTGATGGCAAAAGCAGACACTATATCGGAGCACTCTCAAGGTGCTGATCCCAGAGCTGTCATTTTCTGGAGGAAAAAATGTCCCGTGCAGACAGGCATGAGGCAGACAGGCATTGTACACAGAGGATAATGGTGGAGAGGGATCCAGGGGAATGGGTAGTACTTGCAGTGAGAAAGGAAACATTTAACAAGGCAACCCAGCTTAGAGACAACAAGAAAACACAGCAATAGAAAAAGACAGGGATCAGAGCATAAAGAAGCATCTTCAGAAGAGCAAAGAGAGAGGGAAAACAGATGCAGTATCATTTCTTACACAAAAAGAGGGAAGCAAATTCAATGCTACATTGAAGACTTATCTATGTATGCATTATATGTGTAGGTATTTACTTACACATATGCAGACATATACTTGTATAAAAAATGCACACATTTTCTTAATACTGTCTATATAAACATCTGCTACTAGTATAAAATTATTCTTGTAGTGCATAGTTTGAAAAAGCTTATGAACCCCTTTGGTATGAGAGATAAGAGAGCTTCTCTACTTCTCAGCAGAGGGAATATTCCATAGCATTTCAATACCATTATCTTATTCTAGTTCCTCTGTAATTCTGTTCAGTGGATGTAGAGACTTGGATAATTCAAGTGTATGAGTTAATAAATTACACTTAGAGTATATCCAGTTACCATAATGGTTCTTAAATAATTAAACAAAGCAATCTTAAATAGGATCCTGCTACACTACACTAACTAGAAAGGTGTCATCAGAGTTACTAAAAACCTATCCCTTAAGGTCCCATTCCACTGTGTACATACAGTACAATTACTGTCTGCTTTGTGGGTCTAAAGGAATTGAGTATAAATCAAAGGCACAGAGTGCTTGTAGGGAATCGAGCAGAATTTAATGATGAGAATTATGTGGGTTATGGAAAATGTGGATGATGAAGATGTATCAGATGAACCACCAAGCCTTGCTGCAACTCAGCTGACCTACCTGTAGGATGGCTGTAGCCCTCTTCCAGGTCACAACAGGAATTAATTCTTATAAAGTTCTTTCACACTCTTCAGAGAGGACACTACTTTTTAAATCAACATCTGGAATAAAAATGTTATTGGAAGACAGTGATGTATATCGACCATACTTCAATCAGGCCTTGAAGTCCTGATGAAAGCAGAAAGCAATGCTCTTGTGATTAGTTCTACTAACATCTGACAATTTATTTACATAGGTGAAGGATACAAGATTAGTCCTTTGTTAGGAATCTTGCAGGAGATAATTTTTTTCTTGATAGCTATGAGCTAACAATGGGCTGTTTGATCCTTTGTGGAGACCTAAACAAAAATTTTAAAAAGTACTAAACAAAACCTAAACAAAAAGAAAAAGAATATTTAAAAATAATATTCTCATCAAATTCTCATGCACTTAATAAAAATGCATAGTGATACAAGCATAGTTCTTTTCCATGGAAAGCTAGAGATACTGTCTGAAAACTGAGTAAGGTATATGTTAGGTATATGTTATAGGGAATATATATGTAAGGGAGTATATATGTAAGGTATATGTATATGCTATAAAGCATATCAACAAAAGATTCTCTGGAAGAACTTTACTCAAAGGCTTTTTACTGTCTGTGGTATTTCAGATGTTCTCACAGCAGGTGGACCATATATTGTGTTACTTTCTTTGAGAAATTGCAGGAAGGCAACTGGTGAAATACAAGGTGTCATCCAACAGTTGTTTCACATACAGTAAAGAAGATCAGTAATGCAGGTTTCTATGATTTATCAATAAAGATCCAAATCACATATTGGAGTTGCCTCTAGACAACTCACTCAATGCTCTTTTAATAGTAATAACTAAGATTTATATAGTTTATCTCATCCCTCAAAGATTCCAAAGCATTTTATGCACTCCTTTGAACACCCTTTTTGAGAGGAAATGCAAGGCCTATGAAGAAATTTTTGGGCAAGAAACTGCATATTGTTTGGCAAAATATGCAATACCATCATACACCAGCTTAGAAGAGGAAGACAAAGGTGTCAAAACAGAATAACAGATAGTATAATTAGATAAATTAAAAATAAAATCAATTTATCCAAGTACCCTGATACTGGAATCCAGTCATTATACTGCAGGATTTCACTTTCATTCAGAGAGAAGTTTTTATTTCTTAACATATAATGTGAAATCAATCCAACTCTGAGTGTTGAAATACTTTCCTATGTGTGCAGCTGCAATGAGAATGTATTTTTGTCACTGGTAGTTACACTGTCTTAGTATCCAAAATAAATCAGGTGCTGTTCAGCTGCTGTAGATATAGTTCTGGTGCTGAAAAAAAAATTACAGGACAAGAAAAAAAGAAAGTGAGGGATATACAAGAAATTACAAGAGGCGATAATGTTTTTCTCCTTCTTCACATTTAAGATTTGTCTTGATCATCAAGCCTGATTTGCCATTCTCGTTTTCAAAAAAAACCCAGCTTCCCTACTTCATATCAATGGGGAGGTTGTTCTTACCTTTATGTCAATCCATGGGGGCACAAGACATGTGCTTCTACAGGCAGATTGGGTCCAAATCTGATTTAACTTGCATACCATGTAAATGCAGTATAAAACAGGACAGACTTTGACATGCTGGTTGGTTTGTTTGTTTGTTTGTTTGTTTTAATAAACACTGTGAATGTGTAGGAGCAGGCTGTGATATTTTTTAATTCCTTCCCTTGCCCTTTTGAGTTTTCAGAAGCCCTGGAGACGTGCCTCTGGGAATTATTTATTTACAGAAAAGGGAAGAGAAGTTTATTGAGTAGTGAAAATATCATCTTGTTTTGTTGCTGTATTTTCCACTTTTATTCTGAGAGATTAACCTGTACAAGAAAAGCACTTTAATGGAATACAATTGCTCTTTGAAGAGGACCTGAAGAGATATCTATGCAGTATTTATATGCTGTCTCAATTACCACTGCAAAATAGTTTGATGATTCAGCAAGGGACCCTAACAGTATCTTCAATAATTCTTTCCCGTTTAGATCTCTTAAGAACCAATTTTATACTGTTGCTTGGTCTTTTATTGCCTTTAAGTCACACATTTCAGTACAGAAGGTAGGCTCGTAATCTTCTGTGAGCTGGAAATGCAGATGAACCCAGCAACAAGGCTAAGCTGAATGGAAAGCCAAGAGTTTGTAACAATGCAGACTGCTCTGCACAAGGTATTTTGAGGTAAACATGCCTTGTTTCCAGTTACATTAAAAAAAAAAAGTGCTGGGGATATACCCGGCACAAGAACGCACAAAATACTGTCAAGAGAAATGTGAGGCAGCAAATGAAATACTTTTCTTTAAGTTGTTTGTGTAGTTACTGTGCAAAGCAAAGGTATAAATTTTCATTGTCTCCAAAGGTAAAATCCTGGGAGTTAAGACAAGTGAAGAAACCCAAGAGCAGCAGTTGGAAAGAACTGGTGTACAGCCCTGTGTGAGAGGGGCTGTAAAGGAGAATATTCTTTACCAATATCAGGGAGCCCATCAGGGGAGTTGGCACAAACATCAGTCGCTCAGGAGCACACGACAAGCTGTTGTTAGGAGTATTGTGACAAGTTATATGGAGCACCAAGGGATACTCCAGACTTTATCAAAAGTGAGAGAATCATTCCCACCGCCATAAAAGTATCTTGGCAGGCAAAGGCTATAAATGTAATAAAAGGGGGGGGGGGGGAGAAAATGTTGTCTGTGCCCATAAAAGAGGACAGTGATTGTGTAGTTTTAGTGCTTCATAAAATCCTTCAAGTTAGCAGGAAGGGAAGAAACTGGGTGAAAAAATGAGTACAAAACAACCCATGACATTTTTGCTGGAAACTGGGAAGGTGGATGAGGGAAAACACCATTGGATCCCTAGTCTGATTTTATACCTTTCTGTAAACAGCAGCTATTGGCCTCTATTGCAGACAGGACTCAGCAAGCTGGACCTGCTCTCTAATTCAGTATGGATATGTTTTAAATTTCTAACTAAAATAAAGGGTAATTGTAAGACTGAGAGAAGAAAAATAATTTCATTTATTAGGTATCTGAAGTGTTTTTACAAAGACAAAGAACCATACAAAGGGCAGTGTGGAAGCTGAGAATTAGGTGACAACTCATTTCTGGATTTTTTTCTCTTTTTTCCTCTGGAAAGCCATGGCAAAAAGTGAACAAGCAACACAGCTGCTTTTCTTGATAGCATTCCATAGTTGTCCAACCTGATTTTGCATAAAAACCTTCTTATTACCGGTTTCTTGTCTGACCTAAATGATCACATTCCTAGCTAGCAAATGACTGATATAAATTAGCTCACTAGCAACTGGTAGAAAAAACCCTTGTTCTGTCAGTTCATAAGAAAAATTTTCTGGCAGTCCTTTACTTTTGCCTTATTTTCTTGAAGACATCTTTGAATGCTTAAGTTCAATATATCTTGTATACTAACTGAGGCAGTGCTGAAAGATTTTTGGTTTACCCTAATTTTTTCTACTTCTGTGAGATAGGACATGGGTAAGGATTCAAACTTGAAAACACATGCCACTGCAACAGGAGATTTCAGTTGTTTAGATATAGCAGTTAATGAGAGCTGTGATAGCTCTCTGGAGATACATAAAAGACTACTAATGACTGGTTCATTTATAAGTGATGAAGATCTCTCAAGATCAAAATCCTTCCAAAAATACAATAAATAGAGAGCTGTGAACTTGTAGTAGTCTTGACAGTGGTACACTGTCATTGTCACCCCAGTGCTGAGATTTCTTTAATGTTCAACTTTTAATGGAACTATTTTTCATTTGTAACGTCTTGCAAGACATTTAATTTAGCTTTCTTCTGCTTTGTATCTCTGCTTTGCAGAGACCAGTGGTTTATGGCTGCCATATGTCAATGTTTTCTCAGTTACATCTTTTTTCTGCCTGCAACTTCAGTTTAAGTGGAGTTAGAAGATTTTGTGCAATTCTATGCAACTGCAATACCTTCAGTGCCCCTTCAGTCAGAAGAGGACTCACAGTCTCCACTCTTTGGATGGTTAGCCCATTTGGGAAATTTCAGAATTATTGTGCAAACATAGACCAGCTGGAAAACATTGGTGCAGCAGGTCTTACACTTGCTGAAACGTCAGTGCAACTCTGCATTTATGCCTAGAAAATACTTCTCAGAAATACTATAGACCCCAGAGGCAAATATATGAAATTCATGCGACCCTCTCCAAAACACATTTAATCTCTAGGCACAGAAACGCATTGCTATATGTGAACATTGGAAAAATTTCTTTATGTATTTATCTCTTTTCAGATTTCAATCTGATTTGTATGCTAGTTCTTACTGAAACTTTATCACTTAAGTATCAATTATAAATGCCAAATTTGATATTTTTTTATGGTCAGATTTACTGAAAAATTAAACTAAATCACAGAATCACAGAATATGATCCACAAGGATCATTGAGTTAAACTCCTGGACCTGCACAGGATCATCCTCAGGTGTCACACCATATACCTGAGAGTATCCTCCAAATGCTTCTTGAACTCTCTCAGGCTTGGTGCTGTGACAATTATTTACAGAATTGTTTTCTTCTTTTTTATTGATAAAAATACTTTATTGATTACCTGGAGCCTTGAACTTGGAGCAAAATCTAACAAACCTTACCACAAGAGTTTCTCTGAGGCACCGGGAGCTGGACATGAAGCGTAGCCCCATGCTACTTGCATATTACTTTTATGACTTGTGCATAAAATCTGTTCTATAAACCCAGCTTAGTTCCCTCACAGAATATTCTATGCAATCATGAGAAATAAGTCTCTGTTATTCTTTGCATGTAGCTCTCTCTTGCCCATGTGGGATGAATGGCAAGACAGCCATTAACTCCAGCAATTGACAATCAAGTCCATGATTTAAAAGTGAACTCAAATTACAATGGACAGCATCAGTGTTTCAGGAGCTGAAGAAACAGACGGTGGTTCATGACCTGAAAAGTATCAAGCATCTGTAACTTTCACTGAAGGCAAATTATAAATGCTTGGCACCTCCCAGTGCTTGTCCTGCTATTCTGAATGTAGATTGTGACTAGAGGAGAGAAAATGGCAGTTTAGCAGCAATAATTCTTTAGGAGTAAGCAATCAGAAAATTCAGCAGGATCTGAATTATGCTAAGATGGATGGATCTTGTTGTACCAAAACTAAAATTTTAATATGCCACACATGGATGAAAAGGATTTTGACTATTATGTCACTATAGAAACAATTATAGCTGTGAATAATAATGGTAATCCATTCCAATAACATGGATATTTATATAATATTGCTATCTGATAATGGATAGATCAGTAAGGGGTTGTAATTACCGCTATTGATTAGCTCTAAATTATGCATATTTATGACTAATGCTGAAATAATATGTTGTTTTCAAAATCCTCTCTGCCATTTTCACTTACTACTTCTTTTTCCCATTCAGCTCTCCAATCATTCCATTAGTTTGGGTACTTGTGAGGGCACAGACAATCACTTCTTTTCCATTAGGAATTGCCTGAGACCAACAACAACCATTTAATATATTTTTTAAAAATGGAATTCCAGTCTGACTTAATCCTAATGGCACAAAAAAGGTAAGATGATGAATTAATAATGGTTGAAACATTATTAATAACACGACAAAAAATTATAAATAAGTTACTAAAGTGTTAAATTATCTTTTTATAAAATCTGTTTTCGTGAGGTCAGTCACCAATTTGTTTTTTGCAGATTTACACAAAGGCCTATTTTTAAAATGATGATGGGAACAATTTTCACTTATGTAACAAAATACCCATTTCTTGGGGCATTCCCAAAGTGTTTTCCACATGCCAAGTTATATCACTTTCTCTGTGTTACTCACCATCTCTGAGTAATGAAGAAGAAAATTTAACTCAGCCAGAGGGTCATTAGGAAAGTGCAGCAGAGCTCAGATCTGTTCACTGTGGCTTGACCTGTGGTTATTGGGCATTGAGACTTTTTGCACAGTAGCCTTTTGACTCTTGCTGAATTAATTCAGTGTACAACTTAAGTACTTACAAGTGGAGTTTCCTGGTGCCTGGGGTTGCATCCAGATCTCAGAGGTTTGACTCTCCTT
This sequence comes from Corapipo altera, assembly GCF_003945725.1. Classification (NCBI taxonomy): domain Eukaryota; kingdom Metazoa; phylum Chordata; class Aves; order Passeriformes; family Pipridae; genus Corapipo; species Corapipo altera. The sequence goes on from NW_020884892.1 coordinate 3,191,142, forward strand.
GTGATGCAAAGGAAGGTTTAGGCAGAGAAAGCAAGTTAAGATTGTGCACTCAGAGAGTGAGATTTCATGAAAAAACTAAACTGGGCCAGAGGTACACTTTTCTTCCTCCTCCTCCTCCTCCTCCTCTCTCTTTGTTCCCTCTCTTATGCTAAAAGAAAACTGCTCTAAGAAGGACAACTGAACAGTTTTCTCCTGAATTAGTGAGGTGCAAGGTCTCCCATGGATGTAAGACGCAATGAGAGCATATAGCCATAGGTAGGTCACTCCTAATGGCCATGAGCTCTTAGTAGCTCGATCATTTCAGAGCTCAGGTTGGTCTCTGTGCAGTCTGTTGAATCTGCTAGGCATTTTCAACTTTGGCTATCTTCCAGAGATGAGAAGTCTCAACAAAGGTCTTTCAGAGGGTTTCAAATAGCTGTTTGGAAGCTAGAGCCCAAAGTCCTCTCTTTAGGGAAAGCCCCCACAATCGTTCTCTCAAAGAGCTCATGTGATGATGATTCACTCTTGTCTTTTTAAAGAGGCAAGAAAAGCAGTGGCAGTGTCACTGCTTTGCCTTCAAGAGAAGTGGTTAGAAGCTCTTACCCACAAAATGAGACCCTGCTCCAAGGTCTTTCTCAGCCACGATGGTTTCAAAGAAGCTGCTCTTCTCTGTTCAAACACCACCCCTGCCATCAATAGGGACAGAAATTCTCTAACCCAGTTAGTGCAGTCTGCTGCCTAAGAGGAATTTACCAAGTGATATGCTGTATAAAGATGGTGGTAGTGCCATCAGATATCTCTGAAAACATAAACATAATCTGCAGCTTCCAGACAGTGGTTGGTATGCTGATTCATGTGACTCTGAACAGACCAGATGGGCTCATCAAGACACTGTGGACCTACTTTATTTACTCTTTTTACCCTGTCATGGCCCAGGTGGAAAGCAAGTGTTAGGAACCTGTCTGATTAACCAGGGCAATTCTGGGCGTGCACAGCGAGTTCAGAGCCAGGAGGAGAAACCTGCTTTACCTGAGGTGCCTCAGTGGCAAGTACCACCTGAGCTGAGCACCATTTACTCCTTCCACTTCTGTTTCACTTGGCAACACCTTTCCCCTTCTCCACCCTGATCTGGCTTGAATTTCTCTGACACCTGTCATTTAACAAGCTGTTGCTCTCCCTGGTACCCTCATTTGCTCCATTGTCCAAGGTCAAAATCTTTCTACTTAATTATCAAAAATCATTTGATATACCTGGTCCAAAATGCAGGTTATTTAGAGACAATAACGTGGTACAGTTGATATGAGAAGGAGGGGATTTAGACATGTCTTTCAAACTCCCAGCAGTCTGAGAAGTGAGAGGTAAGGGGCCAATAACCCTCTTCAAACTCTGAAATATTAAGGACAAATCTGAAATGTTTCCCTTGCAGATTTTACCTCAAAGTTGATTTATTGGTACTTAAACACTCAAGTATATTCAGTAAATAGGACCACAGATGTGCCATATTTCTGACTTTATAAGCCTGATGAATTATGGGATGTGAGACCTTTTATCCTGTGACCTGTGGTTGAAAGTGAGTGCAGTGATCTCAGCCCTGTTTCTAGTGGTCAGGTGTCCCTACTTCTTGGCCTCTGCAGTCCTTTCAGATGACAGGATGACAGCTTACTTCTGGAGGCATATTTGGAGAATAAATGGCTTTAATATCATGCTTGTCAACTCATGACAAAGAATTTTTGGCGTTTTTTACTCCCTATGCTTTTCCTATTCCATGCAGAAGCTGGACAATTCATTACCTTTTGTAGTGTAACACATTCTGCCTTCAACAGAAAAAGTCACATTCCAGCTGAGTTAGTCAGTACTATGGTTTGATGTTCTATCAGTACAAGGAAAAAGTGGCAAAGATGTTTTTAAGTCTTTGTTCCACTCACTTAGCTCACCTGTTCACCAGTCTCTTTCCCACTTTCCTGCAAACTACAGTATAGGAGCATATACAGGAGAAAAGTATTTCCATGAGTCAAACTCTCTGCTGCCTAAGCCTTATGCAGTCACAGTAAGACAATCAATTCTGTTCCAAACAGTCCAGTAGGAAGGATATTTTCCTTCATCTTTCCTCATCTTTCTTCTCTTAAAACAGAAGAAATTAAACTTATTTTTTCTTCATCAGAATCACTGAATAATTGAGGCTGGAAGGGACCCCTAAAGGTCAAGCAGGGCCACCTCGAGTAGGTTGTCCAAGGACTTTGCCCAGATGGCTTTTGAATATCTCTAAGGATGGAGACTGCACAACCTCACTGAGCAACCTGTGCCAGTACTCAATTACCCTCACAGTATATTTTACCTCTTGGATCTGTCTTGTCTGGAATTTTCTCCATCTCCTGTATCCATTATTTTCATAAACTGCCTTAATAACATGCACTGCTGCCTACTACAACAGGAAGACAATTTTTATGGTCTATGATGGCTATAAATTTCACCCTTTCCTAAGCATCTCTTTCTTGACATGTACATTTTCATACAAGAAAATCACAGACTACTACTGTACTAACAAGTCAAGAGTAACCAAGACCATCATCTGCCCCTGAAACTATTGGCTGGTGTACACACTGCTGAAACTGTGGCTTCCAGACCAGGGTGGCGACATCCAAAATTTCTCTTAGGAGTGATCCCTACCCTGTACTGACTTCCTAAAATGTTTAGGGGACTGCTGGTTAGCATGGACTAAAACAGCATCAGGGACAACCTGAATGATTTAACAGTGCATACAGAGAATTGAATATCCATGTGTGGGAATGTTTCCTGGCACTGTTTAAAGTACTGTATAGACAGCAGTAAATTCTACATAAAAGGCACATTAATGTGGCTATTAGGTAAACAGGAAGAAACCTTTGACCTTAGAAAACACTTTCTGTGCTCTCTGTCATTGGAAGTGTAGATTCTCTAGGTAGTTATGAGAAATCAGTACTTGGGTACCCAGCCTGCTGCTGCATTTGCTGTGAGCACTGCTGGGGGATTATAGGGAAGAAGTGCCAATGTAAACCTCCTACCTAAATTTAACCTCACAGCTGAGTTAACTCGGCTGATATCAAAATAAGGCAGAATTTCAGGCAAATTAAGTGGAGAGTCACAGAACAGGGGAATAATTCCCCTGTTTCACACCATCTAGCTTTTTTTCCTTCCAGAGCTTCAAAGGGAAATAAGGCATTCCTGCACACTGGGCTTTGAAGGTGAACTGCTTCATGAAAACTCCCTGCAGTGCTGTGTTGCTGAAACCAACAATCTGAAAATGGAAGCTCAGCTTTGCTGTAACCTCTCTTTTAAGTGGCTGTAGAGGCTAAACAAAAATCAAGCAATTTCTTGAGCTATATCTGAAAACAAAAAGCAAAACCGAAAACAATAACCTTGACAATCTGAGTTGTGTTTCCCAGCTTCTGTATTCACTTTCAGGCTGTGCTTGCATTTGACTTCATGTCCCAGTGCAACAGAGATACTCTGTCTTTCTTCCTTTTGTCCATGAACTGGGAAGACAAACAGCGTCCTAGAAGGGCCCAGTGGGGTTCTCAGCCTGGAAGATCAGGGGCTAAGAGAAACTGGTTGAGGCCTTTGTGGTTGGACAATGATGCCTAGGGATGAACACAGCAGTCCTCCTAGGAATAGGTAGGGATAACTCCATCTTTCATTGCTTATACAAATTTGCCATGTTTCAGTCCTTCTGCCCAACAGTGGCATCAGACTATGTTTAATGCTTACAGAAAAAATATGAGCAGATATTTTGTTACTTGGGTTGATGGTTTTGTAATGTTTACTTCTCTGGTGTATCCATACAGACTTGATGTCACACACAGCAGTGCAAAACAGTTGCATTTCTTTTCAGTGTAAGGTCTCATGGAATGGCATTTGTTGTATGTGTTAGTAATGAAATTATTAACTTCGTGTTAGAAAAAACTCTTCTGTTGACTTACAGGAATTATGTAAAAATTATTTGGTATAATTCCTCACTTAGAATCATGTAGGTTGGAAAAGATCCTAAAGATCATCAATTCCAGCCATTAATCCGGCCCTGCCAAGTCCACCACTAAAACGTGTCCCCAAGTGCTACGTCTACATATCTATTAAATACCTCCAGGGATGGTGACCCCAGCACTGCCCTGGGTAGCCTGTTTCAGTACTTGTACTGCCTCAATCCACCAATGTTGGACCTGGCTACTATTTATCTTCATTCCCCTTTTGAAAATTGCTGTGAATTCATAAAGGTTTATCCAATGTCCACTAAAGTCAATGGGATATAAAAGGTCTTTTAACAGCAAATTAATTTTTTCTGGAGGATTAAATGGCTTTAGGTAAATGGCAAATTAAGAAATGTAAATTATCATTACCTGAAGAGTTATTCTAACATTATTAGTTTTACTACAGTTTCCAGGCCAAGGTCTGATCTCAGTCACACTGGTGTGAATGCAGATAGCTGTTAACTTTGAGCTACTAAACTTTTTCTAAACATTTGCAAATGTTATAGATCAAAATAGGGACTCCTTGTCCTTCTTGGGATATAAAATGCAGGTTTCCTTTGCTAGTTTTCCAGCTGGTATTTTTGGTGCACTCTCCAATAGTCAAACACGCTATTCTTTATTAGAGTCAGTCTTCTTTCAAGGTGCATTTTTTCTTCCCTTTTACCATTCTGTACCCTTTCTTTGAAAAAGAAAAAAGTGATCCAGTTGCACAGATAACTTTATCTTACTACTGATTTTAATCTTCACTTTCTTTAAGAAGCTATTAAAAAAAACCCAAAAAAACCCAACCAAAACCTGAGCTTTTTCTCTAACTTTTATTGAAAAGGGACAAGAAAAAGGTAATTTCTACCACTATGGAATGACAGTACTTCTATGTCTCTCTTCCTAATAAAATTTTGGGGAAGTTTATTTTCCCTAGGTAGCCTTGTAGGTGCATAAATAACAGGGTTTGTAAACAAGTGTCCCTATCCATATGGTCACCCATCTGCTGGTGAAGAATCCCAAGAGAGACACCAATTACTGGGAACGCAAACATAAAGTTAGGAAAAGCTACCAAGACTGTTAGTTATACACTTTACAAAATGATAAATCCCAATATCACGATGATAATTAAGGTTTTTCTTAAGTGTCTTTCATCTTGAACAACCCTGCAGGTACTTTCCGAGGAGAAATTATTATAAACATGATTATATGATGAATCTTTGATATACAAGAGAATTAAAAATAAAATAACTTTCTGGGGAAAAGTGTAGCGTCTGGGGACAAGCACCTACATGACCCTGCTGTTAAAGACCTGCCTCCCTCTACTTAAATTCAGAGCCTTCCCTTGGACACATGTATTTCCAGTGCAATAGAAAGGAGAACTACACTTATGGGAATGGTGACCACTTGGGACTGTGTGCTTCTGTGTGAGTGGATGCATCAGGTTAGAACAGCAAATCCCAGAGCCCCTTTTTGATTATTTCTTATCCAATCACCTTTCTACCCTCCATCAGACAATAGGTGAAGGAACAGGGACTTAAGATCAGCATGAACACTCTTTGCAAACATACACATGCACCTTCATCCCATATCCTTAGCTATGGCAAGGCTTGAATTTGGCAGGTTGTTTGGAGTATGTCTGTGCTAATTGCCAGTGTGCTTTGGGAGAGTTGCTGGATATAGCTTGACAGCTCTTTCTTAAACCTGTCTGCTCTTATATTTGGATTATCTTTGGATCTCCTGAAAAGTATTCCTGAAAAGAAATTGGCCTGTGTAAGGACCCACAGCAGAGGTGTTTTAAACTCTTTTAAAGATGAATTCGGAGTTATCCTTTTTTTTTTTTTTTTTTTCAATAACAACACCTAGGTGGCTGCACTCTGAGTATAAATTCTCCTGTCAGCTTTCTGCTTAGCACAGTTGTTGCCCTGAGTCTTGTTTTGTAGTATTGTGATTCTTTGTGTCTCATACTCAGAGTCCAGACACAGCAAAGAGTTCTGGATTCTGCCTGAGGGGAATCAGATTCTAAATGTCATATATTGGTTTCTAGGAATAGGAGTCTCTTACTGGATGTAGTTTAGGAAGCAAAAAGTACACTTCAGGGAATGAGTATCTTTGGTGAGGAAGTATTCACATCCTTTTCGGTGGCAAAGGCAGGATACTGACACTAATAATGTCTGTCAATTTTTGTTACTTAGATAGTATTTGAATGAGATTTGAGGAAATAAACTAACTAAAAAACTCTCAACTGAATATTTTGGAATACCAAATGATTAATCTTCCAGCAAGATCTGAAAGAATTTCTGATGTTTAGAGTGTTTTGATTGGTAGTCATGGGGAAGATTTTGAAAGGTCAAGTCAGAAGAGGAATGCAGAATCTATCCAGGGAAAGATTGGAGTTTGCTATATAAGCAAGTTAAATTTACATCAAACCTAAAGGGAGGTTAACATTATTTAAATTTTCAGTGCTGAGAAATAAATGACTGTAAAGTATACTATGCTTCCACAGTGGTGCACTACACATACAATAAAGTTTAGGGAGCTCAAACAATTACCGTAGGTATGTATGGTTATTGCAAAACTTTGGATGAGAATTTCAGTTTTTGTAAGATTTTCTGGGAGCAGTTAGCTTGTATCATCCAGGTGTCTGCATTAAAAAAGTTAGAGCAAATCACGTTTCTCCTCTGATTAATAAAACTGTAACATATCATTCCAAACCCACAGTGTTCCAGGGCCTTTAAGTCAAGTGTGATCACTCTATCAGCAAAAAGATATGTACTCATAGCTGTCAGAGCTGGTAACTCAGTTTGGAATATGGCGGCCACACTGTGCTTTGCTCTGCTGGCACTTTATTGCCAGTAGTAACAATTCAATAACACCTCCATAACCCTATTGCCATTTGCTCATCCCTGAAGTTACACCAAGAGAAAACTGCTCTACAGAAAATGTCCTTGTAGGGGTGGAAATTAGCATCATGTGAAGAGAGTGGAACCTAACCTGAAGACAATATGGATAAAAAAGCGACACCACCTTTATTGCCAGTAGTGATACAGAAAAAAAAGCATCTGAGCTGTGTGTATTCAGTGGGTCCAGATGCCAGAGTTGTTGGTTCTTGGGGACATGACTTTGGGAGTTAGAAACTCTGGATGTAAGTACACATTGGAGCCAATATGGCCCTGAGACATGTCCTTCAGACCCTTGGTTGGGATGTCCGTGTAGCAAACCTGGAAAACCCCAGCTCTGGTTATCACAGTGTGGGCATTGGCTTGACTTTGTAGAGCTGGAAGTAGCGAAAGAAAAAAAAACGCTCAGATTTTAAACTGAATTCATTTGATATGAGCATCATTGTCATGCAATACTTATGAAGCTCCACGGTCACTTTGAAGTGCAGAAGCACAGTGTAAATAGCAATCAGAGAGAATTTATAGGACTAAAACTATTTACAGAAAAATAGGTAAAATGAGACTCTGAACAAAAAGAAACCTAGGCTTACATTGTTAGGAGGGATGAAGGGTGGGTATTTGTGTCTCTGAATAAGTGGATACTTATCAACCTGAAAGACATCTAGACATAGCTCACCTGTTATGATACCCATATTTCATATAGAATTTAATGTGAATTCTCATCTAAATGTGTTACTGATTGTGATAGCACAGTTTCAATTGAGTTTTTAATTCTGATTACTTAAGTATGACTATTTCATAGTGGTTTGTAACAGTTACACATGCAGATGGTGTTATGCACATTGTATTCTCCCCCAGAATTTACCTGAAGGTGTGGGATGAGAAGTGTGGAGTTCAAAACTCCAGAGAATGAAGGGGGAATTGGTACATGAAGGGAAATGCTTATGAGAAATCCAGATAGATCAATGACAAGTAGGAAGAAAATTTTGTGGGACAAAAGAAACCTACTGAGCTGGATGCTCTTTACCTGTTATTTGTGTTGACTTTTGAGATATTTGTGTTTAATAATAAAAAAGCTGTTATTGCAGTCTACTGAGGAAATGGCAAAGGAATCATGTCAGGTCTGGAGAGGAGGTGAGTAATCTTGAACAGAAACCTGCACAGTTTAGCTAGAAGCAAGCATTTTTCTCTTCAAAGGGCTTATTTGTGGGCAAAACATCAATGTGACTCTCACAACATTGATTTTTCTCTAGGAAGCTGAGACAGTGAGGAGGATATTGGCCGATGAGTGGTAAGGACCTCAGATTACTTGAGTTTTGATATTAGTGGCCTAATTGAAGGAGTCCAATGTGGGGGCCATTTATGACCAGACGTGAGGGACATAGGAGAGCACTGGAACTGCAATTCCCTGAAGAGAAACAGAAAGGTATGTACAGAATGCAATCTCCAAATCTGAACAACCAACTATGAGAAGACATAAGAAGGGAGAAGTGGCCAGTTAACTCAAGTTCTTCACAGCTATAAGGGTCATGAAAACTCCTGATGCCTGGGAAGGAAGCAGGGAAATGTCTTCTCAGTTGTGTATTAATACACTTTCCCAAGTTTAGAGGGTATACTTACTGTGTCATTCTGTCCTATTTCATCCAAAAATGTTCTGTTTATTTTTAAGAATTAATGACTTAAGGATCCAAGGGCCTCCCACTGCTGACTTCTGTAATTTGTGATTTCCTACAATTTCAGCAGTGTTGGTCCGTAAACTTGGATTAGTGTCTCTTGGCAGCTTGGTTTCTCTGACAATGTTATGGAACCATATGAAAAGCATTTTAAAATGTATTCTGCAAGTCCATTAACCTCATGCTTACTGAATCTCCATGAAAGTGTGGCTGGATTGGTAAAACAGGATTTCCCTCAACTGGTAAAACAGGATTGCCCTTGACAATTTCATCCAATGCATTGTGTTTATCCATGAACAAAGTGATCTTACTCTTTGTTACAGCTTCAACCATCTTGTGAGTGATACAAGCCAGACTTACTGGTGTGTCTTTCCCAGGAGGAATGTCCTAGAGGGTCTGTTATTGCTTCTACACTTGCTTTTCTACAACTGTATGCTGAACTACTGTCACAGTCTCGATATCTGGAGATAAAAATGTAAAGAGGTGTACTGTGGAGTGTTGTCATCTGTGGAGTGACATTCTTATGTGGAAAATACTGCAACAGATTGTTGATAAGGACAGATCCTCCATTTCCAGGATGAAGAAAGGGTATGTTCACATTCTGCTGAAAAACTAACTAAAATAGCAATGATGTCTGCTCCAAACTTCACAGGTGGTCAGCAACACAGATTCTACGAGAAAACTAAGCTGCCTTGGGTAGCATACAGCTGAAATTACTTTTTCTGGGTGCAAAATCTCTCTACCAGGTTGGAGAATGGCCTGAGTAGAAGTCTGTTTCATCTCCCCATGGGATCTGCCTGTCTCATCTGAGGATTTCTACTCTTAATGGAGAACGGAAGAAAATGAATACCTTGTTTTATGTAGATTTTACTTCAGAGACATTCTTCTAAGCAAGAAAATTACTGGTTTTTTGACAAAACCCAACCTAAGATTCTTTAAAGAGAAGCAGTTGGTTGACACTGCTGGGAAACCTGAGTGTGGGGTTAGGGTTCCTGGCCGGGAGTGGTGGGACAGATTCAGGCTCGTGAGGCCCTGCACTGACCAACCCTGTGGGGATCCCACACTGCCTTCAGCTGGGGAACCATCTACTTCTGTGACTCCTTGACCGTTAACGATGAAAAATAAACAACATTCAGCTCCCATAAGTAAAAAGCAGAGGCATCTGTGAAAAGTTTAGGACAGTGCACCCAGTTTTCCACAGTCCAGTGCAAGAAAGACATCAGCAAGTGGGAAGGCATTAAGTGGAGGGCCACTGAGATGATCCATCTGGAGATTCTGCTCAGCCAGCCAGGCTGTGCCATCTCCACCCTTGGAGGTTTTCAAGACACAATTGGATAAATCCCAGAGCAATCTGGACTGACCCCATAACTGACACTGCTGGAAGATGGTCTGTAGACATCCCAAGGTCTTTACCCCAGACAAATTATTGCAGGTTTCTATAATTTTATGTTATTATTAGCCATAAATTTTAATAATAAGACCAACTAAGAATAGGTCTGTGCTAAACAGAAAACAACACAAATTCAGCATTGTAGACAATTGCTTTGATTAACTTTTTTATTTCTTGACATCTATTTGGTTTCTTTGATGGAATATTACATTTCTCAACTTTGACATTTCAGTTTCAGTTGTAAGGGTGTGTGACAAGAATGGTGTCTAGCCCCTCAAAAATTAAGGGAAAGTGTAAATTTCCTCATTGATAATTTTAACAAAACCTTTTCTTCCTCAAAACCTTCTGTTCTGGACCTTTTCATAGAATATTCTTAAAAAAGTATTGCTTTTATATTGCCTGATGTATTGTTTCATTTTTCTGAAAAGTGATATTTATTTAACAGGTCAAACCCACAGATTTTATATATGATATGCACAGTGAGACAAGTCTTTAACAGCATAAATCAATGTGACTTTGAAATCCACGAAGGTATGTTAATATTTCAGAAACTGGTGTGACCATTTCATATGATCTCTGCATATCTATGTAAGGCCTACCTTGGTCACATACAAAATCTCATTTAAGGGCTCATTTCACTTAGGTATTTTAATAGTTGCCAAAATTTGAGCATGTCATTCAGTTGATTACTAAAGGATTCATTGTGTATTTAAGCACCCTGCTGAATCATGGTAAAGAAAATAAGCAAGGGATATAAAGGATAATTTTAAATAGTGGAATATGCCTACCAGCATACTGGACTACTCTGAAATGTATATGCACCTTTCCCCCCAAAAAAAAACAAAGAGAAAAGGAAAAAAGTGTTACTTCTCTGCAGAGTCCCTGCTGACAGATTTTTAAAGTCAGTAAATTCCTTTGCTGTTTGCTTTACTGTGCAGTACCTTCGCTTTTCAGCTGCTTTCCCTGTAACAGACCTGTTCTTTGTCACTTGACCTCTGTTTCTCCCTTTACAAACTGCTCTTTTTCAAAAAGCCTTTCTGCTCAAAAGATTGTCAAGTGCTGTCGTTTCTATTTTCAGCTTACAGTTAAAAGTTCTTTGTTATTTTCACAATCCTCCCTTTTTGTGACTTTTACACTACACAAAGGCTATCTAACTCCTAGCACAAGAATCCTGGCAAAAATGCTCATCAAATTAGGCCAATTGAATGTAAGAGCAAATCCTATCATGTCTTAGATTGCATCTGGAGTAATATGCTTGAGGAACTGAGAAGGAAAATTACACAAGAGATGCTCAAACAATAACCACAGGGAAAGTTTTTTTTTATAGCAGTAAAATATTGTCCTTCCACAATTGCTGTGGCACAGTCCAATGTTCTAATTAAAAGAGCACCAAAGGAAGACTTCAGTGTGATTTAACACCACCATCAGTAGATAAATGTGGAGCCATTTGAGTGGAGAGAGATATAATTCAATATATGGCAAATATGACTTTAGAAGAGTAGGTACACATGTACAAACAGATGAACCAAACCCTGAATGCATTACATTACTCTGTAGGGTATTGCTCCTGTTTGAAATGGCTGACAAATTATTAATAGCTTTTTTATCCCTGAAAATGAATCCATTGTGCTGGACCTCCGTGTCCAGAAGCTTCACCAGTACCCAGTGAGTCTTCTTCAATCATCATTTAGGTTTTACTCAATGGAGAGAATGGCAATTGTCCAAAAAATTTTGCTTTGTCAAAACTTCACACTCCGGATGTTTCAGTTTCAGTTATTAAAGGACTATACTAATTTTATAGCTCATCCAACTTATATTTGTTACGTTTTCTCTTTTCAACCACGCACTTCAATAAACAGGATACGAAATTGCCAACTGGTTCCCTATGACTCATCTTCCTTTCAAGCTGCTCTTTAGAATACACAGGATGTGGAAATCCTCAAAATCTTTTTTCTAACCTAGGTTTGTTATGTGTTATAAAAGATGGCGTGAGCCAGTAGCTGTGACGTGGATGGGAGTTTAGAAGTTCTGGATCCAGTGCTTGGTTGTTCACTAGAATCCGCCAAAAGCCTTTGAGCCTTTTTGTTTCTCTCCACCTTAGCTCCACCTCAGGAATGCACAATAGTTAACCTTTTCTTCTCTTCCATTATGCTTTTTGCTCTTACTGCTTTATTTGTCAGTAAATCTATAGAACAGCTCAAGCGATGAGCTCCAGTCTTCACTGCCTCACTCATCCTGGATCAAATCACACACCAAATGATGACAATATTGTATTATTACTTGATTTTTATACGATGAGAAAAATATGTGAGAAAACTAAGCACTAATTTATCCCTTGAATCCAGACCACAGTTTTGAGACTATGCTTTCAGCAGAACTGTTTTTTATATTATTCTGTCACCTCTTGACTACCATTTTTATCTCCTGACATTTCTGTGATATCAGCACTTCACCTACAAAGTGGGGAAAAATATTTACTCTATTTACTGCATCATCTTGCTTCCAGTTACAGCAGATGAGTTTCTATCACTTTTCCATTCAGGGGTGTGTAAGAGCAGATTCAAATTGGGATAAAGGCTCAGCTCAGCTCTCTGCTGAACAAATTGTTCTGCTTGTGGACAATGGTAGCAACTTGTGAATACACGTAAGAATAAAATCAGTATTAAGATTACAAGATTTAGGAGCACTGAAGTTGTCTTTTTCTTCTGCTGGAACATGTGTCCGAATCAAATCCCTCCATTTATTAATATGGCTGTAATAAGATCAGTGAGGAAGCTCAATGACTATTTAGTTGCAGGATAAAGTGATTGGAAAAGGTTCATTTTCTTTCCCTTATTGTTGTTGCAAAGGAGGTTGAAGAAATTTTTCTGAAATTGTGTCCAAAAAAAAAATCTCATAGGGAAAATATTTTGGGATTACAATATTGGGGACTTGGAGTTTTGGGAAAACTATTTTGAAAAATACATTTGAGATTTTTTATTTTATTATTTTGTGGTGTTTCTGTTATTACTTTGATGTTGTTTTAAAATAAATGAGATAAAACAACCAACTACATTTATGACAGTGTCATTGCTACAACTGGCTAACTACTTTCCTGGGGTGGTGCTGGGGTAAAAAGGAGTGTTTACAATCTGCAGTGGTCCCATAACTTCAGACTTACTAAAATATATTGAACAGAAGAAGTGTCCCCTGTATCCTGTTACACCAAAACTAACTGATGCTTTGTAAATTGGAGTTACTGAGACTTATGATGTAAACCTACTCCAAAACATAGACATTTCTAAAAGCAAACATTTAGACTTTTGACTTGAATCAAAAGTTACAGAGTAAACTTCAGTCACATAAATGTGCTCATTAACTAAATCTTACTACTTCAGTCTCCTGAATGTGGGACGCTTGAACTCAGTGGGTGTTTTGAAAGCCAATGAACTGTCTTATGTGGGGCTTCATAACTAGAGGTGATGCTTCTGGAGGAGATTCATGTCTGCTGGAGAAAGATTATTCCCCTGTTTAGAGAGAATTATAAACTTACCAAATGAGACATCTGGCCATTCACCTTCTTGGCAAAAGCCTCTGGAATTGATTGATGGCTCATAGTCCAGCACAAACACAAGGGTCTGCCAGATCTGTAAATCCCTCTGTTGTCTGTACATCCAGATTAAAACCTCAGTGCTGTTCCTACAGTCCATGTGCTAACAGGAGGCTCAGTGCATTGGCAGGAACAGCAAACGGACTGATACAAACTAAATTTGCTTAACTAAATTAAATGTATGACAATGCTAAGAGAAAGGATTTCAGGGCCTTCAGAAAAGGTAAAGCAGGGGAAAAAAAGTATAAACTTGTTTCCCAGCAGGAAAACTAAGACTAAACTTAAAGAGAGACATCAAGAAAGAAAATATCTTTTAAATATAATGTGCATATGCATTGAATGCTTTGTGTTTTTAACACATAATCTGGATTTGCTGTTGCTTGGAGGGTGGGCAGGGATAAGTCAAAGAAGGATCTGTACTAGATAAAAATAGAAAGCTTTCAAAGATTTAACCATGTGGTAGAAGCAAGAAAATGTCCTTTATTTTTTTCCTTTCAATAATACAAGTCTGAGAAACACGAAGTGGCAGAGAAGCACTTGGAAGGAAAATGCACAGCAATTACCATGGCTTTGAGATTCCATGGGGATTTTTTTGCAGGGCCAAGTTCTCCAGTTTCACTCTTGTGAAAATTATCCCTAAATATTAGAGATCCCAGTGTGGCAGCCACTATTGTCTCAGACTCCTTAATTATGCTACACTTAACCAGAGAGAGAAAATATCCTTGAAAATATCCAAGCATTGGCTTGGACTGCTCCTGAAGAAATTCCTGGAGAAGAGAATCCAAAGAGATCATATTTTTTTTCCACTGATCATAACATTTCTAACAGCTTCAGCAACGTTTTTTTTTGCTTTTCAGAGGGTGGATCTGCCCTGTAGAGTGGACAGAGAAGTGATCCATGCCCCTGCCCTATCTCCCTCAGCAGGAGAACTGTTCAGTGTCAGGCTGGTCTCTGGACTTTAGGGTGTCTCATTTCTCCCACCTGCTGCCTGACAGTCCTGCAGCTGGACTTATGCTGCCTCTAGCATGATTTTTCCCAGCCACACAAAGTCACTGTAGCAAAGCAATAAAAAATCTGGCTGCACTAATAATATCCCTCATTTTCCTGAAGGCTGAAAACTGATGATTCCTTTACAGAACTTATCCTCTCTTTCCCCTCTGCTCAGACTTCATTTTTCATCCCATCATCCTTTCCTTGAACTGAGAGCAGATTTAGCCACAGACCTGAACCATGGACAAAAGAGCGGCAACAGAAACCCAGAAATCTGTTCTTCCACCTGATTGTGAAAGGTGTGAGCAATTCCAGGCTGTTATCTCTGCAGTCTGGCCAATTTTCAATCTGGATGTATGAAATGTGTTTATGAAATCATTCACACGTAGCTTGTTTGGAAGAGTGCTCTGACATGTAGCTCTTCTGGCAGTTCCACAAAGTGGTAAAGTGGAAAAAGATGAAGTTTATATTTAATGAATTAAAATTTCACCCAATGTAAGCAATTCCATGTCTAATGCAGCCAGCTCTTGCCACATTTTCAACAAAAGAGTCACTTTCACCTGACATTTATCTCTTGAATAAAGTTGTACTTGCTATCTATGTTTTTTCATGCTGAGATTATCAGAAACTGAAAACTGACAGGAAAGTTTGGCCATTCCAGCAGGGCAGCAACACAGAATTTATTTACAAGAGTAAAGCAGGTCAAAAAGAAATTGTATGTGTATTCCTTTAAATTACAGGAATTACTGCAATGGGACATCTGGTACTTTACAGTGCAGATTGCAAAGTCAATGTGCTGTATCATGTTAATCCCCGTAAGTAAATGCTCTCTTACAGTTTCCTTTCCTATATTAGTTATTCTTTTGCTTACTGTCCTTTTATATGGGAAGAACAAATCCAAGGGCAAAATGTTGAGAAGCAATTTGATTTTGTAGACGCTTTGTCAAGCTCTATCCCCAGAACTTCTGTGGATGTGGGAGAGGAGTGAGGCTGTGCTGTATGGCTAAATCACATACTTTAACTTCTCAGCTTCGGTTCAACATGACATGACTTCAAGCAGACCCAGAATTTCATATGGGAACAGTTAAATAACTGAGAACATGTAAAGCAGAGCAGAACAAAATCAGGCAGTGAGGGGTAAATGCCTACAGGCTGGCCAAATCTACACAAGAGAGAAAATTGCAAAGCTGTATATTCTGCATAACAAAAGAAATGTGCTTATGATGAGTGCTGGCTAAACTTACACCAGTTTTGGATAAGAGACAACAATTATTGCCATTGTAATCCTGGATAATTCCTCAGTATAATTATCAGCCTCACCAAAGTTTATTACACACATGTTAGCTGGGGATTTGAGAAGTCTGGAGGGTTGTGAGCCTCTGGATCAGGATAGCATTTCGCCCTTTTGGGTTTGTTTTAATCTGTTGTTTCAAAAAGCAGATTATTTCCTATTTTAATTTCAAAGACAACTCTTCAGAACAGATAAATAATCTTACTTAGGGCTGATAGTCCATATCCGTGTCTGAAAAAAAAATGGTTTGAGTTTTATTGCAAAAAAGAGAGATTTGTAATACTGATTACTGTGTTTACTTCTCAACGTTGTTTCTGCTAAACACGCATTTGCTGTATAAGGGAACAACCATCTGTGAATTTCTGAATTTCATTAAACAGATGATAAGTGTTTAGTGATAATGACTTCACTAAAGAAATGCTAGCATTTTGTTTTCCACAGGATTAATACATTTCATACACAAGAATTATCATAAACTACTATGGACTTAAACAATTTGCAAACTGGAAATAGTCCCAGAACTACATAATTTGTTGAGTCTTTTCAGATTAATTAAGAAAAACAGGTACACATCTTAATTATTATTAAAATTTCCCCTGAAATTCAACAAGAGAAAGTGTAGGATTTTTTGTAACTTTTGCAATTTATTTTGGAAATAGCTGGCCCTGCCTTTAACATCACTTTGTGTGACTATGAATTTTTGTAAACACTACTCTTCTCTCACAAGTATTGAAATGAAAGATTTCTTTGTGTCTTTTAGCAAAAGTTTTCATCAGAAAGGCTTTCAAACAGACTGAAAGTCATTTTGATGCAGTTGTAAAATGAGGCAATGTTTTGCCTTTACTTTTGGTAGCTGTCCGTGTGGCAGTGAAGTCTAACTGGGATATCATATCAGAGATACTCACTAAGTGAGTAAATCCTATGATGGGCACTGACAGCTGAAGCGCTATATAGGAGTCCCAGTGGACAGCAAGTGATGGCAAAGACCCTCTCCCAGTATAGGGAAGAGGGAATCTTGAAGGCTTGAATAGTTTTCTGCTGTTATCTGTTGTCCACATATACAGACTTCATTTCCCTTCTCTGCCGTGATATGGCTGCTGACAGCAGCAGAGATTACCTTTTTTCCCTTCCTTAACTTCCAGCTCTTCTCTCATTTGCAAAAGCCTAAATAGGAAATACCTACATGCCTTCCTACTCCTTCTTGCACTGCTCCCCTGACAGCACTTCTCCAAGAGGAACTGATGAGTAGAGCAGCTGAAAAAATGTTTCCATGTACATCTTTCTACAATTTCCATCTCATTCCATCTTTATTCCCAGTTCATAGCACAAATTTTTCTTAATCAGTAGCACATGACACTGCGTTCAGCCCAAGCGAGTAATACCCATTTCTAGTGTGGCAGGACTCAGACAAACCACTGCTCCTCTGGATCCATGCAGTCCTGATCTGTGCTTGCCACAGCTTTAGTTCAGTGGAGAATCAATAAACTTTTTATGCTGTGTTCAGTAATTAAAATATTAATGGTAAGTCTGGAGAAACACTGGAGAACTTCCCTAATAGATTCTCTTCAGCATAACACTTCCCTACTGAGTGCAGCTGGCTGTCAGCTTCCCTTAGCTAAATCCCTCCCCACTTTACAGATGTTACACTGATCCTCCATTTTTCTCCCTCACATGTTTTCCCATGTGGCACTATGTCTAATGCTCTTGCTAAATTCAGACAGATTTCATCTACTACATTTCCTTTGTCTGCGTAATCAGTTCTGCTATCAAAGGGAGATATCTGATTATTTGAGCATTATCTAATCTTGGTAAACTATTTAGCATTTTATCTAATTTTCTGTTTACCTCATGTAACTAACGTTCCTCAGTTATTTTTTTTTAAACCTATTGAATACTGAAGCCAAAGCTTTAGACCATATCTTATTACAGTCATTTCCCTTCTCCCTCGCTTGAGGATGAGCAGTTCTCAGGTATATTGGCATAAACCCTTCTTTGTCATTTAGCACACCTTTACCTGACAGAGCTCCTAGAGTCTGGAGAAGAGGGAGGTCCAGCCTGCCCACTTGACTCCTTTCTACCTCAGAGACGGAGCTTTCCTTTTCCATTATGACTCATCATCTCTTTGCCCTATGCTTGGTGCCATCTTCCTATTGGAAAATGAAGACACTATATTGCTAAGGGCCAGAAACAGCTCAGAGAATTGCTTTATCTAGTGCTCACCAGAAGTAAAAGTTCTTTACAGCTCTCCTTGCAGCAGTAGAGAAACGCTGTGCTATTTTTCTTTATGTAAACAGGCCATTCTTTACATCCAGCTAAAGTAATCTCAAACAGCATTTTGACTGCAAAAGCACAGAGGACTTCCCAGACTTAGATGAAAGTAGTTTGTGGAGGTTTATATAATTCTTGTTTGAATTCATTATACATGCATGGAATCATGAATCTTGCAAGAACTTTTCTAACTATGTATTTTGGTGCCTAAGGAATACTGTTCTGCAGAGATAAAAGCCCAAATCCAGCAGACCCTTGTACCAGAAATTCTTATCTAATTTTCAACATTTATAGAAGGATAATTACCTTCCTCCTCTCACCCACCACTGTTTTAACAAGGATTTGAATAAACTTCTTTTTCTTGCAGGAGATGTAGCAAATGCTTGAGATGCAGTTAACCCTGACTGGTAATCCCAGTTCCCTCATTGGCTGATACTGGGATTCTCATCAGGCCATTTACTTCAGCATTTTCAGGGGTCGTTTGCAGGCCATATGCCTTCACTGATTCCTGAGAGTCTAACTGAGAAACAAAAGACTCAGTTTCAATCCTCCAAACTGTGAGGTCAAAGAGATAGAGTAGGAGGGTGCCAGGCTCTTGGCTGCCAGCTCATGCCCATTGAGGGATGCACTGTTCAGAAACCCTTGATGTACATAGACACTAAATAACAGGAATAATACAAGTGATGTGATACACTGGGGTCTAGAGCATTACAATTTACTATACTTCCATGAGCCAGGTGAATGAAGGAAAGATTGGAAATTATTACTCTGCAGGAGCCTGAATCAATCTCTCCCCATTCTCTAACAGACGTGGAAACATTTGGCTCTTACAAATAATCTTTAATCAGATAGGTCACACCATTAGAGTCAATGGTTCCTTTTGTGAATAAGCACTACTCAGCAGGCTAAACATTTGCTGGACTGATCTCTAAGTCTTAAAATGCTCAGAGAAAGCACAAAATGTTTTTTATTATTTCTTGTTGCTGTAATTCACGTTTTACTACAGAGTGAAGTTTTGTTGTTAGTCGTCATTTATCAGAGAAAAAATAAAAAAAGAAAAATAATAGCAGGACCCAGATGGCATTGTGCTTTTTACATAATTGCAAAATACTTATGTTACAGGCAATTTTCATTATGTACTAATCAAACTTGTGTAATCCTGTCACTGCACTGTTAGTATGATTATCACATCTGTTTAATAAAAAAAGTTGAATAACAATCATAAAGAAAAATAGATAAATTAATGATTTTCCAAACAGAGAACACCAAGTGACAAAGGTCCTGCTGCAGATGTAGTTCTCAGCATACAAGAAGACAGGATGAATTGTAGCATCCATTTGAAATACTCTGGAGAAAAGCAAGTGGTATGACAACAATCAGACAAGATCATAGGAGCAGTTAAGCCAGCTAGAAAAGATTTTTACTATGTCCCTTGTGAACAGCTGAAAGCAGCACTCAGAACCTGCTGTGTTTTCTTTGCCATGTAGAGAACAGTAATACCTGAGAGCATGTTTTTTATGTGTGGTTTGGTTGTGTAGAAATTCTGGGACATGAAGAAAGAATCAAAATGTAACAGGAACAGTAAGAGAAAGGCAGAGTGTTCTTGCAGCATCCCAGAAAAAGACATCACAAATTTAGCAGCACGGGCTGTGCAGGAAGTAAAGGACACTCACAATTCAAACCTGGCTATGACTGAACAAACAGGCAGTGAAACTGCAAAGTGCTGCTCTAGGACTGGTGTGTGTCAGGCTGGAGACAGTGCTGATGGCCACAGAAGTGATAGTTATGATCACCACACAAAACCACTACAGTCACCCTTAAATCAAGAAAAACTGTTATGGCTACAGCCTGTACAGCTTGTAGAAGCCTGCATGAGCATCTTACCTTGAATCTTGTCAAAAGACTGTCTGCAGATTATGGTGACCATTGCTGAACTCTGACATCTGGTAAGAGTCACTGCCTTCAGGAGGACTGAAGACTGTGCCTTTACTTTCACCGTGGGGCTTTGCCACAACTGGTCACAACAGTCTCCAGCTTCAAGCTCGCAGTTTTCGGCCAATCTGCTGCAAAACCCTGACTGGAGCACCTTGCGGGAGAGATCCTCTATGTTTCTGAGGTTTTGTGTCCTTGTAGCTTTCTCTGAAGCTGGAGTAATGACAGGCACATCTGGTGTCCTGACACAAGTGCAGAATCAAAACAGAAGCCTCTCTTTGTTTTCAACCTGCCACATGGCTGTGTGTGACCACCAGCAATTTTGCCAGGATTCAATGTACTGTTGGCTTTCAAACCCAGACCACCCAAACTATGCTAATCTTATAAAACACTGAAGCTTTGGTGCCCTTAAAACACCTGCCTACCTTTTTAAGTATCCAGGACCACATTCAGCTCTTGTATAATCCCCAAGGCACCTAATTCTGCCTATTGACATTCACATGCTACTCGGGTCCTTGGCTCCAGAGGAAGACCTGAAGCAGGATTTTCAAAGGCTTTTTCCTTAGAGCACAGCTGAGATCTCACAGAAGAAACACCTGGAGCCCAGCCAGTGCATCCTTTCTAGTGTGGTCATGGCACTGATTTATGATGCAGGAGGTGTGGATTCAGTCTTTTATTCTAGAGAAATCTTTGAACCCATGCTCCAGGCAAGTAGTCGACTACGAGGCTACTGGGTGCTTTGGTGCTGATTTCATATCCTTCCTTTTGGTACCATTTCAAACTTTTAGGAATGAGTATTTCTAGAGTGAAGTTAAGTTGTCTGCTTCTTTGTGTATTGATCTAGGATTTCTTTTTTTTTTTTTCATTTGACCATGAAAGTTATTTTATTTTTGGTAAGTCAAAAAAAAAAGATGCAGGAAATGTATAGATATTATCCAGAGAGTTTGATAACTTCCTGTTGAAAAACCCAGTACTGAATTTTGGAGAGAGTTTGAACAGGCCTATGGTTCAATGTTTATATGCTCTTAAAAGACAGTGTGCAACAGCATGAACATCTCTGCTGAAGACAGTGAGTTTTTCATAAAATCTGAGTTGTTACCTGCTATAGATAGATCTGAAAGTCTCCAATGTGAGTTTTTTCAGTGATGTCTGAACTTGAAATTTGTGTACTTTGGTAATTCACAGAGACTGAAAAAAAAAAGATTCCAAACCAAAAAAAAAAAAAAATCTACTGACTATGAATTCTACATAAAGCACTTTATAAATAAAATCACAAAAGAATACCATGGCAACAAAGAAAGAAAAGAGATCAAATTATTCATTATAAAGGACAAATCATATGTTATCTTTGTTATAAGCTTTATAGTCTCTCTCTATTCTCTCTTACAGCATCATAATACACAATCTTGGTTGAAGTACCATGGAACTTTATTTTTTCCTCCATATAAAAACCACCGACTTGCAGGGAAATTTCACTGAGAAAATATCTTCTATATGTAAGCAAAACAAAATATTGCTCTTTAAAACCAGGGATTTGGCATACAAACAAGCAAATAAAAAGCATTTAATCCATAACCAACCATAAAACGGACACTTAAATCTAGGCATGAAAGTCTCAAAGCAGAGAAAAATCACTAGAGGTCAATAGCAGGCAAAAAAATTAAACAATTGCTGCCAAATATTAGCACATTCCTATAAACTTGCTGCTTTTACTTTCTGACCCCCTGTGCTGGTTTTGGCTTTGGTACAGTTAATTTTCTTTGTAGGGACTGGTATGGGGCTGTGTTTTGGATTTATGCTGAACACAGGGGTGATAACATTGAGATATTTTTGTTGTTGCTGAGTAGAGCTTATCAGAGCCAAGGCCTTTTCTGCTTTTTCTGCTGCCAAGCTGAAGAGGAGACTGCAGGTACATGGGAGTTTGGGAGGATGCACAGCTGGGACAGATGACCCAGGCTGACCAAAGGATAGATGACCAGACCATATGACATCATGCTTGGTATATAAAGTGAGGAGAAGAAGGAGGAACATGGGGTTGTTTGGAGTGATGCTGTTTGTCTTCCCAAGTCCCTGTTATGTGTGATGGGGCCCTGCTGCCCTGGAGATGTCTGAACACCTGCCTGCCCATAAGGAAGCAGTGAATTCATTCCTTGTTTTACTTTGTTTCTGTGGGCGGCTCTTTCTTTTCCTATTTAACTATCTTTATCTCAACCAATGAGTTTTCCAGCTTTTATCCTTCCAGTTCTCTCTCTGGTCCTGGCGGTGAGGGAGTGAGCGAGCAGGGGGGTGGGGCTCTGTTGATGTCTGGGGTTGAACCACAACACTCCTCTTGTGTTAAAGCCATGTGCTAATCCTCTCTACTGCCTTTTCACTTAGAGCAACCTGCAATCTTAGACACCTTCAAGCTCTTTCACATATGTAAGAGTGATTGTTGTGAAAAAATTTTTTATATTTATATTTATGCTCTCTATGATTCCTAGAAGTGCTGTCTCTCCTCACATAGTCAGGTCTTTTGAGTTTCTAACACCAGGTCAAAAAATATGGTCCAAAAGTGAGTTGGACTCCAGGTAATATGGATTTCCGGGTACATTTCTCTAGGACCTCCTTCCTGATCTCTGTCTGAAATTCCAAAAGATCTGGGGCTCCCAAGAGTCCTTTCCTATAGCTGATACCTGAGTGAGATATCTAGGATGGTCTGACACATCTCAAATAAGTGCTATAGGGACCTTTGTTTAGGCAACAGAATCCCATTCCTACAATGGGATCCACCTTTCCTAAGTTCAGGTGTCAAGGATGGCAACATCCACATTGAAGCTTGTTGCCTTTTCAGTGGTGATCCAGTTGATAGTCAATGACATTTAGAGCATGATGCACTAAACTAAATGTTAACATAAATTTTAAAAATCAATAAACCATGGTCTAAACTTCTTTGGAGACCATGGTAAGTTATACATACGGACATATCTAGATAAAGTATATAAATTCCACCCTGCCTCAGATGAGGCAATGTATTTCCATATGAGTTTAGGGCACTTAGTCCTTTTTTTTTCTCTTTTTTTTCAATCTTTTTTTTTTTTTTTTTGCATAGTCATAACTTATCTATAAAAGACGTGTCTGGCAAAGCTGTTAAACTCAGGTCAGATCTTGCAGATGAAAATACCTCCCAACACACTCCTTAGTGCTGGAAGACATGGATGAAGAGATGGTCACCCATTTCTTTATAATCACTGGTGAACCATCTTTGTGCCTGCAGCCTGCAGGTCTCTGTGAACTGAATGAGTGCGTGTGCCAGGGAACGGGGAAGGGTGTAGGGGACACGATTAACATGTCCTGCCCACTGATACATAACTGTTCTTTGAACTTCAGACTTGCTGTTGACTACCCAGTATGAAGAGAATAATAATGAAAAAGTGATCAGGCCATTTTCACATGCTCTGATTATTACCTTTACAAGTTAGAAGAGAGGCACATTGATAGGAGTTTCATATTATAGTTAAGAAACATAATTTTCTCTTTATTGTTTTTCTCCTAGCTTTCTCATTTTTGTTTTTGCAATTATTTTGATTAAATTTACCCCATGATCTTATTTTTCCTTGAAAATCTAATAGCAGGTTAAAAAAATCACAGCTGATGATAGGGCAAAGAATTGTTGTGGGGTTTATTGCTTTCTTTTTTTCTTCAGAAGTTACAGCTGTAGAACTTTAAATACTACATAAAACATCAAAATTACTCTGAAATGGTCTGATAATATAGCACAAGAAAATGCTGCCTTAAATTAGAAATTTACATCAATTCTCGCCTCTATGTGCTGATCCATTTTTAAAGCACTTGCAAGATTTGTTGTTATTCCAAGGCTAGAAAATAGACCTCAGTTCTCTTGTGGAAGGAGATATTGTATTCCCACTCTTTGATAAAAACAAGAGAAAAGGAATTCAATTCTGTCACATAAACAAATAATAAAAATAACCTCTTCTCGGTGAAACTGCAAGGTCAGTTAATTTCCTTACATTGATCAAAGTGGTCACTTCTTCCCTCTTTTTGTCTTATGAAATATTTTTTGATCTAACCCTGCTGTTGTGAGTTAGTTCTATTAAATCCTCATTTGTCTATGTCAGGTGAATACTAGCTCTTCCTGGGGCTCACATCTATAGGAAGTGTCCAAATGTTTTGTTGTTGTGTTTGGGTTTTTTTAAATATTTAATTCATAGTGCATTTATTTATTTATTTTTCCACTGGATAAGCTGAGACCTTACAATCAGGATCATTCCTTAGTGCAAGGTAAAGTACATTTTCCTCATTAGCTTTGTCTCATTTATGAAAAATACAACAAGCAGGTGTCCCACCCAATAGAAAGGCTCAGGTAAGAGAGCACAATGGAGCAGGAGGAAGGCTGTGTGTTCAGAATGATCATATTTACACTTATCTACTTGGACTTCAGTAAATTAATGTCAGATGTATAGAATGAGGTATCTACAAATAGCTGAAGATCCTTGTGTTCTGGCCATTGTGGTAATTTGTTAGAGGAAGCACAGGTGGGGGGCATTCTTGAGGAGACTTTAAAGAGGAACTTAAAAGAGGGGTGGACTTTAGAGATTATTCCTGAGTTGTAAGTTGAAAAGCACATAAGGGATGTTATAAAAGAGTTGTGTGAACAGGAGAGACCTGGGAAGAAGGAGGTCATGAAAACGTACAAGGGCAAGTGCAACTATTTTTGAACAGATAAAGATGCAGAGGTAACCCCCATTTGATGTCAGTGACTCAGAAGAATTGAGAAGGGGCTCAAGAAAATAGGTGTAGTGCCTAAAAAAAGCTAACAGCATATCAGAGAGCAGATTTAAGAGTAGGGTAGCAATCAGGAAGCCAGGGGTGAAATACAGACTAACATTCTTTCTGCAACGAACATGGAAAGGACGGCTCGGGTAAGAGGCCAGAGCATCCTATTTTGCTTCAGCTGCATTTAGTTGCCAGCAAGGGGAAAAGCACCATAGGTGAAGGTTGGTGGAAGGGACATGCCAAGGTTTAAGAAGCATGTTTACAGGCACTAGTCAAAATTGGCTGAGTAAAATCATGAACAGTGCAGAGATTGAACTTCTGAGGACTCCACAGAAGTGAGAAGGTAGAAAAGCAAAATTGTAGAATCCAGAAAATGGAAAGAATAAAACCATGAACAGAAAAGAGGAAGGAGGAAACTGGGCTTACAGGATACCTACTTACAGAGAGCAGAAAAAGTCTAATCTAAAAGAATAATATATCTCACTGTGTGAGGTGTCTGAGGGGTCAAGGTAGATGAGATGAAAATAGAGATTTTAGTTTTATTATGACTAAGAGCTCTGAAGTCCTTGAACAGCAGAGCAGAAAGAAGAAACCATAGACACCTATAAACAGTCCAGAATCCAGAAGGAGCTCAACGCCTCCTGTAAACACAAATAGATCTGCCTACCACCAATTTTATTTATCCTGTGGAGTCTCAAAGTACAAGAACGGTATATGCACAAAAATAGTACTTTATGACTGAGAAAAGCATCGCTGTGGGTTCTCTTCTGAGAGTCCAGTCAGAGTCCCCGACATTTACAGGAGATATCTCAAGGTCATTTATGGCACTCAGAGACAGGGCACTTTCAGTCTCTCTGCCTTTTGACTTCAAATCCTGTTTCGGTGACATCCTCTGTGGGTTTGGGTAATGGTAAGTGGCAGCCTGGCCAGGAGCTCCTGCCTCCTCCCGCGCAGGGGACTCCGCGCTTCGATTAATTGCGTGTCGGGGGTGCTGTGCTGTCCCTTGAAGTGAGCGTAAATCAGAAGTCAATTGTCCATTCTAATCAGATTTAGCCAGAATATATGCTACATGAAGTTTCAAGTGACTAGAATTAGCTTACACACAGTAAACATTTCAGGTCTAATCTGATCATTTTAAGCAAAAACTAGTGAGCTCTAACTGTAGGGAAGAAAAAGTCACTCTATAATCGATAAACAAGGAATGATTGAAGAGAGGGGACTAGTGTGTCTGATTAATCATCCTACCAGCTGGTCAGATTTATGACATGACACAAATTAACCACATATTTCAAGAAAAAAAGCTTTAAACTACACAAACCTTAACCACAGCTTTTGCTGTGGTAATTTTATTTTTGAAGATTTCCTCTGAGACAGCAATGGGATAGGCTTGCAGATGAAACATATACAACTATTCATAATTCTTTTCTAACAGTTATTGTATTAATATCTTCCTGGGCTTTTTTTCTTGAAGTGACTCCCTTTTGTGACTTGGATGTGCATTCTGTTTCTCGATGCTTATACCCGAGCGAGAAGATGTAACATGGACTCTCCTCTGGAATTTAATTTCCCAACACGAATCATGTTCTCTTCAAAATAATAAAAACAAGCTTTGTTTCCAGATTGATTTTTTTCCTTTCCTTTGTTACTAGAGTGTCTCCCTGTATGCAGTTTTTAGAAACACATTTACAGAGAGATTGATTTTTTTGTTACACAAAGGCTGTTTTCATGGTACCAACCTGTCCTTTCTTCCCTTGTTATACTGGTACTTTCAAGGAAGTGAAAAAGAAGGAAGGAAATGATAATAAGATTTTTTTTTTTCAAATAAGATTTTTTTTGTAAATCCTGAAGTCTTGACACCTTTAGGTTTGTTGTTGTTTTACAGAGATTTTATCAAAGAGATATGTATCAAGCTCAATATTTCACTTCCCAAAGAAAAGCCAGAGCTGCACTCTGCTAAAGGTGCATGCTAACACTTGAAGTTAAATTTACCTAGATATTATGCATTTTGCAAAGGGAGCATTTCAAGAAACCCAAATAGAACTTTTCAAGAAACCCAAATACAATCCTCAATAGGAATCAAGTAGCAAAAACTCTGTGATCTCCTGCAAACAGAGTGGATCTTTGTGTTCTAATTCAAATAAACAGAAACTTTATTTTAACTAAACAATGTAAATTAATAATCAGAATGAAGAAAGAGGTGAAGATATTGAAAATTTTTTTATTATATCTATAAACATGTCCAGTTCTCCGAATTGAGAGGTCTATCCAAGTTTGGAAAAGATTCCTCTATGACAGCCAAAACTGAACAAAAGAGAGGAACTACCCCGTTTTTCCTTTCTCTAATGCCTGGAACAAGCTCACCCATGCTTTAGTCCCCTTACACTGCATTCCTTTATCCAGTTTTGTCATGTCTTTATTTTTATCTATTCACATTCTCCTGTACCAATACAAAATCCTACTTAAAAATTATTTTCTTGTTGTGGCATTTTTGACCATGCCATTGTCCTACCTGGTTCCCATTTTGAGTTTCCCCCTCTCCATCACATGAAGCATACCTTTCTTTTTTTACTTCCAAGGTCCTTCACAGCCCAGACCTTGTCCGTGTTCTGTCGAGATGACAGCTCCCTCCTCACTCATCCCAGAGATGAGCTGTCCAAGCCCACTGTTTACTGAGAAGTCTTTCCCTCTAAAAATTCCCAAAGCCATTTCCTTTCCCTCTTTAAAATTCCTCTGGTGTGTATCCCGAGTTTGGCGCTGCTGGGCTGTAGTTGTGCTGAAACCAGGACCAACCACAGAGACCAGTATTGATGCATTGGCTCTTTCTGCTCTCCAATCTGTCTGCAACCCTTGCTTTCCACTGGGAGCTCTTTCAGCACAGACCATAATTCTGTCTCCTGGTGGTAAAGCCCCTAGAAGAAAAGGGCCATGGTTCATGAGAGTGGCACCTACTTCTAAAGCACTACAAATAGTAAATCAGTGTCATGACACCAGCAATTAATTTGGTCAGTAATACCAGAACCAAAGCAATAAATCACTGAGCCCTAGCCCAAGCCAAGCACAGTGAAGAAAACCACTGGACATTTTTTTATATATTGCACATCTATGAATTCAACATGGTGCAGGTTTTGCCTTTTTGTGACAGCATTGCAGTATTGGTCTGTGTTTAATATCACATCCTTTCTAACCTCCAAATACTACTCTATGTTGCTGCTGTTGCAATCACTCATTTCAGGGATGATCTATTTGACTGCTGAATAGTCTAACAATGAGGTAGCTTGTGGAAATAGAAGTCTGGCCAAAACGATGTCTCGTCTGAAGGCATCCTCTGCCAATAACCATCAGCAAGAGCTGTCCTGACAGGGCAGATACACGCATATTGTTCTCAGATTCCAGCAAACATGAAATTAAGTTGCCAACTTCAGCATTGGAGTTCAAAACATCCATAGGGGTCGGGTCAATGGCGGTGGTGCCACAGCTCTACAGCACATAGGACCCATTGTTCCCCCATGAGTTTTTTCACAAGTCAGGCGTATAAAATCACAGACATTAATTTAATGAGCTAGTTTTTGGGAGATTAGTCCCACCATAAGCTGGATTATTCTGAACATATGGAGACACGGTCTGGCTATGAAGTATGTAAAAGAATGGCAGATATTTGGGAATGCTGACTTTTTGGGCTGAGTGAATCTTGTGTTAAAATTTTAACTCTTCGTACCACTGTTGGGACTGGTTTGTTGTTTGGTTTTGTGGAGTTTTTTTAATCTATAGAAGTGGCAGTCATTGTAGTTAACTGCAGTTTAGCTCTGTAGCAAGACAAAATGAAGTCCAGGGTGTGTATATTTATGACAAATCAGATTTATAATAAAACATGTGAGAAATCAGATCATGGAACAAATGTAGGCTAATGCTGAAGTTTAGTAGTTTCTTCGAGCAATAGAGGAAAGCCTTAGGCACAGAAGATATCTGTGCGTGAGAGATTGTCTGAGATCAGAGCTCACTGAACTCAAATTTCAGGGATAAAAATCTCAGAGGCATCGAAGTGACTGAGAAGCCTCTCTTCACTGTTTTTTGGGTTTTTTTTTTTTTTTTTTTTTTTTTTTTTTAGTATTTTAGAGCTAAATACACAGAAGGAGTTAGGTGTCTAACTGCTGCTTAACTGCCATCATAGAATTTAGGCTAAGCAGCTCCTCAGTTGCTAAGCAAACTCTGCAGGACTAGAAAATATAACTTTTTGGTAGTAGCATTGCCTAGGATAAGACATCATTTATCCATTGTGAATAATCAGTGCCTATCTCACCATTGTCCTTTGTTTAAATTCACAGTAAAGACATTATTATACCACCAGCTCTGTAACCTGTGAGATCCATCTTCAAAGACATTTTAGATGATAAGGAGATTTGTACAGAACATTGTACCCTGTAGTCAATTAATTAGAACAAATAACAGGCTTGGGAGATTCAGCATCATCTCTGCCCTCTACCTGAGACCTCTAACTCTTAGGAAAGAACCTGGACCACAACTGGAAGAAATTGTATTTGGAGGAAGCCTTTACAATCTCCATCTCTCCAGCTGGAGCTCATTCCCTGTGTAAACAGTAGTTGAGTAATAGTTGAGTAGTTGTAGTAGTAGCTGTTAATTGCAGCAACCATTAACATTCCGTTTCTTTCCCTTCCCGACTGGTGACTCTGCCTCTGTGTTTGTAGAATCATTCTCATGAGTTTTATCTCTTGGTGGTCTAATAAATATTTAGGGAATCTGACCAAAGTGAAACAGCTTAAACTGGAGAACTTTAGAGTCTTGTTCTCCAGGCTCCAGAGCTCCCTTTCAGGCTCTTTCTCACAAGCCATGGGGTCTTATGGCAAAGATGGGAATGAATGTCCACAGACGAAAGATGAGTATGAGGCTGGGGTTTGTTTAGCCATAGAGAAGAAGAAAGTGACATCAGAATTTCTCAGGACAATCTGGTTTGGATGTGCAGTTCCCTAAAGCCTGGAGTTAGTTATGTAATCAGTCCTGGTGGGCATGGCTCACCCCAACCCTTGTCTTTGGATTTTTGTTGACCACAGAGGGCATGACGGGGGACAGGGCTCAATTCAAGACTCTTTGGATCCTCTAAAACAATGGTCTCCCTGCTTGGAGAAAGCAATGTCAGCATCAGATGCTGTGTTAAAGCTGCCTCATTTTGGACATATTTTTTGAAACCTCATGTAGTACAAGTTTTGGATTAGTTCTGCCTCTGCATCAAATGCTTCACAGTCATACTTACACTTCACTTACACTGAGATAATGTGTGGTTTAAAGTTGGTGGTCATAAAACACTATATTTCTCAGACTTGCAAAGAGATGCAGTTCTATGTACTGCAATGGGCCACACTAATTTTTTTGACTAAGAATTTTCCCCGTTTAAAAAAGTGCTCAGGTATCACGTAGATGTGGTACAAAACAATAAACTGACACCACTGTATTTTCATCTTCCAGATTCCTCAATACCTTTAAAATTAAACATAAATTGCTCTTAACATTATGCTTTCAACCAGCAGAGAGTTAGAGGATTAGTGCAAGTGCTCAGGTGTGACAAGTTAAAAAGTTTACAATGATCTCTTCTAATTTCTTATTCCCTGAATCTACAGAAAGCTGATATAACTCAGTCTTACTCCCAACCGTAATATGAAATCAGAAGGTGATTTATTATCTTTTATTTAACACAAGGAAAGCCATTTCAAAAGAGGGGAAAGGATAAGTCTTCTGCAAGCTCACCACAGGCTCCCACTACAAGGTGGTTAACCCATTATATTTATTTCATCATAGATGGTAATTAATCAGACCTACTGTTAAGGTGTGCTGAAACCTGACCATTTGCAGTGATTTTGCAGGACCTGAAAAAGGTTTTCTGCACAACCTGCTCTCTGTTCAGTTGTACCAGGGAAAGTACCTGTTACTTCAATGAGGAATCTGTAAGACCTATCTCTGCAGTTTGTCAGGATAATTCAATTGATGTTCTACCTAGAACCCTGCAGGACCACAGCTGCTGCAATGGATAGACCTTCATTAAGCCTTAAATTACTGATTTAACAAGCTGAGCTAATGAAATGGGGTTTTAATGAGGTGTTTTACCTAGGTTCAATGTATTTCCCTCTTCATCTCAACCCTACATTTCCTGAGTGTTTTTACAATACAGCTTAAAAAATCCCTTCATTTTTCAACTAGAACGACCCTTGATATCTCATTTAATAGATGAAAATATAATATTCAGATATTCCAATCAACTTCAACAGTGGCTGTGGCTTTTCTCTAAGCAGCAGCTACTCACCAGGGTAAGGATCACGATATCAGGCTGAAGGCCCTTTGGCTTGACTCGTGGTAGTTCACGTCCTCTGCTCTGAAATTAGATTTAAAATTATACCTTTGATAAGTGATATGTCTCATCTTTCACAGTGCCATGTTGTAGCATTTAGGAAGCTGTGTCACTTTTTTAATGACAAATATTAAAATCAGGCTCTTTGATTTCAGAAATCAACATGTTTACTTATCAGCTCCTCCGTTTGATCCAGATTCACATAGTCATTAGCAGAGATAATGACAAATTGCCCCGTGTGACTGGGATGTGAGCTGAAGCCTCAAATAACAGAGAAGTAGCACACAGATCACCCAGCATAACTACCTTACTTGAAAGCTACTCTAATTTTATAAAGCAAGTTGTCAAATCAATGTCTCTGCTGTCAAACAAAAATATATTTTTAAAGGAATGCCTCAAAAATCCATAGAGGAAATGCAAGTCCAGCATGACATTTTTTTGATTTCATTCCTCAGGCGATGCCATAAAAATTGATCAGACCACATTTAATGGAGAAATCATTAGAAGTCTAATTCAACCAACTCCAGAAATATTTATGAAGAACAGTTAAAAACCACTGATATGATACAGGATGATGCTTGTTGTAGTATTATTAATAGCTAAGAAGATGCAACTTCAATATAGGATTTCTACAGGAACTCTGTAATACATTTTCAGCAGCTTTTATACAATGAATTGCTGTTAAAACAGCACAACCTTCCAAATTGCTGTTAGGTAAAGATGGGCTTTGTACGACCTGATATTTATCCATTTTGACCTTTAATGCCTTTTACAGTAATTGTTGATCCAGTAAAAATCTACTTTATCAGTCTTGTCCTGGTAGAAATATGACTGCAAGCTTTCACTAGTCAGCCCCATGGCAGTCTGTTACTTAAAGTCATGATTTTGTTTAACTCATTTTCCCACATTTAGAATGATAGAATGGTTTGGGTTAGAAGTGCTCTTAAAGGTCATCTAGTTTCAATACTCCTGCTATGGGCGAGGACACCTTTCACTAGACCAGATTACTCAGAGCTCCATTCAACCTGTCCTTGAACACTTCCAGGGATGGGGTATTCACAACTTCTCTGGGCAACCTGTTCCAGGGCCTCACCACTCTCACAGTAGAAAAAACTATTCCTTAATATCTAATCTAAACCTACTCTCTTTTGCTTCAAAACCATTCCCCCTTGTCCTGTTACTACATGTTCTTGTAAATTGTCTCTCTCTGTGTCCTCCTTGCTCTGTGATGAGTTGCACTGAATGATCTGCACATAAATGCCCAACAATAATTAATTTACTGATAAAGAATGATTGCCAACCTCTAATGCTACAGGTCTGTGTGAAATCTTTGCAACCGGGAAGCAAACACACTAGTCAGTACAGGGGTTTCTGATAAAGATAGTAGTTATTTTAGCTCACTGAAAGGCCTTCTTGGTGCTCCTTGTGTGTTTCAAGTGCTCTTTTGTTCTCTCTTTTTACACACCCTTGCAAAAAACAGCAAACAAATAAACAAACCCAAACAAACAAAAAAAACCAAACCATAAAAAAGTGAAAATGGCTTTTTCACTAAAGGACTGTCATCTTAGAGGGCATCTGCCAGGAGTGTGGTTCAGCAGAGCATCTCTTAGAAGGAAGGAATTCTCTGCAATTTGAGAGAGGCTGCATCTCCTGTAGTATAAGCTGAACCAATTCAAAGCACTCTTATTCTTCACAGCCGTTCTAGTCCATGGGGCTGGAGAGGAAGGCTCTGTGGGGTGGAGCCTTTTTCATACACAAGCAGTGCCAGCAAATGCTCATAGTAGAGACAAAGCCTTGTTCTTAATCCAAGGACCATAGCTAAAAGACAGTTATGTGCATTGAAGACCATACACATGCACACAAACACATATACAAAATAAAAATCATCTAAAGGCCAGATTCCCAGATTCTCTCATGCTCTTCTGAGCAGACTCAGCACAACAGCTTGTCTGAAAGATGAGTGATATGACAGGAAAAAAAGTAATATCTAAAATTTAACATTTTAAACTTTATACTTCAGTCTCCTGTCCCTAGTTCTATATAGTCAGGTAAATCTCTCGGTATTTGGAGAGAAAAATGGCTGTTAATTGGCAGGAATTTTATGTACATAGTGATTTTCCACTTTGATTTTTCCACACAAATTTCTCTCAGTGACCAGGGATGCTATGCATCCAAGCATGCAGCTCACTTTGGATTGCACATAGCAACCCTTATTGCTTTCTTCAGAGAAAACTCAGCTGTGACAGAGCTTCACAGACCTCTGAAGGAACTGCAGCCAGGTTCTGTAGTTCTGGGTCTGGGGATATTCCAGATGTCCCTATCTTACAACCTTAAAGTTAAGAGGAAAAAAATCAGGAACAAGATACCAAACCCAAGCTTGCAGACTGAAGACTGCAGGGTGGTCCACCAGATCATCCACTCAGAGTCACAGAGGTGCAAGGTCTTGGAGCAGATCAGACGCAGCCCAAGGAGCTGGAGAAGACTGAGAAAATACATGTTCACAGTCCTACTGCATACCCTGGATTGTATATTTTGCAAACAGGACATGGCCTTGTTCTTTCACTTACCCCATGAATCCCTTAGTTCTTGTTTTAATCCTAGGGCTAACAGATCATTGGTTAACTAACTCCTTCCAAAATTTCTTGATAACCCTGAAGGAAAAAGAGAATGGATGGCTTCCCTTACCAGAATAGCACTGGTGGTTTTGACACAAACACTTGCTAAAAATAAATTCTGTGTGGGATAAGCTTCCTCAAATGTATTGGAAAACTTGTCTCTCATCGTCTCTGCCTTTTATGATCCTACAACAAATGAAGGCAGTCATTCCATCCCTGGAAGTGTTCAAGGCCAGGCTAGATGTCCTTCTGAGCAATTGGTCTAGTGAAAGGTGTCCATGACAGGGAGTCTGGAACTAGATGAGCTTTAAGGTCCTTTCCAACCCAAGCCATTCTATGATTCTATGATTTATTTCCACTGCCTTCACAGAACAACAGGTATCTGCCCTCATCAGCTCTGCATGCAGAGGGACAAGCACTCACCCCACATGGGGCACTACTGGGAAATTCTGCAGGATGGATAGAAATGCGACTCCTCAGAGGCCAACAGCTGCCTACAGGGTGAGAGAGAGGGTGACATGTCCCTAACCAGGACTCTGGGATTATTGTGACCCTCTGGGATGGTCCAAGACCCAGAAGCATGTTAGGAAATGAAAATATAATGAAAGGAAATATGTGGACCTTACATTAAGGCTGTAAGGCAGAAGGAATTCCCTTACCATGGGATATCCAAAGAGCTGAAATCACTTTAAAAAATGGGGTTGATAAACAGTGTGAGGAGAGTAGAGAAGGAAGGGCAGAATGCAAAAGGACATTTGCTCACTGAGTGATGGCAAATTGGGGACGTGTAGCTGCCGTGTGTGACATTGCAGGGAGAAATATTTTTCTCATGTACATACTGTTGTCTGACCTTAGTTCTTCATCCCCAGAATCATTGTCTGCTGCCCTCACTCTCTAAAATAAAAATTATCCTTGTCTTATTGGGAAATGTACCCATGGGAAGCAAATCAGGAATCAGGGAATGTGGAGTGGGTTTTTTTGACCATGTGTCATGGTGAGAGCTCCAAACAGTAATCTGGGAAGTTTACATGGAACCCTCATATATCTCAGCACTTTCCACCACCAAAAACCCATGTGAGTACAAAATATACATATAAACTACATTCATTTGATTGGGATAATTTGAAGGAAATCTCTGGTCCACAGAGGTAAGTCATGTAGGATTTATGCACCTTGTGGTGACTGCTGTTTTTAGTGTAACTGGATGATTTTGTGCCTTTGGCGAGAGTCTCTCAGAATCTTTTTAATGCTGAAAATCGTATTAATGTGTGAAGGGCTGAGCAGACAGATTTACCTGTTGCTTGCCCAGGAATATGCGGGAATGAGAGTCACTTTTCAGCTCTCTAATATGAAGGATTTTGAGAAGAAACTTCTCCCAGGAATCGGACGCAGTCACCTTCTCACTGATCCTGCTGTAAATATTAGAGACATCTGTGAGTTTTCCTGTAGAACGGTGAAACAGTTAGGGGGGGACTAATGGACTGAATTAAATGTTGTCATGACTTGTAAAGTCAATTTACTTAGGCTGTAATTATAATCTACCTGAAATGACAGGAGCTGTGGTGTGGCTTCACGGACCCTGGCTGAGAGAACAGCTAGCACAGAGGGGAGTGGGAGGGGTGCTTGGATCCTGACAATGCCAATGTCGTGGTGTGCTCCTGCACAAAAGGGAAATTCTCCTTGAGTACAGCCAGAAGTGTATCCTGCTAAAGCACGAAGATTTGCAGCTCTTTAGCTTTTAGTACTGATGAACACTTAGAATAGAACCAGCAATTTGCTGGAAAATTGAGGTTTTAAGGGAGGGGGGAAGATAAAATAATTCACAAATGTTTGTTGAATTTTGTACTTTTTTGGTTTTTAAGTGTGTGTTACATTGTAAAATGCAAAATTTGATTTTTCCATCCATACCTTTCTAGCAATAGTGATTTATAGAGATAAGCAATAAAATCTCATAAGGAATAAATCTTTTGTTTTACCAACTAGTATATCTAGAAAAAAACCATCATGTAGCATATAAGAATTGGTATATATTTTAAAACTTTTAGATTGAAAGAAAATTATTTTCGATATAACTTTTGTTTTGCCAGGACCCAAGATGATCACATTTCTTTTTCATTTTGACTCAAATTACTTTTTACAATTATTAAATTCAATGTCAAACCATAAATAAATGTACTTCATCTAGCTCCATCTACCATTTGAGCTCCATGTTATTAATTCATAAATCACTGAAAAAAGCATTTTAAGAATACTTATTTCTAAACTTGCAATGCACTTTGTTAACAGCTGTATCCAAATAAAAAAGACAGAGAACTAAAAAAGCTAAACAGATATTTTATATTACCATTTGAAAAAAAAATACATACCAGGATAAAGAAAAATATTTATTATGTAGATTTCATTAAATAAACTGTAAAAAGTTATATTTCTTCCACAAGTGACAATTCTCCCCAGCAGCCAATATTTCCAAACCAGATGAGTAGGAAATTATTTTATTCACTACAGACTAATACTACTGGTTTTACTCGTTAGTATGTGATCTACAGTCATTTAGATCTGTGCAGTTCCATGTTGAGCGTGTTGGCTGGTTTCATGTCATGAATTTTCAGAATTATCAGAGTTTTTTTTTTTCTTAATGCTATAAGGTAATGTTTTCCAAAATGACTTAGCTACTTTACTTTTGCCAGTGAAAAATAGTAACCCTGGAACAACCCATTAAGTTTGGAAATTTTCTCTGAGCTTTTTGTTACTCTTATTTTATTTTTGAGAGGAATCAATTTAAGAAGTTTTGTTCCAACAGCCCAAATTTATTGTTTCCTTCCATACAGATAAACTGAATCATCTCTACTTTGTTTGTGAACTGAGAAAACTGTTTTATGATAAGGCTAAGTCAAATTAAAAAATATTTAATCAAATGTATTTGATTATACACTCTGGAATGGTTTATTTAAAGTTACAAGCTTCATAATTTAGACATTTATCAATTATACTAAAATTAGGATGTCTGTCTTTTCATGTTCCTCACTAACTGTAACATTTCCCTCTCCCTGGAAAATCATACCCTGGGAAACACTGGGAAATGAGAGCTGGAGCTGCTTCACAGTAAAGAGTGAAGTGGTCACTGAAGTCAAGGCTTTGAAGTCTGAAAGCCAAGTCCTTGACAAAGCAAAGGAAAACTAGCTATGTCATCTGGTCCTAAAGCAGCATAAATGTGTTTATGATATTGAATAATAATATATTGCAGTTTAATTTTTTCAAAATTGACACCAATTATGAACTAAAGCCATGTAATCAGGCACCAACTTTATGGACCAGTTGATTCTAGGGACAGTGACTCAAACTGTGACATTGGTACATTTTTTCTTACCTACAAGTCAAGAGCTCGGCCTCTGATCATTTTTATCATTATCTTATCCTGGAGCTGTGCACCTGCATCTGTACAAACTCTTTATGGTTCAGTGAAGGGATACTGACATTCAGAAGCAATAATTTGTCATACAAGCATTCTCTGAGTGCTTGTCTAAAAGAACATCACAGTAATTCTTCAGGTCTTTAGCAATGTAGACACAAACCGAAACAGAGAGAACACATTGACCTTCTCTCCATGTTCACTGTTAAAGCCTCAAACCCTTAGAGTGTATTTCCTCAGTTTCCTTAGTTTTCTGATAGATGATTCTTATCTATTAAATAAAATACTGCTAACCATTGACAATTCATTGTCAACTAGAAATTAGAGAAAAAATTGCAGTTGGTGGGAGCAGTAGAGTTTCCTGCCTTTGTGTTCCTTTCTCATGGAAGATAAGAGAATGACAAGAAAGTAAGAGGATTTGTGGAAAGGGCTGAAAAAATGTGCAGATGAGTCAACCAAGGAGAAACCATGGATTAAAAATATGTGTGGAATTTGCTCCCCTCCTTGAGATTGACCTGAACATGTAGTACACTGAGCCCAGGCTTGGAGAGGCAAAGAAAGCCCTTGTGCCTTCAGTTTCTAAATAAAACCTGCCATCTATGGAATAAGCAGAAACCTGGGCTGCAGTTCAGGGTTATTCCCTGCTGGAGGCATTGAAAGTGGTTTGGTGGGTTTACAGAGAGCATCTGAACTGTTGAAAAGTCTGGGTTTGTTCTGCAAGGCTGAAGGACCCCCAAACTTTGGTTGCTCTGGAGTTGGGTCAGCAGTTGACCAGCTGAGGGGATGACCCAAGGAAATGTGGGAAGACACTGAACTGTGAGAGGTAAATCCCCTACAACTCCATGAATCTGTGGCAGAATATTATTTGGAGATGCAAAGTGGAAAAAGGGAGAATATCAAGAGTGGTTGGTAACCCACATTTAGAGCATGGACATTAAAAAATTTGGCCAGTAATGTGTAATTTTTAAATTTTGTCAAGATTAATCCTCCTGTACATTTTGCATTTCCAACTGGGTGAAATATTTATCATTTATTCAAGCTATGAACTTGGGCAAATGATAACTCTACATTTTACAGTAGAAATATGTAATAGCCTTAAAAAACAAAGGAGAGTTTCAAGTAAGAAGTCACAATGTCTCCAACAGGTGACTTCTGTAGAACAGCTATTCCAGGCAGACCTCTGCAGGCACCCCTTCCCTCCATATTTGTCAACCTGTAGAACAGCCAATCTCAGCCCAATACCTGGAGACAGGACCACTGGTACAAACTTTTCTTCTGAATAAAGGTGATTGCACCATGCTGTTATTTTTGTTTACAGACACCTCGAGGCTCCCATGAATATTGTTTGTTAGGTGTTTACAGCTGAGGCTGTATGTGGCTTAGTATAGTCTAATAGTTCCTTCATCCCCACTCTGCATCATGACATGGCAAGGCTTTTGAAGAGTAAGTAGGCCATCCAAAACAAAAGCAGAAAATTAAATTCAGCATCCTTAATGTGTGGTGTTTTCCAAAGCTTCTGTTACTTTCATGACATCTTGCCAGAGCTATTTATGTCTGAGGGGAGTTAGGAAAAAGATCACATATTGTACAGAGAGCAGAGTGTTAAATTTATGCAAAGTGAAGAAAAGTGTTATCTCAAAAAATATTTATTTCGCAGTTTTTGCTTCAAGGACTGTGTTTTGTTACAACTTTAAGGAGAGCAGTGCTATATTAGCATCAGGTTTAAAATTCTTATAAATATTAAGAACAAGTTACATCTGGAACATTTATATAAAACAGTACATGAAGTTTTCCACATTGTGTAGGAAGAAAGGAAACACCTTTACTGCACCACTGTCTATTCCATAGCCAAACTTGCAAACTGGAAATGAGAGATCACTAAAAGAAAAGGAAGACGTTGAAAGGAAGCAGAAAGATGCTGCACTAGCCTCTTCACTATATTCCTTGCTTTCACGTGAAATTTAATTTTTTTGTAAGGACTTGAATAGTTACAGCAAAATTGAGGTAATTTAGAGTGCAAAGGAGAAATGTCGGTATCTGCAGCAAAAAAAGTTGGTGTGTGAGCAGATCCTGGCTGGATCCCTCCACTTGCATTTAAAATATTCCCTTTCACAGGAACTTTTGCAGAAATGTTTAAGGTTATCAAACAAAGAGTTCCTACATTAAAAAATTACAGGTTAAAAACAATCTTGTCTCCAGGGATATCTTAATTACAATGCATGTATCGTTTGGTCTTAAGTACCAACTTGCTTTGCACTTCAGAAAGGTGTTTTTAAAGGGAACTCAGCCACAGGCTGACCTAAGTGAAATCCTCTCCCCCAGTCCTCCCCACAGCCGTATGGATGCCAATTTTGTGAACTGATTACAACAGTGGGAGTGTTAGTAGGTGTCAAAGCAGAACCATTTTATTTTTATAGCCCTGATCATCTGCATGTAGGCATAATTTAACGAGAACCAGCCAAAACAATTTCAAAAATATTATTTATCTAAAGTTGAGTGGTTTTTTGTGGATTTTTTTTTTTTTAATCTTCAGGACTTTTGATTCCCTTGTATGTTCCTTTCTACAGCTTTCATTAATGTCAGATGAATGATTCATTAATAATTCCTCTAGTTTCCTAAATTGAAGCAGAATTCCATGCTGAGGTCAGTTTTCCCTATCACTTTCTTAATATGAGCCACTGAAGGTTGGATGCTGCCTCTTCGGGGGTCACTCATGGCATCTTCACCGAAAAGATGCCAGTGTGCCCATAGAGGATGTCTCAGAATACTAAATACAAATGAACTCAGATTTCCACTTAACTCAGGCATACTCCAGTACTTCTTTTAATATCCACTTTTGTCGCAAAAGAAATTATCATATTGTAGCAGCAATAAGGTCCTTGCTCCTGTGTTTGATTTTCTTAATGAAATAAAAATCATAGACCCCATCTCTATCATTAGCAACAGACAGTTCTCTATATTTTGTCATTCAAAACCAGGAGGGAGCTCCCACACCTTCCTTGGCAGGTTGGACAGGTGCCTGGCTGAAAAATAACCACCAGCACAAACTACAAGACCTTTGTTATGATTCAGTCTGCTCAGAAACTCCCCAAATTTTCAAGCCCCACCTTTAAACCAATTGTCACTCCAGTTTTATGCATCATTTACAGTACAAAGACTATCAGATACCCAGCTGTCACACAATACTGATGGGATTTAGTTTATTGGACTGCTTTCTCTTTGTTTATTTTGATTGGTAAAGACTGGAACAGGGAGTCAGGAGGATCTTTGACTTCATCCAGTTTATTTTGTATACTATGAAAGAAAGATATAACTCATTTTTTTTCTATGTTCCTTGGCTAGTGACATAACACAGGAGCTGACCACGAGTTCTTGAGCTGACAAGGTACTCTTTCTGGTTATTTTTTGGCCCTGAAGCTTTCCTATCCTGACACTGCTCAACCCCAGAGAGCAGAATAATGTTCACTCTTTTGCAGCTCCTGGTGTTTGCTGAGTTTAAGCATGGAAACACATTTTCCTGAGAGAAACAGAAGTCATGAGATATTTTCCTCCCATCTAGTGTGTTTTGAGTGTTGTTCTTTCTGTTCACTGTGAGACCTAGTCACTTCTTGCATTTGAAAGCATTTCCGGTTCTCAGTCTTAATTTTTTTAAACAATATACATTCCATCTCAATTATTTTGGGTTTCTGCTTACGCATTTAAAACCTCCATTGTTTTTTAAAAAATGTTTTATCTCTCAGGAGCAGACATAATTCCTTTTAAGCTTTGTTTTAAGAGTTTCAGAAACTCAGAAAGGGAATAATGCCTCCTCCCTGTGTTTTACCATGGTACTTTTTTAAAAGCCAAACCTTTAAGTGAAAGATCAGCAGCACTCCTAATGCAGATGCAGACCTTTAGGAAGCACATCAATGCAAGCCATTGCTCTCAGGGCTTGTAGATTTGAACCCTGTCAGAGTTTATCTGCTGCCAGCTTCAAACTGTGGTTTGACATTTCTGGTCAAGAGGGGTGCCCTTGTGAGTCCCAAGAGGGGTTGAATCTGAAAAGACAGAGAGGAGCATATTGTCTCCCTACAGCAGTTCACTGCCAGCTTCCACTGCAGAGATACCTGTTACCAGCAAGACATTGCTTTGAGGAAGATCATCACAGCATGATCTTGCTTGTGCCTGCAGTAGCAAACCGTCAAAGCACAGCAAGAGAGAGAGAGATGGCAGGAAGCATCAAAGGGGAACTGCTAAAGACTGAATAGGAATGAAGATAAAAGCTGCAGCCAGTATAACTCCCTTCCCAAAGGGAGAGAGCAGAAGTGCAATGTAAGAAGGAGTGGTCACAGGAGACCTCAGGGCCAATTCAGTCCTCCTGTAACCCAGCTGTTACAATACACTGGTAACTCAAGTGGGAAAATCATGAGAAAATTGCTGTGGTGCACAAAAGATGCCTGTAAAACACTGCAGTGCCATATCTCAGGGTTGCTGGGGACTGAGATACTACATTGCATTTTTTCCTGATTTAACAGATGAGCTGTCAATCTCAAAACTCTCTAGCACTGCAAAATCCACAGCTGCTTTCATACATAATAGTATGACAATTGTGTACAAAGCCCAGCCCATCAGGGTCAGATAAATGGGCCTGAAAAGGGCAAGTAAGCTGCTGGCAGCCGTAATCCAAGTGTTTGTCCATACCAAGAGAGGTTGACCTCACTGTCTGGAAACAAAATATGAGGACTGTTGTTCATTGGTATAAGAATACAACTTTTTCTCTTCCTGTGGTTTAGGTATCCATGAGAAAGCCATTCCCAGGAGCAAGTTCCTTGCCATTTTCAGTCTATATTAGGTGCAAGCTTGAATGATTAGATCTAACTCTCAAGACAGCCAAAAATTCTCAATCCACTTAGATGAACCTTCAAGCCACATATCCCTGGTAGAGGGATAAAACTTCACAGGGATCATGAAGATGATCAAGGCCCAAGAGCAAGGCTTGGTAAATGTACTAAATGTACCCAGCTTTAGAAACTGACAGGCAGCCTCTGGTCAGTTGTGCCCAAAGAGCAAGTCTCAGATTTTCAGATTGTAGGAGTCACACCAGAGATGACCACCCCTTTTCATTCCCGAGCCTAACGGGAATTGGAACAAAGATCAGAAAACATACCTCAGCTAGAGCTTTGATTTCAGGAGCCTCACAAAGAGAATTTTCTATTGATACTGGTGAGGAGCTCCCAAAATTTGCAAAGGCAATTCTGTTAGGCAGACTGAAGAGACTGCCTGCAGGGTTATAAACCATAATATAGATATAAATAACTCCCAGGAAAATAGAATAAAGGGGAGAGCTCAGTATGAGCACTTGAGAAGCAGAGGGAACCAAACAATAACTGACATGCTAAAATAACCAGCAAATAGGAATATTTGGGAAATTTAGGGAATAGCTGAGACTCCACGAATTTGTCAGAAAATGGACCTCAATTCATTTGAATAAGAAACTGGAGATCCCCCCAAGGTGGAAGCAAGGGAAGCACACAGCAATGCTTTTACTTTTGTAGCCCTCATAAACAGATGCTGCTGTCATAACAGTGTGCATAAGGTTTCCTGTTGAAGGCATTTGTGCACCAATTCTGCAAGATACTACATATTTATTTAACATATTGCAAAAATGAGTCGCTTAGGGTAGTGCTTGAGGGCTTAGGACTTCCCTTCGCCCTGAAGTTACAGAGTGTTAAGCAGGACATTACCGGGTCTGACACTACAAACATGACTGTGAGCAGTTTTGTTGGTGTGGACCCATATAGATGTTCGTCCAAGGCTGAACCAGCTGTTGTCATGTGTTATGGGTTAAACCTTCCTATACCTCTGCAACTCTACCATCATGATGTGAATCACTGATCATGAGATCATCAAGCTCATATGCAAAATCAGCGCTTACTAATTAAGTAGAACCTTAAGCACTTGCTTGATTTAAAGAGGATTGTGGTATCACGATTGTAGACAGAGGATGTAATATATCAGATTTCATATTCTTCTCCTTTTATAAAGATTTGTATTCCATAGCAGGAATAAGCTATTGGTACAGCTTATGGAGCATTTACATCAAACAAATTTGGTGCTCTTTATCAGTAACAACAAAAATGTGTTCTTGATTTCAGTGAAGCTGTATTCAGGATAAGCTGGCTGTCTTAGCTTAGGCTCTGATTCAAGACTGCAAATCTTGTGTGAAGACACACACATTTGCTAATATTTAAATATACTTTTAAACTCTATTATAATCGATGGAGTTTAAGCACATCTATAATGTAAGCACATATTTAGGTGCTTCCTTGAACAAAAATATTCCCTTCTATTTTTTTGTGAATGCCTACAACTTAACTCAGGACAGTCCTGATATTTCCTGGCCCCTTGCTCATTTTGGCCCCTTTCTTAAAGAAAATATGTAGAAACAGTTCACTTGCTCTTGCGACAGCTGCCAAATCTCTGCAAATTATAACCTGATGTATTAAAGTAAATCAGGACCACTTTTGGCCTGTGAGCTCTGGTAGTTATGCAGCTGGGGCAGCTT
The DNA here is from genome assembly GCF_003945725.1 of Corapipo altera. Lineage (NCBI taxonomy): Eukaryota > Metazoa > Chordata > Aves > Passeriformes > Pipridae > Corapipo > Corapipo altera. The sequence continues at coordinate 3,234,833 of NW_020884892.1, forward strand.
CCTTATCTATACTTGAAGAAGGCACCTACCTCAGGGAGAAATGTGAGCGTGGAAGGTGCTGGTAAATCCGACTGTAGCCACCCCCAGCTGTACAATCCCTGTCTCAGACTTCCTATAGTACCACTTTTCTGGGCTCTGTCTTGAATCAGAACTGTGAGTTTTACACTTTTGCATTTAATAAGCCTGAATATTAAATAAAAATGCACAGTCACTTGTAAAAGAAAACTCAGGTCCTGCTAGCTCTCATCAATCTTTTCGCACTGTCTTTCTATTGAGAGCTCTCTGCTCTGATGTACAAAAGTCAGACATAGAAAAAGGCGGATGAAAAACTGCCTCCCAAGTGCTTTTTTGGCTTTGAAATTATAGTTTATTTTTCCACTTCATTCTCCCGATTCATGATAATCATTGTTATCTCTTTTTCCTAAATCTTTCTAACTGAATGGCACTATTAATAGTTCAGCAAGTTTTCTGCTATCTATTATTCCTCTGCACTTTTTAGGGAACAACGTTCATTTAAAAATTCGAAGTGGTAACCTCCATCTGTGGCTTTGTGGGGCTCAGGGGTATAAACATGGACACTCCCCTTTGCTTTTCATTTTTAAGCACAATAAAATACAGCTTATTTAGGTCATTGTATACTACGTGAATTACAAAGTATGGATCAAGGGTTTTCTAAGGTTACCTGTCACTCTAGTATTTGAGCATCTTCTATATGATCCAGAAATCTGGTAAGGGTTAACCTAGGTCAATGTACCCTCCATGAAAAAAGATATGGTCTTATCACAGGTTAAAATAGCAGTGAAAAACAAAAAGAAACAAACAACAATATAGACTTTTGTTCAGTTTGGCAGGATTCTCTGTGAGGGTTTTGTCATTAGCTGCTACTGCTAGTTAAAAAGTAAGTGTCCTTGTCTATGCAGCTGTAGCTATGAACTGTAATAAAAATATTTTTATTTATTAATTTATGTATAAGAGTGTAGATGTGCCCCACCTGTGCCAGCTTTATTACCAGGAACAAAGCTGAAGGTTATTAAGGAGAATTTCTTTATTTACTTTGTTTCACAAGCACAAGTCAGATGGCACATTTGGGGGAGCTGCCGTGAGAGACCAAAGTCAAAAAAATCAGTTTGCTTTTTGCTTTGAAAGAGACTCCAATGATGTTGGCCCTCCTTGTAGCATTCCACAGCCTCCATGTGACTCTCAGAGCCTACAAAACTCCCTCCTGCTCAGTCAATAGACTGAGCTGCAGTACAATGCCCAGGTTGCAGTATGAAACCCCCAGGTGTGCACAACAAAATCAACAACTTTCGTTAGAGGACAAATCCCAGCACACGGAATGTCATGCCAAAGGAAGAAGGCTCAGGAAGAAGCAACACTCTCTCAGTCAGGTCAGTGTTACCAATGGGAGAAAGGCCCTGAACACCTGTACTGGGACAGCTTTAAAGAGGAGGGATGATGGGATCTCCACAGACTGCTCATCTGCAGTGCAGCCGCTGAGCCTGAAGGACACAGAGCTTTATCCAAGGCGTTCAAGCTCAAAAGTTTCACAGCAAGACGTATTTTCCTGTGCTCCCTCCCCATCTTATCTTCATTGAGATATTATTTCTCATAAATAAACTGATACATTTCTGCATCATCTTTATACTGCCAAGGATTTTTGCATTGATATATGTTGGAGGTGGCCTTTAAAATAATAATAAATCCTGGCAACAGTGATTCAGAAGCAACAGGATCTGCCTTGGTACACCTCTAGTTTAAAAGATACTTCACTGCAATTAATTAGCTGGAATCTGAGAGCTTCCAGAAGGAAAGTTTTATGAGTTAGCTCTTTCCTCTGGGAAGGTATCATTCAAGCCAAATCACTGTTAACTGACATATTCACTCTTGAATTCTTTCAACTCAGCATCCACCCAGACTGTTTCCTCTCTTCAGAGGAAAAGTGCCTGTGGAAAGTTATGCACTTTTATCCACTTCTTTCTGATTCTTTTTGTTTATTTATATTTTTTTCTGAAAAAGAGAGAAAAAAGTACATTTAATGTTGATGTCACTTCTCTTGACACTGAAGTTTTCACGCTGCCTGCAAAACAGATGGAGAGTTATAATGCCAGCAGGGTAAACTTCCCTCACGGCACAGTGAGTTTCTTCATCGAAGCCTGTGGAAAGAGTTTCCTAAATACCAGATGTTTAAATGGATATGCTGGCACCAAAAGCATTTCCCCACTGCCCCTCCTCAGTTGGAAACAGTACCCACACTGTTACCCACAGACAAGAATCCTCTTCTCAGTGATGTCAGCAGTAGGGGAGGCTCCACTCATCAGTGCTGGTGCTGACATCCAGCCAGCACCTTCTCCAGGAATGTTGTCTCGGGCAGAAGCTTCTGTAGCCCTTCCTTGATTCTTCTGATTTGTAGGAATCTTGGGGCTGGTCCTGAGAAAAGTAGTTGGGCTCCATGCCCACCTGGAAAGAGGTGAATATCCAAGGACCTATGTGAAGGTAGGTGGGGAACACCTGTCATGGTTTAACTCCAGCTGGCAACGAAGCCCCACGCAGCTACTCACTCACTCCCCTGGGCGGAATGGGGAAAGAATCAGAAGAGTAAAACTGAGAAAACTTGTGTGTTAAGATAAAGACAGTCCAATAGGTAAAGCAAAATCTGTGCACACAAGCAAAGCAACACAAGGAATTCATTCATCACTTCCCATGGGCAGGTAGGTTCAGCCACCCCAGGACAGCAGTGCTCCATCTTGCACAGTGCTGACTTGGGAAGACAAAATATTATCACTATGAACATCCCTCCTTCCTTCTTCTTCCCCCAGTGTTATATGCTAAGCATGATGCCTTATGGTTTGGAATATCCTTTGGGTCAGTTGGGGTCAGCTGTCCTGGTTGTATCCACTGCCAGCTCCTTCTGCACCCACAGCCTCCTCACTGATGGGGTGGGGTGAGGAGCAGAAAATAATGTAAATAATGTAAACACCCCTATGTTATCAACACTGTTTTCAAATCAAATCCAAAACACAGACCCATACCAGCTAGTGTGCAGGAAATGGTCTCCATCCCAGCCAAAACCAGCACAAGACCAATGTCGTTCCAATGCTGTAACCAGGCCCTCTTCTTCAGGAAGAGCCATTGTGCTGCTCACTCCTCTGGATGCCAATATTTAGAGAGCTGGAAGAAAACCAAGAGGCCTTTTTTCTTTCTCCTCCTCTGATTTGTTGCAACAGGCTCAAGCCAAACCATCATGGCCTGAATGGTAGTTCCATATTTTTTCTCCTATCCGAGGAAAACAAAAGGCTTGTGTTACTTTTGTGAAAAATTAACATTTCCTTTATCCTTCAAGGATCATTCAGGGTTCTTTAAGTTCAAGCCATGTAAGCCATAGTTGCTGAGAGATTCATTGCTTGATAAGTAGCCATTCTCAACAGAATGATTAATCACAGGACTGATTCAGTGCTTTTGTTTCATGCTGTACACTTGCAATTGTGTTGCCAGTTTGCTTTGGGTATAGGATACCTCTTTATCAAACCATGCTTTTTCCTCTAAACCTAGAGACTACAAGATATCGTCACATCATAAATATTTTAATATACCCTGTTTGAAAGTAGACTGATTTCCTGTCTGACTTGCTCATCTATTACCTAGAGAGGATGAAAGTGAAGTTCTTTCTTGTTATGTAACATTACCCTGATCTGATTATTATGCATGGAACGACATCGCAAGCTCTTCAGTGTGAAAAAACTTGGGAAACTGTTATAGTAAACAAGGAGAAACTAAACCCATGGATTGGATTCCATCAGGAAATCTTAACTCTAAAATCCACAACACGTGGCCTGAAATGTCACACAATTAATTATCATTTAATTTATGCAGGAACTCATTATGGATGTGAGTGGAGATGAGCAAACTGAATAGAATTAAGCAATTCCCTTGGTTATAGACTGCATTATCAAAGAACTTTGGACATGAACCACAGCTCCAGAAATAAGCTGGGTTTTAAATTTCCCCAAGTAACAGAGAAATGACACTTTTTATTTTTGATTTTAGCCTTTTACCTTGTGTAGCTGGAAAACTCTGAAGGGTCAAGAGGGAAAAACATTCTCAAGCTGAAAACTTAAGATTTAATATGCTCAACATCAAGAGAAACCTCATCTTCCCATATCCTCATCAGCGTGCAGTTATTTATTTACCCCAGGGTTAATGAGTAAAAGCATTGCTAGGTGAGAGCTGGTGCAGCTCATGGCCTCTTTCCACCATATAGAGAGGGAGAGACAAGGAAGGATGAGCATGTCCTAAATTATGCAAAAGCAGGTGTTGAGTCTTCTCAAGTTGGCTCTGGTGTCTCAGCATTGGTCCCCAGGGAAAAAACAGAAGAGGAAAGGAAAAGTACCAACTTACTCTTCTCAGGGCAGTGTATATATGTCCTGGATACCTGTATTTTGAGGGACTGATATCTCAAACCAGGGCGCACTCCATATTTGGTTTTAAAGTATGTAAATGTAATCAAATGTATCACCTAACTCTGTTATAGGTCTGTAAATGCACTCAGAAGACCTGTGTGAAGAGAAGAGTTTGTGCATTGGTCTATAAACAGAACGTGAGACTTGATTCAGCTTCCTTTAAAGTCAAGAAGAAACATTTCACTCAGTAAAATGTGGCTGGTTTTGGAACATACATTGATCAAACCAGGCTAAAGTACCTTCCAGCTGGTTTCATACTAGAGGTATTGATTTGATTTTCACATTTTGATGCCTGCAGCTTAGTTACCTACTACAGATAACTACATGTAGATACCTGAAATTTGAGTTAAGGCCTACCTGTGAATTGATAACAGTTGTTAACCATACCTAATGGGATAAACTAAAGTATTTTAGCCATAAACCAACTACCAACCAATAACAAGAGCACCTGCACCTGCAAAGAATGAGAACAGCAGTTAGGGCATGAAACAGTAATATTTCCAGCAAGAAGGCTATTCCTTCATTACAAACTACAATTTTTTGTTTGTTTGTTTTTTTTACTTTGTTCAGGAGTATGACACTGAAATTACAGCATCAACTAATTGACTTCAGAGATTATATTCTTATTATATTCTTATTTTTAAAATTTTGTGGAAAGTATCTTTTCAATTTGAATGTTTGTTTCCTGGTAAAAAATAGTTAAATTCTGGATTTTGATTGTGGATTTCGACAGGGAAACCTTCCTCCACATATCAGTGAGCATGCACCTGTCTTTAAATATATTTGTGCCAAATTTAAAGGTATTGTTCTGATTATAAGGATTTTACAAACATCACCACAAGTGTGTCAAATCTGGGCAATTAAAAAAAATATGATAAAATTGAAAAAAAACTTAGTGGATTTAAAAAGAGAGATGAAAATGGCTTCATAATAATAATGAGAGCATAAAAGTATCTCTAGTTTTTGTTTGGATAAAATCAATTCCCAAAGATTACCTCTTCACCACAAGAAGAACAGGGGCACAGGGAATGGGATTTGAAGTCCGTTCATCACACATTATCTCTTCTCACTCTCTTCTCTTGCTCCAGGGGACCCCTGTACCCCCCTCATCTCGCTGCCACTACCAAAACTTTGCCACACAAACCCAACAGAGACAATAAGCAAATTTTCACATAAGTCAAATTCCAATTTAGAAAATCCTGTAGTCCAAGCAACATTAAAATTAAAAGTTTCTATTCATGTCCCAGTAGTTCTTCAACAAGAAATTTTTTTTTGTTTGTTTTATGAAGAAATGGGGATTTTACAAAATCACCAAATCTAGTTTTGTTTGTGGCATTGGCTTTGCCAACATTCAGGAATCATCACTTAGCAACAAAGCAATATTGTTCCATCACACTCTTTTTTAATGTGCTGTAATCGACGATTGTTGTGCTTTCTTAATGCGTTATAATCAACAAAACAAAAATGCAGATTAGCAGCAACACCCATATCCCACACAAAGTTCATATGGAATCATTGTTAGAATGGAAATCTCTGAAAAAGATCGTTTGGTAGACTGTAGATTGCATCACAATTATTAACCATGACCTTCCAGGCAGTTGGGTTTTCCACACCCTTTATGTTGCTGGGAGGTGAATGTAAGGACAACGGAACAGATCATTGTGCTGTACAATCTACATTAAGATTTTCCAGTTACTCTCTTTAGGGATGAGAGAAAGTAGGAGACTGAGAATCAATTGTTCCTCATTCTAGAAGAGGTTTGGAAGGGCTTAAGCCTGGATTTCTGTGTCAGCAGAGCATGGTGGCTGCTGCTGAGCATTTGACCACAGCTGAGATGGGGTGAGGGCAGAGGAGGTCTTGTCCAGCCTACCAGGGACCAGTAAGAGCCATTGACCTCACGAAGTACGACTTACTGTTCATGTATTGGTTTGGCTCCTCTGCTCTTGGAAGCTGTCTGCCCCCAGACAGACTGTTGGCTTCACAGGCAGTGCAGTGATGATGAAGAGCTTGTGTTATGCACACACAGCAGCCAAGTAGCTGAGTGAGAAGGGTTGTGTGGCATCATTGCATGGAACAGTACAGTCACAGCAACACAGCAAAGTCATCAGTGACTGAGGGATGCACTGGCAAGCCAGTGCTAATTTAATTTAGGTAGTGTGGGTAAAACAGAGAGGAAATGCGTCTTTATTTCTTTTCTAATATTTTCTTGTCTGTCTTCTTGAACTAGAGCTGGGTGATACCTTCTCAGAACAAAAGTACCTCTAAGTCAGTTCTGGGAACAAGGAGAAGGATTTGTCTGAGTGGAAGCTTTGGAGATCCTTTTGGACTCTGAAAGAATAACAAAATCTTGGTAAACCTTAAGGGAAGCTGATGGACACTTTGGGAAGACCACTGATTTCGTCTTTTAGCTTGATATGTGCAAATTTGGGAAAAGTTCCAAATCTGAATTTTGGGATTTTTGGATGTGTTTGCATCACTAAGTTGAGACTTGAGGAAGAAAGGTTCAATTCTCAGTCTGTCATAGAATTCCTGTGTGATTTAGGATTAGCCATTCATTCTCTGTGTCCCAGACCCTTAGCCATAAAACACTGCTATTTTTTTTGTTATTTTGTAATTTTGTTGTCAGTGTCATGAGGTCAGGACTAGCTTGTACTAAAGTTTCTACAGCTTATTGCAGGCCAAATGCACAGCACATTCATTTCCACATAGCCTTGGTCTTTCCTGTGATGTACGTGAATAGCTGATAAACACAGAGAGGAAGGAGGTTTGATGCCTCTTGTAAACTGAAATTTGGGACTCAGCTGTTGAGCTGAAACCCTGGAGCTGAAACCTTTAGCATTCTTTGAGATCTGCTCTGCACTTGCTGTCTTTTTAATTCAAACTCTTTAATCCAAGCACTGACTGATGGGAGAATACGTAGAATCTAAGGATATCTGTTTAACAGCTATCGGCATAAGAGACACAGATAACAGACAACGATAAGAGACAGGAAAAATAATAAATTAAACACCTAGATACACAAGCCCTAAAGAAAACAAGAGATAATAGACACCAGCAAAAGCCTGAGCCATCAGGTCACTAGCTGAGGGGCCATTGAACAAGCAGCTCAAGTCCTTAGAGGGCTCAACCAGAATTTTGTAGCTGAACAAAAAGGGAGGAATGTTTCCCACATGTACCACAGGAAAGAGCAAACTGATTATGGGATATTTGAGTAGACTCGTAAGGTTGCATGAAGATGCTTATAGAATGCTTTGAGGGAATTTTGAGGACGCATTAAAATTATTATGGGATGTTTAGGGGAAGGGCTAAATGTGAGAAAGGGAGGGATCAAGGCTGATTGGGGTGGAACAAGCACGGCAAATTGGAGAACTTCAGTCTATTCTGTCTTCTTATTAAATCCTATTCCCACTTTCATACACTCATAGAATTGTTTGGGTTAGAAGAGACCTTTAAAGATCAACCAGTCCAATCCACCTGCCACAGACAGGGACACTCTCCACTAGACCAGGTTACTAAAACCTCTGTCCAACCTGGCCTTGACTGTTTCTAGGAACACATTTCTTGGCAATGTGAGTGTTTTACCACCCTCATTGTAAAAAATTTCTTCTTTTTACTAGTCTCAGTCTACCCTCTCTACCCTCTTTTAGCTTAAAACCATCTGAAAAGGAGGATCAGGATTAGGACATCTGTGTTTCTCATGCCTCTGAGGGCTGTTGCTTTCTATGTGGGTATTCTATGTGGTAAAAGTCCTGTTCTCTGTGTTGGTTGGCATGCCTGGCCTCTTATCTGCTCAATGTATGTTGTCATCTTTGATACCTGCTCATCCTTGTCACTTGCTGGACCTACAGATGGGAACAGCAGCAGCGTCACCTGTGGATGGCCAAGTCAGAAATCCCTGGATCCCTCAGTCCAGTGGCTGTGGCATTCCCTTCACAAGTGAAACCTGGAGTGCAAAGTTTGCTCTTACCCTAACAACATGTTATACCATCAGCCTTTATTTTAAATGTCGTTGTCATTAGGGAAGAGCCTGCATCTGGAAATCTGGATCTGGCCCAGAAGCAGTCAGGATTAGTCCCTTAGGGCTTCCTCAGCCAAAACACCACGACTAGCTGATGACAGAGACATAAAGTGCAGTGCTGTCTCCCCTTGTGGGGAGAAGAGTCAGGAGTGAAGGGTCAAAATTGAGCATTCGAAAAAGGAGCAGGGGTTCATGGGTTCTCATTGTCAAAAATTATTTTAATTTGCAATAGAATAAATTAATTTTCCCCAAGTCACGTCTGTTCTGCTCCTGATGGTAATTGCTGAGTGATATCCTTGTCTTTATCTCTACCCAAGACCTTTTCCATCCTATTCCACTCTGGGTGGGCAGCTGGCAGCTGGACAAGGTCGATCTACCAGTATAGTTTTATAATAGAGAGCTTTGGCTAGAGAATAGTGGTTTGCATAATGTGATCTTGGGTACACATTTTCCTGCCCACAGATATGCATTTCTGCATCTAGAAGAGGTCCTGGTAGACCTGAACTACTTTAGAGAGTGTTTGAAGATCTGCTGCTGAAAATGGCTATATAAAAATAGGATACTAAGAATATTAGTTTCTTAACAGTACTGTTTTCGGTTTTGGCTCAGAGCAGAAGGGTGTAGACACATGAATAGATGAAGAGGTGTTGTTCTGAACTTTCATGTTTCTGAAAAGTGAATTCAGGCCATCAGTTAGATCAGGGCCTCTTTGATATGAGTGTTACAAGCCCTTGTCCAATGTAATGAGTTAAACCAAACCAACCTAATTGTGCATGAGTAATTATACCTCGAGAGGACTCAAGGTCATACATCCTGACATGAGCAAGGTGGTTTTTGTAGCCAGTGAAATGGAAGTCACCTTGAGGTCATCTTGCTTGTTTAGAGGAAGTGCATGATTAGTGAAGGTATTTGGATACATACACTGTGTATTTCTTCATGAAGAGATGGAATACTCACCCAGAGCTGAAAGGATGGCATACATTCAGGAGAATGAGAACTGAAATGTCTTCTTTTAATAAGAGAGCAGAGAAATAGAAAGCATATTTTCCTAACACCAGGTGTTATAGAAAGTTTGGTACACAATCATCTTGTTTGGCACTATGTTTTACAATAAGAACTGGAATTATGGGTTTTGTTACTGTTGCAGACATCATGCTGATCATTTCCAGATTGTTATATTAATCCGCTGAAATAATTAAAAAAGGGTTTGCCTTTTTATTTCTTTTTTTTTAATCACTTTTTTCCCCTCCAGTTAATTGCAGTCTCTTCCTTGTTTACACGCATTTTCAGGTGCCAGATCCTTGCTAACAATTCTGCTTTTTAGATTAGATGTAGCATTCTTTTCTATGTGTCGAAGATGAGTCTTTTTCATTTGAGATGACCTTGTTTCTCTTTTCATTAGTTTCATGCATCAAATTAGAAGACAATACATGGAGTTGGATGAACCCTGGTCAGGTGCAATGCTATAAATCTCAGAGACCTTTTCTAGCTATAATTTGACTTTGGAAGCACACACATTCTCGCATAGTAAACAACAAAGTCAAATGACTTTGCTGCAAACATGTTTCATCACCTTGAATATTTCACTCTTCATGCCTTTTTAGGTAGCAAAATGTTTACAGCACTTACAGTGTCTACCTTATAGAAAATGCAGGAAGAAGATTCTTTGAGATAATTTAAATACAGTAGGATGATGCAATCATTATTATAGAAATAGTCTGAACGGTTTCTGCATGGAAAAGTTGTTAAGCCTATAGGTGTAATCAAAAAAACCCCTGGAGGTGAGAATATAAGCTGTAGACAGCAGATGTGAAGGGTGAATCTAAATATTTCAGGTTCAGAGATTTCATACTTTTAAAATTCGTCTTCCTCTCTGCCTCCCGGAATTGCTCATACTAGAGCTCACATTTGGGTGTTTAACAAATTTTGTCTCATCACAGTGAGAACAGGTGCTGGAGATTGCTTCCCTCTCTCAGCATCAGTTGCTTTGGAGCAGCAGTAGCTCCAAGGAAGCAGTGGCTTTCTTGCAGGACTTACCTCCTCAGCTTCTGACGTACAGAGAAAACCCTTCAGATATGAAGCAATTGACCAAAAAAAAAAAAAAAAGGAAAACAAAGGGAGGTTTTCCAAGGGAAGAACAATTAATAACAGTCTGTTGTTATTTGTCGTTGTGTCTCTTAGATAGATTTTCCCATGTTTAATAACTCAGAAGTTGTGTTTAAACCTTTTGCTGCAGCTTAACAGTGATGGTAAAACTGGATTCTCAGAGCTTTCAGCTTTTTTCCCCAAGATGGACACTACCATTCTTTCTAATTTAAGTGAAAAATGTCAAGAAATTCAAGAGTGGAGTGCAGAGGACTGGCAGACATCTCCAATAGGGAAACAAATTAAAAATGCCCACATAGACCACAAGAGAGGAACCTCAGAAAGAAGCAGGAACATCTGCTCTGGGGTTCTTGGAGAAGATGTCATGTAATGAGATTTGTTGGCTGACATATCTGCAGCCAAAGACGTCTTTTTTTAAAAACAAACAAACAAACAAAAAACAGAAGATAGGCATGCAATCTCTCACCTTCCTGGCAGCTTCAGACACTGAAAGTCGCAGACGTTCCAGTGGAAGCCTCAAGAAATCAACAAAGCTTATCTGCATCACAGGCCAAAAAAAAACCACCTAAAAGAAGGCCTTCTCCACTAAGGGGTGTTAGAGTGGTTTTTTTCTCTTTTTTGTTCCTAAGGTAGCAGATCCTTTGCCCAGGAAACAGCAGGCATCTAAATACTTCTGTCAGTAGGCTAAGACTGCCTGAAGGTAGTCAGACTTGAACTTTCTTTTATTACAGAGACAAGGGCTTTGAGAGGTTTTTTAAAGAAGTCATAAAACTTCCTCACAGACTGGAAAAAACCTCTTTGTGGCATAGGGTAGGAGAGAGAACTTCCATAGAATCTCTTAGGTTGAAAGGGGCCTGTAAAAGACCATGTAGTCCAACCTCACCTTTCTCAAACCAGGGTGAGCAAAAACCAACTGCTTGAGCCTATGTCAAGATGTGTTTCAAATATCCCCAAGAGAATAACATCCATAGCTTCTCTGGGCAACCTTATCCAGTGTTTGATCACCCTCATGGTGAAAAAGGGTTTGTTTTCTTATGTTTAAATGGTATTTCCTGCATTTCACTTCAGTTTTTGCCCATTACCTCTTACCTTGTCACTGGACACTACTGGAAAAAATTTGATTTGATCTACTCTCCCTGCTCTTATGTGTTTATACAGATGGATAAGTCCTCCCCTGCACCTTCTCTCTCAGTCACATTATCCAGTAACCATCTTGATGAACATTCATCAGATTTACCCCGGTATTTTCATGTTTCTCCTCTACTGGGAAGCCTAGTATTGGACACAGCATTCCTGTTGTTTCTCCCCAGGGCTGAGAAGACGGGAAGAATCACCTCCATTCACTTGCTGGCAATGCTCTGCCAAACACAGTCTGCTGAACTCTGCTGAGTTTTGTGCATCTTGGTGTCCAGTAGTACTCTTTGCCCTGCAAAGCTGCTTTCCAGCTGGTCAGCCCCCAGTGTGTACTGGTTCATAGGCTTACTCCTTTCCAGGTGCAGGACTTCACATTTCCCTTTGTTGCACTTGATGAAGTTCCTGGTTGCCTGTATCTTCAGCCTCACTGGATCCCTCTGGTGGCAGTACAACCCTCTGGACTATCAGTTACTCTTTTTGGATTCTTGTAATCTCCAAACTTGCTAAGGGTGCGTTGATACCTAAAAGCCAGAAAATAACTCTCTAAGACTCTTTTTGAATATTAGAAAGCAAAAAGCACACACTTGTTTACAGCATTCTGGGTGCGTAGGAACCATTTCCAAAGTACGCACACCGAGTTACAGAGGTGCTATGGTTTCATACTGTAATATCTAACATTACATCGTCTGTTCCACCCACTTTCCAAAACTGTCCATCCCATGGGATCTCCCCCAGTCACATCTCCCAGAATTGAGTTGGTGGTCACAAAAGACCGCTCCTTCCTCCTCATCCTCCTCCTCATCATAATCTTTTGTCCTTCTTGGAATATCTTCAAGGCTTCTGAGTCCTCTGAGTAGTTTTAACTTGGTTATGTCAAGCAATGTACCTGTTATGTCTTTTCTCTAAGTACATTTTTCTACAGACAAGGTATTCTTTACCGTGTTAAAAATTTTTATCTGTTGGAATCCTTGACAGGAAATATTAAACAATATTTCAGGAATCTTGTGCAAAGGTACTAACAGGCCAAAGGTACTAGCAAGCTACATCAAAAGTGCTAAAAAGCTCTAAAATCTATATAATGTAGATTTTAAGGCATCCAAGTTTGTACTATCATCTAGGTAATTAGCTCAGTTGATTAGAGCATGGTGTTAATAACACCAAGGTTGTGGGTTTGACCCTGTATGGGCTGTTCACTGGCCTCTCTATTAACCCATCAGGGTACTTCACCAATGACTGGTCTCCAACTTGCTTTTGTGCCACTGGTCACAGCACTTTGCACGCAGCAGTTCAGTCAGGTCTCAGTCCACCTTGCTGTCCATTTATCTACCCGTTACTTGATTAGTTCGTCTATGAGGGCATTGCAAAAGACGGCATTGAAATATTTGCTAAAGCCAAGGTAAACAACATTCACTGAACCAGTCATCTCATTATAGAAAGCTGTTTGATTAAACATGACTTCCCCTTCAAAAATCCGTGCTGACTACTCACAATCACATCGTGCTTTGTACTTCTGGAAATAGTTACTAGGAGGATTTTCTCCATTACCTTCCCAAGGATTGATTTAGTAGGACTTGTAGTAGTAGGACAGGGGATAATGTTTAGATTTCCCAGAGGGATGGTAGGTGCCCCATCCCTGGAAACATTCAAGGTCAGGTAGGACAGAGCTCTGAGAAAACTGATGGAGTTGAGGATGTTCCTGTTTTTTCCAGTTTTTGGTTGGTCTAGATGAATTTTAGGAGTCTCTTCCAACCCAAACCATTCTATGACTCTATGAATCAGGTGAGGTTTCCCAGCCTGGGTTGTCCTTTTTGAAGATAGAAGTGATATTTGCTTTCTTCCAGTCCTCAGAAACATCCATTGATCATCATGACCTACCAAAGATGATTGAAGGTGGACTTGCAGTGTAGTCACCAGCTCCCTTAGCACTCACAGGAGCATCCTATAAGGTCTCAGGGACTCGTGTAGGTCTGGACACCCTTGTCTGGTCCTTCTGTAATGAGGGTAGCTCTTCCTTTCTCCGGGTATTCCCTCTAGTCTCAGAGGCCTGGAATTCTTGAAGGGCTGTCTTATCAGTACAAACCTAGATGAAGGTTTTGAGTATCTCAGCCTTTTCTGTGTTCTGTATCACTTGGTCTCTTTCCCATTCAGCAGTGGTTCCATATTTCCATGTCATTGCTGCTGATACAAGTATAGTAGCCCTTCTTGCTGCTGTGTACATTCCTCATCAATACTTAGATTGAAGTGAGTATTGGTTTTCGTAGCTAGTCTAGAGCTATTCATTTTCTACAGGTGCTTGAATGACTCATCCACCTTTAAAACAGTGTGCCAAATTATGTTTTTCCATTCTGAGACAAGAGGTTACACATGCTCATTGAGACTCAGCAGAAGATGAGATACTGTCTCAAAGAGGCAAGATACAGCCAGTATTTTTATTAATTATGTCTGGCCATAATGTGAGGCAGCACCGCCTCACAAAAGCAAAATGCAAGGAGACTGGAGATGGGAGCTGTGGTGTTCCACAGAGGTCTTTTTCAACATGCTTCAGACCTCAGCCCAGACTTTCACACTGTCTTCACCATTTGTGGTCCATACTGGTGATTCAGTTATACTTCACAGGTTCTAGTGAAGGAGTTGACAACTGCTCTGAGTCCAGTTCTCTGACCTTACTCATAACACTCTGATGTACAGCCCTTAGACCCAAGAGAAATTGTATGTGTGGAAACATCTTAAATGGCAGCATTTTCATGCAGGATCAGAGGAATGGGGGAGTGGGTAAAGCTCTGAGGAGCTTCACTGCTGTTGTTTTTGATTTTCTGTCCTGTACAGTGAGGCATTTTCAGTGCTTCTTTTTTATGATAATTGATCAGTCATATTAAAGCATTTTTTCCTTAGCTGCTCATGTTTTTGTTGTGTTTCCTATACTGTTACATGCACTTAAAATTTACAAGCAGGAGTCTTCACTCCAAACTGAAAATACCTAAAGGAACAGCCTAAGTCTGTTACAGTATGCTCAGGTCTCTGGTACCTCAACAGTGGCTTGTAATTTGGACTATTGCAAATAGACAGAAAGGCTGTCTGGTGCTTTGTAGCATGAAATATTGGTCATAATTAAGGAATAATTTCATTTCCATTTGCAGAAAGGCCATGCAAGAGCAAGCTGGGAAATGTTCTGTCAATCAGGCATAGTTCTGAGACATTCAGCAGCAGAGCAGCCTCACCATTACCATTCAACAGGTCCAAATCAAAATTTTAAGTTGGACAAAGGAAAAACTGAAGGGACAGAAAAAAATGATGGTAAGAAAACTGTGGTATGAGATCTAGTAGCTGATGAAGGATGATGATGAAGCAAAAAGAAACAGTTGCTGGATTGTGTGGGTTTCATCACATTATGATCAAATAGAAACACAAAAGAGCTGGGCCTATTAAGGAATGAGGACCTGTAAAATGGTGAATAAAACATAGTAGGGAGGAGGATTTGGGAGAGAATAATTCTGTTAGATCTGTGTCAGCTGGAAAGGCAAAATAGATCAATTTTCTTTTCTTGTTGCAGTGGGTTTCACATTAATTAAAAAAGGGGAGGGAAAAAAGAAAACCCAGCTGACTAACAAAGCAAATGGTCTGAACAAAGGAAGCTGCCAAAAGTATTTCTATCAAAAACCTCCTATTAGACCCAAAAGAAATCACAATCCAGCTCCACAGGACAAAGGAAAATGAAATTCACCTAGAAAATTAGAGAAAGAAAACGAAATTCCACACTACTTTTTGCACAAAACCTTTTGACATATTATAATCTTCTTAGGAATCAACCAGTCTGTATATTTTTTGTATGGTGATTTCATTTGTTTTCATTCTGGAAAAGTAGATCTGATACCAAGAAGTTTCCAAAGATTGTTAGAGAGGAAATACATAGCCTAACATGTATGTTAGAAATAAATTGACATACTGATTAAAAATATACTAATTCGGATTAACACATCTATCTTTTATGTGATGAATACTACTGAAAATAACTAAATGTTATAAAAAAATTGCAATTAAAGTATCAATAAGTTCCTGGGAAGCACCTAAGAAGCACCATGGCATTCTTAAGGAGAGAACTGATTAGTCTTTTCTGCAAAATAGCTATACTTAACAGTACATTCAAAATATATCTATGACATCCCCAGGTAGTTCACTTCTGCTGTAGGAGGAAAAATACCTCCACACTGAATCCATACTTCTGTTTCATAAGTTTATGGAAGTTCCATATCCAAGGATTGGTCAGGCAAGACATGAGGGGAAATGGTCAAGAATATTTAACTCAACTGATGTAACATCAGGTATGTGAGAAGCTTATTAGGCTGTAAGAAACGAGGATGAAGAGAGAAGAGGGGAGGAGAAATACTATGTGCAAGACAAATGGTGGAGTCATTACTCACTCTGAACCAACTAGGTCAATCATCAATTCTGTCCCTGCCCCTGATGAGAGATTTAAGCAGGATGGTAACTCTGGCCTCACAAAACCTTGGTTGCTGTCAGGGAAGCCCAGTTGACTGCACAACTGGGCCATATTGCAACCCTGAGATTCCTGCCCCTGGTTTCACTGATTTTAGTTCATTGTTAGATTGGCTTTTATTTTAGTCCTTTGGTTGAGTCAGACTGTCCTCAGTTGGAAGCTGGAGGGTTTCTGTATTAATGGCAGTCAAAGACTGAGCCTTCAAGCTCTGCTGCTTGGTTGTAGCACTGGGAGGGGTTTGCTGCTTAGTCTTAGTTGGCTTTGTCCACGGTATGGCTAATGACTCTAACCATGGTGTAATAAAGTGGAAAATCTATAGGAGGCCTAGAGTGTAATATCTGTCTTGATCCCAAAACCAGCTGGGATTGATTTGATTCTGGGTATAATAACGTAAGAAATTACAAAGAACCTCAACTTCTGGTTGTGATAGAAATGCAAAAAATTGTTTACTTGGAATTTTTCAACATTTTTTTCCTAGGCATTTGTTTTTTTCTTTTTAATTTTGGTCAGAAGTGTCTCAGTACATCAGTTTTGAGGAGTATGCAAGGTCTTCCCTTGATGCTAAAAGTCTGCCAAACTTGGAGTAAAATGTAAGCTGTGGATGCAGGTTGGCTGGTATATGAAATAGAAACTATCTAAAACTTAATGTTGCTTGGCTGAAACTAACAGAAAAATTATTAGCTTACTTGAGACTGATGAAAAAACTTATCACATAATGACAAGATGACCCTGCAAACACCTGGCTGATGATCCATGTGACACCTAGGCAGAAAATCACTGATATAAGCATGAATGATGAGAGATCAGTTTTTCTGGACAAAAAAAAAAAAGGGACAAAACCCCAAGGAGATCCACCAAGGCACAGAGAAGAGTAGAGGAGGGGAGGGAGGGGAGGGGAGGGGAAAGGAGGACCCTGTCTTTGCTGCAAGTCCAGGGCAGAGGAGCACAGATGCTGTTAGAATACCCTGTATTATTGGTGTCTGCCTACCACCTCTATAATGTTTGTCCATCAGCCTCTATAATGTCCCTTTCTTGAACATGACTTTCCTGGTGTTGCCACACCAAGAGGCTGATGGATAGTGGTGGTTCTGTCATCACAGGGCAGCCTGTGTGCAAATGTGCCAGCAGGGCTGGTGTTGGAAGGATTGCACACATTCTCGTGGTGTACACATTAGGTGGGATACTGTTTGTGTTCTTATAAGATTATAGTAAGTCGTAATAAGATTACCGATAATAGTTGGAACACTGTTTTATGTAATAAAGGATGGCTTAACTCAATAGATATTCGTTGTGTTTGTTGTCATCTGACTCAACCATCAGTCTCTCTGTGGAAATTGAACCTTCATTCCCTCAGCTGTAATAGTCTGTAACCATCAGGAAACATGAACAAGTACAGGATGCAATTCATGATCAAAGTTAGAGAGTGACTCAGGCCAACAAAGAAAGACAGAAAAAAAATCCCTTAGAGCAGGTGTCAGTTTGTTTCAGCGCCATCTATCTGGAGGAACAAATTCTCCAGAAAACAAAATAAGCCCCTTTGTGGTCCTACTTTAATCTTTCATATTTGTATCATGTGAGACAGCTCAAAACAGGAGACTGCCTACCTGCCTGCCTGAGAGACACCATAGCTTGGAAATGAACTGTCATCTAGAAGTTCAAATCCAAGTCATCCAGAGAAGACATTTAAACTATTATTCTTGCTGTGTATTCTTAAAATCACCGGTCAGGGCCATTTAACTCTGTTAGTGCCTTCCAGGCTTGGACACCAGCCAGGGTGATTCTCTTGCTGTGTATTTTTACCAATGAGGTCTGTAAAGCCTTCTTTAGGAGAAAGAGAAATGTCAAAAGTCGATATTTTTCACAAAGTTTTGTTCTTGCTTTCCAGGCTGCCTTAGACATGAGGCTGCTGACTGACCCACTTAACACAGAATCTCAGCTGATTTGGGCTTCCCTGTTGGTATGAGCAGCCCCCCAAAATGCGAGGATGTTCAACTTCATCAACTTGTGACCAAAAGGGTAATCTTAAACCTTTCTCCTGCAGTTCATCTCTAGATAAACCGTTGAAATGCTTCTTCGAAGTGCTGCTTCATCTTCTGAGATTTTTCACTGTGATAATTCTCCTTTGTGAGTTGTATTTCCAGTTCTATTTCCTTGTCTTAGGCAATTGCAGATGCCAGCTTTGCCAAATGCCTTGGCTCTTTGTCATGGTACCTTCTGTCATTGTTTTGCTCATTGACTGTGGGGTTTAGTTTTTCTTCCACCCACCTCAGCATGAGGGTCTAGGAGAGTTAAGGACTGTGCAGAAGGCAAGCAACACACACTTCACCACTCAGGATGTATTCACATGGAAGCAAAGTGCTTATAAAAACAATTTCTAATTTTGTACCATGTAAAACTCATCAATGGTGTTTTTTAACACAACGAGGTATTACATTGTCAATATGGGAGTGAAAACAAGGTCAACAATTCCTCCATTCTATTTTCTTAATTGGGTTAAGCGCAGTCTACTTGAGGAATATGTGAACAAGGATACTCAAACATCTAAAATTGCAAGAAAAAAAAACTTCTAAGGTTTAGATTCTCATGCATCTTAGATGTTGTCAGGAATGAATATCCTAGAAGGTGTCAGACAAGTGTACTTCCTTTGAGCATGGAATATTTTTCCTTTGCTAGGCATTTGGAATACTTTAAGATTTTCTGAATCTGGCTCTGAAATATCCCCCTTTGTGCTTACATGAAAAATAGAGTTCAAAGTTAAAAGTCTTGACTATAAAGTTAGACACCTCTCCAGGGACTCTGCAGCTGCTTGGGAAATTTTACATTATTGACATTTTACCTCTAGAGTTGGGCCAGAAAAGTGTCAATCCACTGTCGCAAAGGTTGAAGACATCTCACTCAAGGATCTACTACTGCATTTCACCATGTAGGGCAACAGGCACCAAGAAAGTGGAGGAAGGAGTCAACAGGTCTTCTGTTTGGGAAGGGGAAGAATTTCAGAAGAATTGATTGAACAGGGAGGAAGCCCATTGCTTAATAGGCCTGGTTACAGTTTGCCTGTCTTAGGAAGGGTAGAATGAAACAAGGATGAGGCACAAAACTGACTAGTGATGTTTTCTTAGGTCATTTTATTTTAGTTTTCCTGCAGTACCCTCAGACTCTTTGCTGCAGGCTCCTTCCCTAGGTAATGGATATAATTTTTAACTATGATGTAAATGGCTTGTGAAGATTAACATATTAAATTTTCAAGCTTACAGTGGCTGAGGAACTGATGTTGAGCTGCACATCAAACCACCAGTGACTAGGCTAATAGAACTCTGAGCAAGCCCATGGTGAACTGGTTGTTTCCAAAAACTGCAGTCTCACAGGTCATGATGTATTCCTGATAACCTGAGCAGATGATACATGTAACACTGAGCAGTCCTAGATTATTCATACTCTGATTTCAGACCTCTGTATTCAGAAATAGCTTCCTAGAAAATTAATACTAAATGGACATTCTGCTTCTTTTTTTTGTTTGTTTTTTTCTTTCAGAATTCAGAATATGCGGGTAATACCTCCTTTTCTAAGTAGCTTTTCTCAACACAAGGAAACAGTACTCTGGGGTATTTGTGCTGACAGACTTGGCAGCCTTCTCATGTTTACATGGACTGCGAGACGATGTTCCAACTTGAGGTTCCATTCCTCATGAGATAACAACTAAACTGTTCTCAGAAGAGGGATAGTCTGAGAACACAGTCAGCCCCTCTAGAGTGACAGTGTGATCAGCCACCACGTCCTGCTGAGAGGCTTTGTCTTAACAAAGCAGAAGCATATTGGCTTGGGTAGGATGCAGTACTGTCATGGCTATACAGCTCCAAAGCTGCTGGTGGCTTGGGGATGAGAGAAGAGGAAAGGAGAGGAGAGGAAAGGAGAGGACAGGACAGGAGAAAGGAGTGGAGCTAATATGCATACTGTCCTCTTTCATAGGAGATTCTTTTATCTTACATCTGAATCATCCCTGCAAAATTCCCTTGCTTTGGTGCTACTGAAAGTCAGAAGCAACCCCATAAATGGCAGAGATCCCAGGGTCTCTGCTTCTTTTTATCTTGCAGACAATCATCTTCCTCCCTGCAAGGTACATGAAGAATTGTCCCAAAGCAGAGCTGTAACATCTAACACTCACTTTTCTCAGGTATAAATCACAGTGCAAAATGTAATGCGGGGAGAAATCAGCCCGGTGGAGTTGTTCAGGTGTAAAACTGGTCCAAGAGAAAACTGGCTTAACCCATACAGATTTAAATTAAAAGGAAAGGGTTATGAATACCAAATGACTTTGCAAATGAATGGTTCAGAAAATCTCACCTTCCACGAGGTTTACTCATCCTTTATCCTTAGGGAATAGATTTTATTATTTTTGATAATAATCCCTCTATAAAGGGAGATATGGAGGTAGACAGGGAAAAGGGAATTTAAAAAGGTAAGAAGGAGATAATTGTTTTCTTGTTCTCTTGCCTGAAGAAAACTTTTTCATTTTGTTTTTCTACTACAGACAATGGAAAGGCTGGAGAAATCAGAAGTTGGTTTTAGTGGTTTTTTTTTTCTCCTGCACCAAACCTTACACTATAATTGGAGAAAAGTTAAATTAGCAGTTTTTCATTAATAAGATCTATGGTTGCATTTAATAGGTTGACTAAATTGTGTTTCATGAAAGGAATACTAAATTTACTGACAAGAAAACACAATTTTGTTCTCAGAGACTTACTCGTTCGAAGGTCATTGATCTTTTTGACTGTATTTCCTTTGTACTGTGTCTTCAGAGACAGATAACATGGGGGGGCAGGGGCAGGAGTCAACATTCTTGTCAACTTTGTAAAATTTTGTAACAATATTTATTTTACTGAGGGTGACTTTTTGCTTCTTTAGCTAAGAAATTTAATTCCATGAAAAAACCCTCGGACAGTTATGGATCTTAGTAGCAACCACACGCAATGTCTACTCTTTTTTTCTTTGTAAATCAATGCAAGGAGGAAAAAAAAAAAGAAGACCCAGGTTTGGATATTAACCACTCTTAAAAGTCTAATCACTTAATTTTGGTTGCTGTTTGGGATAAGAACTTTTCTGAAAACAAAAACCAGATAATTGATTAACAGAAAAGTAGACTTAGGTTCTTGATAAAGCCAGAGAGGTGAAGTAACATATGTTATCTTAAATTTCTCTGACCTTGCATCTACTGAGAGACTGGTAGATGTGCACAGTTGGTCACTTTGGAAAGCCTCAGACCAGAGCATCACATGTCTGTGTCCTGGTTTGCTCCTTCCACACTTCAAAGTAGGTAAGTTCAGGTCTGTGAAATTTATCGGTTATTGTTTTGTGGATCAGACAGAAGGTTCTCCATGAACAGTAAAGTTCTTTAGGAATAGCAGCTTTTCTGATCTGTCTTTGATCAAACTATCACTCTTCTTACTTCTCTGTATATATTATTCCACATATACAACCTAATACATTTGATGGATACTCCTCAGACAGTGGCTAAATTGCCATGGTACTGTATATAGCTGGTAGGCATCTGGAAAACTTTTGAAATGACCAGCAAATGATCAGTGTTTCTTTGCAGATTACCATTATTGCTTTTTTTTTTTTTTTTTTAACAGACTTTCTTGCTCATTCATGATATTTTTAATATCAGTCAATTTCTCTCTTTTTCCATTCAGACCATGGAGATGTGGCCCTTTTTGATGCCCGAATCATTCAAATACTAAATAGGTTTTGCACACATGACTAAGTTCTTTCTCTGTGATTCACTTTTTACTTCAAATTTTGTTTTCAAGATGCTAGGAATACTTCATTGTTTTTTAGGGTTTTTTGCCAGGATATACCAAGCAACCCATTTATTCTGACTGAGGCTGATCTTATTCACAAAACTTTCCTCTTCTGTAAGCCCTTTTGCCTACCATAGACATTATAGAGACCTGTAAAATACCTCGGAGGAACAGGTTAACTGGTTCATTCTGCTTCTTCAACAGTCCCAAGTCTCCAGGCAAGTCTGCACAATAAGCAGCATCAGTTTTGACGTAGGGAGAAGTGAAAATACAGAATATGGTGCATACTGTAACCTTATTCACCCAGCTCCTGCCTTTCCACCTGGGAATAGCAGGGGACATAGTATGTAACATTGATTCTGCGAGTCATGGAGAGACTCTTTCTTTACATTTTGGACTCTCAGAATGAACTGAAGGTGGGCTGATCTTTTCTTTCAACAGTCATTGAAGCCATCTCTTGTTAATCCTCTTCACTTTCAAAAACTGAACATAGGTTCAGTTCTTCACACAACCATATAAAATATCAAAAAGCTCTGAGGGATAATGCACATCTGTTCCAATAGAAACTTCTACGAGGTAATCATCTGCATCTGAACAAGCAATCTAGACTTCCTGTGTAGCCAGAGAGAAGTAGGCAAGAGGTGATTCATCTCCTAAAGCAGAGAGCTAAAATAGATCAGATGATTCAGATCCCCTGCGGACGTATTTCTCTTCATTGACTATGGCTGGAGCTGGTTCAGACAGAGGTGTATATACATTGCACATGTTTAAAGCTGGGTGAAAGAGTTCTTCCCAAAGGGATTTTAAATAGAAGTGGACTTGACTCTCTTCACTCACTCATTAGCTATATTTTAGATAAGTTTTCTAAGTTTGGGGGTAGGTGGTTATTATTTGTATCACCTAGCTTTCTTATAAATATAAGATCTTTGCTACTTATGAGAAAGAGGTCTAGTCTAGTCTCTTGTTAATAATAAACAACAAAAGTTCAAGTTTCCTTTTATTCAGAGACTGCACCCAGTGGGACAGAACTGCCTGTTTCTGACTAAATACAGTTCTGTGGGATTGAAGCATCCAATAGCCAAAAGTTTACACATTATTAGTTCTTATGTCCTCTTTGGCTGGATATTCTTTTGTGACAGAGACGTTGTTGGATATTTCATTTGCACACCTATTCTTCTCTTGTCACATATGTACTTGCATTCACACTTCTGTCCCTCCTTCTTCAAGTCTACACCAGTCACATTCCAAGACTTCTGTTTTGGCTAACTGGTTCCTCCAATTAGTCATTTCTTGGTATTTTCTGTGTCAAAATTATCACTTTTCACTTCACAAATTATAAGAATATAACCAGCTGTGTAACTTTTCCATTTCAAGGATTCTCATCACCTTATAATGAGTTAACTAGAGCATGTTTCCTGCCCCAACCAGTGTCAGGGCTTTTCTGGACATATCCGCTAAATAGACTAGTAAAGCAGAGATCAGGATCTGTTGCCTCTCCTTCTGTAATTCAGCCTAATTTCCTAAGAAACTGCCCTTTGTGAAGGACACAACCCAGCTTCTCCTCCAGTTACAAGCCATGTTTGGTGAGATGGCTGCTGATTTAGGTCCTCCTAGAGCAAATGCTTTGATAAGACATCATATCTCAAGGAGACTTCTGTAGGAAAAGCGTAAGGATCCCTCCAAGGGCAAGCTCAACAATAAGCCCATTAAATCTAAAGTATTACAACTAGGTCATGGGGAATAAGGTCAGAGATGCAATGTTTTTGTATTGTACGATGAATGTGAATGGGAGCTGAGACTCTGATGACAGTGGCAATAAAAGCACGTTATCAGAACTGGTTTGTTGCACAAACTAGCTGACACATCTCAAGGGTCAGTGTGGATATTTCAAGCATGAAAACTTGCTGAATGGACAGAACACCCATGATATATAGTACAAGATTGCAAATGATGCTTAATGACGGTTGAATAGTGTGCTCTCTTTATATATGGCTGGAGATCTCAGTATGGAAGATCTACAAAGACATACATCATAGTCACACAAAAGAGAAAAGAAAGAGAATACAAGGAGAAAAAAATAAAGCAGGCCCTCCTGCTATCGTTATAAGCCATAAAATGCCCTTGTAATGTTTTTTGCAAGTCAGGGGCCTTTCGTCAAAGCAGCGTGGATGCAGATGAGATAGAAGGGGGTAGAGGTGCAGACCGTGTTCTGATTAGTTTAATGATTTATGTCTAAGTTTGTTTGTCTTCTATGTGATTAATTGCTTCCAATTATCTGCTTCCACAAAGTCTGTTCTGTATTGAAAAGATGCATCCTTGTAGGTGGGATCTCTTATGTTTGGATGAATCAACCCTGAAACTGCCCCAGTGATCTTATGTCTGACACATTTTTACTTGTGTGGGACAGATTATTAGAAACTAAATCTGGGAAGGGAAAGAAGCAGTCTGGGAGGGAGAGAGACATAGGAGCCAAACCAGATTTTAATATTTTTTTCAGAATATTCTAACTTTGTGTATGATCCTAATTCTTGTGTACCTTTTCACACTCCCTCCTCTTTGTTTTATCTATTGCACAACTGCCTTGTATCCAGTCACCAGATTACAAATGTGGGAAAGGGAACTGACCGGCTGGAGTCAGTTGGAGCCTGGTCTTGAACCAGGGGACACACAAGCTGTGCTATCAACCTCCTTGCATGGGAGGACCTTTTATTGCTGAACTCTAGAGTCTAGGACACACTAGTCAAGACTGGGAAATCAGGTGAGCAACATGCCATCCTCCTCTAGTGGTGGGGCAGGGCATTTCATAGGATCATAGAATCATTAAGGTTGGAAAAACCTCCAAGATCATTGAATCCAATCTCTGATGACACACCATGTCAACTAAACCATGGCACCTAGTGCCACATCCAGCTCTTCCTTGAACACTTTACACTTTACATTGAGGCCAGACCAGTGTCTTACTTGGGTTTCTTCTTCAGTGGAGAAAAAAAAATTGTTGGTAATATTCCCAAGGCAGTGAATATTATTTCAGAAATTCGTGACCCTGTAGATATAAAGTTTGCAAACACTGTAGCCCTGATGAAGAAGGGGTAAAGGACTGATGTAATTGTGTTGATTTCTGGGTTTTACATCTGCTTTGACTCTGTTCTGAGATGTGATAAGGAGTAAGCATTGTTTCAGGTCACTTTGTCCTGTTTCTTCTGGAATTTTATCAATACTTTACTGCTGTTTTTGGCTTTTCCACTGACCCACATCTATCTTTGCTTTTGCCCTTCTGCTAGGCATGTAACAAGTTTCCCTGGATGCCTTGTCTCCCTCACACATCCAACCTTCCCTCAAGGTGCTGTTCATTCACTTGTGTTTTATCAGATAATATTAACCATATAAATTCACCATGAATTGAGGATTTTTCACTTTCTTTATATCAGGGAACTGTATCTGTAATGTAACAGGATTGTATGTCAGGTCTGATAAGGAGACCAGAACTTCTCTGTTTCACTTGCAACTGCATTACAGGCCAAATTCTGATGCTGGTAGAAAGACACTTGAACATAACTCAGAGTAAAATTTAGCCTGTAGTACAACCTTCCTGTCAGAGACAACAATTTACTATCTAGTTTGTGGATAGCATGAACTTAAGGAGAACCACTACCCTAAACTGTAATAAAATCTATTGACATCCAAACTACGTATTATGCATATGTAGTCTATTATCCTGAGGCAAAAATGCACAGAGGTTTGACAGCTACTTAATGAAGGAATGCAAAAGAAATAGGATTTAAATAAAAATCTGCAAAAGGACAGAAAATATACCTAATAGCCAAAGGGCTGATTCTCTTTAAGATCTGTTTCAAGAAAGTGCAATTCTGGGAGCAGAAGAGGAGTTATGGGAGTGTGATGAGGAAGATTAAAGGGAAATGAATGCAGGTGATTGCAAAGGATGAGGATTTTTGTTAGGAAATGGGTGCAAGGGCTGCAGGAGATGATGATGCAGAAGCAGTCAGAGCACAAAATGAGTCCATATGATAGGATAGAGAGAAGGGAGAAACTGCTGCTCTCCCACAGTGGGGATAACAGTGAAGTGCTAAAGGGGGTCAGTGCTTCTGTTGAGTAAAACAGACCATTATTTTAAGGAAATACTGTTTGGTAATTTTACCAGTTCTGACCAGAAGGAACCAGTACAGCAATTTCTGCTTTGCCAACCAGTTGTTTTCATGGCTGGACATTGAGCTGACAAAAAGGCTGAACTAAAGATTACCAACAATACCTGACTAGGCAATGAGAGATTAACCAGCTCCCACAGGAACAAGGACAGCAACATATATTCAGACCCTGTAGCTCTGTAGGGAGATGTATTTCCAGTGAGATTGCAGCTTGCTATCTTAAGAAGGTTTTCTTATTTTTTTGTTATTTTTTTTTTAATTCTTAGCAATAGAGCAAAGGAAAAAGTGTTGAGGTCCCATCTTGAAGAGAAAAGGCTAACAGTCTCAAGGAATGCGGGGGTTTTATCCTTTTTTTTTTTTTACCACAGCTCTTGCTAATCATTTTCCCCATCTCACTTACTTATTTAAAAGTTAGCAGACATCAACATTACCATCCTTAATCTAAAATGTGTCAACATGCTGAAACCTACTGAGATTTAACAATTTATTTTTAATGTGTAAATTGTCTTCAAAAATTAAGGGTACTATGATGTTCATTAAAAGCATGTTTTTGCTATCACTGGAGATATAGAGCTAAATAATAAATAAAAGCCTTTCCATAAAAACATTAATTTTTTGCATACTTTTGTTTGCAAGCAGTGATAAAAATATTCTCCTTTTTTTTTTTTTGATAGTGAGAAAAGTATAATAAGAAAGTAAAATTAAATTATATTTCATTACTGATGTCAACCTGAATAAAACATGGAGAGAAAGCATTATCAGGCTTCAAGAACTTCTGGCACCTTGACAACAAACAGAGCAAATCTATATCCACTTAAAAGCTCCCACACATTAAAGTACCCCAAAATAATCATCTCTCTTTTCTCTAGCTGCAAAGTAGACGAACTGGCAGTGAACAAAAGGAAAGCATTTCCTCTTGAATTTTTCATAAGAGCTGTGTTTCAAAAGAAGCATATCACATAATCTTCATTACTTCACTTCATACCAGGGCACACCCTAGTGTTGCACTGAAAAATCTTAGATACCCCTCTGGGAAAAAGAGTCCCTGGGCATCAAGATTAATCTGGATCATAAGTAAACAACATAGGAATACAGGGCATTCTTACTGATACATGAGCTTTTGTTTACTCTGAACACAACACAGGATGCAAAACAGCATTGTGCCCAAAGTTAGATAGCCATCCAAGCAGTTCAAAACTTTGATATGGCCTCCATGAGGCTCCCCATAAAGTTTTTCTCTTTTTTAGACACTACAGAGTTGAATGCAGTATCCTTCCACTCTGCTTAGTGCTGATGCCACAAACTGAGAATTCTGTGTTCGGTGCTGAGTTCCGCAGGACGAGAGACTTGTGTGTCCTGGAGCAGGTCCAGTGAAGGACCACAAAGACATGTGAGAGACTGGAGCATCTGATGTATAAGAGGTTGTAAGAGAAGGGACTGTTCATCCAGAGAAGAGAATACTCAGAGGGAATTTTATCCATGTGTATAAACACCTAACCGGAGACGTGGGAGTTGTAAAGGGAACCAGGCTTTTCTCAGTGATACCCATTGAAAGGACAAGAGGCAATGGGCACAAATTGACACACAGGAAAATAAAAACATTTTCACTGTGAGGATGACCAAGAATTGGAACATTCTGCCCAGAGATGAGAAGTCTCAATCCTTGGATATATTCAAAACCCAACTGGGCATAACCCTGAGCAATCTGTTTTAGCAGACCCTGCTTTGAGCAGGGTGGGTGTGCTAGGTGATCTCCAGAGGTCTCTTCAGACCTCAGCAATAATGTGACAGCAAAGTAGCAAAGACTACAGTAGCTGTTTTCCCGTAGAGTGTGGTTCATTAGCCAGAGAAGCTGATTTGGAAGTACAGCAACTCTGAAAAATATGGCTTACCCCAAGGGCTGCTGGGCTCAATACAGTTGCAGTGATGAGAACTCTGCTGTTTTCCATAACTTTCAAAAGTACTTCACCAAGATTGTAAAATACTCTGAGCAGAGATCCTGTTTTGTTTTGTAGGCTCTGCCCATTGTTCAGGGTCATCAAGGTAAGTGTCGTGCTGCAATAAATAATGGATGGCCAATTGAGAACCACAGGGCAAGCAAGAATCACAGAGTAAATCTGGAACCTGCAATGTCTTTACCAGAGCCTCTTTTAGAACAAAAACAAAACAGCTCCAGCAGAGGTCAGTTAAGGAAAACTTGTTTTGCTGAGGGATTTGCTTCGGCATAGAGTGTAACTTCGAAAGAAAAATAACAGGTTTTTTGTTGTGTTTAAGATATTCAAATATACGCATTTCTTAAAAAGAAATAAAGATGTATGACCTCCAAATATTAGCTACTACTTTTTTAAAGTCCTTGAAAAGTTTAATCACAGTAAAATTGAACAGAAAATATTATTCCATTTTAGTGTTCCTAATCTGGGTTTATACAAAAGTTAAAGAGGTTCCAATTTAGTTCAAACAGTCCTAAAGGGTTGTTTCAAACTATAAGAGTTTTCTTCTTCCCTTCCAGCTTTCTTTGTCTTCCTTGGCTGCTCACAATGTTGTAACTCTTCCATAAAGTCCCTCTCTGAGGCCCATTCCCCACATTAGGGCCCAGTAACAGCCTGTAGTCATTGCCCATGTTGTGATTTTGATCAAATCAGAGGGCCCTCAATGAGATAGCATGAAAATTAATATCTCCTAATAAATGAGTATTCCTGTGGATTACCTAAAATAATGCACAACCAACCTTACAATCTAACTGAACAACCTTTGAGTTTTTAAACAGAAGACTCTAAAAAATCTGTTACATCAATTCCAATGGGGATGTGAAATCAGGAATACCTCTAAATAGCATCTAATATGACCCACGCTCAACTATCTTCACTGATAACTTCTCTGTCCCTGTTTGAGTATTTATCTTCCTTATTATTTATTTTGTTGTATTAGGCTTATATGGCAAGGTTTTAGAGGGAGGGGCAGGAACTCAGGGCAGCTTCTGTGAGAAGCTGCCAGAAACTTCCCTCATGTCCAATAGAACCAATGCCACCCAGCTCCAGGACAGACCCCCTGCTGGCCAAGGCCAAGCCACTTAGAAGTGGTGGTAACATTTCTGTGATAACATACATAAGGAGGTAATTGCGCAGAGGTAATAGTGACCAGAGAAAAGCAGAGTGAGAACATGTGAGAGGAACAAGGTCAGTGGAGAAGGAGGGGCAGGAGGTGCTCCAGGCACCAGAGCTGAGATTCCCCTGCAGCATATGGTGTAGACCATGGTGGGGCAGCCCCTGCAGCCCATGGAGGTGCATGAGGGAGCAGAGATCCACCTGCAGCCCAAGGAGGAGACCCATGCTGGAGCAGGGGAATGCCTGAGAGAGAGCTGTGAACGCATGGGAAATCTGTACTCGAGACGTGTCCTGGCAGGGATCTGCAGACCTGTGGAGAAAGGAGCCCATGGTGGAGCAACCTGTTCCTGGTAGAACTTGTGACCCTGTGGGGGACCCACATTGGAGCAGACTGTGCCTGAAGGACTCCACCTCATGGAAAAGTGACCCATGTGGCAGCAGCTCATGGAGAACTTTTGCCTGTGGGCAGGACTCACGTTGGAGCAGTTCATGGAAAGCTGTCTCCAGTGGGAGGGATCCCACACTGAAGCAGGGGAAGGACTTCTCTCCCTGAGCAGTGGCAGGAACAACCTGTGATGAACTGATCGTAACACCCATTTCCCATCTCCCTATCCTGTTGGGGGGGAGAAGGTAGAGCTTGGGATGGAGGGAGGGGTGGGAAGAAGATGTTTTCAAGATTTATTTTACTTTTCATTGTCATGTTCTGATTTTGTTAGTAATAAATTCCATTCATATCCCCAAGCTGAGTCTGTATTGCCCGTGATGGTATTTGGTGAGTGATCTCTCCTTGTCCTTATTTAAACCCATGAATCTTTCACTGTATTTTCTCTCCCCTGTCCAGTTGCAGAGGAGAGAGGCTTTGTTGGGTGCTGGGCACCCAGCCAGGGTCAACCACTACAGAAGACTGTCTCCCACGGGAAGGACTCCATGCTGGAGCAGGGGAAGAGCATGAGGAGTCCTGTTCCTGGGTAAGAAGGAGCAACTGAGACAACATATGATGAACTGACCCCATTTCCTGTCCCACTGTGCCCCTGGTGGAGAAGACGTAGAGCATTTGGGAGTGAATTTGAGCCTAGGAAGAAGTAAGGGGTGGAAGGAAAGTGTTTGAATATTTAGTTTGTCCTATTATCTTTCTCTGATTTGACTGACAATAAATAAAGCTAATTTCCCCGAGTCAACTCTGTAATTAGTGAGTGATCTCCCCTGGTCTTTATCTCAACCCATTAGCCTTTCATTTTATTTTCTTTCCCCTGACCAGGTGGGGAGAGAACTGACAGAGCAGATTTGGGGGCGCACCTGGTGTCCATCCAGGTTCAACCCACCTACAATACATGTCCTTTAAGGTAGGACCTGTTTTTCATTTATGTTTGCAAAACTTAGCACAATATTAGCTTAACAACTCGGTAAGTAAACTGTGAACATTAGAGAAAATGTGAAAATGGATCAAAATTACCTAAATTAAATGTCTTGGAAAACAAGGTAGGATTTGGTACTGGTGAACCCATACCTTGAGTACTGTGTCCAGTTCTGGGCCCCTCACACAGAGACATTGAGGTGCTGGAGCGTGTCCAGAGAAGACCAACAAAGCAGGGGAAGGGTCTGGAGCACAAGTCTGATGAGGAGCATCTGAGGGAGCTGGGGGTGATTAGCCTGGAGAAAAAGAGATTCTCTGCAACTACCGGACAGGAGGTTGTAGCATGGTGGGGGTCGGCCTCTTCTCTCAGGTAACAAGTGACAGGACAAGAGGAAATGGCCAAAAGATTGGACATTCCTAGGAATTTTTCCTAGGAAAAATTTCTTCACCAAAAGGGCTCTCAGGCATTCAAATAAGCTTCCCAAGAATATGGTTGTGTCACCAGTCCTGGAGGCATTTAAAAGATGTGTAGATGTAGAGTGACATGGGAATGGTGAACATAGTGGTGGGTTATTGGTCAGACTTGATGATCTTAGGGTTTTTTTCAAAGTAAATGATTATATGATTTCATGATTCTACTAAAATAGAACAGAACTGGACGGGTAAATTCACAAAATCAAAAAGGTAACTATTCGATACTACATGAGAGATGAACAATTTGGAAAGGCCAGTTCTAAGAAAGGTAAAAAAACTGTACAGTAGCTTGTAATGAGATATGGCAGAAAAATAGGCCAGTGCTTACATAAACATCATTCTCCATACTTCTGGGATATGACTTCACATTTAAGTGTGAAAAAGAAATACCATCAAAAGAGTTACCCAAAAGCATATCTTAAAATCTTTAAACTATAACAATAAGAAAGATGAATAAAACTCAAAATTGATATCATGAGAAATATAGAGAGGAATAAACAACAAGAAGATGAGAATGATTTAGAATATCACTTAAGAATATAAGTAATAGGATGAAAGTGGGCTCAAGGTAGCATAAAATGACAGTAATTCAAACAAATACTGATGAATTGGTATTTTGAAGAACCATCTTCCCAGAGGAATGGTGAACCCATGTGAAAATTTACAGAACATAAATGAATGTACAACAGGGAACTTCTGTACTGTTGGAGAGATATATGTGTTTATTTGTCCATGTCATCTATTTATTACAGTGCTTTGGCTGAAGAAACATGAGGCAAGCCTTTCTTTCCTCATGTGGCAAAAGCAGGCGCTACTGTAAATAGCATTAGGCTACCACCAGCAGATTAGCACTTGAGGCATGTCACCCAATAGCAGGACAGAAATGATGGATCGAGAAAGGGATTGATTTTTGAACAAATGTGTGCTGGAAAACCTGCTAGGAATAATATAAGCAGATATGTGGTCATGGCCAGCGACAGGAGAAGGATCAGTAAATAATAAATTGAACTCCCAGGATCAAGCAATAAAGGTGTTAAACAGCCTGACAGGCTTTCCCAGGGCAATATATCACAATGAGAGTTTAGGAAGAGTTTTGGGGGTTGACTGTTTCATATTTTACTTCTTTTTTATTTTACTTAAAAATGTAACATGCAAGTCCATCATATTTGTTCAAGACAAAACTCTGTGTACATTTCAAACATTTTCTCTGACCAAAAAAGCCTAAAGAACTGAAAGGCAGAGTGACTGTCAAGTACCTGTTCCCATACCACCAGTTCTAATTTAGTCACATTTACAATGTCATAATCAGAAGGAATATTTAACACTGCCCACAGAGCCCATCAGCATTCTAATACTCCCCTTCCACCATCCATTCCTCCACACAGGTTCTCTTGGGTGGCTATCAAGAGATTGTCACTAACTTCATCTCTTTTGTGGTAAATCTTATATTAAAAAATAAGTTTTGTACTGAGACAGCTAGCTCTGATTTTTGGCATTTAATTCCCCTGTGGTCTGGCTCCCTTTCAGGAATACTCCTGTTCCCCAGATTTGTGTACTGCGGATTTCCTAAAGACCCAATTTCTGCCAGTGTCGGTTTCTAGAGGAGAATAGGTAACAGTGGTTATTGCTGTGATTTATTGAAGCAGTGGAAGAGACTGTGGTTTGAAAGAGATTTGTGGTCGATGAAAGCCTTCCTTTGGGATTTCTCCTCTGTGAGGATACAGAAGTTGAGTCACAGGCACAGGGTAAAGAACAGTAACTCACAGGACAGGTGAGTCAGATTTCACTTCCCCTGCTGCTTGAATTTCAGTGTAGCCATTGGCCTCGAGATCCCATGAAACAGGGAAAGCCCATCCCTGGTTTTGAGCTCCACGATGTCCAGAAGTTCTTCTCAGTCCTAGGTTGGATGCATCTAAGTTTTTTCGTAGGTCAGCACACACTTGATGGATGAGGCAGAGGTGATGAACCAATATCACGTTCCCATTTTACAACTGTTAACTAGGGAATTAAGAAGATCACCACTATCCTCATTCCTACTTTTTTGCTGAGTCTGACCCTTATCTAACCTCAGCCTCTGTCTTCACATGCTGCTATATCTTTGTATCTTTATGAGACAAGTAAAGACTTAAATTAGGATAAAGGTACTCGTATAGCTGAAAGCCCAATAAAACGCTACTGAAAGTTGGGGGTTAATTTTCCTAGGAGACTGACAATCCCAGTTCCAGTAAAATAGGAAGAACTATTTTGACTAATCCTTCTTAGGCTAGTGAGGAAATTATTTGATAGCACTCACACCATTAAGGTTGCCTGTCTTGCCCAGTACACTGGCTATATTTAATTGTACAGTGTTTTATGGAAGGTCATTCCTGCTCTAAAGACACTTCATTCTTTGGAAGTTTTTCATATCATCTTAGGCAAATATCCATCAGGAATAGACTAGACAGAATTGATACTTCCATAGAGCAGAGGAAGGAAATAGGCACATTCTGGAGGTTTTTATCCTGTCTTGGTTTTTATTATGACCAGAATAAACCACACCTGGAAATCAGACAACTCAGCAGCCCTACGGAAAGGCAGATCAGCAGGAGTTTATCAGACAGCTTTCATGGAATTCAGGGACTGGAAGCCAATATTTTATGAAGTAAGAGAAAAAAGAGCATTAAGGGATGAAATAAGAAAACTACACACATTGAGGTTCATTCTCTGGTATTTAGATGTATAATAAGTTTGTGTCTTTCAGTTTTTCCATTAAATGTTTCCTTATGAGGCATTTAAGACCCTTCAGAACTTAATTACTGCCTAGTAAATGAAGGTGTACACAGTGTTAAAGTTGGGGTCACTTATCAATCACAAGATGACATAAAGACAATCAAATGTTTTCCTCTTTAGGGCTTGTTAGTGACCAAAGACAAACATGTTGATCCCAAATCATTTCCAAAGTGAAAGTAGAAAGAATGCAAGTAGCAACAAAAGTCCCTTTGCTAACAGGTAAAACAAAGAGAGTAAATATGAATTTTAACTATTTTCCATCTTTTCCTGGCCAAGGTGGAGACTTATTGACAGGCACGTCTGGAAAAGCTTCTGTTGCTGCTGCTTACTATGACTGATTTTGAAAGAAGGAACTTCAATCTTAAGGGCTGACAGTTTGACACCTATAATGAGCATAATATTCATTTCAAAAGGAAAACTACCAAAAAAAAAATAAATGACAGGTTAAACTTTGCATGTCTACAAGCAGAACTGCTGATCTCCCAAGATAGTGTTCCCAGCCCACACACCCGTCACACTACCAGGTGCTGTTGCTTCTTTTCTTTTTTTCCCCTAGTATTCCTCGTTACATTTCCCTGGCAGAAATTCCACTGTGGATGCTAGCAATAGGCTTGCCTTGATGCTGCTCATCACAATCCCCTGTGACAGCTTATTATCTCATTATCAACATTAATAATAAATGTGTGTTTCTCTGAATATGCAATGTGAGAACCGAATATCTATATATATATGGGACTTCACACTGCATTTATTTGAATGTGTAATGGCTGGTATAAATGCAGACTCAAAACTCTATGACTGAAGGACACATTTGGCATGCAGAACCAGGTTCAGCTGAGAGCCGTGACAGAGACTTCCTGTGTACCTGTGGGTGAGTTATTTGACCCCATCCACATCTTATTCCTCATTCTGGAAATCCCTTTTGCACTTTTAGGGAATTATTTAAGTTTTCTGTCCTAAATTCTGCAATGTTTTAATACACATTCCAACTGATACTGGCATCTGTGGTGGTTTGGGCTAGGCCTTCCTTGGTGACCAGTTTGTAACCAAGGAAGGGTCCAGATTTACACAGTATTCCCTACAATTTTTACATAAGCCAGACTATAAGAAGAAAGGAGGAGAGGCCTTCGTTCTCTTTCCTTCCGGCGGCTTGGAGGTGCAGGTTCCCTGCTGTTGAGTCTGCCGTGTTGGGGAGCGAGGCCTGGTAAGGCCTTGTAGACCTTGGGAGATGGAGATTGCCGGCGATCATCCCGGAGCGACTCTCAGCTGTCCCAAGGAGAGTGGTGGGATATTTCTTTGCTAACTCTTTAGTTACTAGATCTCGGGCTACTGATTGGGATATATATATATATATATGTTGTTTTGGTTTTGTTCCCTTTCCCTTCCCCTTCCCTTTCCCTTGTGAAATTGTATATATTTCAATTGTATATAATTGTGATATAAGTGTGAATATATTTATATATATCACTTTAGCTGTCTCTCTCTCGTTTTGGGTTTTCTTGGTTGTTTTTCTCCCTCTTCTCCCTGAGGTTTGCGAGGGGGGGGACTTCTGGTGGTAAGGTTTGGAGACTTGGCAGGGAACCAGCTTCAAACCATATCAGCATCTTAATGCTTATATGAGCATTGGATAGTTAAAACTACAAACTGATTAGTATAGAAATAAACAATCTTATATTTGTGTTTCTGAGGATATGTATTTAAGAATAATTAATGGCTTATTTTTCTCTTCCATGCTATCTAATTATAAATATGACTTTCCAAATAAAATCAACTTTTTCTTTTATACTAGCACAATTTTCTTTTTATCTAAAAATTCCTGGTTTGAATGAATAAAAGTGTTATAGTGAAACTTCAAGTACCAAATGCTGACACACTATCAAAACCAGTTTCATATATGAAACTGAAAAAAGCAGAACGTTCTTGTCATAAAATAAAAACTGGGCATACAAGTAGGTCTTAAAAAATTTAATTTCTGTTTTTAACTTCTGAGAATATTTTTGTTGGTATTTCAATTTCAATAGGCAGAGCTGTAAAGGTTTTAGAACTGCCTATAAAAAATACTGGTCAAAAGGAGCACTCCTTTAATGGACGTTGGAGACTACAGCTCACTTGGCCTTACTGGAAAGGAACACATGCTAGTGGAAATAAATGAATACTTGTGGTAGGGGATTCTAGAACTCCTCAAACAGTGTTACTGAGGAAAACTCCTTCATTCTTGCCAAAGGTGTATTCCAGCCCAAGGACAGGAGACAGTGTTAAAAAAACCGTATGTACTTGAGTGAGTAGCCAGCAATGTCCTTACACTTCAGGTTAAATGTCATACGAAAGAACAAAATTAACAAAATCTGCAGAAAGTAAGAATATCTGAAAATAATTTCATTTACTTTCTAATGCTGATTAATAACAGATACATTATTCTTAGCAACTGTATTCTGACCTCAGTCTATTCTGGCTCACAGATTTTATGCAGAGAATATAAGTGAAAAAAAAAAAAAAAGTCTAAATTCAGGGAGAATGTCTAGAAAACAGTACAGTTAGGATAAGAAAATGTCACTCTGACAGCTCTGTGTGTCCCTAAGCATTTCCAAAAGCAACTTCTAGTATGAAACTGCTCTTGCATAAAGTTACACAAATGAGACAATGGTGTGTAATGTCTAGAAAAGAGTCTAGTCTAGAAAGAAAGGTCTATGGAATTAAAGTGTTATAGAACATCAAAATGGAAAGGTAAACTTTCAAAACAGAGAGGAGTTTGCACACATGGAATGCCACACCAACTATTTTGTCGGTTCTCCTGTGGAAAAATAGAAAGCAACAAATGATTCAAAGCACAGCAGAAACCCTTTTTTAAGTATAAATGCTGTGTCGTTCAGTCCTTCACTGAAATATAAACTCGACAGCTCCAATTTCATTTGAAATATGACAAAAACAATAGAAGTTGCTCAATTTACTGAGTTAAAAAGCCAGGAAGGCAAAACTCTTTTTATCAGCCCAGATACCTTCCCCACCCCTCTGCCACCCTTTTGAATCCACTCTAAATTTGAAGCTATCGTTGTTCTTTGAAATGGAGTCTACAAAAAAAGAAAGTTAAACAAGCACAAGTGAATCTCCTGAAGAAAGGACTAAATAAAAACAAAACATTGCTTTGAAGTTGCTGTTTTTCTTACTGAAGAACATTTCTCCTCTAAACTGTAACTCAACTCTGAAACTGTTTTCAAAACAGAAGCATATTCACAAAATACCAGAATGAAGAATATGCTACTTGTAAGATTTTTACATAAATTTGTCAGGAGGCATCAATATGATCAAGCAGCTGCAATTAGGAAGGTGTCTAATGCTGAAAAACCTTAAAAATCCATGCTCTAGGGGCCATGAGTTTGACAAGTTTGGAACAGGTCTTCAAGCAATAAGATTAGAGAAAGAAGAATAAAGATTATTGGCTTGGACTTGCTCTTCAATGACAGGTACAAGCTTTTGTTTCCCTCTAAGTTCCTAAATAATAAAACAACTGAAATTATTCTCCTTCCATGATAATTTGTGTGGAATTTTCTTTTTATGGGGTATTTAAAGCAGTTTTAGCTGTTAAAACTAACTTGGCATCCCAGGCATGGGTACATCCAGGGCTGAGATACAGCTATCCAAAGCAGATACTTGATGTCCTACAGAACAGAACCATTCTCCTCTGGCACACAACCAACTCCCACAATGTGTCACCTTCTCTCTTCTCTTGCTTCAGAGAACTGGAGAATTCCCAAAAATATTTCCTGCATATTCTATTCCTTCTGCTCCTTTCTAAGAGGAGAGTTTCAAACTTACTGTCAATGTCCTCCCACCAATGTCAAAATCATTCTAATTCATGTGATGATTTCCCTGTGTCCTCACACCTGGAAAGCTTCATGCTGAAACTCAAACTGGCTGAAAGCTGTGTACTTGATTTAATCTTCTCTTTTTACCTTAAACTTTCTTTAAGTCATAGACTTTCCAGTGTCTTGTTTAGACAGTAAGGTCAGGCCTACAGAGCTTAAACTTGCTGAAAAAAGACTAAGCTGAAAAGCTACTGCAGAAAGAACTTGCCTAGATTCTTGGAGCATCAATCTATTATGAATATTAAATAACAAAGTTAATAACCCTGTTTTGCCAATTTCTGTTCTGCCTCATTCAGCTCATGCAGAGTGTGTTGAGATCTCCACTCATCCATGAAACCTTAGAATTTCTTGCTGGTTGATATTACTATTAACAAATGAAAAACATCAGAAAATGCAATTCTTGCTAAAGGAATTTTTATTAAAAATAAAACTAAATTTTTACTTCCTAGCCCAATGATCACAATATCTTGATCTGTGTCTCTCTCTGTCCAGCTGTCTGTCTAATGGTTCCATCTTCTCCACTACTAAAAGCCTGCGCCAATTCCAACCTTCCACCTTACAGAAATAAGTAGGCAGAGAACTATGGATTTTAGGTCTACACTAGCTACTTAATCCTAACCATCTTAATAAATTAAACCAAACTTTCCTCTGACATTCTGAGGAGGTTTGTCATATATAAAGGGTTCTTACTCATATGTGTGTAGCAAATTGTATGAAATGCAGATAAATATGAAGAGATTTAAAATGTCTCTTTGTGATAGACACTGGCCTGTCAATATTTTAGTGTGTGCTCAGGTGACTTCTTAAGAGAAACTTCCTGTTAAAACATACAGGAGCTTTCTGTGGACTTGCAAAGGATCAGGATCATAGTACATATCACAGAATCACAGAATATGCTGAGTTGGAAGGGATCCATCGGGATCATCAAATCCAATCCTTAGCCCTGTACAGGACCATCCCCAAGAGTCACACCATGTACTTGAGAGCATCATTGTCCAAATGCTCCTTGAACTCTGTCAGGTTTGGTGCTGTGACCACTGCCCTGGGGAACCTGTTCCGGTGCCCAACCACCCTCTGGGTAAAGAACCTCTTTCTAATATTCAACCTAAACCTCCTCTGACACAACTTCAGGCCATTTCCTCAGATCCTGTCACGGGTCACCACAGTGAAGATAACAGTGTCTGCTCCTCCTCTTCCCCTCATGAGGAAGTTATGGACTGCAATGAGGTCTCCCCTCAGTCTCCTCTTCTCCAGGTTGAACAGACCAAGTGCCCTCAGCCACTCCTCATAGGTGTTTACTGTTTGGGCTGTAATAGTGCTAGTAAACTATACTTGTTCCTTTCATGGCTGAATGGTTGCACTCAAAGAGTTGGGGTGAACGACTCAATGTCCAAGTGGGAGAATATGACAAGTGGTGTTCCTCAGAGATTGGTGTTGAGACTGGTGGTGTTTAACATCTTTGTCAGTGACATGGGCAGGTGGGATTGAGTGCACCCTCAGCAAGTTTACCGACAACACTGGGCTGTGTAGCCTGGTTGATACACTGCAGGGAAGGGATGTCATCCAAAGGGACCTTGAGAGGTGGAACCCATGCAAAGCCCATGAAGTTCGACAAGATCAAGTACAAGGTCCTGCACCTACATTGGGACGGTCCCAAGCACAAATACAGGCTGGAGGATGAAAAGATTGAGAGCAGTCCTGAGGAGAAAGACATGAGGGTGTTGATGGATGAGAAGCTCAACATGACTTGTAAAATGTGCACTTGCAGCTCCAGAAGCCAACCAAACCTGGCCTGCATCAACAGCAGCGTGGGCAACAGGTCGAGGGAGAGGATTCTCTCCCTCTGCTCCACTCTCATGACACCCCACCTGGAGTGCTGCGTCCAGCTCTGAGGCCCTCAACATAAGGAGGACATGGATGTGCTGGAGAAGATCTAGAGGAGGTCATGAAGATAATTAGGGGGCTGGAACACCTCTCCTGTGAAGACAGCCTGAGAGAATTTGGGTTGTTCATTCAGAAGAGAAGGATCTAGGATTACCTTAGAGCATCTTCCAGTACCCAAAGGGACTACAAGAGAGCTGTAAAGGGACTTTTTACAAAGCCATATAGTGACAGGACAACGGAGAATGGCTTTAAACTGAAGGGTGAGTTTAGATTTAATGTTAGGAAGAAATTCTTTACAGTGACAGTGGTGAAGCACTGGAAAGAGGTTACCCAGAGCAGTTGTGAATCCCCCATCCCTGGAAGTGTTCAAGGTCAATTTGGATATTGCCCTGGAAACCTGTGCCCTGATCTAGTTTTTGATTGGCATCTCATCTAGCTGTATTTTTTTAATGGTAGTTGCAGAGCAAATGCTCTCATCACATCTTCTTTTGCTGACTTGACACTTCTTGGATCCCCGTGGATCTGTAAGTGCAGCTCTTATTCATCAGTCCTCCACACAAACAGCAGAGCTCAGTGTTCACGTAAGAAAATAAATGCTTTTGAAATTGTGTTGCTTTGGTCTGAAGGCTCATTAGATATGTCCACACTGGAGCCAAGGGACATTAAACAACAGTCTTATAAAGGTCTGATGGTCTCTTTTAGCTATAAAAGTAAATTTTAGGTATAGTGTAAGGCCCCAGATTAACTGCTGTGGAGACTAGTGTCTTCATTCTCCTCACAGAGTTCTGTTGAGTCAGCAGAGCAAATTTTCTTGCAGTATTTTCTTCTTCAGTGAAAGTACTGAAGAGGAAAGTTCTCCAACTTTCTGTGGCCCACTCAATCCAAACATTGCTTTTCTGTTGCAAAAGGAACGCCTATTATTTCTTTTGTTCTGTTGAAACTTGACTTAATTCCAAGCTGAACATTAAAAATTCAATTTTCGTTAGAAAATAACAATTTCTGTTCACTGAATTTGTCCTAGACCTACAATGTCCTAGACGGGAAGTTCTGGAAGGGACATAAGATCATCTGATCTAGGTACCAATGTTAATTCTTATATAACGTGCCTAACAGAAACTAACCCACTCACAAACTTCAGGTTAGGGTTTATTCTTCCTTTTGAACTGATGGAAATGATTTGTTGTTGGTCATCTCCCATATGAGACAGCTCCAGGCAGGAGTATCAGAGTTACCAATCTCACACTTTCTGAGTGAACTACTATTAATTGATCCCTCTGAACTTACTGTCTGTGAGACTACTTCAGGCATTGATTTGTTCCTTGCCCTCATCTACATTATTTCAACACTGAGTTTTTTCTTCCAGATAATAAAGTGCTTACAAGTTTTAAAGTCAATTATAGCCCTATACATGGAACAGTTACTATCAACAAAAAGAACTCCACATAATTTAAAGAGTAGCTCTGAACATAATTTACAACATAACTCACATATTTAGATTGAGTGCATCTTGGGATGCTTAAATTTGAAACAGATGGTCAGGTGATTTGAAAATTAGTCAAGGAAATCTCAAAATTAACTCACAGAAACATGAAGGAATATCTACTGGATTTAAAAGGAAAAAAGATGAGGCTGTTGATTGAACTGGAAAGTAAATGAGACTACAATAGATGTTTGGCTCTATAGACTGGAAAGAATCATTTTCTGGGTTATGAATATGGTATTCACTGTGATACATACTTAGGAAGAGAGAGACACATTCTGACAGGCAATGCTTAGTTTCAGACAGTTTAAAATCAGTGCCAATATAGAAAGAGGAAATTTATCTTATAAATAAACATGACTAAATATACGAAGACTCCGGGAATTTGAAGTGACAGTTAAAGTGGCACCTTGTGGTTCATCATATTTGATCCCACTGTGTCAGTGTCACAGTGGCAGCTGGTATCAAAAATTGCTGGTGGGAAAGAGGATAATAAGCTTCTCTCCTCATCCTTGTACCTTTCCTAACCAAGTTATTCATATTTATGGGGGGCAGAAACTGGGACAGTGTTTTTGAAAGTGGAAAAAGAAGGGATGTCTAGGTTCACTATACTCAGATCATGCCTTCAAGTAAAAAAATGTTCAAATGTTTCAGCAACAGGTAGGGAAGAAAACACTAACATCCCTCTACAGAAATGCCATTCTTCTCTCGAGTTCTGGTCTATGATCTCCCTTTCAGCCCTGCCCTAAATTCACCCTGTTTTGCATTGTACATAAATTTAATTGACCTGTGTAGCTGACTGCTTTGTATAACAGAGAATGTGGCTCCAAATCCCTTCAGGCAGAGTCAAATCTCACTATAGTTAAGTGACTGCCCCAGCTTTTGAGTTACTGCGTGAGGAAAGAGGACAGCAATGCCACCTCTTTCCCCCTTTAGGTGTCTGAGTCTTCCCAGGCAATGTGTGGTGCTCCTAACATACATCACTTGGACACTGAACGTTCCCATGACTGGCCAGACCTCCAAAAGTCAGGTGCTGCAATACCTAGCAGCAAAAGATTTGTCCCTCCAGCCCCCCTCACACTTAGAGTTGATATTCAGAGTTTGGTATCTCTGTGATTTCATACAAGAAGGCTGCTAGTGAGCCACAAGAGTTTTGTGCAGTGTGTTAAAGCTGGACAAGGCAGTTGACAGCTATGACACTACTAACAAGGAACTACCCATCAATACTGATGACCCTGTTCAGCCAGCTCCTCTAGATGAGACATCATTGATTTGTCTGCTGTTAGACTTTATTTTGCCCTAGCAGAGCCCCATGCCTTCCTTGGTCAGTCTATACACTTTTGTCCATATCTCAAAGTGAATCTATGCAGGAATACTGTGAACATTGTTTGATGTTCATCATTAGCTTATCAAAGCTTTAGGTGGTGCACCTGACTTTCAGGAGACATGGAATACTGATGACCCAGGATACTATGGAGCTTTCTCAAAAATTCTCATGGATCAGCAATAGCCACTTAAAATGGAGCTCCCTTGAAAGGACATTGCTTTGCAACAGCATCTGGAGACCAGGACTTCTGAATATAGGCAACCTGCATCCCTCTGCAGAAATGTCAACACAGAGCATAGATCTGGGTCCAGGTGAAGACACTTGTCTCCTTAAACATTAGCACCCTGACACCCTCAACACTGGCAACTATCTAATGTCTTTTCTCATTAATCCTGTATTTATATTAAAAGTTGGAGCTTCAGCTTTGGAAATGTGTAAGTTAACTTTTCATTCTTTTCAAAGTATATTCATTTCATTGTAATATATATATGGCATTTCCACATCCATCAGTATTTGACATCCAGTCTTTAAATTGTCCTATATATGCACATATATTTATAAGTTAATAAAAAGATACCATTTCCACAATTTTTTCTACAATGAAATAGCCTGTGAGCAAATTACATTTTCTTTTTACTGTTAACTCAGCACAGTGAAAGAATATATTGACTGCTAAGTTTCTATGACTTTTTCCTCCACAGCATAAGGAAATGGACTCCCACTCTTATTAATTTCAAATATATCCCTTGTTGTTCCATAAATTGTCACTGCAGCTCTGACCTCTTTGCAGATTTACAGGTAGAAAGAATTAAGACGTCTATATATTTAAAGTCATTTCCAAAACAGCTGTGCATCCACATGCTCCTCAGAAGAGTTTTATGCACTGTGGGTGTTTCAATTATAAAACCATGTGGCTGGCATATAAAAACGAAGCCACTTCAAGAGATGAATTTCTTAATTAGATGACTGGAGCCATTATAATAGTGGCTAGTTCTAGCTTTTAATAATCTTTTCCTTGCTGTTCTTTAATCACATGAGTTGTGCCACTAACTTGCAAACTCACCTTCCATAGCTTGGCCTGATCAGAACACTTTAACCCCTGAAGCAGGAGAAAGAAACCTCCAGAATCTGTTTTCTAGTAATTTCTTAGGGCAGTTATGGGTTAATTAATGTTAAAAAACATAAAGATGTCACTTATATGAATTTACAAGACAGAACTTAATTAAAATATTTTAAATAACCTCATGATTGGAACAAAGAAAAAAAGCAACAACAAAATAACAAGATCAAGCAGGAGCATTACTGTTGTACAGCACAGCAGAGAGCTATCTGTTGCTGTCAAAAATTAAAAAGGAAAAAAAATGACCTGGGAATAATTTGGGTCCCACACAACATTTAACAGTTACACGACATCCAGAGCCACCATCCAGACATAGGATGGAAACAGGTGGCCCCAATGGGCAACAAATCATCCACAGCTTCATGAATGGCAAAGTTCTCAAGATGGTCTTTGCCACTGAGGACAGTGGATATTATGAGAATTTTATCAGTTTAACTCTTTCCACACTGGCAGTATCAAGGCTATTCTCCTCTCTCTAAGCCAACAATTTAGCAAACCAAATGACAGGGTGTAGTGTAGTGTGCACTGTACTGCTTTCAAATGCATCAATCACACGTCAGAGTTTTTCAAAATACTGGAAAACTGGCAAAAACATTTTTGGCTGACCTAGTAAATTTTTTTCAAATATAATTAAAAGGTGATAAAAATCAGGATAAGGACAATACTTGATTTATAAAAATGCCTAAATGCAGAGGAGAAAATAAAAATTTGTAATTTTATCCGGCATAGAAAACAGATGAAAAAC
Source organism: Corapipo altera (assembly GCF_003945725.1). NCBI lineage: Eukaryota > Metazoa > Chordata > Aves > Passeriformes > Pipridae > Corapipo > Corapipo altera. Next base: position 3,279,124 of record NW_020884892.1, read on the forward strand.
ATCTTTTTTAAGAATCTAATTCTTTAATGTATTCTGCCACTAATCCAAAGCTGTGTTTGGGTAAAATGCTCATTCCAGAGATTTCTGATTTCCTGACAATTAAGTGAGAAAATAATAATTATTGTTACAATTACTGCTACTGTTAATAATTATCATAATGCTCTATCAGAGAAAATTATTTTGATTTAGGCAGAAGCATGAAATTGTCAACAACAAAAATTTCTGGAAATAAAATGAGTTTTAGAAAAAATTATGATCCAATATTGCTCATGATCCAATGAAATGGAAAGAGAGTATATGCCAAACTGATGATTAGGCTATAAAAAGACTCAACAATAACTAATTCATATGTAATAGCATGCATTTATTTTTAAGGTTACAAAGCCTGAAAAGTTCTTAGTGTTACAGACTAGATACTTGAGAGTGAACATAAGGCTGCCTGGATCACATTGTCCTTTTGGTAACATAATTAAATCAAGCTACTGATAGCAAATAAAGCTTTTATTACTGGAAAATTATTTCATCTAGCACACAAAACTGCTGGAAGAGTCCTTTCTTAATTACAAATTTTTCTTTGGTACTATCATGCAAATGTTTCCTTAGAACAAGCACTGCCAAGCTAAATTAGAAAAAAATTTAGGGATTTATGAGCTTTACAGAAATGTTAAAACAGTTTTCAGAAAGGTATTTGAGGTATAAACCAGAGAAAAGAAGTGAAAGATCACAGATTCAGATAAACCAGATGGCTATTCAGTGTAAAATGATCTTCCAGTTGAAAATTGAACTGGGTCCCATCAGGGCCACAGTCTCTAAAAGTTGATTTATAGGTCTTAGGATGAATAATAAAAAATAACCCCACCTCAACAGAAATGCTGCCCTCCCTTAAAGGAAAGTTATTATATACCTTTCTGTTTTGGTTAAATACAAATATTAAATAAATGTAGAGTAGATTAAAATTAGACAAAGTATATCTATTAAAGCAACAGTACTTTTCACAGCAGAGATGAACCCGGGCAAGTTTCAGCTTCTCTGTTACATAGTTGTAGTTACTATCATAAATAAAATTAATCTTTTCTCAATTCGTAAAAGGGAGTTAAAGAAAAAAGACCTTTTTGACACCCTGTAATGTTTTGGGGAACAACTCAGAAGTGTAACAGAGGTAGTTCCCCCAAGGTCTTGATATACTGGAGCAACTTTATAAAGGAAGAAGATACCCATTTCATTATCCCTTGATTTGTTGCTGCTGTTATCTAGCGTTTCACAGAGGCCTTCTGGGAACAATACTGACTTGTGCCCAGTTTTGTCATCTCCATTTTTATCTAGTTCTGTCACACTTTTCGTTTCTCAAATTTATAGAAATGATCCTTCTGTCCACACCTTTCTTGACAACACCTTCCTCAAGCTTCCCTATGAATAAAAATAAGCCCAGTTGACATCAAGCCATAATTTGCATGAGCTAGTTTTGCCAAGTTCTGTAGAATTTACTCGGGCTGTGTTCCAACACATGAGGAGTTGAGAGAAAGCATCTCAAGGTCACCACAAAGCAGGAGGGTGTAAGTGAGAGAGGTGTAACCAGAGTCGTCATCAACATGTCTCATGCTGAAGAGAAGAGCAAAGCCCTGCCCCTGACACAGCTCTGTTGTGTAACTCTCAGCCTGGGTGGCCAGTCCAGAAATACACACTTGTTCACAGGACTGACTCGTGTCCTCACACCTGCTGCTGCTGACATGGTCTCTGCATTTACAGCCCTTGGTGTTTGTAGCACAGAGTGCAGATTTTAGTATTCTGTACAGTCCGTGCCTCTTGTCACGAGAGGCATCCTGGAAAGTTTCTCTGCATTATGTATTATAATTGACAGGATAGTCACAGATATGCTGCCACTGCTGCTGCTCAGGAGCTTCTTACAAGACCGTTCTTCTCCCATGCTCTTGTCAAAAAGGTTTTTGCAAGTGTCCTGTGCTGTACCGAGTAGTTAAATGAAATGTTTCTACTCCATTTGAATACCCCTATGACAACAGGATTCCACTGATCATATTACATCTGGGACAACAAAAGCAGCTGTCGTTCACAAATATCTCTTCTCTAAAACTTACTCCATGAGCTGATCTACCAAGAAAGAAGTGAATGTTATGGTAAATGTGCTTTATTTATTGACTTCTTTCATCTGTGCATAGGACCCTGCATGTCAATCTGGCATGATGGTAACTTGAAATCATGACAATATACCCTCATTGCATTTCGGAGAAACGGATCACGTTGTGTCCAAATTAGAAGCATACAATTACTTTTAACTACATCCCACCAGTAGTGTTTCTGCTACCTCACCTTGGAATTGCAAGTGCTATTGCTGGCACAGCCATGATGCAACCAGGTACCAAACATGATTTCATCTTCCATTCTCTGCATCCTAGCTCTGAGTTAGCTCTGCTTTATATGTTTTGTTGCATCTATAAGCAAAACCCACCAAAATTCATTACATGAAAATTACCACCTACCTGTCTGTATCATAGGAGAAGATTGGCTTATTCTTGTTTGGATTTTGGTTCTTTCAGTAGCTTGCTATTGATGACATACCTCTAGGCTTGTGAAATGTTTTCTATCACACTTGCTTTAGTGTATAAGGAGCATTTCTGGCAGCTCCTTTGCCCTGGTAAACCTTATGGCCAGGGCTCCCAGATAAACTGTCTCATCTAATGCACCAAAACTAGAGCTCCAGAGCCAGAACTGCCCCCCATGAAGGATGGAGAGTGTGTCCAAGCAGTAAATGTGATCTAAAAGGGTCGACTGGAAAAGTAAATTTCATTTTTCATAAAGCACCACAGATGCCACTTAATAGCTAGTTCTGGTGTTTTTAAAACATTACTTTGGCTTTTGGGTTTTTACCTTATTTTTGATCTAGTGTAAATTTTATTACCAAAATTTTTATTCCCTTTTATAACAAAAATTTTGTATTTTGATTTAGTTCATCCTGGAGCTGGTAGAAGAAAGGCAGCAGTGTTGTGTGATAATGGTACTTCTCAAGCGAAAAATACGGTGATTTTAAGAATCGGATGAGGTTTCACTTGTTATTTCCATATCATTCTCATTCAGACAATTCTCATACACTGTAGCTTTTATCATGCTATTTTAAATAACAGAATGGACTTCAGGGGCAATTTGCAGGAGCACAAGTGAGTCAAAAGAAAGGGGCAACTATGGAGTTTTCTGAGATAAGGTAGGAGGGGATGTCACTAAGTGACTTGATGATGGTGAGCAAAGTCAAAAAAGGAATACCTCTCCTGGAGATTTCTCTCTTTGTCCAAGTAATTAATATATTATTGGCCTCAAAAAAGGATTAGACAATCTTGTCTCTTACTCAGAGCAACCTTGCTAATAGTTATCTTACCTTGAAAAAAGCTAACACTGTGTATCTCTAGAGCTTTTCACCATAAAATCACATAGTTGGCAGAGTTATTGCAACCAATAGGAAGAGCAAAATAATCCTCATACACCTTTGAAGGACAAATGTTTTGGCTGGGACATAGCAGTTAATTAATATTTTTCTTGTTCACAGCACTGCAGTGTCCCAACCAAGGTCAGGGCTGCATTGTGTGAGGCATTACATAGATTCATGGAAGGAGCAAACTGCTGCTCAAAGCTCAGTAGAAAGCACTGATAAAAGGTAGGGGACAGAAGGGTATGCATTCAAAACAGATGCTAAAGATAGCACTCATCACATGAGTTTTAAGCTAGGGTTCTGACCAAATTGTTATGCTTCCTCACAGCACAGAAAAACAATATGTAACACAAACTTCAGTGATTTTAGGTTTTCCTCTAAAGAGTAGAGGTGCAACAGCAACTTAATTATCCTCTTGAAACAGTGGTTGATAGTTATAGCTGGAAATCGGTTGGAGCTGACAAATGGACAAAGTGAACCTTACAGTCTTTGCTAAGCTGAGTGCAACATCTTTTATTCACAACAGAACAACCCAAGTTCTGTGTATGTAGGAATTTCATGATTTCCTCAGACTGAACACCCTTGTGCTGAAACCCTGGCCCTGAATCCAAATGAGGTTTGCAAGCAATATTAAAATGGAGGTTCTTATATAATGTATATCTCTGGGAATCTGGGTATACATGGGTAATGAATGTAATACAATTTTAATGAGAATTTCATTTTATGACTCAGGATACAAGAAGACATAACTTCTCCTAATATAATTACCTTTGATTAATCTGTGGGAGTTATTAATTTCAGACAAAAGTTTTACTTTTCTGAATGTCCAGACTAATGAAATTACTCTTATTAGTTTGACAGTAGATGATGACACAGATGTAATAGGCACTGAAACAGAGATATATTGGGCAGCTTACTGGAAATTGAAATTACAACAAATGAATATTGCACATTGACCCATGAGCACAGTGGCCACTTTTTCAGCAAGAATTCTTTTATGTCTCCTCTGTTTGCACTCATACGATACATGCAGCACAATCTACTTTAAGTTATCACCAAGCACCTCTCAGAAACACAAAGCAGGAACGAGAAGGAAGTACTATTGAAGGAATACTTAAGCATTCCACCCGGGCATATTAACGTTATAATTTATATTCTATAGTGGCGGGTGAAAGAAAATTGGCCTCCATTATGTAAGGAGTTGTTCAGACTCTCCGGAAAATAAAGTCTGATCTCAGAAGAATTCAAAATCTTATTTCCAGCAGACCAAAGAAATGAATATATGAAACGGTGGCAGGGAATTCAAAGAGGCCTGATGAGAAAGACAGTATTAAGGAAGGACATGTAAAACTGTTTAATCTCTTTTCTTGCGGTCTGATCTTTTTTATTACTAGTACTGTTGTGCTGAAAAGGGGTGCAGGAAGGAAACTTGCTTACCTGCCTAAACTGGTAGATATTCCCTGCGTGAAGTGGCACTCCCTGGGTTGAGGGGAATTTGTGTCCTTCCTAAAAATAACCTGAGTGGAGCAGCTGGAGTGCAGAGCAGGAGTAGGGCAGCAGCAAACCTGTAGCAAAGACTGAGACTGGTAAACTGGAGAACAAGTGAAAAGAGGATTTTCCAGGAACCAAACGCATCCTGCTCATATGGAGTTTGTTACAGCCCACAAAGGTTCTGAAAACCACTAGGCTGAGCCCAACATTTTAAGAAAGAAGAAGAGAGGAATCTGATTGCAAATCCTTCAATTACTGTGGTATTTTACCTACCAGATCTTAGATATGAAATATCATTTTACAATTTCACTTTCAAAGCTACTTCTTTCTTGTGTTTTCATAAGCACATATGTGACAATGGAGAGTCTGCTTGGTGTTTGTGGGGTGCTTTCAGTCTACCTCAGAGCTCTGACTTGCTTTAGGTCCCATCACACCCATGCAAAAGTTAGGGGCAGCAGTAATGAAATACAGAGTTTCAGAATTTTTGTACCATGTTGGCATTTAGAAATCCAATTAATTTGATATATTTCATATGTAAAGGAGCAAACTATCTGGTTAGAGGATGAAAGCCCAAACGAACATGTTACTAAATGTATTTGCCTCTGAAATAAGCTAAATTCTAAAGTCTTCCCTTACAAAAAGCTTGCACTAAATTTTAACAACTTTGCCTATAAACGGTTGAGAGAAAATCAAATATAATTTTATTGAATTTAGCAGTGGATGAATATTTCTCATTCTGTCACAATAAGATTATTTACTCACAAAGAGGTACTAAAATAAAATATTATGAAAGATAAATGCTTATATCTAAATGGCAAATACCTTCCCTATATATTCTTATTTTGGGGCACAAACATTACAAATGGGCCTTCTCTTTTAAGCATTATTTTTCCTCCAATGTTTTTACCATTATCTTCCCATATTTATCATTGCTAGCAAAATCCACGTCCATTTGCATCGATATTCCTTGATGTTCTACTTGTAATATATTAGGTGAAGGCAGTATGAGAGTCAGGTAGATGTTTTCTTTCTGCATTCCGCAGTGGAAGCTTTATTTTGGAGTCTAAAACCAAACCACGAAGAGATATTTTTTTCACGGACTATCAATTAGATCTGTAAGATTACACACTTCTTCTAGGCATCTACAATAAAAGATGAAACTAACCATCTTACTTGAAAAAATACAAAAATCTTTCACTTCTATCATTTCCCTAATGAATATCTAACTGGCACTCTCCCTCCTGAATTTAATTATGGGTCTCGTTAAGTTCATAAGCATTAAACAAATATAAGTTATTACTTGGGAAATATCATTACAAGTGATTCACATGTACTTCACAACTCTGTGATTAAAGCAATTGTGCATTTTCCTTGTCAGACTCGGTATAAGCATTCTATAGAACAGCCCTACTTTGTTTTCCAAATTACAGTGCAATAATTGGCTCATGGTTCCAAGTCATGACTGAGTTTCTGTTTCTCCTACGTTGTTTTCTTCTCTCTTTCATTTCCATATCTACATCTTCGTTTTAAGTTAAGAGCTGAAGAATTATTCAGCAGCGTAAACCAAGAATTTCTCTACCCTGTAAAACTTTCTTTGACATTTCAACATGGTATTAAAGATGCTGGAAAGTGTGTACATTAGAGACAGTATGTACAGAAAGACAAATCTTAAATCTACTTTGTAGAATTTGTGTCTCTTCTTCCACCTCAGAAACAACAGAATGGTGACATTTGATTCCTGAAAATAAATGGTGAAAGTCTGACACATGGAATTAGCTGCAAACTGTGTAGATATTATGATAGTGAAAAGCATAGGAAAATATCCTACCTTTAAGATAGCACACTGATTAGGATGGCCTTAAGGCTAACTAAAGATGATCCTCAATTATAAAAAAGCACTGCTATGTATAAGCAATCTTAATGAGCAATAAAATAAGACAGTGAAGCTCAAAAGAAAATGATGATATATATGCACAAATCTCATTACTCTAGTGGTATGGAACATTCAACATATAACATCTGAAAGTGGGAGAGTAATAATTTATCTTTAAGTTTCCTCTTCAAATTAAAACTTTGTCACATACCGCTTTTTTTAAGACATCCTGAAATGCATAATTGGCATCATATCATCAAACGTGTAATGCCACTTGCTATAAAAGGTATGTAATTTTGTACTCCACAGTGTTGCTCTGCATCACAAAATTAGCCAAGGATTATGTCTTTCAAAGCAAAGGACTGAGCTCCAGCATATCGAAGCCATCTGCTGAACAAATCAGACAGAAACTGCCACGATCACCAAACCCGAGACACTGCCAGCTTTACCTAAAAGGAAACACAACATGTCACACTAGTCTGACATTCCCTGTTATCAAAGAATCCGGCTCACATACTGATCCAGCAAGCATCTGAGCAGCTTTAGGCACAGAAATGGCTTAGACTGATTTTGTCATTTGGATTGAAATAGAAGAAAAGGCAAAGGATCTAGGATCAAAGTGTTCCAGCTCCAGATTGTGGAGCTACTATTCTCAGCAAAGGCCATTCATCTTGCATGCCTTGGTTCAGGCAAAGGTCTCAAAAATGAAAATCTAAAATAAGTTACAAATTTATCACCTAAAAAAACCTCAAAACAAAACAAAACCCACCAAAAAAAACCCCCTTCTATTCTATCATGGCACAGTCACCAAAGATAGTCTGGAAATAAAAACTCTGCACTGAAAAGAGATTTTCTGGCTTCATTATGACAGGTTTACAGTGTTGGTTCTTTCAGTTTTGTCTATACTATAGACTATCCATGGCCAAGATATAGAAACAAAGCTGGCCCATGCTGATCCACACTTTTTAATGTTGTAGTGTTCCTGTGCCAGCTAGAAGTTTTTCCTTACTCAGTTTGGCATTAACATCAGTCATGGACTCTTCTTGTTCCTCAGTATAGACAACCACTCTGTTTGAGAGAAGAAAGAGAAGAGACTTTATCCAGATAGATATGACCTGTGCCATGCTATCAGTCCACTCAGCCAAAAAAAAAAACCCAGGCCCTTCTTTTTCTGTAGATATGGAGTTTTTCTGTCCCTAAAGAGATGAATTGAACACATGGTTCTATATCATAGTTAAATGGTGCTCACATGTTTCCAGGCATGGGGCATCTACCACCTCTCTGGGTCACCTGTTCCAGTGTTTCTCCACCCTCATCATAAAAATTGGTTCCTTATATTTAGTCTAAATCTACCCTCTTTTGGTTTGAAAAAATTTACCCCTTGTCCTATTGCAACACACCCTGCTAAAAAGTTTATTCGTCTTTCTTGCAGGCTTCCTTTAGCACTGAAAGACAGCAATGAGGTCTCCCCAGAGCCTCCTCTTCCCCAGGCTGAGCAACTCCAACTGTCTCTGCCTTTATCCATACGAGAGTCGTTCTTTGATAATTTTCGTGTCCCTGATCTGAACTTGTTCCAACAGGTCGAAGTCTTTCTTTCATTGAGGACCCCACAGCTGGCTGCAGCACTGCAGGTGAGGTCTCACCAGAGAGGAGCAGAGGAGCAGAATCCCTTCCCTCATCCTACTGCCCACACTGCATTGGATACAGTGGTTTTCTGGACCAGTTCATGCCCAACCTCTGCTCCACCAGCACACCAAGTCCTTCTCAGCAGGGTTGCTCTTGGTCTTTTCATCCCCAGCCTGTATTAATGCTGGAGATTGTCCTGACCCAGGTGTAGCACTTTGCACATGGTCTCGTGAGATTCACATGGGCCCACTTCTCAAGCTTGTCCAGGTCCTTCTGGATGGCATCCCATCCTTCAGGTGTGTCAACAGCACCACTCAGCTTGGTGTCATCTGTAAAGGTACTGAGGGTACATTCAATACCACTGTCTGTGTCACTGATGAGCCCACACCAAGACCTTAAACCATCTTGTCCGGGAGCTGCTTTATGCTGATGATGCTGCCCTTGTCGCCCACACAGAAGCAGCTCTGCAGCGTTTAACATCCTGCTTTGCAGATGCTGCTGAGCTCTTTGGGCTGGAAGTCAGCTTAAAGAAGACAGAGGTTCTCCATCAACCTGCGCCTCAGGAAGTCCCCCATCATCCCCACATCACTATTGACCAATCAGAACTCAAATCAGTCCAGCAGTTTAATTACCTAGGCAGCCTTATCTCCTCGGATGGTAAGATTGATGGAGAGATAGACAACAGGTTAGCTAAGGCATATAGTGCTTTTGGAAAACTCCACAAAAGAGTATGGCGTAATAAACACTTGAACAAAAGTACCAAGATCAGTGTTTACAGAGCCGTAGTACAGTCTACTCTCTTGTATGGTTCTGAATCATGGGTCATCTACCGCCACCACCTGCGTCTTCTAGAACGCTTCCATCAACGCTGCCTCCGTACAATCTTAAGCATCCACTGGTCAGATTTTGTGACCAATACATCTGTTCTAAAGCAAGCAGCAGTCACAAGTATAGAGGCCATGCTGATGAGAACACAGCTGCGATGGGCAGGGCACGTCTCAAGGATGAAGGACCACCGCCTCCCTAAGATTTTACCACTGGCTGCTGCAAGAGAGGAGCCCCAAAGAAAAGATACAAGGACTCCCTGAAACAACATCTCAGCCTTGGCCGTACTGATCAACATAACTGGTCTACTCTGGCCTCCAACTGAGAGGCCTGGAGACACGCCATCTATAGCGCTGCTGTCTCCTTTGAGAACACACGCAGGATCACTCTTGAGGAGAAAAGGCAACGCAGAAAGAACCATGTTTTGCAGAATACACCATCTAAGGAGTCTTTCTGCTGTGCCTTTTGCGATCGGATATATCTGTCTCGTATTGGCCTCATAAGTTCACCAACATGCCTGTAACAAATGTGGATAGAGCCTTCCCAAATCTTTGTTCGCGAAGCCCAGCCATGTCATTGATGAAGACATTAATTAGCAGTGGTCCCAATACAAACCCCTGAGGAACATCACTTGTCACTGATCTCCATCTGGATACTGAGCCACTGACCACTACCCTCTGGATACAACTACCCAACCTGTTCATCATCCACCAAACAGTTCACTCATTATATCCATGTCCCACCAACATAGAGAGAAGGATGTTGTGGAAGACCATATCACAGGCCTTAAATGCCTCAGACAGTATCTCTGACTTAAGGAAACAAATTGTGCCCAGAGTTTTCAAGTTAGAGAAGACACAAATTCCTTACATTTTGGGAAGAAAATATTCTTTATTTGCAAATTAGTAAAGAACTAGAAAATTTTCCATTCTTTATGCATTGTTTCATTGCTTTTGCTATATGTTCTCTGGAAAACAATGACAAAGTGACTGAACACTGAAAAATGGTTTTCTTCTGCTGCACAGAAGTTGGATACCTTATTTCTAATACAGTGCTGGACCCAGTCCTCTGTCCTTTAAGCAACTGTTTTTCCCAAGTAAAGAAAAAGTTTAAAAAAAAAAAGAAAAGAACCTGTAGAGAAGCATCATTAAGAGACAGTAAGCAATGTGTTACAGAATCCTCCAAATCAGGGAACTATTACATTTCAGACATATTTGTAGCTTTCAATGGACCTGTTTTGTACTCCTAGAACTCCTTGACATCACATCATGTATCTTGTTTTTTTTTTCTTTCTGTTCATCAAGTTTTCTTTTCTGCAGTTATTCCTCTCATCATATGAATGAAACCAAATCATGGAGCTATTGCCATATGCTGTATGCTACCTATGCTGCCAGAACTCTCTTCACTTCCAGTGTATTAAGCTCTCAGCCTCACCCATGTCTCTGTTTGAACTAAAAGTTCTTTGGGGTAAAGATCCTCTACTACTGTATGTTTGTAGAGTGCTTAACATAAGAAAACCACATCATTTGTTGGCTGTTAGGCGTGACTGTAATAAACATAATAAATAATAATAACCTTTTTAGCAGTCCACCAATTACCAGAGATCAGAGGAAAACCTTGCAGGAAATGGGAGAGACACATGCCCTGGGATACATTCTATGCCATTCTTAGCACAAATTATGACCAAAAAGAAAATTATTCATAATGAGATCTAGATGGAAGTCTTCAAAGGGAGGAAAGAACCATACCAGAAACTGGGGACGGGTTATCCCTCGCCTCGTCTTTGCTACGGGCAAATGGTCTTGACCTAATTGCACTTTTGTCTTAGAATTTGACAGTAATTGTGGTAAAGAGCAGTCTAAATGGGATATTGCTAGTGGTGCACAATTTTCCCCTTTGCCCAATTTGTTTGAAATAGGGTCTTCTTTTTGCTTCCCCTCTGTGTTTTCTCATTCTCTTCATCTCCCCAAGCAGCTCTTGCAGTGTTCTTTCCTCCTTCCTACATGCTCTACTTCTTCCTCACTTCAGTCTCTCACTCTGCACCCCAAAATCATCACTCACACCCCCACATGACACACAGCCTTCCTCCCCTCTGCTTTTTCTCACAAAAGCTCACGTACGCCTGCTCTGTGTATGGTGTTCCCAGGTGGTGATTAATGAGAGTTCTAGCTGGAGCTAAAAGCTGTGATGAGTGTCTATATAATAACAAACATTAGTGCTGGCGAGGGAGGTAGAATCATGTGTATCTCTTCCCCAGGCTGCCAACACACTTTACTATTTCATAGCAAGTGGTTTGAAATACGGAGTTCCTGGGACTTATTTCAGGCAAAGCCACCTAAAGGTCCTGTTAAATTCTGAGAAGATCCAGACCCATATCACATTAGTAGGAGAGGACCTATGTCTCCCCAGCTTGGTTATTATGTTAATTCTGCTATAGCAGAGTTTTCTTACTGTTCAAATGCCACAAAATAAAAAAAAAAAAAATAAATAAAAAAGCATGAAAAGTTTCTGTATCTGATGGTGTGGTTTAACCCCACCTGGGAACTCAGCCCCACACAGCTGCTTGCTCAAGCCTCCCTGGCTAGGCTGGGGGAGAGAACTGGAAGGGTAAAACTGAGAAAATTTGTGGATTTACATAAAGGCAGTTTATTAGGCAAAGCAAAGACCATGCATGGAAGAAAAGCCAAATAAGGAACTCATTCACCACTTCCCATAGGCAGGCAGGTGTTCAGCCATCTCCAGGAAAGCACGGCCCCATCATACATAGTGGTGACTTGGGAAGACAAACATCCTCACTCTGAATGTGCCCCCTTCCTTCTCTGCCAGATTTATATGCTGAGCATGATGTCCAGATGAGGATATCCCTTGGGTCAGCTGGGGTCAGCTGTTCCAGCTGTGTCTTCCAACTTCTTGTGCAACCTGACCCTCCTCACTGGAGTGTGAGAAGCAGAAAAGGTCTTGACTTTATGTAAGCACCACTCAGCAATAATGAAAATATCTCTGTATTATTAACAATTTTTAATCACAAATCCAAACCACAGCCTAATACTAGTTACTATGATGAAAATTAACTCTACCCCATTCAAACCCAGCACAGACGGTAACAATGTAAGTAGGACATCCCTCTTTCCATAAGGTGCTGCACTGGCTGTGTCCCAGGGGTCTCTGCTGTGGCAGGAGAGACAAGATATCTTGACCTGCCTCAAACACCCTCCTGCCATTTTACCCTAGTGTTCTCATTCATTGTAAGTGCTGGTACTTCAGGCAGAAACCAATTAGGTCCTACCATGTGGTGCTTTGAGGAAAACAGAGAAGTGTGCAAACAGAACAAGTGACATTTAATCTCTACTTCTGCGCTTTTTAGCTGAGAAGCTTGACAATATACCGTGATTGGATAATGATTCAGGGAGAACTATTGGAGGGGGAAAGTTCAAAGAAATATGTGAAAATCAAAAAACAGCCAAAGAAACAGCTGTGATCCAACCCAGATATCCATTAGGGTTAATTTTAAAAGGAGCTGGGAAGGAAAATTTTAGACTGTTATGAGACAGCCACAAAGGAACAGCTGAGTTTCTGCATCATGAGGAAAACTGATAATACTGAATTAAAGTCATAAGGTGAAAATGTTATTTCTATGTAGATATTGCAATATTTAACAGGACAAAAATCATACAAAGGCCAGAGAAGGCTTACATTCAGAAAGCATTTTAAATTTGCACAGAATCATTGAAAATCCCAAGTTAAAATGGACTCACAAGGACCATTGAGTCCAACTCTTGGCCCTATACAGGACAACCCCAAATTGCACACGATGTGCCTGAGAGCATTGTCCAAACACATCCTAAACTCTGACAGGTTTGGTGCTGTGACCGCTTCCCTGGGGAGCCCAACCAACCTCTGGATAAAGAACTTTTTCTTAATATGCAAAATAAACCTCCCCTGATGCAGCTTCATGCCATTCCCTTGGGTCCCATCACTGGGCACCTGAGAGAAGAGACCAACACCTGTTACATACCTGTTATATACATTTGTACCTGCTGTCAGAACCAGGACCAGGCTGCACTAAAGCAGTTCCAGTGTAGAATGCACAGTGCTTAGCGAATGCCAGACACAGCCCTGCCTGATATTCCATCCAAGTCCTAACCACAGGATGTGACTCAAAGCACTAACCATTGTGCTGGATTTCTTTAATTTGACTATATTAGATCCTCTCACATAAGTTCTAATCTTGTCTTCCTATATCTGAATTTGTCATATGTGTTATTGACCTCTTATCTCTGCAGTTTGGTCTCTTTTAGCTAACCCTTATTCCTCCTTTTCTTCCCTCACTTGCACTCACCACTGACTTTGGAACATGGATTTGAGATAAATGAGGACTGAGCAGAGATCAGAATCTATTTTACTCATTAAAGAATCTTTCTGGCTGCTTTGCTCTTCAAATAAATAGTGAATAACAAGTCATCTGCCAAGAGATGAAAATCTGGGATAATAGAAGACCCTGTACTGTTGTGAGAACAGTCAGCAAGATGATGAGTCATTGTTTTAGCCTTATAAGAAGAGACACATAGTTTAATCTTAGTCCTTATGTCACAAATCACAAAGGCTCATGGCTCTCCCCACGCTGATCCTTCGAATAGAGTAAGACCCAAATTATATCCTTCTTAAGGAAAGATGTGATAACCTGGCGTAGTAACTAATCCCAAGTTATTCTCCCTTGTGAATGTATCAGGATCCATTCTGATTGTATTTTGGTTTCATGCTCCTAAATAATCCCAATAGGAAATGACTGTAGAATGAAACCTGGGTGTTTGAGGCTCAGACTTCCTCTCCTCTACACATATCCTGCTTTAGCTGGGAAGGTCTAGGATGACTGTAGGATTTCTCTGCTTTCTTTTCTAGAGCTACCCGAGTGTTGCCATTCCTTAAAAACAGCCCCGTCCTATGTCCCACTCTTGAGTTTTCTAGCAAAGGGGTACAGAGAAGGGGAGTCAGGAAGAGAGGGAAATAGGTTAAATATTACCAGACAAATAATTACTGTAGTCTTCCTGGGGATGACATGGCCTGGTTTGAGTCTGAAAGGAGGAGGAGAAAGAAAAATTTGGGGAACATCAGAGCATATCTGGAGAACTGTGCAGGATCTTCTTTACAAACGCCACCTGCTTTTTGTCATCCATTTAACACCAAAATGTACTGAGAACTGAGTCACTATCTTGATGAAAATGCTTTGTTCCCAATAATTTCACCATGGAATTGTTCATCCAGTTCAGAGGAATTTCTCTCCAAGTCTGAGAAGTATTGCCTTTACAAAGCAAATCCCATGCCAAGGGCATACCATGCCAAACTGCCTCAGAATCTTTTCTCTCCATAGCCTTTGATAGATCTTCTAGTGCCTAAAAAATATTTCCACAAATTTTATTTAGACACATCTCAATTTATAATTTGACATTGATGGAAACATTCTCTTCTAGGCGGATATGTCCAAAGCTCAACTTCAGCCCAGCTGGAACATTTAGTTTTTCCCCACTGAGTTATATGATCTTTTTAATGGAAATGTCATCTCCACCTTAATTATTGCAGTACAAGGAGAAGATGTTATAATATTCATGACAGCAAGTAAAAAAAATAACTAGATGAGAATATCTATTTTCTGAGATTATTGATCTCTGTGGTAGAGGCTCTCAGCAACATCTAGTTCTGGAATTTTTTAATAGTGAATTTCAAAGAAAAATAAATGGAGAGGAGAAGTCTTATTTATCCACCTGGTTTTGGTGAATTCAATCAAAGATGACATTGTGCCTTAGTATTGTTCAGAACTAGGCACCTAAACTCTGCAATCTTTTCCCTGTACCTTGAACACAATTTTTGTAAGTTCTTCCTTTTACTCCATTGTATATCTATAGAGAATAAAGATCTACTTTTATCCATTTAAGAGCCTAAATTCTGCCTCTTTTTGTTTATTATGCCCTATTTCCCTTTAAGACAATGGCAGAAAATATTACTTATTTTATAATAATACTTATTTTATAGTAATTTTGCATCCTTTGAACATTACTGATTTTTTCCCTAATGTCTGACATAATTATTTTCCTTCCAGCATTTCAAGTCCCGTGTTTTTAAACCCATCCTTCCTCTTTTCAGATTCTAACATTGTAATTATTCTTCCCTTCAGTCCTACATAGACATAAGAGTACCGGTTCACTTAGTCCCTGCCCGTGGACCATTCTTTCCAAACCTCATGAAAATCAGCCTGAAGCAGCTAACAAAATTTCCCCTTAATGAAACTGTCCCATGAAATTGCTCTAGAATAAGCTACACAGTCTTAGGAGGATTCAAGCTTTATGAGTGTTTTGTGTTAAATTTATTTTTAATGTGAGTATTTAAATAAATCATTAAAAAGAGGGTAGTCTAAGGAAAGGAAAGTGGAAGCTGCATAAAGGTTTTGCACTAATAGAGTCATCCTACCACAGTACAAGAAAATCTGTTCCTACTGTTTTGTACAGTCTTATTAATTAGTTATTTGAGTAAGCTATATCGGTAACAGCATATGGAATCTTTTAGGAAAAAAGTACCACAAAGAAGCACATTACATTAAATGACATAGAAGATAAACAAATATTAAAATCCAATGGAGATAAAATACTACTTTTCACATATCTATAGTCTATTCTTATTTATCTTCAGTATAAAAGCTCTGCATACAGGAGAGTAAGTTTTGGCTGAACATGGTCTACATGGATAGTTTCCAGTTTACTCCTTCAGTTTTCCTAACCGGTAATTTTTCGGACCTTTTCCATTTCAGGAAAACAGCCATGGTTCCCACTGGAGATTCTTACAAATGATTTTAAACTTGTAAACTGTGTGTTGACTTCTCTTAGTCACCTTTCATGATAACTTTTTGAGTAGTCCATCAAACCATCAGGTTACTCAGGTCACATGTTTAAGTCTGGATACAAACACAGTCTAATGAAAAAGCACATCAAAACTACTAGTTCAAACGTGGTTGAAAATAAGACATTAATATGAAAATGTTAGTAAGGACCTTTTTTTTTAATTTTTTTATGCACATCACCTAAAATCCGACCTTACACAAGGAAGCAAGAAAGTAAGATATCCTTCCTGTTTTCCTGTTTGTTTTGTGCTTTTAACAACACTTCACTGTGTGTTTGCAGTGTGAAGGCATAACAGGTCACCACTCTGTCACCTAGTGTGCTGAGCAAAAATGGAAAAAAATTAAACTCTACACCAGATTTAGCACAGGTACAACTCAAAGTGCACCAGGTACATGGTCTGTAAAGACAAAGCAGGCAACACAAGAGATGGTAGAACTGAATACTGGTGAATAGTGTCTACCCTGTACTGTCTGCTGGCAATTTGATTTCCCCTCTTGTCTGTGCAGGTCTTCCAGCATTGCTAAAGAAAATAAGATCACAAAACCCTACAGAAGTTCACTACAGATTTTATTGAAACCCTGTCAAAGCCTAAAATACACTAACAGAGCATAGGTCATCTACATAAATATGAATATAAAAGACCATGTACACATTTACACAGGATTCCCAGAGCATCCTACAGCCCTGTGCACACCATTGCTATACCAATGTGTGTATTTAACAGAGGCAGTAACACAACAGACAAAAAAAGTTCTCATAGAAAAGTATTTCAGTAGTCTCTGTCTCTGCAGCCCCAATTTTTCATGCAATGCAGTTAAAGTTGTACAGCTACCTCCGAGCCATCATGTGCTTTTTTTGTGTATTTAACTGGTGGTGACACACAGACACACTCTTTTGTCTGTTCTTATACCCCTTGGACTGGAATATCAGACCTGCGCGTTTCTGCTTGAAATGCTGACAAATTGAATCATTATGAACTGCCCTCAGGAATTTCATTGCCTGAGTCCTGACAACTGCTGGTGACATTCTAGCATTAACTCTAGCAAAAGGTGCTTAAATGGCTTTAAATGCCCAGTTCTCCATCCTTCTCACTTGAAATATATACGGTCAGCTGAACTTAAGTGTAGGCATAATCAATAGGAAGCAAGCAGAAGGAGGAGGCCATGGCAGAGTGGATGGATACTTCAGGAGAAGACATGTCAATATGCCTATCTTTTCCTCACACAGCTCAAAGACCAATCTCTCTCATGGATAACAGAGTATTCTCCATCATGAATTAGTGTCTCTGGCAATGTGGCTCAGTACCTTTTTGCTAATGTTGTGATGGTGTTTGCAATCATGCTTGTTTAGCCTTTGGAAGTCAGGAGTATGTACGTGCTCTGTAACACTCAGTGTTTTCTGAAAATATTCAGTCGAAGCATCAGGCACTTGCTGCAAATAGAAATCTCCAAAACTGTGGACAGTTTTGAGGAGTGTGGACTGAATAAAAACTCCAGATGAGCCGGTCTTGCTTTTTAGTTGCCAAAGTGGCATATTTTTGAGTGTACAATTTCTCCTTTTAGGTCTCTATATCTATTTCTACCCTTCCAAATCACTTTCCTACAGTACAAAGATATTAATCTGTGAGAACTATTAACAGGAAGATTTTCTCCCATGTTCCAGTATGACTTTCACTGAACATGAGGCATGTTTACCATATGTACAGAGGCAAGAAAAAGTACCCTTCAGTAGTTTCAGCAGGACAGAGGTATTTCTGCACTGAAGGCATTAGCCAAAGCAGCTCACCTGTACATTAGGATGCACAAAAATGATGTAGACCAAAATAGAAGATTGACAGCTTTGCTATGTCTAGGATTACAGATCCTCTTTTCTCATCTTCTATCTGTCCAGACAGAACATTTTTATTGAAAATTCATTCCTGTTCCTGTGGGAGCAGACTACAGGTACTCTTAGCTTTCCAAATGCTGCTGAAATATGAGTTATCCTTACATTTCTCCCTTCTGTACCCCCAGAACTTTAAAATTTAACATTCTGCAAGACAAAGATAAAATAAGTTAAAGTTAAATAAGACCCATATCCAACCTGAATTTATCTACACATTAATTACAGATTTTCTTTCCTAGTGCCACAGTTGAAAGGAGAATAGAAGCATTCCTTACCTTGCTTTGTGTTTGGATGTGTTTGGACAAATTATACCTGACTCTACTATTCTGCTTTTTCTTGGGAGTTCAGATATGCACTATCAACCCTTTATATAGGGAATGGAAAATATAGGACAGAGGAAAATCAGAGGCATGACCTACAAAAGAAAGAGTTGTACAGCCATCAAAATCATATTCTTAGTAGTAGCTGGTAGAATACAAAGTGTTAGAGGAACAGAGGAAGTAATGGCCTCCAGTTTTGCCCCAGCATGGTTTTCTAGTACTTTTTAGTCATGCTGTAGATGTTCTACCATAACTGGCTGGACAAATAGTGAAATTCACAAAATCGCCAATGAAAATACAATTTGGTTTCCCTATCCTCTTAAGATTTTGCTCTTCTTCCTCTTCAATGAACTCCTCCTCTAGAAACTAATAATTCTGTTTTCCTAGATAGTCTCTCCTGTCTATTTCTTGTATCCCCTGTCAGAAAAGTCTTCAAAGTATTCAAATTACTCTTGCTCTTTTTAACATCTTTGTGTAGGGAGAAAGTTTATAATTTAATTATTTCTTTGTGAATCAAGGCATCTTTGGAAAATTATCCAACCCTTCCTAGTGAATCATGTTGGCACACTTTTCCCCTGTGATATGTAGGCGACTGTATTAGGAAAAGAACAAATAAGGTCACTCTGAGGGGAGAGACCCCTCAGGACACAATTGGCCCTCCTGGCTACCAGGGTACTGCTCACTCATATTCAACTTGCCAGGTCCGTTTCCTGGCATTGCTTTCCAGCATCTCATTCCCCAGCCTGTACAAACATCTGAGGTTGCCCAACCCAGATGCAAAATCTGGCATTTTCTTTTGTTGAACTTCAAATGGTTGGTGATTTCCCAGTACTCTTATTTGTGGAGCTCTCTCTGCAGGACCTCATTCCCTCAGAAGAAGCCAACAGATCCTCTCAGTTTTGTGTCGTCTGCAAACCAGTCCTGGAAATATGGAAAGCTTTACTGAAATCCAAAAAGGTTACGTCAACTGGCTTCCCTTGCTCTGCTAGGCTGGGAAAGAGCTGAGTGTGGGGCAGACACTGGTGCGTGGGTGATGTCTGTGCTCAGGTGATGGGGTTGTGGCAAGGCAGAGGCTGGGCCTGCCCAGTGCTGGACACAGTCAGTCCCAACTTGTCCCAGCTGGCTCCAGCTCTCCACCACAGGGGATAGCTGAGCCCCTCAACTGAGCTGGGGGCGCTGGGAGGAGCAGCCCAGAGGCTGATATCCTCAGGCTGGACCACAATTGGGTCCTAGCACCCATGGGTAGGGATGTGAGACACACCAGCTGGGGCAGGTCAGGGCCATCATTTCCTGGGAGTGCCCTCAGAACCAGGACACGTCTTCCAATTTAACTTCATTTGGAAGAACCCAACTCATGTCCTCTGAGAGCTCTGCACAACGCAAACCAAAGGGCAATAAGTGGAAAGAATGAGGAGGTTTGCTTTGAGAGCATACTCTATCTGTAAACATGGTAATGCCTGCACTCCAAGATGTTTGGATATGACCTCATTCATCCATCCAAGTGCAGCCACAGCATTTCCCGGCTGGTCTCATCAGAGTTGTGCAGTTTACCACTACCTCATTACTCAAGGCTATATCTATCAAGCATCTCCATGATCCAGAGCTGTCCAAATCCATTCAAAAAACTGAGCATGTTCCCTTAATCTTACCTTCCATAAAAAAAGTGCTACAATATAGTTCTTCAAAATTAATAAAACAAGCCAATAGTAGCAACAAAATCATCAAATACCAGAACCAAAAAAACCAACCAAACAAAAAAACCCAGACAACCAAACAAAAAAAAAACCACAAACACCCAAACCAGGAATATAGAACAGCACAAAACATTCCACCAAACACCACCCTGAGAGGGACGATAAGCAAATAAAGAACACATGAAAGCTATTGCTTTTGTTTCCTAGTGCATTTCTGGAAGACAGTCATGCAACAGGGAGAATGGTCTTAGTGCTGTGGTTCACATGCCTGCTCTCAGCAGAGGAAAAGTGAGATGATAATAATCCCTACTGATGTATAGGCAAGGGACATGAGCTGACAAACAGTGTGATTCATGATCCTTGTGTTTGAGGGGAATGACAAATGATTGATAATATATTTCCACATTGTTTCTGACATGTGGCTTGTGGAAGGAAAGATCAATCCCAGCTTCTGAAATGCGAAAAGATCTCAGCACAAGGTAAGAAGGCAGCGGCTAACACATGAATTATACTCTACACAGTTTGAGATTGTCTAAGCAGCAGCTATGCTTCCCTTTGGCCATTTTATGCAGTAAACGCTCTATTTTCCAAGGTATTCAGCACCCCCTGCTTTTCCCTGAGGCTCCTGTGTGTTCAGGGTATTGAATATCACACCAGAATGGACCTTCAGTAGACCATATATTTTTTAGTAGGGATTTTCAATAATTGACAGGATCAGGCCCTAAATATGCATGGTATTAGACAAGAAATTTTCAAGTCTCTTTACCATGCAAAGAGCCTCTGCTTTCCGTGTAGTAGCAGTGTTTCAATCTCCCAGCCATATAAAATGCCTGGTTAATTGGACTGGTAGAGGAAAGGGGGATTTTCGTGTTTGATAAATTAATCAGTGAGCACTGCTGTACATTTCCCATTAAAATCCTTAATTAGACATAAAATGTCAAAGAATGGGATACTTTCTTTAGTTTTTAATTGAAGGGATGACTTTTGATCCTCCATTAGTGAGGAGAGAAGAAAGGGTTTCAAACGGAAGCAGCACCTCAGCTGTTGCTTGGTCTCTGAGAGGTTCAGCACTGCTCTTCCATGAATCCCAGGAGCCTATTGATACTTAGCATAAACATGCTAAAAGGATCAAATTGACATTCACACAAACCAGAGTCCTCGAAATCACAAAAGCTTTTAATCCAAGCCTCTGTGTAAAAGGATACCTTCTAATCACCAGTCTAGACTCATCATCAATGTTTACCTTATAAAAATGAAGCTATCAATAAAGAAATCAAATTTAAAAATGTTGGTAGAGTCCAGGTGCAAGCTTTATGACCATTTAGTCATTCACTGCATCATTCCTTTCTTGCTCGGTTTTTCAACATTTCCAGAGCCTTTGTAACCAATGAAGACAAATCTCTGAGGCTTCATTGGTTACAGATTTTACACACACACACACAGACACACAGAAAAAGGTAACAAGGGCAAGAACCAGGGCAATCAAGGATATCCTGTAAGAATTCTCTATAGGTCTTTACTCCTGCCTTGTACTGCTCAGATGGAGCTAACACTTGGCTGGACCCTTAGGCAATGTTTTAGGGCAGCTGCAAGTCAAGGTGAAATGCCACTTCTATTCTTTCATTAACCCTCCCGGGCCTGTCATTAAATATGGCAGGCTTAGCATTTTTCACTTCAGATGGAAAAGTGTTGCCAGTCCCAGGAGGCAGAATTTTTTCAATACCTAAATTGATGAACAAGACAAGGTCAGCAATTTTCAGTTTATTGACAGAACTCTATTTATCTTTAGAAGTATTGAAATGGTATTTCAGGTGCCCTGGAGCAGAACTGTGGCCAAACCAAAAAAGAAAAGTTTATGAGAACCACTGCCACTATACTGCCTGAAGTACTGCGAGTACTTTTGTTTAAGTTGCTAAAGCAGGACGAGATATTTCTGATTAAATAACATTTTCATAAGAAAAGAACTTTAATAAATGTGACAGCTCATGATAGATAGAGACAAACACAGAGAAGCAGAATAATAGATAAAGAGCAGAAACTGCAGCCAACCACCTATTTAAAGTTAAATATAGGTTTTGATGCAAAAAATGTGTGTGGATTTTGTTCGAGGTTTGTTTGTTTGCTTAGGAATGATTATCACTAACAGGCTGACTAGCTGATCTAGATTTCCCTGAGAGAAACAGAACTGATCATTTGAAATCTGTCCATCATTGTAGCAATTCACTCATGACAGTTACTGAAAGGCATAGTTGAGCTCTACTTTTGTTTATAAAGCTAAATAACCTCAGTTTATTCACAATGAAGAATAAGTAATTCTGTATTGCTGCAGGAGCATTTCATAGGAACTGGATTTTCTCCTTTAACCTTACTGGAAGGGGTTTGCACTGAAAGGCCCTGCCTTCAGGGAGAAAAATAGTGTCTTTTTTTAATTATTTTTTTCAAACAAAGGCAGATTGTCTAAAAGTAGGCCAAAAAAGAAATTAAGAGAAGGTAGTAAATGTTGCTAATAAAGACTAGAAAGTCTAATTAAAATCTGGAGCCTACTGAATTTAGTTCAACTCACTAAATCAATGGCAGACACCTCTGACCTGAACAGAGAATCTGCAACCAAGATGTTGTGACTGCATCTCTGCCACTTAGGATGCTTGGTGAACGAACACTCAACCTTTGTTAAAACTGCTAATGAAACTGTTACCTGCTTAAGTTTTACTGCAAGTGAACTAATTTCTGCTGGTTCAAATGAGTGAAGAACACAGCTTTGTCCCCGAGGAAGATGGATTTTAAGGACTCGACACCTTTTTCTTTACACAAACTCTATATATATATATTGAGCCAAAACAAGCTGAAATCCTGCAGTATCACTAAACCATCTTCCTTGGCTGAGGCTTCATTTTTTGGAGAGGTTGTGCTACAGGCACCCCACCTTTCCTAACAGAAATGGTCTGGTTACTAAGCCCTTGCAGCAGGCAGCATCTCTGCATTCTGATTAAGTCCCAACATTAGGATGTCTGGAAAAGAAAATTCTCCTGGGTGCCAACAAAGAGAGCAACACCAAAAGTGTGTGGAAAAGTGGTTGGGATTCAATCTGTCAAGGCTGAAGCATTCTTCCAGGGCTGCTTCTCTGCTTCTCTCAGTGATCAACTACCTTAACTGGGGCTTGAAATGAGTATGGCAGCAGGCCTGCATCTTCAACAAGTATTCTTAAAGGTATTGAGGACATTTAGAGAGAAGGATATCTACCTTGAAGGGTCTGATGAACTTCTGTAGAATCCAAGCTGCTAAGAGCCAGCAATTTAGACTTGCATAGAGGCAGGAATTTCTTTTTAAAAATGTAGGCACTAACAGGTATTAAGCACTCAGGGAGCCAGAGAACCTGGTGGGGTTGCACTTTTCCCCAGTTTGCCCTTCAAAGACCCCAGATGGTGCTCAGTAGATGTGTATGCACAGAAAGTGCCAGTTGGCAATTAATCTCAGAGACACTTCTGAGGAGGAAAACCATAGTTTAGTCTTAGAAGACCAAGGATATAAATGATGCAAACTTAATTTCTGGGTAATCTTTCCAAGTAAAATTCTTTTGGTTCATCAAGACTAGATTTGCGATATTTAGAAAGGGGTCAAGGGATCAGTACCTGATTTGTATGGTTTGAGCAGGGAGTAAGTAGGATTTTGTTGATGATACCCAGGCTTCCTAATGAGAGTTTTCTTTATGTCCATGGTTCACATCAAGCTTAACAAAATTCTCATTCCATTTAGCCTAAAGTACATTTGTGGGCTTAGCAAGTCCATGTTTTTTTCATTATATCTTTCACACATGTATTTACCAGTCTGCTCTCATCTGGCTTCAAATTTAACTTGGCACTGCAACTGTTAGCCACCAAGTGACGTTCTCATAGACACCAGGAAATATGACCAGCCTCCCTCCTACTTCCTTAGTCCCCTCTTCCTGATGTGTCAACCTTCAGTCCCCATTCCAACTAGCTGTGCCCTTGGCAGGGAATGCAGAAGGCTGCTACAGTGGTGCCTTTGGGCACAACTTCTATGCACAGCGATAGCAGATGAAAGACACAGTATCTCTCAGTTTTATTGATGTAGTCAAACCATCAGCCCCCAAGTCAGCCACAGACCCTCATCTTCCACCTCTACACAGTCACTATCACCTTCACCTCAGCTTCCAGATGTCTCACCCACCTCACCTCTTCAGGCATGTTGGAGTGGCTCCATGCTGTTCTATGCAAATTGCTTATGGGATGAAAATCAATGCATTAAATAACTAACATGAAATGACACATACGGAGATGTGCATAACTTGGCAGCTATAAATCTGGAACTGTTCCACTGACGTCACTGCAGACAGGCTCCAGCATGGAAGGTGTTGAAATCTGGCCCTGTGATATTTTCAGTCAGCTTCTAAACACAAACTCAGGCATTAATAATTCCACAGGTGTAATTATTATTAGTGCCTTGTGGTTGTTGTTATTCTTCGGGTTTGTGCAACTAAACACGCACCCAAAGTGGGGTTACAGAACATACTTAATTTCAACTAGGCTGACATTGAAGAGCACCTGTGGTTTATCACATCTTCAGGTAGTTGAAAACTGTTCCACTTTGTTCCTAATGGTATAATAGTTTGTCTTTTAAAATAACCAGGGCAGATAATGCAGGATTTATGCCAAAAAAAGTCTTCAGAGGCAGATGTACACCCTAAAGTGTTTCAAATCAATATAGAATGGGGAATGAGTATAGATCAGTTCAGTGTTACATGCCATGTATTTTGATCTGGGACTGGGTGCCTGGGAGCATATGTACTGTCTTGTGTTACCACCCCCTGACAAGGATCTGCTGTTATTGTGTGCAGGGAAAGCAGAACATGGTAAAGGTTAATGCTGCACATGGCAGAACCACAGCACTGAGCAGGGCCCTGGGTACTGACTGCTCCAAGAGCTGTGTAGTCATTTACACATTTGCAAATGTCGTTTTCACATGGCAGAATTTCCACCCACTTTTGCTTGAATGCAAATGACTTCAGGAGATGCCAGGCATTAAGTGTTCTCAAAACTGCCCCCAGCATCCCACTTCTCAAAAGTGATGCTTCAAGACACTCCTAGAAAATCCTATAAGACTTTCAAAATAAATCCGTTTGTGTTTCTGAGCCTTCTTGGTCACTAGTGGGGTTAGGCTCAGATTTACCAGGATACTGAGCTACAAGACATGTGAAACGATGACAAGGAGATACAGTAAAGCCTGATAATGAGAGACTTTGGAAAGAGTCAAGCTCTGCTCCTGCTGTCTATTTGATCTGTTCAACTTACCTTAAATGCATGTGTAAAAAGCTACAGGGTGGTTGTATGATATGAAGAAGGTTCCAGATTCCCTATTAGTCAACTGAATTAGAATCAGAGATTATGTATATAAATGTATAAGCAATCTAAACTCTGGAAATGTCAGTGTCTATTTGTACATACAATTTGACATTTGTCAAATGTGTATAACATTTGTATAAGTATTTCCTTTATTTTGGTTGTTTGTTTGGGTGGTTTTGGTTGGTTGGTTTGTTGTTGTTTTTATTGGGTTTTCCTTGGTTTTGTTGACATTATAATCATGATAACTGTATTTTTCTGTTGCTTCAACTAACTTCAACTGACAAAATTAGAAACTCTTATTATAACCATTACTTTGGGAATGTTTTTTAGTTTGTTTAGGTTTTTCTTTTCTAATCTTAACAGTCTCCCTGCAGACCTGAACTGACATCAATTTACCAGTGTCTTGACATCTTAAAGTTGTTTCTTATAAAATTTGCATTGGTGTCATTTTGTTTCAAGCTGATATTGTGACAATGTCTCCCTGGATTTATGCTGACAATTTATTTTTATTTTGGCATAATGTCATCCCTATAGCCCTTCACTAGCTTCTATCGTTAAGTCTGTGGGTTTAAACGAAAAGTGGTTTCTTCCTGTGACTTTACTTTCTTACAGTAACTAACTGAACTTTCTCAGTAGCTACTTTTCTGACCTCAATATCTAGCTATTGATTGCACTTAGTTTTTTATAGAAATGTCAAAAGTTCCTGCCTAGTGCTTTAGGCAGCTCTTCCATATGTACCAAATAAGGAAATTGAATGAAAGCTCCCCCTGAAACTAAAAAACAATTGCCTATAAAAAGGGGTGAATGCATGTTTATAACAGAAACATCAAACAAACAACTGGGCACTGATGGTGACATGGCCCGGAGAGCCTCTGATCCTCTTTATCTGAAGTCGTAGGGACATCTTTTTGAGACTGAACATTCAGGATGTTTCCAGGCATTTCCTTGGAAAACACAAAATCCTCAATATCTATATATTTAGTATGCTGTTGCTACTTCATTTAAATACCAAAAATGACATTAGGCAAGCTCTGGTAGGGGTTAGGATGAGGGCAGATTTCAGAAAAGTTCCTGTGTGACAGGTGTAAGTTTGAACCTGGTTTATTTTTTCAGCTCTTTCATTTTTAAATTCAAAATAGCAAGCAGAATAGTGAGCAATGTCACAAATGCCTTGTGACCCTTCTAGAATTAGATTCATTGTGTAGCATAGTTATAATTCCCAAGGGCATATTTGTAAATTATAAAGCAAATTCCTGTCAGTGATTTTTGAGTATTCCTAGGATTATCCATGATCCTGGCAGGGTGACTTGTGTGTGTAATTTTGCAAAAGCTATTATTCATCAGAATACATGTATGGCTTAATGAGATCTTTGCAGTAACATAATTTCTTTGTTCTGGTATAAATGGTTCAGCTCCTATACAATATCATACCTGGTAAATCGCAGTATGGGTGCAGAGAAAAGGAGACTTCAGCAGCAAAATTTGCTCATTTTTATTGAATCAGACCATCAATACTGAGTGACAGTAATGATGACTTGCCTTCAGTGAAGTCTCACCAGCAGTGCCGAGACAGAAGCCATACCACTCATGGTTTAACCAAAATGAAGAACTCAGAATTGAAATTTCTGTGTATGTGGGATGTTATTTTTTCTGCCCTACTTCACAAAGAACATTGAAATTCGATTTTTTTAGTGGGGCAGTCATGCATCATTTGAAAAGACTTCCAGCTCATGTTCCAAAACCACCCAGGTCTCCCAGAGGTCCTGTGTGATACTTGTCAGCCTCATTTAGATGTTTAGTTATCACAGCAGGAGATCTCTTACCTCCAGGCAATGAGATCAAGACCTATCTATAAGAAGATCAAGACAAAATACATTTTAACCCAGTAGAAATGAAGAGAGATCTGAGAAGTGGGTGCGTGAAGCTAGTTGAAAAAGTTTATTCAGAAACTCTTCAAACCAAAAATTATGACTTCAAATAAATTTAAGTGACACTTTGAAATTTAGACAGGAATTACTTTTAACTTTACCTCCAAAATTCAAAGGAGAACCTAGGGCTTGAAACTACACAGGCAGAAACTGAACACAAGACATTCACTAGATGTGGATAAAATATTAGATATCTATATGAGCAATGTCAATTCCCATAGAGGATTCAGACAAGGAAAAAGCATACTGTATAAACCTACCAGTGAAGTTTCATATAAATCCTTAACTGTTTATTAGGTATTCTCTTTGCACCCTTTCAATATTGATATATGCTGCTGCTTTTCTTAGAATTAACTCAGTATATTTCTGTTACCTGTATAAATACCCAGTCTGCCTTTGACTTCAGCAGTTTCATATATAATTAAATGTTGTCTGTCAGATCGGAATGTCTCTGTCAGTAATCCTTGTTGGAAAGAGAAAGACCACCACTGGAACTAACACTCTCTGCATTAACATGGCAATGAGAACTCTTATTAATCTTTCATTTTAACTATTCCAAGCACTTCTTATCTGATCTTAAAGCTGGTCTTACTAAGAATTAACTTATGATTTTTGGTGCCTGTCATTGTATGCCTGTTTTTCACATATGTCATTCACTCATTAATGATTCTAGCTCTAAACACAGTTTGGGAACTTCAGCATGATGTGCAGGGTGTCCAAAAATATCTGACACTTTTTGAAAATTTAGCTTTATTCATTTATGATGCTGAGCTTTCTGTGTATGGACTATGCACATTAAAACTAATGTGATTGCAAAGGAAGCTCTGTAATACTCTGCATCTTGCTAAAACCTGTATCTGCAACAGAAATGCTAAGGAATTTCTGCTAGCAAAACCAGGGATTAAAAAGATTGCAAAGTGACTCAAAAGGTATGACTGCCTGAAACTTGTTTTTTCACAGTATTGATTAATTTTCACATTCAGCCTCACCCTACCAGAGCAGTTCTGTGGGTTCAGAACTGGTTAACATTGGGCCACAGGATGTTAATACACCCAGTTCTGGGGTTCATGTCTGTGTGGAAAGATACAGCTGAGGGCTGGTCTTGTTATGCTTCCCACAGAAGTTTATCCAGGACTAGGGTTTATTATCCCCAACATATTACAGCTGTAGAGATTGCAGTTAACTATTAATCAACTGCTCTGAACTGGGAGTCTCTCTTGCTGGGAGAAAAGAGCTGACACTGGGTTTGCCTTTCCTCTCAGTAGAGGATAAAGTCTCTTTATAGAAATTCCATGGTGTCCTGTGAAGTGAGACACTTGGAGTTCTGCTGATCCCCACGTTTGGACAAGTTTGTCTACAGATTTCTGCTTCACTAGGCATGAAGGATCAGTTTAAACCAAGGGCTGTAATACCACTAGCTGTGGAGAGCTGCTTGATGACTGTGGTTTATAATGCTTGGATAAGAACTGAGGTGTTGCTGTTCTTTCCAGCATGAAGAATCCAGACTTGTACAAATACAAGCATGTGTATACACACTGTGCTTCTGATGGTCATGTAATAGGAAAAAATCAGCTGTGAAAGAAAATGAGATAGGGTGAGTTTATTTGGATGTGCTGGCAGAGCTGTGAAGGATATATTGAAACCTTCATTTTAATTTCAATATGCCACAGTAACAAAGGAAAGTTCATGAGGACCCTTTGAAGACCTAATATTATTTAAAAGTCAGTCATATATTTCAACAATTATTTATTACATTTTTAGTGTGCTTTTGGTGGTTTCAGCCTGTTTTTCTTTCATTGATGTCTGAGTACAATCAGCATCTAAGTCTCAAGGATCTGCATATTGTAGTCCATAAATTTTAACTTTGTGAAATTCCTTTTTAAAATGTGAGCAAACATTCCAGATGATGTGGAGGAAGAAGGGGAGTGTAATCCAATTCTACACAAAATATCGCTTCAGCTTCTCCTTATCCCATTACTTAAAAACTCTGCATCAATTAAGTGTTAAGAAAATATAAATGTCTTGGTAAAGAAGAACAAAATCAACAGTAATTAATTGCTTCAACATTTCTCACAGCCATTCCCCCTCCATAGGAAATTAATTTTCATTCATGCTACAGAAAAGATACAGAAGATGGAAGGGGAGAAAATTAATTTGATTGATGATATTCTGTAGTTTAATCCCAACTTTAATATCTTTTGTACAGTGACTGGGAATGATATCTGGATTCAAAAGTAATTCTGCAAAATTTGAGGCTTTGCAGAATTGATATTGTTCTGGGAATGAAGATGCTGCAATCTTCCTTCCATTTGCAAAAGCCAGTAAAAGCAAAGAATCAAATAAAACTTAAAATTTCTGGTCCTCTCTCTGAAACACACAGTTGTCATCATCTCCCACTCCCCTTTTGTAATGATCAGACAGACTTGCCAAGATAATCACATCTACAATTGTCTGTTTTGATGGATGATCCCTCAAAAAAAAAAAAGTTGAAATATGCCTGAAGGCAAAGAAGAGAATGGCTGTGTCTTTGTGTAGAACTTGCAATGGACCCTAGATTAGGGGAAATTCTGACCAGAAGAGAGCTTCAGAGCTATCTGAAGTATTTTTCTACCCAGAGAGGGAATCAGGAAAGCGATTGGTTTGGGTTCCTACCTGCATCCCAGTCCAAAGGTGTTTCCTTAGGAAATGCATTTCCTTGCATTTCCTTGCATTCTCATACTGCTGAGTACTACCTGGAGGCAGCCCAGTGATGGCTTGATTGACAGTCACTGGGGTTTGCACCCTGATAGTGACAGAATTCATCTGCAGCAACACCATGCTGGTACACTGCTGTCTGCCGACGTGAGACTGGGGCAGCCCAAATCCCAGAGGAGAAATGTGCCTTCAGTTTCAGTGTCTAAGAATTTTAAATGTCCCACCACTGAGATCACCAGAAGTTTCATACCGTGAATTTGATGCAAACTGATGAGGCTTTCTTTTCCTGACTCTGAAGAGAGCCTAAACGCCGACTAGAGTCTGATTTCAATTCCATTTATTATAAAGGCTACTGTTTGAAGGGTAACTCTAAAGGGACTTCTCTTGTATTTGCTGAAGAGATTGGTATGTCTGCTTCTGACATCCTGATTTAAAAAATCATCTTTGGACCCAGTGTTTCTATTTCTGTGTTCCTTTTATGGAACATTATGGAGAATAATTGTTTAGTGAAAAGCATTCTCATTTACATTATTGTATGTTATTCGACCTTCCTCAAGAGCACTGGGACATCTCCAAGCACACCACTCAGCTTTGAATATTGGCACTTGTGAGCCTGTTCTTACACCCTGGTAAGATGATTAATGTACCTTGGAAATTACCTAATGGCTTGATACACTTTCTATGCAGCCTCTTGTAGGAGAAAAGCAGGATAATGTGAGATGCAATTTATGGGTATGAAATAGAGAAGTTGAAATAAAGAAACCCATTCAGAAGTATTGACAGGATATCTGTAGTGCTGGAGATCTACAAAGCAAAATTTAAAAGCATGTGTGAAATAGAGTGTTATTGGAAGACATCCCAAATAGATGAAGACACCTGGCTGACAAGGACATTCCCTCTTTAGAGACTGGTTGAAGGAACATGGAGAGATTTATCTAGTCAAAATAATGATATGGAATTTTGTCTTTTGTTAGAAGATGTAAAGTACTGGATGTATAAGACACTGAAATGTCTTAAATTAAGTTGATTGACCACCTGTAAGGAACTCACGGGCCAAATGTTTGGATCTTTCATTCCTCCTTTCTGGACACTGGACTCATTTGTAGAAAGGAAGGATGTTAACTGACCCACACTGATTAACAGTGTGAGAGAATGGCTAGAAAGCTGTTAATACAACCGGAGAGTGTTTGTATTTCAATTTTATGTTGAGGTTCACGATCTCAATGTTATTCTTTATTGACATTTATTAATTTGAGTGGCTCTAATTCTTTATGTTTATAATGGTAATATTAAAACATCTGTTCTAAGTAATGGTATATTTCTGTGATTCATTTTTTAATATTAGGACTTGACAGATACTGCTTATCTGCACACTCTGGATGCCCTTGATGTAACTTCAAAGTACAGCTTAAGTGCAGCAGTACAGTAAAACATACTCCAACAAGCAATTTCAATCTCAAACTTCTCAGGTGCTCAAAAATTTTCCCACTGTTGTAATTACAATTCCTGTCCTCATTTTCAAAAGCCTAATAGACCAATGAACTTTTGTTAAGTGTCCTAAATCATCACTTGTTTACCTGAAGGTGTTAATGATGGGTCTTATTCTTTTCGCACATAAAGTAGACCATTATTTCTAGAATTCCCCTATTGTTTTCAGCTCTGGTAATATACAATTATTGTCACTGAAAATTTGTCATTAATCGTAGAATTTCCAACTCTCTCTCCGTTGTCACAAAAATAACATCTTGCAGGAGTGTTCATATCACTGTCAGTTTATCAAAGAACAACTTCCAGTTGAAAAGTCATGAGAAGTTATTAACCCATATTATATACAAAAGTTAAAAGTAATGTCTCATCTGGAAGGCAAAATACAATACACTCCAACAGTGTCATCAAGAAGGGGTATGAAAATCCATCCCCAAAAATAGTGCAGTGAACAGGCTTATTCAGCTGATCTCTAAGTATTGTCAGTATCTTTTATTATTGCTGTTATTATTATAGCACATTGGGTATTTTTTGTTCCATTTGACAAAAAAAAATGTAATAATCAGTTTCTTTTTATTGGCTTGAGAGTATCTGGGGGCGACACAGAGGATCTTTTATAATGAAAAACTACTAAGAGGTGTAGCCACTTTTGGCAAGGTTAAATTATGAAAGCAATTCTACCAAACAAAATTCATGACTCACAAACATGCTGCTACTGGGGGGAAAAAAAAAGAAAGAAGAAAATGAAAAAAAAAAAAGAAAAAACAGTGTACAGATTTAGAGATTCAACTGTTTGCTGCAGTCAGACTTCAAAACCTGCTGAGTTAACTACTTCTCTGCCACTGTTCACACATAGCCTGGAACTGCAATCACTCCCTTGAGATTGGAGAGAGACTATTTATGTAGTGACAGGAGAAGGAGGAATGGCTTGAAACTCAAAGGGGTTATGTTTACATTAGATAGTAGGAAAAAATTCTTCACACTGAGGGTGGTGAGGCACTGGCATAGGTTGCCCAGAGAAGTTGTGGAAGTGTTGAAGGACAGGCTGGAAGTGTTGAGCAACCCAGTCTAGAGAAAAGTCTCCCTGCCCATGGCAGTGGAGTTGGAACTAGATGATGTTAAGGTCCCTTCCAACCCCAAACATTCCTTGATTCTATGATTCCATAAGATGCTTTGGTAAGGGAAAGGGGATGCCGAAATTATTGCATCCTTTTTAGGGAGGAAGGAGGTTAACTGGGGAGAAAATAGGTTTTATTTTTAAAGTAGATGCCGATATCAAGTTGGTCTAGAAATCACAAAGGTGTTAAAAAGACAAAGCTCTGACCTCTGCTACGTGTTCTAGTGTTTTTATGGATTTCAGCAACCTTCCTTCACTGCAGCGAGTCAGTCTCTGTGTACAAAACACTAATTTGTGTCAACGGATAATGTTAGGGGTCCAAAGAGTCACTGAACTCAGCTGAGAAATTTACACTGTGCAACTGAAATGGAGTTTTTTGATTTGCATCTGACTTTCATGTATTCTGCACAATGTGTTCAAATCTACTCTTTTCTCCTCTCTCTGTCCAGCTAGGTCACAAAACCACGAAATCAATGTTCTGGGTTTCTCAGTTACAAAAACAGGTCTCTGGGTCCCACTAGCTTTAAAAATCAGGAAATAATACCACTGTTTTTTGGCTGAGGGTTTGTTCCTGACTGTAGTTAGAGAAAACCAGAGACAGCTATTTTCTGCTTCACAATATGCAAATATGCTGTGTTATAGTGAACATAACAGAAAGAAATTACTCATCAAGAATTTCCTCAGCAAGCATGTAATTAGAAATGGATTCCAAATCAAAACACAGCCAGAAACTGCAGAAATCCACATCTAGAAGTAAACAGCTTACAACTGCTTTAGGATAAATATTCTATGCTACAGGAATTCAAGGAATGAGTAAAAATGGTGAGAAACAGAGTGCACTGTACTTGTGGTTATATGGACTGTAGCTAAGCTGATCTTATGATGCTCAAAGAATCTGTTTATGTTTAAAGGTAAATGTTTGAAAGAAATAGAATTGATCTTCACTGATATCCTCTGTGAAGCTCTGACCTCTGCTTTCATCAGCAAGCCTTTCTGGCAAGCAACTGAGAGTCAAAAGTCTTGCTTTCTTTCACCAATTTCACTGTGACCCTAATTCATCCTGTCTTATGTTGGGAGTTTAACTACAGCACCTTTACAAGGAGTGCAGTCCCACTGCACTCCCTAGAGGATCTACAGAAAGTTATAGAGTAAGGCCAGGTATCTAACAAAACCCTTCTGCTCCCAAAACACAAAAGACTCCTCTGTTTGATTATGAAGGTGCATGAACATAAACAAGTTCCAAAATTGGATCAAACCAGGGTGAAGTCTCTAACCAGGAGAGTGTGGTTTAATTTTGGGTAAGAATGAAGATTCCGGTGAGTATTTAACACTATATAGAAGCATTTGATATTGATATATATCCTCTTCCTCTATTCTCTTCCCTGATCATGATGTCCATTAAAAACATGTGGGTAGACTCCAATGGCTGCAAAGAAGTGTTTGTGCTCCAACTAAACCTTTAAAGTCTATAACTAACCCAAACTGCATCTTCAGCTTATTGAATTGAACTCTGTGGAAGAATCCTGCTCTGTAGAACAGTTCACACACACCTACAAAGGCTTTTCAGACAATCTGAAGCCATCCATCACTGTGCTTCATTAAGCTCCACCCTCTGATTTACTGAGAAGCTTCTGACATCTTAGAAAAAATTTTCCCATCTCAGATTTGTGAGTCTCACACGTCTCCTTCCTGATTTGTGCAAGAAAATGATGAGCAACTAATGTCACTCCAAACATATGCCTCAGCCTGAGGGATATAATTTCCCATCTTCTATCAAAAATATTGCGATCCACTTAACACTGAAGTAACTTATCCTGGATTTATTGGCTGTAGTACAGTGTCAAGTACTGTGTTAAATCCACTTCTTGCTAGAATACCCAAGGGGAGCTCATGGAAAGGCCAACTTTAAGCCTTTCTAAGTGGTAAAAGTAGAAGTAGTAATGCAGGTATAGCTTTGTCTGGATGCAGGTAAGGGCATGGAATTGTATAAACCATGTTAATGATACTGGATAATGAAATTCTTCTGTCAACAGATTAAAGATTTTATTAGAGACCTCCCAAATCCTTTTGCAACATCTGCTATTGTCAGGCGTAAAATACTGCTCCTCACCTGAGAAACATAGTCAGAATCCAGAATAATGTATAAAAACTGCTTGACATCTTCCCACTCAGTTGAGACAGAAACTGCAGCTCCATTTCTATGCTGCACAATTTCAGTTTACCACTAGTACCAATCCTTTGTTTAGCTGTAAACAGCAGCCAGGTGAAATGGTCAAGTAGCAATGGCTTTAGTTTCAGAAATATGGAAAGGACAAACTGTTCTCACTGCTCACTCTTTATGAACTTACCACCATTAACCAATTTCTACATGATGGACATTTGCAATGTACCTCTTTCATTCCTTTCTCAGGACAAAAAGGTGGTAGCGGAGCACTGTTTTTTGGGAGTTTCTAATTTTCTTGCTCTACCATGATGTCAGACATACCAGG
This sequence comes from Corapipo altera, assembly GCF_003945725.1. Classification (NCBI taxonomy): domain Eukaryota; kingdom Metazoa; phylum Chordata; class Aves; order Passeriformes; family Pipridae; genus Corapipo; species Corapipo altera. Next base: position 3,314,236 of record NW_020884892.1, read on the forward strand.
GCACCTTGAATACTCTCACAGTTGGAAAAGAAGGTTTATGAGTTGTGGGATGGGCTCTGTCTGGAACAGATTACATGACCCTTTCAATCATCTTGAGGCAAATGGCACTAGGATTTGAAGCCTGAAACCTCCACCAGTAGTGATGGGGCAGAGGAGTGCCATATAGACCCTGATTCCTGCCCTCTCATCTTGACTGAGGTCTCCTCAGGGTTGTTCTTATAGGTACATAGATTGTCTTTTCACTGTCTCTTGTGGAGATCCTAAAAAGGTGGGAGGCTTTTGTCTCTTACTTCAATTCTGTTTTAAGGATCTTCCTGTCCCACCACAAGGGCAATAGACCACCAACAGAAAATATGAGATCTAGGCTCCTGCTTTACTTTTCTTCTTTGAAAATCTTAGCTTGGCTTCTACTTTCCTGTGTATTTTTTCATTGCAGTTATCTTGCTGCCATTTTTCTTCCTTCTCATCCCAAGCAGCTCTCTCTCTGGAATCATTTATCCTGCAGACAACTGTCTTGCTGGGAGCACAAATCCTGCTAGAATCTCTCAGTAGCTAAACAAAAGCCTTTTTGATTCTACATTTGCTTTTTTGTTGTCGTTGCCTTTAAATATTGCAGCTTTTGCTGTCAATCCCTTGTCCCCTCCTGCTTTCCAAGGAGCCCTAACACCCACCTACAATTACACACAACACATTAACATGGGCCAGAAGTTACCTAATTCACAGGGCTAGTTTTTAATAGGCTATTATAGCCCTGAAAGAAGTTTCCAAGGTTTGCCATGGAATCTCCATTGTTAAGCAGGTAGATCCAGAAAGACATTAGACATAATTTTTTAAGGATGAATTTAAGAAGGAAATGAAATATTATTGGGTTTGACATCTATGAAATTCCTACCAGGTATGTTGAGGAGCTGGGGAAGAAGCAGAGTTCCAAGTAAATTTTGAGAGATGAAATCTTTGCTATGTTCTGTCTTTGCTTCCCCTTAGAAAACAGGAATTTGGGTTATCCAAAAGCTCTGTTGGTCAGGTGATAAAGCTTTGACACTTGTGCATAGGAGCTTTGTACAATTCAGAGCTGCAGACTCCATAGGTTCCTTTTAGGTTGATTTTCAATAATAATATGCTTACTTTATTAAATTGTCAGGGAAAGTTAGAGAAAATTAATAAGGTAAGACTGATATCCTTTTAATAATAAAATAATCTTAGAAAAAAATTATTTTCCTTTTCCCTATTTTTCTTTTTCTTCTCTTTCTTTTTCTTTTTTCCTTAGACTACTTTAGTTGGCATGAACAACAGTATTTGGAAAGGAAGTAAAAGAGAATATCCTGTATATATCTATATATATATCTATATAGACAACTGAAGTTTTAGTGGTCTTCCAGGTGTTAACATTGTCCCCCACTCTGTTCAGCACAGTGTTGCTTATTACTCACATTGCACATGGACTGGCAGTTTCTTCACTGAGGATTTGCCCAATGCATGGGGCTGAGGCTAAGTTTACATCTTTTCCAATTTTAAGAGGGCCATTAACTTTGGATAATGTAAGATTTAAATTTAAGAGAAATTCTAGGGAAATCATAATTGGGTGTAGAGACATTATATGAGTTTAATGACTGAGATTTAATTTCAGTTTTCAGGATTATTAACTGAGAGCCCTTATTTGGCTCATCTTTTTTTTTTTTTCTTAATTGATGGGAAATTTATTTTCAAGCCATAAAGGCAGAGATTCTTTTCAATCCCTAAATGTTTGTGAGCTATGTACTAATGTTCTCTACCTTGTTTTCAAAACTCTGTTCTTTGAGCTCTTTCTGATAACATGATAATGCCTGCATGTCTTTTTATACAGAAAGAACAATCTTCACCTCAGTTTAGATATTCTATAGGAAATTAGGTTACTCAGGGTTTATAACTAAGCATTTCAAAAATGCTGATAAATTAGAAAGTCTGCCACAAAACCATACAGAAAGAAGAAAATTAAGAAATAGCATCATTCTGCTTGTGTCTGAAAAAAGAGCTTGCTGAGATGTTCTGCTGTGGTGTTTTATGGATTATTCCAAGTTACATGATCTCAACAAATGAAATTCATTTCATTTGACTGTAGCCACGTACACGTGATGTGCCTATCCTAAAGTAATCATCTTCACTCTCAAGGGAAGAGTGACATCTTCAAGTAAGGGAAGCTGATCCCTTTCAATGCAAATTGCTTTTTGCATTTCATATCTTGATGATAGAGGAATATTTCTATGTGCCAAACCTGCACACTAACTGGGTGTTAAGGTGTGATATCCAGTGGGTTGGTGCATCCATATAGGAATTCAGCTGTTGGTTTCCTTGTTTGGCACCATGCAAGGAAATCCAGCCTTCTTCTTCTTAAAGTTTTGAATCCGGATGCATTTAAAATGTGAGAGCTGGTGCATTAATTTGGTTTTTATTCTCCTGAAGCACTACTCTAATCAAACATGAGTGTTGACTAGTAACCAAGAATAAAGCATAGAAGATCACACCAACGTCTAAAGACTTAAACCTCATAAGAAACTATTTTAGTAAGTAGGGATTGTTTTGCCCTTGTTTTTCAGAGTTGGATCACGCCTACAATGTGGTTTTCTCTCTCCAGTCTCATTTCTTTATACCACGGAAGTGAAATGCCTACTTTTACATTTGCTCTTGCTTTCCAAAAAACACCACCAAATCAGCCCTGAGAGCCCACAGCAAAAGCAACTCTTTGGCCCAAAAAATCCAGAAATAACACAAAGCCTCCTGGTTCTGAAACAGAGAGGCTGTGACTGAACAGAGAAAAACTTTACTGCACAACAACAGCATTTTTTTCTCAGTACAGGTGAAGAGGTAATGTCATCTCTTGGTAGAAAAAGCATCAGGGAACAAAAAGTTCTTAAGGTAATTTACAGCCAAAAAATGTCAATGGAATTATACCATAATAAATACTATTTTTAGAACTGAGCTGATATCCCGTTGGTATTCGGGATCTATCAAAACTGGAAAGGAGGAAAGTAAGAAAAAATAGTGTGGTTTTAGAGCAATAAAATATGGTGCAGAAAAATAAATTCTGTTTTTAAACAATGAATTGAATGATTTACAGCATTGGTGGGAGGAAATACATTTCACGTCTAAATGACCAGTTCTACTGTGAAAAGACAAGCTGGCCTGCAGTGGATGAGTGTTTATATCCATAGCCTCTCTGGTCAATAATTGAACCAATGTGAGTAAAAAATTTTAAATAAATAAATTAATAAACCCCCTGAGGCTGTTTCAAAGGAAAAAATGATAATTTGATGAAATGTTCATGAAAGTGTCACCTATGGTAGCTCGGAGTCAAACTATTTTGAGTTTCCAGATTCAGATGACACATAGCTGCTTGGCTGTGTCCTTGACTCATGCATTCTGTGTCTCAGGTCCCCTTTCTTCTTTATAAGTTGTGATTCCTGGATGAACCAGAAATACACCAATGTGACATTTCAGAGTCAAAATATTTTCAAGTTTTCATCAAATGCTCAAAATCTGCCATGGGAAAATCTGATAATTATTATTTAAAATACATTCATTATCTTCCCTTGAGTGAAAGAGCTTTTTTTCAGGCAGTTGAAGAGTATCAATCTGAATTGCAGACAAAAAGCAGGTTACAGGACCTGGATTTCCTTGTAGAGCTGACTGTTCCAGTGTTCACATGGTCACAAAGTGAAAAAAATAAACTTTGATGCATTGCAAGTGGTATTTGAATAAATGTAGGGATTCAGTCATGGTAATGAACTTTCTGCCTCAAAAGCAACACAGAAAATAAACAGATGTCTGCTGCTGTCTTTTGACGTGGGACAGTGGCAAACAGTGGGTCTAACACATCATGCCTTCTATTCTTTATTGAGTTTCCGAGATTAAGAAAGCAAATGATAAACATGATTGTTGTGTGCTATCAGCCTGCATTTCAGTGTGCACTTGTGAGGAACACCTTGCTTCTACTTTATTCCCATCTTCAACTTGGTTAAGTGCATCTTTCTTAGTCTAAACTCCTTTGTACAAGCATACATCCTTCCCATAATTGCCTTTTAAACAGGGAGTTTTCTGAGTATTTCCTAAAAAAATCATCTTTCTGAGAATCTGCTCTGTGTTGATACAAAATCCTTAGTTTTCTGTGAGGTTCTCTTTTACAGACACAAGCCTCAGTCATTTATCATCACATCTATTTTTAAAGCACCTTGGACTGAGACCTGGTATCTCGTTTGCAGAGGAGAGTCCTCCCTTTTAGTCACTACTGACCTCAATCTTTTGTCTGCTTTAGTTTTTTCTTTAGAAAGTACAAGTAGTTCCTGAGTTTAACTAGATTTTTCTCTTTATCTGCTCCTCTTTTTGGCTTCTGTGGCTTATTTAAATAATTAGTCTTTCCTCTTAATTAGGAACAATCTGTAATAGTGGTATTAATACTAGATAGGAGTTCCAATGATGGATCACTGCATTTTAGTTTGTCTTGAAATATGGCTGGAAATATGTTCATAGGTAGAAATAGGAGCCCTGCCCAGCAAGATTTCCAGTTGGGTTATAAGGTAAGAAACAGATGGATTTGCAAAGGAGAACACAAGGAAACAATTGCAGTTAAAATTGCAAGTGTCTCTTTTAAAATTCTCTTTAAATATCAGTTAGATAATCTGTATTTTTTTGTTATATTTATCACCACTTTTGTCTACCATTGGTGAAAGATATTAGATTCCATCAGGCAGATCATCAGCTGATGTAAACTAGCTGATGTAAACTAACTCCATGGATATATTCCTTCTGCAGTTTGGTCACAACAACCCCCTGCAGTGCTACAGGCTGGGACAGAGTGGCTGGAAAGGTGACTGGTGCAGAAGGACCTGGGGGTGCTGGTTAACAGTGACTGAACATGAGCCAGTGTGTGCCCAGGTGGGCAAGAAGGGCAATGGCACCCTGGGGTGTATCAGAAACCGTGTGACCAGCAGGACCAGGGCAGAGATTGTCCCCCTGTATCCAAGGGGGGCGCTGGTGAGACCACACCTCAAATCCTTTGTCTGGTTTTTGGCCCCTCAGTTCAAAAAAGACATTGAGGTGCTGGAGTATGTCCAGAGAGCTGGTGAAGGCTCTGGAGCACAAGTCTGATTAGGAGTAGCTGAGGGAGCTGGGATGTTTAGCCTGGAGAAAAGGCAGATCAAGGGGACTTTGTTGCTCTCCACAACCATCTGAAATGAGGGTGTAGTCAGATGGGGATCATTTTCTTCTCCCAGTAATAAATAACAGGACAAGGGGACATGGCCTCAAGTATAACTGGGAGAGGTTTAGATAAGGTATTAGGAAAAAATTCTTCACCAAAAGGGCTGTCAAGCATTGGAACAGGCTGCCCAGGGTTGTAGTTGACTCACCATCCCTGGCAGTATTTAAAAGACATGTACATGTGGTGTGTAGGGATGTGGTTTCACATCTTTTGGTGGACTTGGCGGTCCTGGATTAAAAATTGGATTTGATGATCTTAGAGATATTTTACAACAAAATTATTCTACGGATATATGATTTTACATTGATGAAATTTACCAGTTTACTCACTGAGGACCCAAGCCTTTTCTTTGTATTTAGATTTTGTGATATCATAGATTGCCAGAGTCTGTGAATTTTATCTTTTCCAGTTATCATGTACAATTAGTGAAAAAAAAAATCGAGTTATTCTAGGAAATGTATGAATTGTTAACACAGAGTCTAAGATGTAGCTACATGCTCAGACTTCTACAGTAGCATTTTACTAGCACTGTTCATCTCTTAGTTACTGTGCCATCCAAGACATAGCAGCTGACTATGTGTGGTTCCTATTCTTCTTTAGAGCAAAGTAAAACAGATCCATTCTCCTTTTTCCAGAGGAGTCTTAAACTGGAACAATTGCTGTTGATTTCCACAAGTCTGGTTCAGTTTACACTTAAATTAATTTGAAGAGTTCAAGCAAACATTTCTATGTGTTAGCTGTAAGGATGTGAAAAAATCTGAGAGTCATCAGCTCCAGAAACTATTAGAACTAATAGTTATGTTTGCACAGTGAACAACACACATAAAAAGTACAACACCTAAGGGTCATGTAAATGCAAATGTGAAGATGTAACCAATTTTCCAGTAGTGCAAGGAGGGAATGAACCTGGAAAAGTGCAGCAGACCAGTGTATCTTACCCTGTCAATAAAGAACTTCATAATCATTTGCACTGAATGAAGCCCTGGTGGGTCATAATGAAAATTTTCATGGAGAAGTCTTTGTTTAAAAAGATTTCCAGTGGAATCCAACTAATAATGTTAACATTCCATGTTCTAATGAAAGTTAGGCAAGCTATTGAAACCAAAACCTGAACTCTGAACTCTTTTTGTTTGAAAAGTTCAGAGATTCAGACTGGGAGCTGCCAATCTCTTTTGTCATATCATCAAATTAACTTCCCTTCATCACATTTACAGTTTATCTGCCTCATGGGATCAGTTTGTTTGTTTCCTGTTTGGTTTATGAAATTCACAGTAGGTTTGTTTTGTTTGGGGTTGGATTTTTTTGGTGGAGTGTATTTGTTGTCTCTTAGCATCACTTGCAGCTCTCAAGATTTGGGCAACAGGTGTTTTCCTTCAGTTATTGATGATTATATGATGATTTCATTTTAGGTCATCACAAGTATATTTGCAATTATGCAGATTCTAAACAGAGAATTTCATAACACATCAGCGTTGGAGTTTTCTTTCTTGTTTGGTAGACTGTTTGAATGAATCTTGAGGCCTGAGTCAGTTGCCTGTTCAGAGATGTCAAGTTTTATTTGCAAAGTCCACAGACAGCTGAGACATCTTCATGGGGCTGGCAGCTGTCGCACAGAACCTGTGGGATGGCAGTGCTGGCCTGAAAATGGAGCAGAATTGCATGTGAAATGGCCACCCAAGAATCCCGGACATAGTTATCCTGCCCTTACCAGGTGAAATTCATTTTAGGAATCCTACTTATAAGTGTTTACAAATTGATGTTTACCTCTGCTTTTGGCGTCTAAGACTCCATTGTAGTTGGTCGAAATTTAAGAGTCACGCTTCAGTTGCTTGAATGTCATCTCCAATGGGACAGGACAATCAGTTCACCCTGCTTTTCCTCCAGCTGCCTCTCCCAAGGGTCATATACTCGTAGAAGTTCCATGTCATATGTTCTTGGATAGTCCTTAGTACCTTTGAGTGTCTCAGGTGCCATCAGATACCCATCTGTAGGCATCCACTTGCATGGCTCATCTGGTCAGTATGGTCAGTGGAGCCTAGAGAGGAATTCAGCTGCTCAGCCAATCTACTTTAGGGTGAGCTAATATGATCTCCCCTTCTGCTTATATTGGGTAGTGGCAATATTCAGACACTCTCAGGTAGGGATGTAGGTGTTTGTGGTAGTACAGACATGTGGGGCTGGCAGATACAACATAGGATCCAGGACATGGGCTGTTCTGGACTGGCAGTCGGAGACCAGGCAAGACATCCCATTGCATCTCGGCTGGCAATAGGTATCTTTGTTTGGGTGACTGAGCAGGACCTGTAGATCACCATCAGTTACAGGAGAACCCAGTGAACATTAAGTAGACCTCTAATGCAGTCGTCTTAAATTGGGTCCCAACCCCAGCCGCTGTGTTTGGAAAAAAGATTAATATTGGAAACAAGATTAATATTGGAAACATTATACAAGGTATGTTAGGTAAAAGACAATGTGCAAGGTTCCTTGCTCTTGCCCAATGTATTCCTCTTCTGATAACAGCCATAACTTTCCTATTCCATAAGACCAGTTGTGGTGGGCTGACCCAACCCAGCAGTCAAATACTGACCCTGCCTTTCCCTCACCTCTTGGAAGGGATGGGGCGTGGAGGAAATATAGTCTCCAGGTTTATTTTAGGCAACTGTAGTTTAATATAACAGATTTTTTCATGAAAATTTAGACTTCTGTCCTACACCAGGACTGCCAGATGTCAATTAGTTACTGGATTGTGTAAGTATATTGTGATATGGCAAACATCCTGTCTGGATGACAAAACCACAATAAACTGGGGCATAACTAAAATAAGACTTAACTAGAAGCTGTAATGAGCTCAAAAACTGGAGGTTTTTACCACATCAACAACTTCCATAAAGCTTGTGGGAAAAGCATATTTCACTGGGAATTTACAAATTATAGTCATCTTAGTCCATTGTGTACTGACAAACTTGCCACTTGTCAGTTAAATCAGACAAACTACTTCTTCTTTGAACATTAGAGGGGCAGTTTAAATTTCCTTGTTCATGTAAAGCAGACTACTGGTTCAAATGTTGCTGAATGACCAAGTATCATACGACACTTTAGAAACTGGGGAAATTAAAATTGGATTACCCAACACATTCTCTGCAGTTGAGCTTTTCTGGTACAAGATTCCTGTTAATATTTCACTTCTAACCTGTCTTCTATGACAAAGGTACTAAAAAGATAAGACCAAAAGAAAAAGAGAAAAAAAAATAAAGTGAAAAAAAGAACAGAAAATGGGTTTATATTGGATTTGGGTAATTGACATTGATCAGTATCAAATCACAGCTTAAATAATGCATTGTTCAGCAGTATAGACACTGTACTGAGGTGTTCAGAGCATTTACGTACACAGAGTAAAATGCCCTGCCTCTCTCTCAGTCTCTCTCTCTCTATGGAATACTGATGCATACATTGAAACTATTATTAAAGACAAAACCGACAGCAATGATGAACACTTCAGTGGAACAAAGATGATGAAACAAAGATGGCTCACAAAGACTGACTGGATACTGTGTGTCTGTCTAATTTTGAGAGGATGTTCCATCCAAGTTTAAGGTAGCAATGTGAATCCAAAGCATGCGTGTGAAGGTACCTGCTGGGCTCATACCTTCTTTCAGGGCAGCTCCCTGAAAGGGAAACTTCATCTTACAACATCCTGTGGTATTGACCATTGACCTATTCATGGGAGGGAGGTGGGGCACTCTGATAAAAGAAAGCACATCTAGCTTTATCTAGACACACATACTCCTTTATCATTGCTAAACTGCCTGTCTTTGTAGCAGTCTCAGCACAGTTCTAAGCCCTGATTCAGTCTTCCAATAACCTCCAGCTCCAACAGTGCACTGCTGGCACGGGCCATGGCAGGAGAGGAATTTGCTCGTTGACTGTGCAAGATGGGCAGATGTTGGGTGAGAGATGGAGAAGTGACTTGCCAGAGTCAAACAAACACATGGCTCCACGCAGTGCCCTGCCAACTTTCCCTGCAGGATCCTGCCTGCTAAGCTCATTAAATTTCACAGCAGAATTTGGTATCTAAATTGAATAGGTTTAGTAACACAGAAGTACATTAATTTACTATGAAAACTCTATTAAATGTAGGAATGGTAGTGCCAAATTTTATTAATTGTGACATGAATGTATAGGAAGAATAGCAATTTAATAACTTGCAAAGGAGTGAGCCAAAAAAAAATCTCTCAATTAAGGTAAACAGAGTCAATAAGAACATTATAAACTAGATCTTTTCTGTCTCCTGCATTAATCACAAATGATGAAGGAACTCTGCATCCATGGGGAACTGGCAGTCACATATGAGTGATATTTGATACAAATGCAATGTAACAGCCATAATAATACTACTGCTACTACTCCGGATAACAGTGACATGTAGCCTTTATATCTAAAATGCAGTCCTCATGTCAGTAAATGCAGCTCTACCAGTGTCAATGGATTGTGGATTGCATGGATGTGTCCATTTCATTTCAATATGCTGGAAAAAAACCATATTTTTCTTTATGGAAACTAATAGATATTAACTTGACCGAAAGAGTAGTGCTGGGTTTTAGCCTGTTTTGTATCCTGGTACTTTCTCCTTCTTTTTACAGAAATAAAGACAGAAAGAAAAAAAAGTTTAAGATGTTTGGCTTATCTCCAACACATAGTGACAATCCAGCCATGAAATTATTTATACCCAAATGGTTTTCAACCTGAACAGGCTCACAGTGCCCACCTGTATGAATGAAATACCAATATTAAAGGAAAGAAATGCTCTCAAACACCTGTTTATTTTGTAAAGTAGTGTCAATATGCTCCTTGCTAAAGGTTCATCTTGTAGTGAAGATGTGGGTACATAATTTAACAGTGTATACAAATTTTTATTCAAAACTGACATTTGAAGGGGAGTAAAATAAAATAAAATTCTTAAGAACATAACCTGACAATAAGTTGACATTTAAATTAATTGACTTTTTTCCAAGCTTCTACTGTAAAAGTTGGATGATAATCATTTGTCTTGTACTATCTCTTTCCTTCTGATTTTGCTTGTGAAAAGGCAGAAATGGACTATTTAATTTGCCAACTTTTAAGGTATTCAGAAGTAGTTTACACACTGGAGGTGTCTATTAAAAAAGTCTATTACATTTTTGCAAAGAATGTGTTCTGATAAGACTGCAGGATGCAGCACTCATGTGAAAGCAAGTGAAGAAGGTGTCTGAGAGAGATAGCAGAGTCTAAACAAACTTTGATTACCAGTGAAAACCTAAACATCGGTAAGGGTACAATTAAATTCTAACTAGCAAATTTTTCAAATTGATAATAATAAGAAAGGGAAAGTTAATTTCTTCAAATTAGGAGCGCATAAGTGACATTCTGAGTAGTTACAAATGAGAGTGAACTTTACCCATGAGTCCTAACTATAATTACCCAATATTTATAATCTGGGCCATCTAGTATATGTAAATATTCTTGTTAATTTTTAGTTTCACAGTTAAGGTTGTTGTTTTCACATAATGATATGACTGTGAGGATGTGACTACTTTTTATGCATAAACGAAGTACACTATATCACTGGAAAAGCAAAGCCAAATAGAGGATAGGATGAATGTCTTCTTTATGTACTCATGCAGCATCCAAAGAAATATTCACAGGTGAATATTCTACTCTGGGTTGCAGATGGGCCAAGACCCTATTTCAGTGGGATTGAATGAGACAAGACAATGTGACGTGTTTCTGAAGACAACTCAGATTGACAGAGTTCCCCTATTTATGTCAGGGTGGATTTCAACGAGGAGGATCTCCAAATTCACACTGAGACAGAAAGGATTGCAATGTAATCTGTCTACTCTGCCTATTACTTCTCCTCTGAAACTGTGGTGAATGGAGACTGTTGGAAGCGAGCTACACACATGTTCTTCAGTCAAAGACTGTTGAAAGATGAAGAACTACAGGTGAGTGGCTGTGAACTCATCTGGAGTGATGGGCTCCAGGTAGGTGCTGGTCACTGCTTCACAGAAACAGTCCTGTGGGGAGCCGGGTGTGGGTGGAAATTGCTGCAATAAGGAAGGAATATGTCAAGTGATGGAAACTGTAAAAGACTGGAATTGCTTATTTTGGCAAGGAGAAAAGGGAGACACAGCAAATATTCTGGGAGCCAACAGGAGAATTGAAATTGGAAGAAATAATGTTACTGGAAAAAAAGGAAATACATTCCTAATTGAACTATGAAACTCCTTGCCATAGAACACTATGGAAGCAAGAGTATATATGGGTTCACGAAGCAAAAGGATATTTCAATGGTCATCAGAATAACTACACTGTTAATTGTTAAATTGATGAACATTTTATGCTGAACTATTTATTCTGTAATGAATTATTGCTAGCAACTATTTGTCTTTCAATATGTCTGACATCTCCTGTTGTTTTTGATGGAAGTGATGGAAGATCATTGGTAAACATATATGTTTTCAGTAAAGACTTTGGAATTACCTTTCAAGTTTCTCACAGAAATGAAACTACACTCCCTAAGGGAAAGATGGTGGACATTATGACTGAGACAGCAGGTGTTTAAAATTGTTCCTGCTGAGCTCAGTACAGGATTAAAATTTTACTAGATTGGGAGAGGTATAAGAACACATTTTGCTGAATAGAGAGCCAATATGATAAACTGAGACACTTTCCAATTATCCTGAGGTGAATAAAAGCTACAGTTCCTTCCTAAACCACATTTGAAAGCTGAACTGAATATTTCTTGATGATCAAGGCATTTTTTAAATGTAGGAGAAGGGAAGTTTTAATTTTTTCGCTTTCTCAGTGTGTTCAAGGATAGATGACAGTATGGAAATACAGGAACAATCACTGGCAACCAAATATGTAATTAGCTTTCAGAAAGGTTAGTGTTTTATTTTTTATTTCTCACTCTCTACTGAAAAAGAACTAATTAAAAAAAAGGTCATGTGACTGTGTTCAAAGCGTTTTGAATCTTGGCAAAGTCAAACACAAGGAAGAAATATATTTCATAGACACAGTGAGGGTAATGTGTCCTGAAGGGTTAGCACAGTTACTCCTTCAGTAAGTAGGGTCAAATTACGTGCAAGACAGGGATATTTAGCATAAAAACAGTATTAATAATTCATGTGGCAAGCCAAGTAGTGGAATGATAAGATATAGTGATGGGGGGAAAAATCCCAACAAAACCTCACCACTAGATAGAGACAATGGAAAAAAATCTCATATAAAACAAAAGAACAATAGGACAGAGAAGTGAAAATACTCATTAATATTGATTAAGACTTTTCTTACAAATGTCCACACAGGTTCAGTCTTATGACAGCAATGTTGGTTTCTGTTATTTTCTTGCTGATTATCTCAAGCCAAAGTGACTCAGTGCAGAACCTCGCACCAGACAGCTACAAACTGTTCATCTTCACTGCACCATAATATGGAGAAAAAGCACTCTGGATAAATGAATACATTAGTTCTATGCTGGGAAGAGAACGGGCAGGGTGCTTCAGGTCTAAAAAAGAAAGATTTTCCTGTCCTGACCTTCAACTGCATAGATTTTATTTATGAAACTTTCTCAAAAGCCTCCCATCAAATATAAGTTTTGCAAAAGCTGAGTGAGTTAAGTAATGCTATGCCTTCCTGGGATCCAGAAATATCTTTTCTCAGCTTACAATCCCAGAGAAATATCAGGAATACTTAGTATATTCCTGAAACCAGAGTTCCCATAAAATGAAGTTTCTTCAAGATGACATTTTCTGGAACATATATAGCAGAACTACAGGTTATAGCCTGTAAACAACACAGGTAAGAAGAGCAAATTAATGGAAAGGAGGCTACTAACAGCAGTTGGAAGGTGAGAGCACGCACTTAGGATGACCAGCTTGAGATAAACTCTTTTTCCTGCTCCTCAGGTTTAAATATAAATACTCTTTCTCACTCAACTGATTAGTGCTTTAAGATAAGGGCAGAGATGAAGGGAAAGCATAGATGCAGATCCAGCACAAAGAGGTAATATTTTGTGCCCTCATGTGTCTTTTTTCATGTTTCTCTGATAACAGCAATAACTTCCTGCAGTGCCAATTCCTGTGACGGAACACGATTCAGGATGGAGAAAAGCATGCAGCAATTGGCAGGACTTTCACATGGACGTTGCTGTTATTGTGTGGTTTCATTGTATTCATGCTGTGCGGTGCACAACTGCACATACCCAGGCCTGACATGAGATTGCCTGCTCCCTGCTTCCCCCACTCCTCCCCCTTTTGCCTGTGCCCTATTCTGATTGGCTCCCCTGTTTGTCTGTCTGATAGCCCACCCTATGTTCTGCCCCTTTTTCCCTGGCGGGACGGTTAAGAATGGGGCGCACGCCTGAATAAACAAGTCTGCTTGCACCCTTCCTGGTGTCCTGTTCCCTCTTCGGACCGCGACAAATTCCAGAGGTACAATATTGTGTGACCTGCTGATTATCCATTTCATTAGAGGTCTCTCATAGGGTCATAGAATTTTTTGGGTTGGAAGACGCCTTTAAAGGTCAACAAGTCAATCCATCTGCAACGAACAAGGACATCTTCAACTACATCAGATTGTACAGTACAATCTGACTTTGAATGTTTCCAAAGATCAGGTAACTACCACCTTTCTGGGCAACCTGGTCCAGTGTTTAACACCCTTATAAGGAAAGGATCTCTTCCTTATATCTAGTCTGGATCTACTCTTTTTTAGTTTCAAAACAATACACCTTGTCCTATCACAACAGGCCCTACTACTCTGTTCCCATATTTCTTAGAAGCCCACTTGAAGGATTGAAAGGCTGCAATAAGGTCTCCTCAGAGCCTTCTCTTCTCCAGCTGAATAACCCCAGCTGTCTCGGCCTGTCTTCACAGGAGAGGTGTGAAGACATTTTTATGTCCCTGCTCTGGACCCGCTCCAGCTGAGGTCTATGTGCTGAGGACCCCAGAGCTGAACACAATACTCCAGGTGGATTCTCACCAGAGCAGAGGGGTAGAATCATCTTGACCTGTTGCTCACACTGCTTTTCATCTACAAACACCCCCAAGTCCTTCTCCTTATGGCTCCTGTCAATCCATTCATCCCCCAGCTTATATTTACATTAGCACCTTGCACCTAGGCTCATTGAATGTCAAGACATTCTCATGAACCAACTTCTTGAGCTTATCCAGGTCCCTCTGAATGGCATCCTGTCCTTCAGGAGTGTCAACAGCACCACTCAGCTTGGTGTCACCTGCAAATTTTCTGAGAGTGCATCTGACCCCTCTGCCTATGTCATTAAGGAAGAAATTAATTAGCACTGGTCCCAGTACAGACTCCTGAGGGATACCACTCATCACTTGTCTCCATCCAGACACTTTGACATCAACCACTACACTCTGGATGTGACCATCCACCCCATTCCTCATTCACTAAACAGTCCACCCATCAAATCCATCTCTTGCCAATTTAGAGGCAAGGATGTTGTGGGGGTCCCTATGTCAAAGGCTTTACAGAAGTCCAGATAGATGACATCCATAGCTCTTCCCTTGTCCACTGACGTAGCCGCTCCATCATAGAAGGCCCCTGGATTGGTCAGGTAGGACTTGCCCTTGGGAGATCCATGCTGGCAGTCCCAAATCACCACCCTGCTCTCCATGTGGCCTAACACAGCTTCTAGGGGGATCTGTTCCATGATCTTCCCAGGCACAGAAGTGAGGCTGACAGGCTAGTAGTTCCCAGAACTCTCCTTTCTACCTTTTTAAAAATGGGTGCAATGTTTCTATTTTTTCAGCCACCAGGGACTTCACCTGAGTGCTGTGACTTTTCAAATATCACAAAGAGTGGCTTGGCAACTACATCAGCCAACTCCCTCAGGACTCTTGGATGTTACCTTGTCAGGTCCCACAAGTCTCAGCTTGCTGCCTCCCTGTTTTAGCTTTTTAGCAAAAGCTTTGGGACCTTTCGTTATGAGGCTGGAGAACCCTGCGAAGAAAGGAGAATCCTTGAGCTATATTCCTGCTTCAAAAATATTTACAACCACACACTAATGCAGAGTGGAGGGATCTCTGGAGGTCTTCTAGTCAACACCCCTGTCATAGCAAGACTGGTTTTAAAGTTACCTGCCGCTCTCTGTTAGGTCAGGTCCTTGTCCAGCTGAGATATAACAGTCTTCAGGGATGGAGAGTTCTCTGTGTTTAACCTGTGAAGAGTGTCTGTGTGAATAATCATCCCTTGTAACTAACTGGAATTTGTCCTGTGGCAACTGTGACCATTACCTCTTTTTCCTTGCTGTGCGTCTCTCAGAAAAGCTTTATTCTGTCTTTCTTACAGAAACTCTTGAGGTAGTTGAACACGAAAAATAGGTCTCCCCTTAGCCTTTTCTTTTCCAGGTTAAAGAAACGCTGTTTTCTAAGACATTCTTTGTTCATCATGGGATACAGCATCACAGCCATACCTTTGAGTGTGAAAATCCAGTAAATTTAATACTTGCCAAAGAATGAACTCATCCAGTGCATATATCCTCATTATGGCTGCAAGGATAGTAAGGAAACTGTGTTAGGAACTTTCCTAAAGCCAACGTAAATTATTCAACACCACCCTTCCCATGGTCACAGAGACTGCTGTTTCAACGTGGAAAACAATCAGTTTGGTCAAGCACAATTTACCCTGATTTATTACACATGATTTATCCAGACTCTGTGTTCCCAATTACCTTGTCCCTCATGTGCCTTGAAATGGTTTCTATGTATAATACCTTTTTATCAAGAAGCCCTGGAAAGTAGCTAGTGAGGCAGCCTCTGAGATGCAGCTCTCAGCTATATGCTCCAGCAACAAGATTTCACACTCTTCACCACAGCAGGGATAAGAATAACAGAATGGTTTGTGTTGGAAGGGACCTTAAAGGACCACCTAGTTCCAATCCCACTTCCATGGGCAGGGATGCCACCCACTGAGGATTTCATATGCAGTGGAATACTTTCCAAGAAGGGACAAGCTGCACGACAACCTGCAGTTTGACTTACAGTTTTTCAAGGAGTTCTGTACTCCACAATTCAGGAACCACAAGGACAAAAGGTATAATTTATGACACATTCTTGCCTTGATCATTGATTTTTGAACTCATGCACTGGCATTGACATTAGGGCCTCTAATATGTGTAGGTATTGTAGGGCCTAAATTTGTCACTTCAATCCTTAACTTTAATATCATTTGGGTACCACAATGATACTTCAGTAAAGCACCGTGTGCTTCAGAGCTTATATAGTAGACTGAATTGAAGGTAGTATAAACATTTGTTTTAATGATGACAGGAGGAGTTTCAAGCTGGAGTCATGAAGATGTGATGTAAGTGTGCCTAAGTAAATTTGCACCTTGAGTCAGACCCTCGGAATTCCCACACATTGTCAGGACACAAAATACATCTCAAAAGCAGTAAACAGAGACAAGATTTTAAAAGTAGCAAACAGGAAATTTAAAGAAAGTAGCAAGTCTTAGATATCACATACATTTGGGTTAGCAAGGTGCCTCAATACAGAAAGATGAACCTTTAGGTATTAAAATTTATCTAAGAGGAGTTAAGGACAAATTTTGTGTCCTGAAGACTTACCAAACTCCTGGATTTGTTTTTGAAGTTCCTATATTTTGCTCTTGCTCCGGACTTACATCTTCATAATTACAGATTGTTGCCTCTGTAGAGCACAGAACTGTGCATTTTAGAAATCTTTTTGTTTGTGAGCATGTTCAGAATATGTAAGATTGATAAAACAATGCTATATGTACTTTCTAGCAAGTGTGAATGCCTGGACAGTAATCAGAGGGGAGATGAGTAGAGGCAGATGTTTCTTGTTTTCAGTGATCTGGGCTTATTTGGGTTAAAACTGAACAAAAAGAAGAAATGTTTTGTCCTTTTCCTCCTCTGCACTCTGTGAGTGATAAAACTTGAGCTGTGCTGCCAAAATAATCACAGCTTAAAAAGCTGCTTTAAGGGATGGGGATTATCTCAATTATCACAGCACTTCTGAAAGGTATGAGCACAGAGGACATCAATCTGATAAGACAAAAATCCTTGTGTGTTGTGTTCCCATATCTATAAATTCTATAATACACCCAGAGGCACCAAATCGAGTCACACTCACACAGTACCTTGCTCATACAACTAAGACATCAGGATAACTCAGTGTCCTGAGATCATGGAATTGTGACAACTAAGACCAGACTGTAAATTACTTGCCACCCCTTGTTAGAGGTAAAAATCTCTGTTGCAGCTCCATCAAAGCAAAAGGGACACCTTGCCCTGTCTGAGTTCCAGAAATTCTTCTGGTGGTAGGTCAGGATGTAGACAGTGTACAAAGCCATCCTTTTTGCATTACAACAGCCACTAAATGGTGTGCTCTACAGTATTCACCAGTTTCCAGATTCAGGAACAGACTGTCAACAAGACGGATCTCACAGAGAGCTCAGCTGTACCTGAGAATCCTGCATGTCTCTGATTGAGGCTGGAGCTGCTCTTTGATATGCAGTGGAAAGATGAACACACAGCTGATACCCTGCCAGTAAAGGGCACTGTTTCCAAGCTGGGGGATGTCTGCTTAATTGTATTATGTGTGCATGTCTTTCAGACCACCTAAGAGCACATGGGTCGCTGTCTTCTCTTTTCAGGTACATACATTATCTTCACAATACTCTCTTGTTTCTTCTGACTTCTGCTCCATATGATTACTTCTTGCACCCACTAAAAATCACATTATGTAAACACTCTGAAATTCACATTTGTGGATGAAGTCTCAGTGTGTGTTTTAGAACTTGGAGGACCAGTGACTGTATGTGACTGTTGTACTTTTACCTTTCATGGGCTCCATGCTGGCAACACATGAAAGGTTTGACCATTACACCAAGTCCCTGAGCAGGCAGAGAGGGGAAAAACAGTATATCAGGCTCACTCTACTCAACATGAAAGTTGGATCTTGTTTGGCTGTTGCATTTTTTCTGTTGTTATTCTTATCCAATTAAATAACTGTAATAATGGGAAATGACATAATTGGTTGATTTGGTTTCTGGAAACATAACACATGTGTCTTTTGACCCAAACAGACTCACAGAGCCAGCAGACAGCGGAAATGGCAGCAAGAGACAGAATGCTGTATTAGACTGGAGTCAGGAAAAGAGTTGTTAAAAAGATAAAGGGGAAACAAACTTCCTCTATGACTTCAAAATATACATACTGGAATTATTCTGATATCATCGGCAAGTCCTTTGTGTTCATGTTCCTCAATTACACAAGACTGTGAAATTAAATATTAGAATAATTTACTAGTCCTGCTTCTGTATAGCACTCAGGCTGTCTCTGGGTCAATGCTGTAATCCTGTTCTCAGGTATAACTGCTCTAATTGTTCTGTGCATTCTGAGTAACAGGATGTTACCTTAGCCATTAAAAAATTAGCTGATTTGGAAAACAAACAGAAGAAAAAATGAGCTAAAGATTGCAAATTATAAAGCTGGGAAACCTGATGAAGAGGAGTGTCTTTTCAAAGATCAAGTACAGCTATTTGCAACAAAATTACAGGAAGTAAGTAGGTTTTACTCTCTTTTGTGTGGTGGTTCTGAGCAAGCATCCATGCTTGAGTAGGGCATCAACCAAGTCCATTTCCCAACCTTCCAGTTGCTGTCAAACTGGTTACTAAGCAGAGGGACAGTGTGGGAGCAACCGCTTAAAGCACCAACATTATTCCCTTTCCCACTTTCTCAGCCAACACCTTTCTCTCTCGCCCTTTGTGGGGAAGGGGACGGGCAGAGAGAGGAGGAAAAAGAAAGAAACAAAGTATATGTCATTAAAAATATAATGAGGTGAAGCAAAGGGCACTTGGAAGTTGGGATCTGGCAGACTCTTGAAGTAGCAGAAAGCATTATTGATAGGTGATATCAATATTAAATGTGGATAGGAGGTAAAACTGCAATGAGGATGAGAGTGCAGGTTTGCACTTAAAGAAGAGGGATGGAACATATTTGGGCTAATGAGGCAGTGGCTGCCGTGCTAAGGGCAGGGGGTCACCTGCTCCAACTTCTCTTTGGGCCTTGCAAATGGAGGAAGGAAGTGGGAAGATTATGGGATCTTCCTTTCTCATGCTGCTGCTGAAGAAATCTCTCCTATTCTCTGTGTCGTGCTAAGGTCAAGTTATTCATTTAGTGACAGGTCTTTTAGAGAAAAAGCAATGCTAAAATCTCCAAGAGCAGAACGTGGAAGAACACAGTCAAATTGTAGAGATGCAGTCACAGCACCAGCCCTTTAGGGGGGTGCTGCAGTTCACATTCAGGAGGGGAGTGTAGGGTGGTTCTTGGTTAGGTCCAAAACAAAACACAATAACCAGAAGGCAACACCTGGATGTTTCCTTCAAGCCAGGCAACCAAACTACCTCTCTTTTGTGCTCTCTTCCATGTTTGTGCTAAGTAGATTCTAGCACATCTCAAATTACTGCTCATGCAAAGGTACAAGAAACTTATTCTTAGTACCGTCCAACTAAGATTCACAGCGACTAACAAGAAATTGTTTCTAGTCAGCTAAGACCTAGTCCTTCTGCTATTGACTTTTGCAGAGCTGAGGAACCAGTGCCTGTACTAACCTCCACACATCATCTCAGTGCAGCTCAACAAGTATTACACATATTTTGGGAATATCCCTGGAATCCCTGAATGTTCCAAAGATACAAAATGTCTCTGGAAATCTCAATGGGATTTTCTCTAAGGATTTCGGAACCTCCTGCCAGAATGGAAACATAATGAGTAGATTGCTGTTCTTGTCTTGGGTTTGGGTTTTTAAAGAACATTAGGAAAATGAAATTACCTATCGGCTGATGCCTTCTTCAGAACTTCCCAGAAAGCAATATTAAAAAACACAGTATTGATTTTTCTAGGAGAAATCATTCTGACTCTTAAATGAGTCACTTCTATTTAACTAACCTTTTCCTGTTCGTTTCCAAGGAATGCTGACCCTTCTCCACTCACCTGGTTAGTGCTGAAGATGGGAATTCTTAAGCATAGACTGAGTGCATCCATGAGTCTAAGACTATCTTTGAAAATTACGACTGAGTTCTCCTCAGTATAAGTACAGGGTGTATCAAGAAAGCAGGATTTGAAAATATAATCAGTCTTTGTAAGGACTGAAATAGTTAGAAGTGATAGAAATATGTAAAGAAATGGGCTTCCACCAGCTATTGTAAGCAAATACTCTTCTTCAAGCAAATATTCTAAAATCAGAGATTTTAAACAGGTGTTTAATTTAAGACATATTCACTAAGATTTCTCCCTTTCTAGTTTTCTTTATCCTTAGACTCAGGTGGGAAAAGTTTGATATAAACCCTCAGTGAATGACACTTTTTTCTGTTAACATGGTATTTGCAACTGGATATCCTTTAGGGGAATTTTCTAAGGTGTAATTTCCATGAACCTAGGGAGAAATGGAATTATTTCTTACCTCAAACTAAACTGAATTTATCTGTTACTAAAATCTCAGTTGTTTCTTAGAGTTGCCTCCAGGTCTTGCAGTACTGTCTCCTACTTGTGAGGGCTCATTTTCACCCTTGAGAGCTTCAGATAAGTTACCCCAGAGAAAAAATAGGTTATATATGTTTTGAACAATGTTTTAAAGCCTGCTACCTTGAATAAAGGGCAGTAAAAACCTGCAATATTGTTTAGTCTAGGCACCAGAGAGTGCATTGTTGTGCCTTTTAGATATCATTAAGTGCACATTATGTAATGTCCGTCCCCCAAGATCATCCTCCACAGTCCAAGTCCCTACAGTGCCCAGGAGCATTTCTTGACACTCACTGTACCACTTGCCTCACTTAATATCATCCCATTACTCTTAGTTACAACCCCTTGATTCACTCTTTTAAATCCTCACATTTTGGCTGCATAAACCTGCCATACATTTACAGGCAGATTCATGTTGTGTTATCCAACACACAAAAAGCACAGCACATACTTTGCAGTGGCCAGTGCCCTCACTTCAGATTGTGAAAAGAAGTAAAGAATAAATCTTAACAGATTTTTTTTTTTGACCACATGTGGGTACACTGGGTTGAGCTATGGGTGCAGTTCCTCTGATCCTGACATACGTGTATGATGGAATTTCAAAAGGTATGTAAAAGTCCACACTGCAGATACTTAAACCAAGGTGAGACAAGACAAGGAGGGAGCTTCAGTTTAACTGAAAGAGGGAAGGTTTAGATTAGATATTAGGAAGAAATTCCTTACTATGAGGGCGGTGAGACACTGGAACAGGTTGCCCAGAGACGCTGTGGCTGTCCCATTCCCAAAGTGTTCAAGGTCAGGTTGGATGGATCTCTGAGCAACCTGGTGTAGTGAAAGGTGTTCCTGCCCATAGTGGGGAAATTGGAACTAGATGATGTTTAAGGTTCCTTCCAACCCAAACCTTTGTATGATTTTACGATTCTATGAGATATATTTCACTTCAGGTCATTGCAACAAACTATCCCACAAAATGCCTCAGAGGTTGGATCCTCTCCAGCACTGAGTAAAGCAGAGCACGAGGATAAGGTCAACGTTCCTCACACCTCCTCATGGATCACAACAACCCCATGCAGGGCTACAGGCTGGGCACAGAGTGGCTGGAGAGCAGCCAGGCAGAAAGGGACCTGGGAGTTTGGATTGACAGGAAGCTGAACAGGAGCCAACAGTGTGCCCAGGTGGCCAAGAAGGCTAATGGCATCCTGACCTGGATCAGGAACAATGCGGCCAACAGGTCCAAGGAAGTGATTCTTCTCCTGGACTCAGCGCTGGTGAGGCCACACCTCGAGTGCTGTGCCCAGTTCTGGACCCCTCAGTTCAGGAAGGATATTGAGGTGCTGGAGCAGGTCCAGAGAAGAGCAACAAGGCTGGTGAAGGGACTGGAGCACAAGTCCTATGAGGTGAGTCTGAGGGAGCTGGAGTTGTTCAGTCTGGAGAAGAGAAGGCTCAGAGGAGACCTCATCACTCTCTACAAGTACCTGAAAGGAGGTTGTAGTCAGATGGGGGTTGGTCTCTTCTCCCAGGCAACTTCAGCTGTGCCAGGGGAGGTTTAGGTTGGATATTAGGAAGAAATTCTTTGCAGAGAGGGCATTGGAATGAGCTGCCCAGGGAAGTGGTGGATTCTCTGTCCCTGGAGGTTTTTAAGATGAGACTGGATGTGGCACTCAGTGCCGTGGTCTGGTAACCACGGCGGTGTTGGATCAAGGGTTGGACTTGATAATCTCAGAGATCTCTTCCAACCCGGTTGATTCTATGATTCTATGATTGTCACCACTGTACAGCCTGGATTGTCACCATAATTGCAATTATGCAATTATTCATTGCATAATTGTGTCATCATTCTACAAGGTGTTAAATATTCTAATTCCAGCCTGAAAGTGTCCACTCATTACTTCTCCTGTGGACTGAGTATCCCCTTGACCACAGTGTTTAAGGAATAATATGAACAATTTGCCTGGTCTTCTTTTGAGACATTCTTCTTTATAAAACCTCAACTGCAGGTTTGATGAGTACTAAGTGGTGCTTTCACATATAATAAGTGTATGTGTATAGGCCTGGGTTTAGGATTTCTTTAATCTTAATTTGATATAATAATTAGTAAAGAAATCAATATATCAATCTTAATTTGATGTAACAATTAGTAAAGGAGGAAAGTTAAGTACCTATGTTTCATCTCTTGCAGTAGGGAGTTAACTACTCAGACCTGGATTCTCCTTTTGTTAGCCACATCGGGAAAATAGACTGTTTTTTCTTGACACTGTTTGAGTCATGTTTTTTTACCCCTAGCTGAGCTTTTTTTGTGACTGTTATCTATATCTTCAAGTGTAAGCATGTGTTATTGTGGACAGCCAGAACCAAATGTTTTAGTATTGCTGCAGAGTGCTTGCCATTCCTCTCTGACTTCAACCTATGTAAAGATTACAGCATTTGCTACCATAATGCAATTTTAAAAATAACTTTTTTTTTGCTGAAGGTCAAAAGGGCAAAAGGTCATTCTATGACAATTACTTTTCCTGTGGTTTAAAAAGAAAAATTCAGGTCATGTTACTTAAAAATTTCCCCCCCTAATATTTCATTTTTTTCACTTCCTGCCAATCGTGCTTTGCCAGAGTTGCCTCAGATATCATTAAGAACTGTGTGTTGCTCTGTTCATCTGACCTATGGGAGAAAAGTACTTCATCAGAGAAAACAACCTACCTTTCTGTAAAAAAAACATTTTCCTCAATGGGAAAAAAAAGGTGATACTGAAGCGAGCAGGTATTTTCAAGAACATATTGGATTTTTTTTCTACAATCAAGAACATATCATTTTAGAAGTGGAAAGTTATATCTGTCAGCTTCCTGGCTGGCAAATGTCATATTAATCCTGACTTCAAGTGGACAATGTGACAGTGATTCCACCCTAGATAAACCATTTAGTGTCTGTTCAGTCTAGTAAGGAATCTTCAGACTCTCATTGCACTGTGATGTGGCTTTAGCTAATAAATCAGTCAGAGAATCCTTTTCCTCTCTGCCCTCCCTTTACCACATTAATATTGATTATTTGGAGGTAAGGAGTCCCAAGGAGTGGAAGCAGATACGCCTCATTGCCTTGAACAATTCTTTTCCCTCTATTGGGACAGTACAAGGTAAATTAATAGTGTGCTTGCAGACACTAGATAATGTTAATGTACTCGCTATTGATAGAGTGAAATAACACGAGTAACTTCAGCTTTGCTTAAAACAAAACATTAATTTTCCAAGGCCACTAGGATTTATGCAGCTGGTCGCTGTAACACATACAATCTTTTCTTTTAAATATGCAACATTTGTGTTTTTAAACATGAGGCAAGATTTTATTGCCACATGAAATACAAAAACGGATTTTAATTTATTCCTTATGCTCTCAGGCTCTTGTCTGCCTTTAATCTAAGTCCCTGCTCGATTTTGTGGGTAAGAAGATGCCTTTTCTATTAGGAAATAATGCAGAACAGCTTTATCCCCTGTGATCCTCTGGCTACGTAAAAATGCATAGGAAATCTGTAAATGTGAAAGCTGTGCTTTTGTGTATGTTTCAAAAAAAACCACTTTGGGTCAACTGTTCTGGTTTCACTGGGATAGAATTAATTTTCCTCTTAGTAGCTGGTGCAGTGTTGTGTTTTGGATTTAGTATGAGAATAATGCTGATAACACATTGATGTTTTGGTTGTTGCTAAGTAGTGCTTAGTCTAAATCAAGGACTTTGCAGTGTCTCACACTCTACCAGCAAGCAGGCGCTCACAAAGCCCAGAGGGAGCATGGTCAGAACAGATGACACAAACTGGCCAGAGGGATATTCCACACCACAGAATGTCATTCCCAGTATACAAACTAGAGAGAGTTGTCTGTGAGGGGCCAATTGCTGGTGGTGGACAGACTGGGCAGTGGTCAGTGAGCAATTGTTTCTCTTGGGGTTTATTCCTCTCTCTCTCTTTCTCATTATGATTAATATTATTACTTTATTTCAATTATTAAAATGTTCTTATCTCAATCCTTGAATTTCCTATTTTCTTTTTTTTTTTTTTTTTTCCCATTTCTTCTCACAATCCCACTGGGGCAAGGGGGGAGTGAGTGAGAGGCTACGTGCTACTTGGTTGCTAGCTGGGCTTAAAACATAACACCATGCAAAAAGAAAAAGGCAGTGATGGAAACTCCACTTTCACGCCCATCAATTTTGATGTTCTGGAAAAATTATGGCAGCCGTGTTGGATTAAATAATAGGTATTTTATAACAGCCTGGACCTCTGTTAGCTGGTAGAACAGACGGTATTTGAGCCACAAGGCTTTTTTGACCTTGAGGCAGATTTGAAGCTGCTGCAGTCCATAGCATGGACCCTTCCCACAGTCCTGCTGCCTTTGATGCATGAGGAGCATCTGCCTTGATGAGAATCTTGGAGGAACTTGCTGGTGTAGAGTGCAGGTGAATCTAATGACAGGCTGGTAATGGCTGCATGTCTGCAATTCAGCCTAGCAGGGATCACCACACAGCAGCCTCTGGGAGGCAGTGAAGGTAGTGTCAAGCAGGGCTGAAATGTCACCACATTGCCATTTCCCTTCTGGCCCCGCCAACTTACTTGCATGACTCATCTGAACTTAAGGTCAGAGCTTACCCATCTGTAACTCTGACATAGTAATAAACTATGGGTAGAACTTGAATTCCAGCAAATTTGGCCCTGTTTTTCTTCTTGCACTCTGATTCTAATTTCCACAAATGTGTCTCTAGCTCATAAATATTCACGAAATAGCTCATGTAAACAAATTTTGTCTACATGTTATTCATGCACTGTTTGCTTTGATTCTGCAAGTTCCTGTATATATTACTTATGGTGGGTGAATGGTCATAAAAGTCACATACTGTTACTTCTGGTACCTGTCTGGGTGACTGAATTTTCTAGACAGGAATATAACAAATGACAAACTATGGATAATGAATAGCAAGTAATAAATAAAAAACTATACAGAGTGAATATTTGGAGGAATAATTATTTGTGCTGAAAATCATGAAACTTTTAGGATTTGGCAGCATTCTGTCTCCCAGATTAACTGGTATTCATTTGAAAGCTCATAAATGATAGATTATCTCATCTCACAAATAATGACAGTTCAAACCTCAATTAAACAAGCTTCAAAAACCCCTGGGAGATAGGCATTAATAATAGCTTTATATTACTAAAACTGATACATGGATATTTTCCCGAATAAGTTTGGCATTTGAGGGGTATTTCAATACCATTGAAAGAAAAGAACTACTGCAAATGAGTGAAAAACACCATTATTATATTTGTCATATTCCAACATGCTAGAAAATTAGACGAAGGATACTCAAGATACCAGCTCTGGTAGACTGATTAAGGAAAACAACATTGTTTACTTGTGGCAGGTCAGCCCAGAGCCTCTTCTAGAATCAATGAATTCTACAGTTACTTGACATGCTGCCAACCCACAGAGTAAATGCCAAAAATTCCTTCTCATCATGTGTGAGTTAAGTCATGTACTTAAATGACTAAGTATAGGCACAAAGCTCAGGTAACCTGCATGAATCCAGATTGCCAGGAGAGAACAAAACCTGTTTTCTGTTGTAATAGTTACATATTTATGAGTGGATCTTACAGAATTCATTGTTTGCTCTTTATGCTAAGGTAGCACCAGTCTCCAGGGTCATGCGAATGGCCAAGGCACCTTTCTGTCTCTTTGATGGGACAGTTACATCTGTATAGTGCTGGTAGCTCGAGTCCTAACCACGGTCACTTTTTTCTGATTCCACATGGACCTCAGATGTCTGTAGGAGGAACCCCACAACACAAGTGGGAATGCACAACATGATGTTTTATCTGAGAGGACTTGTGTTCAAAGCATAAAGTTTATAGGAGCTCAGTTTTTATCATATTCTACATCTGTAGGGTTTGAAGTGATGAAGGAAATGAAAATAAATGAAATTAAATGAAAGCTTCCCGCAATTCTTCCAGTAGGCTATGCTGGGACTTCTTGGATACCAAATAGTATGATATACTCTTACAACATACTTTTTCCTGGAAGGTAGTAGGGAATTTCATTACCCAACAGTTCCCCAGTTTGTGTGCAAGGGTCCTATAAAGCACCACAATGCTCCAAGGTGGCTTTGGACATTCTGTACTCAAACGGAGAAAAAAATTGTGTCTTATTAAAAGAAAAAGAAAAAAAAAAAAAACCTCTAAAGCCTCTTATCTTCTAAATTCATGATTGAGAGCACAAATGAAAGTATGAGCTGCTTTTTTTATGAGAGAACATGAGAACACAAGTATTTAGTGGGCAGAAGGTAGTGAAAAATATCAAGACTGAGGCTCTTCATGCCAGTGTTAATCTAAATTAAACCAGTGTTTATGTTGATAGGAACAGGATATGGATTAGGCATGTTTTCTCTACAGCTTTCCATCTTTTTCACCCTGCTAATCGAAGTTCTGTTCTCTGTGCTACCACTTTAACAATTGTCTCCCAAAACCCAAGGAACAGTTTCTGCAGCCTAGTATTTGCCCAAAAGACAAGGATATAACCCTTGGATTAGCAAAATGACTTGCTAAACTAGATCAAAAAAATCCTGCTGGCCTCCCAGGGCTAACAGCAGCTCCCTTTTGGATGCACTGTCAACTCTCACGAGCTGGCTCTCCCTTTTCCCTCTTTCCCCAGTAGGTAAGAACACTTAAAGACTTCAAAGCTCCCAGACTTCTTCCTTTCTTTCTTTTTGTAGGTAATGCTCCACACTCTCAAAGTAGGAAAAAAGCTTTTATTAAGCAAACACAGCCCTTCTTAAAATCTCAAGGCCTCAGTGTTCCTACCCTCTTGAACCTTTCATAATCTTAAGAGCTTGTTTTTTTCACTTTTCTTTTACAGATGGAGTTTTTGAAAACTTAACTTTTTTTTTTTCCCTCCTTCCTGGAGACATTTTTCTTCCAAGAATGTTTAAATTCCCTAGTACTGCTGGGTAAAGGAGCCGATGCATGTTTGCAACTTAATCATTATATTGTCATGCTTCTTCTCCAGTCCAGCATGTACCGGGGAAAAAAGGCTTAGAAATGACAGAAAAATCTGTGACATGGTACATGGGAAGAAAGTACCTTGTGTTGGATACCAGAAAAGAAACTGCTGGTTTTAAACAGAAACCTTGGACCACAAAAGCTGGGGGAAAAAACCTGTATTTGAGGACCAGACAAAATTTCACCTGTTTGGAATGTCCTGCCAAAATCCAGAGAGACTATGCTGTGATGTTATCAAGCCTCTGTATAAAATCCATTGTTGTTTTCTCCCTGCCTGTGTATCCTGTGTATTCTGTAAACACTGAATATCTCTCCCCCATGTAAATCCCCAAAAATGTAATCCTAAGATAAGTGGGTTTTCCCCATGATGTAAGTGCTAAACCCAAAAGATGTAATTTGGATTTTTCCTCATCCTTGTAAAACCCCCTGTTTGTAATAGCTTGCCCCCCCATGAATATGTAGACCCCAGACCCTTAAAATATCAGCTTGTATGTCCAATAAACCATTGCAGTTTTTTACCTCCACCTGGGATTGTCTTAGCGTTATTGACCTGCTATAGCCTTGTGTTTCCAGGGCCACACTGGGAGTTAGACCCTACTGAGGCCTAGTCCTTTTTCTGGCACTGATTTCTGGGCTGACCTTTGGCCAGTTGTTAAATCGTGATTTTCAAAGGTCCTGAAGAACTGCCAGTAGGTAACATTTTTTAATTTTTTTTTTTGTAA
Source organism: Corapipo altera (assembly GCF_003945725.1). NCBI lineage: Eukaryota > Metazoa > Chordata > Aves > Passeriformes > Pipridae > Corapipo > Corapipo altera. The sequence goes on from NW_020884892.1 coordinate 3,342,765, forward strand.
CTGAGGTCAGTAAGAGCTTTGCAGCTGGAAGCCAAGATTTGATCTACTCACTTCAGTCTCAGCTGCGGGTGTTTAAAAATCATACAGCTAGGAAAGGCAGACTAGGCTGGGGGAAAGGTTAAGTCAAAAGCAAGTTGGAAGCAGCTTAAACTGTGTTTATTTACTTCAAGATATGATTCTAGCCTGAATGTTGTCAGGCAGATTAGTGACTGATCCAATGAAGTAATGAATTACTTGTCAGTAAAAGCTGTGCTGTGTAGTGAATGATTGATTATAAATGAAATACAGCTGCTTAGTATCTGACGTAGGTCATGTTAACAGGGGAGATTAGAAAATTATCAGGTGATGTCACAGCACAAAACGAGGCCATAGGAAGTGGCATGCACTACCGTGTCTTTCATGGGATGTCTTACACGGTTTGCCAGTGTGGATACAGTATCATCTATTAGGGAATCGATTCCATTTTGAAGTTTGAAATCCAAGATGTGTAAAGTATCTGGAATGTTCCATGGGCAGGAAGAGATTACTGAAATCTAATTGAAAATAATTCATTTAAAAGCTGAATTTCACATTTTCACATTTTTCTGTATTCAGATACAGTTTATCTACATTTACTTTCTCTTACATGTATGATGCTGTGAAATGACCCTCAAGACAAAATAATATAAACCACGGCAGGCTCAAATCTTGTGAATTAGTATCATGCACTTAGTGCCAAAATAATGCTTAATTCAGTCAAACATGAATATTTATGTTTATCTGTAAGCTTCTTTGACATTAAAATGACTGCATATCCTGAAAGCAAAGAATAAAAGAAACTGCATTTTCAATGAAGGCCGAATGGAACTGAGCTACAAGCAATGAGAGGAGACTTAATAATTGACTTAAATACAAGGAACAATGCTGAAAAATGGGTATAACAAAAAGACTGGCCAAAACAGTAACTGAGCTGTTTGTAATAAACTTACAAAAATATATATTTCCTGCTACACACCAAAGATTAGGATCTTTGGAGTATCAGGAAGCAAATCTCAGTTGGCGTAAATTGTCATAGCTCCAGTAACATCAGAGTTGCTAAAATGATTATACCAGAAAAGAATTAGACCCTACCTGTTTGCCTAATGTTTCATTTCAGAGAAATCAGACAGAGCCTTCACAAACTGTAGAAATGAGAACACTTCCTTCATCCATATTTAAATGCATCTTCTTTGCCTATCCCCAGTTATAAATAGAACTGGTTGACATTTTTCATTCACATTGCTTGTCAATAAAAAAAATGGCCTTTCATTTTTTCCCCCAAACATTCTAGCCTTCTTGATGTTTTGATTTGTTTGGGCTTTATTTCACCATGCTCTTTCAAATAAAAATAAAAATAACCTCTCCTCAACACAGACTTTTCTGGTTTCATCTCTGCAAAGTGAAAAGCTTTTTGTTTTTCACAAATGTTTGGTTTTTTTCATCATCACAAGATGATGTAAGGCATTTTCATATGCTTCCCTAATCAGACAGATCACAAATGCAATTCCAAAAGGGATTGAACATTTAGATAGCTAACTAGGCCTAGGCTAATTTAATCATTAGCAATTGATGGTTTAAACTTGCAATTTCTGTTGGGGATGTTAGTTCATATCAGATACCAGGAGAAAACTCAACGATGTGATGTGATTCTGGCTGAGGTGAAGTTGTCTTCCTTGGTGCCTGGAGGCCTGGCAGTCCCAGATATAAAACAACAAAGAAGAGAGATGATGGATCTGACCCTGAACAGCATTTTAGATCAATTCTTTCTAAGATTTCTATTTTTTAAAAAGCTAAGCTGCCTTATCTTCCTACCAGCTCTAATTACAACTATCAGTTGTGTTCAGAGCAGAATCTCTTCTATATACTGTTTTCTTCTAAAAACAGCTTTACCAGTTCTGACTTCTCTTCCGAAGTTCACATTTCCTGTTTTGGTAGCTGTTTTTCGTCTTCCTCTTTGAGCTGTTCTTCACAATTTCATTGCCAGAAGAATCACATCTTTTCCTTGCTGTTTCCCTAAGTTGGTGTCTCTGTTGATATGTCTTTACAATTATTTCTTGACCCCATAATATGGGAAATTTAACAGGGAGTCACCCAGGAGAGGCTCTCAACACAGCTCCTATGGGATGCAGAGGTGGGACAACAATATAAATTAAATTTTATTGAGTGAAGGAGGAGTGTGTGCATACACCACTTAAAGATGCTGAAGGTAGGGGCATTCTCCATCACCCCATTCTTCCTCACCACCTCCTAAGCAAACACATTGTCTCAAATTTCCAGATTAGCAAGGTTGGGAGTACCAGAAAAACCTCCACGTTTGTGAAGTTTTGTAGTTTTCTCAGGTTCGGCCTAGATCATTCTCAGGATTTGACTTTCCATTAACAAGAAGCTCTGCCAGGAGAGGTTTAGGTTGGATATTAGGAAGCAATTCTTTACTGAGAGGGTAATCAGGCATTGGAATGGGCTGCCCAGGGAAGTGGTGGATTCTCCGTCCCTGGAGGTTTTTAAGATGAGACTGCATGTGGCACTTAGTGCCATGGTCTAGTAACCACAGTGGTAGTGGACCAAGGGTTGGTCTTGATGATCTCAGAGGTCCTTTCCAACCCAGCTGATTCTATGATTCTATGATTCTATGATTCTATGATGTTTCTATGATTAAGATATTTGGGATGAGTTTTCTCTCAATGCACCCAGATCAGATTTTGCACTTTCCTGAATATCATTTAATGATTTCTCTTTCCATGTTCCTATTTCATCAAGCTCTTTGCCTTACTGTCATGTCCTCTCCGGTATCCATGTTTCCTCCCCTTTTAACACCACCTGCAGATTTTATTACAGTGCTCTTACTTCCAGCTTCTGGCTAAATACAGTGGGAATGAATTCCATTTGCTTCACAGCTGTAAAGGACAGTTTACCTAAACTCACACCTTTGATCTTTGTCCTTCTTTATAATTCTCAGCAAGAATTCCAAAGGACATGTGTCCAGCAACCTCAGATAAAGCTTCTGCTTGAGTTTTTCAGAAAGCATTGCACCATTTTCATGAAATAAGGCATTCACAGCTGGGTCTTTAGTTCCATTGAGAGGAAAGGGTCAGGAATGGATACACATAGGAAGAGAGACTGTGGCAGGAGGCATTTATGGGGTTTCTAAGCTAGCTCAGCTGCTCTTCTAAACCTTCTGTCTGACAGTCAGTGCCAGTCCATTCAGAGTAATCTTTCTTTACCTTCAAAAACCAGTGTCTACTGCTACTGGCAGTGAAACATGGGAGAAAAAAATATTTTTTTTCTAAAAGTAGGATGAGTTGGTTTGCCATAGCTGTGAGAAATGTCCCTATAAAGGAAACAGTTCAGAGAATATTGTATTCTTGCTTAATTCTGCTTATTCCACATGTGAAAGGACAATATTTGCACTTTTCCTGCACAATGTATGTGAGAATGTATGTAAGTCATATCCCAGAGGTCATAATTTTCTACTCAAAGATACTTCAAATACTTCAGATGTAACCTGAAATCATAAAACACCTATTTCAGCCATCAGAAGACTTCTCCCCTCCTGGTGGGTTGAAAGATCCAGCTGCTTTCCCATGTTGCTCAGTGGCATACCTGGAAAGAGACATCTCTGTGGTGGTACCAGCAGTCACAAGCATTTACACATCTGTACGAGCAGGTGTGGGGTTAAGTCCCAGTATAGATATTATGTGAGGAAAGTGATAGACCAAGACATACTTGTTTCCTAACTCCATAATTAGACTCCCAAATGAGTGACTGCTGATTGCTTAGCACTTTTTAAAACCTTAAGGCTGCAACTTTTGCAAAATTAATGAAAGTGGTTTCAGGGGAACTTTACAGCTTGCACAGACTCTGAAACATTGTAGTCCTCAGGAATTTTGTTCCCTCTAACCAAGAGCAAAGATCTGGATCCACAGAAAGATAAAATGTAAAAATAATTCACAGAAGTTACAGAATCTTTAAATTTTAAGCCAGCATATAGGGCTCAAAAACCCAGATTTTAACATCTAGATATCCAGAATATAACTTTGGTCAATGATTTTCTCATTTTTATTTGTTTAGTCATAAATTTTTCATGGATATTGATCTGGAAAACCTTAAATGGGTATCTTTATATCTCAAGACAGATAGAGCAGAGTAGGAGACCTACATAGTTTCAGTTCTGGTTTTCTTTCTTCTGTCATGTCAAAAATAAAAGCCTTGACATGTATCTGGGTTTAATGGAAATATATTAGAGAACTGAGACCTCTAATGAGATGAACCCTCTTTTTTTTTTTTTTAATTTCCCTCTTCAAGTATACAGAAAGCAAAAATTATGAGGAGTCTGAATGAAGAAAAAAAAATAAAAATTTTACTAAAAAAGGAAAGAAACAACAACAAAAAAAAAGGTAGAAAATATTACCTTTTATCTCCTGTCTCCAGAGTTCTCGGGGTGCTCCTCTACAGGGACCCACCTTTCCGGTGGGTCTCACAACCCCCAGGGACAATCTTCCCCCAGTTCAGCTTGGATAGGGGTGGTCCCCATGCTCCGAAATTACGTGGTGTTATGAAATATTCATCACTGAAAAATCCTTCCCATTTAACTAAAACTACAACAGCATGTTTTGGTTTGGCATTCATTTATTTATTGTTTGACAGGTCCTGAAGTTTAGACCAATATTAACACAGGAACTGCCAGACTGGATCAATCCAACAATCTCTCTAATTCAGTTCTGTCTCCAGGAAAGGCCAATGCTGGAATAGGAAGGTACAAAAAGACCTATAAGCAGGCAGGTATAGAATACATTAATTTCTTTTAAAATATATGTTATAATAAGAAGGATATCAGTGATATCTAGCCAAGAGTTCATACATTCAGTAGTTATTCCCTGCCTTATTTTTGTCACCAGTGTTCCTGGAAACTAGGAGAAGGAATGCAAACAAGAATGCCCAGTGCAAGTGCCTCTGACCTTTGGAAATAATTGGATGTGGATCCAAATCTGGCAGCTCTATCATGTACTAAATTCTCTTAAAATCATCCTATCCATCAGCAAGACAGGGAAAGAGAAACATGGAAGAAAAGGTCACATTAGCAGGAAGCAGCTGGCATGATTCCACAAGTTTCATATTATTTAGTGGGACCAGTTTCTGCTTTTCAAATTCCGAATCCATGCCAAAACCTGATGGCATAAACATGCACAGAATTTCAGACTTTGATATATACTGTATCAGGGTGACATTTCAGAAATTATATGCAAGGAGTTACACTCACATGACTGTAAATAATAGTGGTCCAATTCCCCAGAGATGGCACTAAACTCTTACTACATCCTCTACAAACACTGCCACGAGGCACTGCAGATTGGCTCTACACTGTACACACACATAAACCACCTTGCTTTAGTGGAAAGGTTGAAGCATTTATAAGAGGAAAGGATTATAATGATGCAGTTTAAACACTGTTAACTAAACATGAATTGATGGGGAGAGAATCAGCATAATAAGAGGTTAGGGACAATGGTGCTTCTACCATTAAAGAAAAATCCATTTTATGTTTCCATAGCTGTTTTCTTCTTGAGCTCTTAAGGAAAAGGGATTTCCCAAAGCACTATAGATCACTTGCATAACCCAAAATATTCCTTCCATTTTTGAGCAGGCCTATGAACCACTAAATAATGAGCTACAAATCTTCTAGAAGAAATCCATGGATAGAAGTGTGGAGACAGCTCAGTAGACTTTACAGCTGTATTACTGTTGGGGTGCAGTACTTGACGGCCTTCTGGGGGCGCAGAATACCCATTGAAATGGGAATCTTGCACGCACAGAGCTAAGCCTTCCTTCAGCCAGCTTGAACTCTGAACTGCCAAGGTGTGGGAGGAGAAACAGAAAAGCAGATCAGGAGAGCATAAGAGAGACAGCAGATCTTCAAGGGCCTTGCTAGTATATCCCATTGACTGCATTACTTCCCATCATCAAAGACATTTATTATGCCTTTTTCCACCAATCCATTGACAGGACAGTCCTGAGTACAGAGAAGCTATCTGTGTGTGGGAACTGGTTCTATCCTCACCTCAGCCAGTTAGGATTGGTGAGAAACCTTCCAGATCTAACCCCCCACTAGGAAATTTGATCTGAAGCTTGAGATGTTCATCTGAACATCTCTGATTTTCCAGATGAGTTGTAGCCAAACTCAACTATATCTGAGTATCCTTTGCAAAACAGCTTGATTTTGTCTTCCTGACCTGGCATTATATGGATAGAATCATAGAATTATTTAGGTTGGAAAAGACTTCTAACGTCATTGAGTACAACTGTTAACCCAGCACCGACGTGTCCACACTAAAACCATGTCCCCTACTGCCAATGATCAATCGATCCAAAACCTGAGACATTCCTCAACATGGATCTCCACAAAACCCAGCTGTTTCACCAGTCTCAAACAACTGTTTCAGTGATAACAGTCCCATCTCTGCAGACAGAGAAAAAACACCTCCAAAAGAAATCTACAAATGTAATTTTTCAACAGTGGTACTCACACCACTTTCCTACCCAGATTTTAACCCAACATCTCTAAAGAAACAAACTCTACAGAATTTTGTCTGCCACACACCATTATGAACACCATGAATTCTCCCTACCAGCACTTTCATGTTTAGATGAAACATCTTCTTTTTTTTCTTTCTTAAAAAAAAGCCTCCTTTTGCACTAGGTCATGAGAATGGAGTAGTGTGTATTCTCAAGGAAATTCTCAGTATCAGGCTATAGATTTAAGGGGGTTTTTTGTTCTGTGGTGTTTTTTCCCTTTTCCGCAAATTATTTGGAGATAAATCAGTCTCAGGAAATACTGCTGCGTCTGAAGACACTTTATAAGCAGAAAGAAAATTCATCAGTCACATAATTTGCTGTGAATCATTCACTCAACTCTACTTCTGACAACTTGGAGTTCATCCAAAGGGTCCGTGCTCCATACTGTGTTCAGAAGCGAATATTCTCTAAATAAATGTTTTTGCATGTTAATGACTTATTTACCTTCAGTAACCAGCCACACATGTCTGTAGAAATCACACCAAGTTTAAGATTCAGCTGCCTAACAGCTTTAATACAACATCGTACATCATATTTTCAGATGCAGCAATCTGTCTCGTCCTGTTTCTGGGACTGCTAAAAACATCGTTATTAAGACTAGAAATCACAGAGCAGCTGCACTTATCTGTCATGCAAAAGCTGGACTGGAGCTGCTTAAGCTCCTCACTCATGGCACTGCCAATGCTCAGCAACAATTCCTAGGTAGAACTGAGAGAAACCACCATTCTTTTTAGTTTAAAACATGTATTTTTTACTGTGAGAAGATAGTTCTGCAAAACTTGTGGATGAGCAGAAATAAGTGCTGCTTTGTTATTTGATAAGTGAAAAGGCCTCTCTTGCAAGGCCCAGGTGAACCAAAATCATCAGGGAGTCTTAGTTTTAAAGGAATGGGATCTAAAGGAATGGGGAAACGCTTTCCCGAAAGGAAGGTGATCAGCATCTCTGGGAATATACTCCAAAGGGAGGGGAAAAGTGGTGGTGGAGAAACACTGAGAAGATTAAGAACTTCTTCAACAAATCTCGGTTAGTGTATGGTCCTTGAGGAGAGTATCCCAACGCTACACAGAGTCCCTTGTCTTTTAGGGACAGTAAGCAGTCTGAGAAGACTCCTCTCAGGTTCCTCTGTGTTGGGTGTGTGTTGCTTCAGAGAGCAGTTCTGATCACATTTTAAAACTGATCTCCATTCCCTGTATGCTTTTCTGGAGAGGTGGTTTAATATGAGACATTTCTGAGGAACTCAGAACTATTTATGCTTCAGAAAATATTTTGTTCCCCACGAAATAGGCTTATTAAATGAAGCCCAAATGCAAAATCACTCTAACACATTTAGACCAATGATTTGAAACCTTCTCTCCATCTCTAACAGTCTGACTTTAGGCGAACCAGAAAAACATCCTTTCTTTGCTTCTCTCTTCATTTTCAATGTTTTACAGAGTAAGTGTCCCATCCTGTGCTGTAGTAATTAGATATTCACTAGCAAAGACCTGTGAATAAGGCTCAGTTCACCTTATTGTAATCATCTAATTGAGTCATCCTGGTGTCTGTAGCAGAAAATTCACCCTATAGGGAAGGTCTAAACAGAAATAAAGAGTTTGGTTGTCTCCGTGTGCAGTTAATAGTTCCACAGATGGCTCCATCTAAGTGAAATATGCACCATAAAATACAGGAAAGAAAATCTGCAGCCTTCTTTCCAAAGACAATAATTAATATAAAGAATGGATTAAAAAAGGCTCAGCCTCTTTCAGTTATAAACATGGAATTACTTCCCCTTTGGATTACTCTTTGCTCACGTTGATTTCAGTGATGGAAATTTGTAGAGATAATTTTCCCATACCTTGGTAGCACTCTCCTTTCCTTAGGCAATTCACCTTATGGATAAAAAATAAAAAGTTACACTCTTTCTTTTCATTACAGTACAAATATTTAATAAACAGAAGCAATTCAAACATATATATATATATATGTATATATATATATATAATATATGTATCACCTCTATACAGCCTAGATGAGCTCATTTAGAGCTATATAATGAAATGGCTTTCAAGGCTCTGGGTTATTCCCTGAAAGAGAATGAAATGTATAATTAGGGTTAATTTCTCATAAAACCTTTCTGGAATATTTTTATGTGCAAGATAATAGGTTACTTTCCAAAAAGAATAATAATAAAAAAAAAGGTGAAGCAGCAATGGAGATGGAGATTCATGTGTCCTCGAAGACTTTTTCTAGGTCACTATGAGAGGACAGGGCATTGGAAAGGCAAAAGAAACACATTCAGATTTCTACAGGAATCCCCAGATGTGTCCTCCCAGCACAGAATGCCTCATTATATTCTTGCAGCACTATATGTATGTGTAGAGTATATCAAGGTATTCATACCATTTCTGGGAACTACTGAACAGCCTCTCACATCACACTGTTCATTCCCCTAGACAACAACTCTGGTCTTACTCTCTGCTAATGCCCTGAATAGTCTGCTAAACACCTGCTACAGCATATGATTAAATTGTACTGTGTTAGCATTAAATCTGCAGTGCCAGGAGGGTATTGCAGATGTTTCTTTTAAATTTATCTGTAAGGAGAAATATGACACATGCAATACAACCAACACCTGAACTGTACTCTTTCAAGCCCTGATATAGGCACCTTCTCTAAATTTTTCAGTGTCCTGCTTTCAGTAACACCTAGAGGCCACATCCAGAACATAAACAAGGGTAATGGTTTTCCTTAATCTGAAGCATCATTAATAATTTTAGTCATTATTAAAAATTCCCCATCCCTTGAGTTGTCAAGGCCAGGTTGGATGGGAGTCTGAGTAACCTGGACTAGTGGAAGGTGTCCCTGTCTATGGTATAGGGATGGAACTAGATGGTTTTGAAGGTCCCTTCCAACCTTAACTGTTCTATGACTCCATGATTTTCCAGAATATTTCTTATTCAAAATAGATTTTTTTTTTAATTTTATTTTGGTTTTGAACTCTAGTTAATCCTTTATTGATAACATCATGATAACATCTACTGGTAATTTTATGCTTTAAATGAATATTTAGCTTTAGTAAAATTTTATTCCATCCACAGTCTTCTGATTATATGATGCCCGAGACATGATTAATTCTATGAGTAACTGTGTTGACTCTCCTTATCACAGTTTATAAAAGGGAATATGTAGGAAGAAAAATACTATTATTATGCAGCTGGACAGATCATTCCTCATTTGCTTTCAGTAGGATATCTATTATATGTAGTTTAATTTGATCCCAAAAGTTAAACCCTAACTGAAAACTCCAAGTGCTAATACAGATTTTGTAATCACAGCTCAAAGCTGTGTAAGTTTTAACTTTACTCTTCTGGTATGAAATCTGGGCTTTGCTAAAGTCAAGGCCCGGACTCCCTCTAAGTTTGTCAGAAACATGATATCAATCCCACAGAACAGTGCAGCAGAAGACAAACTGAAGTTGACTGAACTTCTTTTTTCTCCTCCACAAACAATATCACCTCACACCCAGGTAAGGTTTTCATTACCAGGTGCTTAGAACAGTCTGGAGGGGAGGTAAGTGAATCCCCTGCACCTATTTACTTCACTGTAGGTCTTCAAGCTGAATCATTTGAATCCTTTCCACAACATATTTGTTGCTTCCTTGAGAAAAAAGCCTTCTCCCACAACTCTGGGAAAGTATTAAAACACACCTGAGTGTAGTGTACCAGGAAGAGTCACCATTTATGTCCTCCCAGTAATATAATTGGATTAAGCATCAGGAGGGACACCATAATTTTAGCAGGATTCTTGAGTATGATTACTCAAACACAAACTTTTCTTTTTCAGGTGTCCAAATGCAGGTGTCAAAGATATTTCCAAAGTGTTGAGAGCCCTTAAGAGGTGTGAAGTGGAATTTGTTTAGCTAAATGTGAGTATTTATAGAGTTAGACTTTTACCTCTAAGCAAGTCACTCTGGGATGTCTTTGCAGTCAGCCAGGAGTTAGTCAGTAGAGTTAATATGGTTCGTGGCATGATTCATCTCACCCTAAAGGAGAGAGCTGCATTTGGTCAGATGAATCATACACTAATCTCCATGCACTATACTGATCAGGTCACCACTGACTATAATAAAAGCCTAGGCAAGTGGCAGACACCTAATGTTAAGTCAGATGAATCACGTAACTAGTAGGCTTCCAACCTAACCTTTCCAGGGCTGTTATCCAAGATCCTCTTAATGCTCCACTAGGATCATCAAGGGCTCTGAGTCCCTCAGAAGAGGTGAAGGTACATCCACATTGATCCAGCAGAAGTGGAAGGTAAAAGAGATAATGGAGTTGTCTTTGGCCAGGTGCAAGAAATGTGGAGGATTGTGGAGTAACTTTGCTGACTTTCTGTGGGTTTATGGCTGGATACTAAGCCAGTTGCTGCCTGATCTCTGCAGTGATTAAAAGGAAAGATCCTGTACACTGGTTTTAGGTGATCGTCAGCGAGATCAGTGACTCACCCTTCACCTCTGTGAAGCACTTTCTCACTCTATGAAGAAACACTAGATTTGTTTTGCAGACTGTTCTCCATGGTCAGGAGGTGCAATGGCAAGAGGTTAGTGTTATGATTAAAGTTAGCATCACAGTACCCACTCTGTTGAGAACACACATCAAAATGATGTATTGATAGTAAAATTTAAATATTTGATTCTGCGAAAGTCAAAAGGTCAGCAATTTCCTCCTGGGTTTTCTTCTTTCTAATTTCTTCTAAAAGAGAATTCCTGAAAAGGAATCCAAGAAACCTGATCTGCAAAGCATTTCAAGTCACAGTGCATTCTGACAGAAAAGGTTTTCATCAAGCTTTTTCTGATCTCTTTTGATGTTTCCATACTTGTATATCTCTCTTCTTAATATATAAGCTTGTTAAATTATTATAAGTTAAAGTTAATGTTATTGTTAAGGACAACCAGATCTCCCTCAGGTAGGCTGGCAGCACGCAAAGCCAGCTTTATTCCAGCCTATTTATGTAACAGTTTCATTTTGACTTATTATTGTCTGTGGCATTTAAGCAGGACATGTTCCAAACAGGTCTGTGAGCATGGACTTACTGTACTTAGAGAGAGCAGGTGGAGCAAGGAAACAGTGAGACCTGTCAGCAGCTAAGATAATTCAAGAGGGAGATCTGCGGTTCCTGATTACTCCATTCATACAAGTAATCCAGTCTCTGAGATTAATGGTTACAAATACTTTTATGGATATTGGACCTCTAAGAAAAGACCTCACTAGGAGATAGAAGTGCTGGGACAACAGATAAGCTCTGCAAAGGGTGAAACATAATACTGGAGAAGACATGGAAGGATCAGAGAGGCTAAATTTTTTTCAGCTTAGAAACAATGCTTCGGGATTTGTGAAAAAAAAAGAAGAAAAAAATCCTGACTAATTTCCACTGAAAATGTAATTTTAAGTACCACCTAGCAAAAATTCCCTCTGAAGTGTAAGGGTTTCCAAAGGATTGCACTGGATCAGTATAAGCTTAACAGTTCATTTTCCTAGTTCTTTCAAACCTGCTGCATATCTACATGGTGAACTCATATCATGAGCTCACATGGAGAGTGAGAGATGAATATTGAGGTCTGAACCAGAGCACCAGGACAGAATGAATAACAATCAGATTAGAACGACACATCTGAGGTTCCATCATTCTGCCGGTTTTCCACATTCCAATCCCTGGCACAGCTGCCCTGCACAACAGACAGGCACAACTCCTGCTTGTACAAAGTTTACAGCTGCTCCCATTGCAGAAAGTAGCAGAGCTCATATCATCCCAGCTGCAGTGGCTCAAGCCATTGACGCTTTACTGGCACTTTGAAGTGGTGCAACCGATGGTGGCCAGCTGCTAATACCAGGGCAAAGCTCTAGCATGAACAGCACCTTCTTTTTAAAACAATGAGAAAAAAAAAAGGTGAATTAAAAATAGGGAAAATAAAGCTACATTGATGAAAGAACAGTCGCTAAGTCAGCAATATGCCCTCTCCAGTCATGAGTCTGCATTTTGTTTGTGCAGGTGAAACTCCTGCTTCTAAAATCAGGACTCATCACTTAACTGCTTCCAGTCTTAGATCTATTTTTCCTCACATACTTGTTGGACATCAGCAGGCAAGCTTGGAATGGAGCATTCAGATAATATTTTGCTTGGAGTAAAAGTAAAAAATCAGAATGCATAAACCCAATTTATACTAAAAATTTATGCATGCTTAGTAGCCACACTCTCTCAGTGAGGCACCTGGGCATTGAAAGGGCTACTCTACAATGTCTAAACCCCCTCACCCTCTCACCCTCCAGGCAAGTGTAGCTGTATGGAAGCTGTTTATTGGTAATGCTTGCTTGCCTGTCCTAATTACTGAGCTGTGATGAGGAATTATTTGGGACAGTGCTGGTTGACTAAAAGAATACCAGGAACGATTCCAACAATCTAACAAGGTAGGCACTTGAATTTCAGTGCCGAAGGACAGTTCCTGGCTCCATTTAATTTGCTAGCATAGACACGGCCCCAGGTTCTCAATTCTTGATTCATAGAGGGTTGTGTGCCACAGTGTGCCTTGGCTGGTGGAAGCTGGATGCTACTATTAAATTATCACCATAAAATATGCAATCAGTGTAAGAAAAGTGTGCATACTTCAGTCTCTGAAACATAGTCTGAAACTCTTGTCTGTCAACCAACTCTTCCCTAAACTGAAAGGGTAGCTCAGATTATGGCTCTTTGTTACTCCTTGGTCACTTTTTCAGGTTACAGTTGTGAGGTTTGTTTCTGCAGGCGTAAGAGAGGAAATACTTGCCACTTACAAGTGATCACAAATCCTGGCTAACTGGGGAAATCCCAGTTGACTGGAGGTTTGCAAATGTGACACCCCTCTACAAGAAGGGCTGGAAGGAGGCTCTGGGAAACTACAGACCTATCAACCTGACCATGGTGTCTGGCAAGGTTATGGAGCAGATCTTACTGAGTGTGATCACATGGCACATACAGGATGGACAAGGAATCAGACCCAGCCAGCACAGGTTTAGGAAAAGCAAGTCCCACTTGGTAACCTGCTTAAGCGGATGAAGAAAAGGCTGTGGATGTTGTCTACTTGGACTTCAGCAAAGCCTTTTACACTGTGTCCTACAACATTGTCTTGGAGTAATGGCTTTCCCATGGCTCCAAAGGGTACACTTTTCACTGGGTTAAAAACTGGCTGAATGGCTGAACCCAGAGAGTGGTGGTGAATGGACTGAAATCCGGTCGGCAACCAGTCACTACCGAGCCCCAGGGCTCAGTATTGGTTCCAATCCTATTTAATATCATAGTTTATGATCTGGATGAGGGGATCAAGGGCACCTTCAGCAAGTTCACAGATGACATCAGGATGGGCAGGAGTGTTCAGTGCTGGAGGGTAGGAAGGCTCTGCAGAGGGATCTGGACACGATGGATCAATGGGTGGAGGCCAATGGTATGAAGTTCAACAAGGTCAAGTGCTGGGTCTTGCACTCGAGTCACAACAGCCCCATGAAACAGTACAGGCTGGGGAAGGAGTGGCTGGAAAGCTGTCCAGCAGAAAAGGATCTGGGGGTGCTGATTGACAGCAGCTGAACATGAGTCATCATGTGCTCAGGTGGGCAAAAAGCCAGTGGCAACCTGGACTGTATCAGAAATGATTCTGTGATTTCCCTCTGGTAGCCTTCAACATCAGAAGGTTCACAATATAATTGTGTGTTGAATTTGAAGCTCATTTGACCTCGTTCCATACTTACAAATGATCAGACACTTTAGTGGTTCTATCATTTAAGAGTTTTCTTCCTATACAGTCTGTAGTCACCTCTGCAAGATCAAATTTTCACCCAAGTGTGATCTTCTAGAAACTACTTGACACATCATTTCTGTTTGTAAATTGTAAATACAATTCTATGGGTGGAACTACTCAGATAAGTAAGCTCTGAAATTGGTAATAAATGTTTGCAGTTTCACACTTAAATCTTTGTAAGACTGGATATGTCATTCACACTAGAACAACCATCTACATCTCTGGGGGCTGACTGAGATAAATGCTTAGCAGTTTATAGTTGGTTTTGTTTTTTTCCAGAAACCTTCAATTTACTATTTCTCCTGGGAAGAAAACAGCATTTTCAAAGGCACAAAGAATGTGCAGATGCCCATATCTCATTGACATCTTTTAAAGCCACAATTTAAGTAGGAGGATTTACTTAATAGCCATATTTTACTTGATTCTTTATCAATAGGCTTCATTAAGTCCTTAAAAAATATCTTCTCTTAGAACTAATTCTGACAAAAAAAAAAAAAGGGCCAGGGCCTTTCAGTCGTTACCTCTCAAAACATCACAGTTGCATTAATGTAAGCTCCACTGTTTTCAGCCGTTACTACAGAACACTGAAATTTATTTTTGTAAGGTTGCTAGGCAGTTAAACCACCTTGAAAGAAATGAACTATCTTTGTGAAAGCATGTACAACAAAGTTATTGATGGAATACTAAATAAAAAAAGAATACGTGAGAGCTAAATCCGGAGATATTTACTGGCGCGCTGCTATTATATTCCAGCAACACTGACATTTCAGTCTGCAGTTTTCAACAGCCACTGCGATATAATTTAAGCCCCAAAATCAAAACTGTCAGTGCTTTTGTACCCAAGAGATGGGGAAAAAGTTGATTTTAAAACAGTATTTTTCTTTCCTCCAACTTTCTAAGTCTCACAAGTGGATTGCAAGTTGCACATACACTTCCTCCGGGAAAAAAGACTTTCTCACCGCCTTTGATACAAAACTGTAGAACCACAAGAATGATTTATGTATAGAAGGACCTTTAAAATTCATAGAATGAATTGGGTTGGAAGGGAACTTCAAGATCATCCAGTTCCAACCCCCAAATTAATCTGCTCCATCTGCTCCAAACTCCTGTGGAAAGCATGGCCAGCCTTGAAGATCTGTCCTGGAAAACAGAAGCACCAGAAGTCCAGCATTGTCTTGAATCAGAAGTGTTATAAATCACATGAACATTCTCCACTTACAAATCTCTTAGATCCCACAGGGTTTTTTCTCCTTTTGACATACTGACTTTTTATACCTTCTGTATGTGCAGAGAATTTGGGAATGTTCATTCTGGGCAAAGCAATCAAGAAAAGGTATTAAGAAAAGGTATTGCCATCTATTCTATACCCCAGCCCCAAATCTATATGCATTTACTGTAAGACACATGATTAAAAAAAAAAAAAAAGAAAATCCCCTTTCCCCAATGAGTTCTCACAGTTCTTTTTCAGAACTTGAGCTAAGGGACCATGATTCACATATAATATAATATAATATAATATAATATTTGAAAATAAAAATAAATCTACTAAAACTTGGCTAGAAGGTTCACAGAGGACTATTTTGAATACAACAGGAATGTTTTATGCAATAAGTGTTTCAAAAATGGAAAATATAGAAAATCTAATGTTTAGTATCTTTGTGATTTTTCAAATGAAAATTCTTTATTGAAAACCAGACATTGAAAAGATCAATATCAATGTTTTAAGTTAAACAAAACTTCAGTTTCTAAGTGATAATGTCCATTAACAAGGTTCCTTTAAAAAGCAAGACACAAGGTGTGGGTCTAGAACGTAATCTTTGGGAATTTTGGCTGTTAATCTATCCTCAGATCATGGTTTTATATTTTTGGATTTTCAGCTAGTTTAATGTTCCATTGAAGTCAGTGGAAAAAAGCACAATGATGATTCCATGGAGGTAGTTATAACTTTAGAATTTGTTATTTAAAGAAAATTTAAAAACAAAAAAAGTGAGGGAAGCAATTATTTATTTGGTTGGTTGGTTTTTAGTAAGCCCAGGAGTTTAAAGTGTAAATATTTTAAAGGAAAAACATCCCTTAATGCAAGGGGTAGGTTAAAATGAACAAAAAATTGGCAACAGTTTGGGCTCAAAGTGTTGCATATACTTTTTCTGGATACAGCTGAGCAGATAAACTGAGGTCCTGGGGAAATGAATAGGAGCTGGCATATAAATATCTGTAAGAATCCACACCACGACCTGTGATAAAACATCTGGTTTATCATCGGCAGCAGAACCAGTAGAATCAAGTAGTTAATAGTTCAAAGTGATACAAAATGTGGCTATAAATTCAACAGAGCTGGAGACCATGTAAGGACACAATAATAACAGCAAATTGATTCACCTAAACCTTTGCTTTGCATTTGCTGTAAGACAAGCTTTCCAGTAAACTACTCCAGCTCTCTTCTGTGTTAATAATAACTACCTCACTGGCTGTTGAATGAGCCACACTTAGAGACACAGGTAAAAGAAATATGTATATAACAAGAGAAAAGAAAAAGAAGAGAAATACTGCAGACATGGAGGGATGCATTCCTTGTTGGAGATCCCATTTGTTCCAGCTTTATGAAGATATAGAATTTGGGTCAATTGAATACAGCAGATCCATGTAGTGCCTTAATACTATTGTTTTTCTCTTTTATAGCCTAATGAGATAAAAGTGATTGAAAAACTACTCCATTAAAACTAAGTAAATGTATTTCCCCCTGACTGTACTCTCTACCTCTAAAATGACTCTGACTGGTTTCGGTCTCACAGGATAATTAACTGTGCAGATTTTATAAAGATCTTTGCACTAGATGCTGCCATTACTGAAGTTAATGACAAAAGGCTCCTTTTCCACAGTCCTTTCCATAAGCATAGTATCTCATTCATTTAGAAGGCAGCACCAGAGGACCTCTCACCTCATGGTCCTGCGCACAATGAAGCAGCCTGAGCCACGATGCCCCACACATCTCAGGGGTAGGGTGGAAAAGTAGTGGTGGTGCTTGTGGCATGTGGCAGACAGACCTCTTGGAAGAGCTCCAGACTCACAGGAGTCCTGTCACAAGGTCTCTTCCCAAAGGCAGCCAGCACAAGGACCCTCAACACCAGCTGTCTGCCAGAGTTCTAGGAGTGTTTGGACAATGCTCTCAGACAGATGGTGTGATTTTGGGAGTTGTCCTCTGCAGAGACAGGAGTTGGATTTGATGATCTTTGAGGGTCCCTTCTAACTCAAGATATTCTATGATTCTGTGTCCTATTCAACTCGGGATATTCTGTGATTGCATCAGACCCCCTGCACATGCACACACACCTTCCCATACCCATGCACACAATGGTCTTTCTAGCACTTGTCATTTCATAATTCGGGATTCCATCAATCTTCTGCAGGGATTTACAAAGAGAAAGACTGCAAATACTTTTACTTTCATGGTGCTCCTTAGCCACTTACCCAGTATGGAACAGCCCACTCCTATAGTCATGGTGCAACTAGGATTTTATCTGAGCAGATGAGTTCCCTGCTCCAGCTCTGGCTGGTCACTTCTGAGCCCTTCCTGCAGCACTCTGTTCCTCGGTGAGCTGGGAGTGGGGCAGTTGTAAGCTACCTTCTAACGATGATTAAAGTCTCAGCATTTCTGAGGTTTTACAGATTTCACAAATTTATTGATTCATGTAAAAATAAAATCAAAAAAGCTGAACTGTAAGCTTCACATTTTGTGAGATTTTTCCTTTAGTAACGAAACCATTTACCTGCATATGAAAGGAGTACATTCCTTTCCCCAGAAATAGCCTTCTTTGGGTCTCAAAACCCCTTAAATGATTTAGATGGAAAATGGAAACAAAAATAAAGATGCAGTAATCTCCAACTTTGCTGCAAAATCTTGCCCTAAGGTAAAATTGATCCACTCTGCTGTCACAGAAGCCACAGGAGGTCAGACACTAATTCCCTGGGTTTGAGGAAGATCGTGATTGCTGTGAAAAAAATTCTCAACATGCTTGGTTTTGTCTTTATGTAGGTTATTATTTCTCTTAGTGTCATACTCTGCAATCTTTTTTGTAAACAGGGCACCTACATCATGCAGAATCTTATCCCTTGGGGATAACACCACCAGACTTCATCATTTGCATTCTCTGGTCTGTCACTGCAGTCATTGCAGTATCAAAAGGCAAAGTAAGGGAGGATGCGAGGGAGGAGACCTCTTCTGTGTCTCTGCCGGCTAGAATAAAATGGGAGCCATATCTCTCCAGTTCCTGGGTGATAACATAGGTGCTTGTAGATCTTCATCTTTCCCCTTTCTGCTGCAGAGGGCACTGGCTTCACAGCTGTAAATCAAGTGAGCTTCAGTGCTTGACTCCTTCTATCCCCCTGCCATGCCTTTTCCATAATTCAGGTCAATCAAGTGTTCATAGAGCCAGTTTACTGCTCCAGGCACTGCCAAAGCAAATGAGTCAAGGGCAAAATTAAGGACCTTTGGTCACAGCTTTGTATGCTGAGCATGACACCATATGGTCTGGGATGACCCTTGGGTCATTTGGGGTCAGCTGCCCCAGTTGTGTCCCCTCCCAACCCTTTGTTCCCCCCTAGCCTCCTCACTGGTGGAGTGGGGTGAGGAGTAGAAGAAGTCTTGGCTCTATGTGAGCATTGCTCAGCAGCAATGAAAACAGCCCTGTGTTATCAGCACAGTTTTGGTCACGCATCTAAAACACACCCGATACCAGCTGCTATAAAGAAAATTAAGTCTGTCCTGTCCAAAACCAGTACACCTAATCATGTATTTTTGCAACTCATTAGCTTAAATAGACATACACTTAAAATAACAGCACCATGCCTGGGATGGAGGAGCAACATAGAAACCTTCTTCAGCACCTGGAAGGGACTCTGTGACCCTTTCATTCATGGCCCAGATCTGGTGATAAGAAATAGGTATTTTGTGTGTCCACAGATGTCAATCAAGCCTCAATAGCAATTAGATTTATTTTTTTTCCTCTTCCCATCACACCTGGCAGATTGAGGAAAGGTGAGGAAAATAGTTGGCTTTGTCACAGTTCACCAGTCAAACAATGCTCCATACCATTTATTAATGTTAATCTGGCATGTCCATCCCTAGAAGTGAATTTCTGAAAATTCATATATCCTAGCAGTGCTTCCTTCAGATTCCTCAGCTAAGCTGCTGAAGACAATGGGAGAAACACATGCCATAAATTAAATTACAGTGAACACTAGGCTAGGATTTTGGGAGTTTGCTCAGGTCTGTTGGAATATTTATGAAGCGCAGAGATGTTCAATAATGCTCAGGGTTTATATATATTACCACTGACTGACATTCTGGATTCAAGCATAAGCATGGGATGTGTCTTCCCACAGCCAAAGAGATAATGACTCCAACTGGAAACACGAAATCAGCTCACAGGTCCAGATGCTCAGCTGCAGCAAAGTAAGGTCTCTTAATAACAGAGTTATGTTATTCTGTATTTCAGGACTTTAATGTTTGTTAGTATAACATGGTAACAGCAAGTGTCTCTGGGCAGCTGGCATAAATTATAGTAGTTTTGACCTTCATAGGGTCTGTCTTATGGTGTAGTTTTTTCTCAGGTTCGTTGTACAAATGCACTGCAACTGAACAGAGGTAAGCAGGAGTTTATCCTGCTTCCCATTTTGCCAATGATATAACCTTCCTCTCATACACTGAGCAATTGATACAGCTAGAATTAGCACTAGAAACACAAAATACTGTTTCTTTTCTAGTTCCAGGAAGAGTTTGCAAAGCCAGTATCTAAAAAAAAATGAAATTAAAAAGAAACAATAAAAAAAACACCCCAGATTTTAACTTGTAAACTGAGCACATCTTGTATGTAATTAGGGAGTGCAAATAAATTAACTTTATAACCTAAGGGTGACATTCTTAAAGATTATAAATCTTCTGCCTGAGATCTGTTGGAAAGATGAAGACTATCCCAGGAGAAGAGATGAACCTTTTCCTCCTCCTTACATGGAAATATTTAAAAACAGACAAATCACACAGGAACACACTATCTTGTCTTGGAAAAAGGTTGACCAGGAAGATAACAGTTCTGTTCTCTTACTTTTCTGCTCAAATGTCTCAGAAGATTATGAATCCATAAAGGTATGTTTTTATGTGGTTATGAAATTAATGTTAGATGCTGGTTCCCTGAATATCATCCACTTGTTTACCTTTTTATATATAATATACCTTTATATAATAGGAAATTACAAGCCCTGAGCAAGTCATTACTCTCTGATGATCATAAATTAGCTGACCTCAGGGCACAGAGAAAGGTAGCACTCTCTGGCAGACCGTAAGGTGTTTTAGTCAACAAATGTAGCATAATGTTCTGATCTGCAGCTGGACATTTCTGCTAGCTTAGGAGTCAGGTGTTTCAGCTTTCCAAAAAAGAAATGTTTGCTTAGGGAAAAAAAAAAAAAGAGGACACCTCTTCCTACACTTAGCAAAGCCATACCATTTGCTAGAGGCTGTCAGTGCAATCAGTTTTTTTTCTCTTCTTCTGACTGCCATAAAAATACTTTCTAATGCAGGAAATATTAAGATAGCCCATTTTAAGTATAATTGAGCATGGGTTAAATCAAATACTGAGTGTTGCACCATGTAAATTCCTATCTGCTCCCAGAAAACAAGGAAGGAACTGCCAACATTTCCCTGAAGTCCTACAGGGAATGCAAGGTAGTAGCAGCAGCAACACCTCCAAAGCAGAAGGCATTATATTCATCCTCACCTCCTTTTTATGGCTTCTTTTCACTGCTGCTTCTCAATGGTTCTACATCTTACACCTTGAACACATCCAAAACAGCCCTTTCCGTACAAAATCCTCCCTCCAGAGCTTGGAAGCAACCAAAGAAAGAAAACCTGAATCTGAAGCAGCCCTAAAGATTTAATCTAGCTCTTCTCCACCTATTCATATTTTATTAATCTCAGCTAATCAATGTGTTTCTGTGTATCGTGGGCCAGGCTGCAGCAGCTGGCACGGCCTGGGCTGTGTGTGGGAGGGGTTGCTGAGGCTCTGAGCTGGGTTTAGGCAGGCTCAGCTGTCAGATCCAGCACATCAAAGGCCCTTCTGCCAGACCTTCCAAAGAACCATTGGTGAACAAACACAGAGCAAAGAGGGGAAACAGATTATCTCTTGGTGTTACCTTTTATAGGGGTTTTAAGGAGAAATTACTGCCCTTCCTTGAGGGAAACATGGAAATGCTTGAAACCCACCCCTCATTGCAAAGAAGGTGTTGAGTGAGACTGTGAGCACTGTCTTTTCAGAAGCAAACCTTGAGAACCCCTCCATGGCCCAGGAGATGTGAAGTAGGCTGGATACACCTCCTCTCTCCTAATTCTTCCAGACAGAGTGGAGGAGAGATTAAATTTACCGTGTGGTTGTTTTGAAAGCGTGGGACGCTGAGGTGCCCCTAAGATGTCAGAAGGTGACTGTGTGGTGTATTGTGGGCAGATACATGGAAAACATGAGTCAGTTCCCTGCTCTTTGGGAAGCACAGTAATTAGAAGGAATTGTAAAGAAGCAATATTCAGTATTCCTGCATCATTAGACTTAGCAAAAATGCAATGTAGTTTCTGCAGCATAATCTCAGCCTGATGTTGCCACCATTTTAATAATTATCCATCAGTAGTGAGAGGACCTGAGTGAAATTAATTGATTTTATCCATCAAATTTTAAGTAGACCACTACCAAGGCATGAAAGCAATTGTCAAATCCAGCAGAAACTTTCCCTGAGTAAAAGGCATAGCTGATAGACCAGAGAAACACTGTAAAAAATTAAATGGGTCTTTTTTCCCCTCTTTTCTACAGTAGGTTTGAAGAACAAGTCTGCATGAAGAATGGTCTCAGTGAGCTTCAGCTCAAGAACAGGGCATCCAACTGAAGAACTGCAAAGCTGGTACATCTCATCCGTGTTTAGGTCACATTACATATTTATGAATATCTGTGTGATGCCAACAGAAGCAGCCAGAACACTCCATGGACGGTGAGGAGCTTTTACCACATTTGTTGTGTTGGTTCTTCCAAATTTCTCACAGTAATTCTTCTTCAGAGAGGAGTGTTAAAGACTACTTGGAACAGAGTTAGGGTTGCAAATATCTGTTTTCTAGACTTTCTGCCATTCTCAAGTCCCTCCGCTAGGAGCTTATCAGGTCACTGCCATAATGTTGGAGGGCAGAATACAAGGGATTTGAAGTACCTTCTACTTTCAGAGGTGAGAGTGCCCTAAAGCAAGATTCTACATCCCTTCTTACCCTCCTATCTCTTGAGTTGTCTAACTGATCCAAACAACCCCTGTGCCCAGAGACAGAGTAGGTCACTCTTGTTAAGAAAGGGGTAGTATTTTAACATGTCTGCTGAGGAAAAGGTTCCCACCAACTCTTAATTACTTCCAGGCCTGGCCTTCTCCAATGTGGTATTCCAGCTCATCAGGTCCGCGTTTTCAAGAATTCATGGAATCATGCTCTAGGTGGGAGCAGTGAAATGAGTAAAAACTAGTAAATGAGATGTGGGACTGTAGTACCATTCAAATGGGAAAGAAAACGAACTCAAGAACAACAAGAATCCGCTGCTCACTACAGCTCTCCACTAGATCTGAAACTTTAGCTGTGTCATTTCAAGAAGGAAGGCACTCCTTGATCACCTCTCCTTAGAGTTATAATGACAACACCACCAACCCATACCAGCTTCACACAGCTTGCTCATCCTCAACCTACTGCAGCAAGACCTCGAGCTCAGTTGAAGCTTCTTAATACTGCAGTAATTCAGCTAATTAATGCTAATTTTAGTCGGTTGTTACTGTGTATCCTAGAGAATGGAGTGACTATTCATTAGCCTTGTTGTGTACTTTGAAAACAGATACAAATTAAAACTCTTTTAAAATGCAAAATGTTATTTGCCTACGTGCTGCTTTCATTGAGCAAACAGAAGTTAAGGGCAAGGATGAAAGTAACTGCTGCACACAGATTGCATAAGAATGAGATCTGGTATCCAGCTGCTGCAGTGCCAGCCTCACCAGTCGACCTGGCTGGAGCCCCTCTCATGTCAAGGTGGCCTTGATCAACAGTGTGGAAGGTACAGTCTGAACAATGCAGTACATGGTGTTACACTATAGAGTTCGGGTCCTGATCTAAGATTTTGATATGGTGGTGCAGATGCCAGGGAACATGGATTCCTGTGTACCATGCAGATTTAATACAGTAGTGCCTGTGATTTCATTACTCCAGCTCCTGGCTCTAGGAAAGATGAGAAGAAGCAGTGGCTTCTGCATGGGAGGGACGTTACTTCAATTCCAGGAAAAAAAGAGTGGTGACCTTAGTGTTGCTGGATTGGATTGCACTTCAATTCCTAGAAGAAGGAGTTGATAGCTATGTCCCCTGGTGTGTGGCATAGTAAGTATACACTTCCAATTACTTCTGAAATCAAAGCCCTACAGTCCCACAGAATGGCACTAAAGCAGGTTTGATTCAAAGCACAGACAAAACAGGTGACTGCATTCTGCTCTCACCATCAGTGCTCAGGTTACAAAAAGGTACTGCCAAATACCTGAAACAGTAAGAACAAACAAGATTTTCCACAAAGTCCCAGCCTGCTCCTCTTCTCCTCTTTTTTTTCCCAGACAGCACACCTGATTGCAGGCAACAGCAAAGCCAATCAAGGAAGATAAATGAGCTGTAGAATCACTGGCATACAGCTCAGAAGTGGGTGGAAGTTTGGAAGTGTGTTTGATTAGCTTCTGAGTACAGCAAGGCCTATAGAAAAGAAGGCAGAAGCAGCTACTGAGGTGGGGAAATGGGGGCTTGAAGTGACAGGCTTATGTAAGAGTTACAGTGGGGATGATCTTGATGAGGAACAGAACAAAGCCTGGAAATGCTGATGGCCTCTACCTGTAAAGAGTGTAAAGGAGTCACAAAGGGCAATAAAATAGCAGCATGAGATCTGAGTCCTGTCCTGAAAATACTCTCTCTTTAAGGTTGTTGGCACAGGAACTGAGAGGGAGTGTTTTTCCTATTGCTCTTTCTTAAAGGAGCAAGCAGCATCGCTCAGAGATTCCGAAAGCAATGGTATCAGAAACAAAAGGCTGTACCACCCAAAGAAGATACAAGACATTTTTGCAGCTTATAAATTAACTCTGATCAATTCATATAGCTGAAAATAGTTCTCCAGCAAGTGCATAGGCCACAGGGAGGCAGATCCAGTGATGCCTGATGATTTCTTCACGGCATATAATGCCATAGTCTTCCAGAGCCTGACAAAACAGGTTCTGACCCTAGAGTCAAAGTTGCAGCAGGTCTCATTTTCGATATCTCCAGTGATTTTAGAAGAGGAAAAAAGTCTATCAAAACAGTTCTTCCTACCAATGTGAAGCACTGTGTAGCAATCTGAAGCCTTTGGGAATTGGCAGGGCAACTTGAGAACAAATCTGTGTTTATGTGGGTTGTAGAGAATCCCCTTCTGGATAATATCATTGATGTGATGGGTCTAACTGACTTGTATGTGACTTGTGCTCTTTAATGACATTCAGTAGTGGGTTGTGTGTACCACTTTAAGCTCAAGCTCAGCTCCAGACCTCTGAATTTTGCAGCTTCAGAGGCTGGATCTGGTCCTTCCAGAAAGGTAAGTAACAATATCAAATTCTGTTTTGAATGGATCTTGTTTTCCAGATTCAACATGAAATAACTGCACAAACAATATATCAGCAGACATCTGTTACACATGTCAGAACCACAGCCTTCCCATCTGCTGGGTGAGAACTTGAGGCAGATTCACTGCCACTTGATCCCCTGACCATAGCCCAAAGGCTTTGTGTTTTACAGTGTACTTGTTATCTCGATATACAGCCCTTCCAAAATCTTTGGAAAAGACCAACAGAGGAGGTGTCTCGCAGCCTCCAAGTCTCCCTTGTAGAACACATTTCTCTTCCAAAAACAGTAAGGTGGTGTGACCCATATTAACAGGGAACACATCACAGGACCTTTTCTTTTTCTGTTTAGGTAGGGACAATTACCCTGTGTGAGAGAAGAAAGAGGCATCATCTGTGATATGAATCTGACCCATAAAGTTAGCTCAGTATTGCACTCAAGATAACCATCGTTGCTAAGCTTTTGCCACCAACACAACTCACAGCCTCCATCCCTGAGTGAGCTTCAGCCCAAGCTGTTCGAAAGTCTGCCAGAACTAGTTCCCACTTGCCTGTGTGTGAACATGGCACAGTGAAACCTTCCCACACAGGGTCCACCTGAAGTTTGGGGAAAAGAAGGCTGTAGCTGGGAGCAGTCTTCCCCATATTTGGGCTCATTTATGACAAAGTGAAATCTGGAAAGATGCCACAGATAAAATAATGACATTTCATGTTTAAAAGAATTTTCTGAACTATAGAAAAGCTGTAAATAAAATTGCTTACTTTTTATGTAATCCCACTAGAGATTAGCTTGTTTCATCACAGTGATTTAATTTTTTGAGGAGTTTTTTGGAGGAAAACAGTAGAGGAAGAGATAAAGCAACTGTCTTTTATCTGTCCAGTAGTCTTGGTCAGAACAGGCCAGTCAGAATTTTCAGAAAGAGTGAGAGATATTCATCCCATTCACATAATCTACTGTCAGATATGGCAAGTGCGAAATTTAAAAGGAACAAAAATATCACACAGCTATTCTAAACAATATTCACCAATCCAAGATAAAACCCTTCAGTCTCGCTTAAAAGTCAGAGTCAGGACCACATTGTTAACACCATTGTATACCAGAAAAGTCTCATTCCAACATGATTCTTCTTAACATCCTCTTTTAATTTCTTCCCTGCTTCATATACGTATAATGTCTTCTTGTTTATAATGTCAGCAAGATAGAACTCCTCAGGGAAAAGAATGGGGAAAATGCACCAAATCTGGCACATCAAATCTTTCACACACATATGCATCTATTTAGTGCTGTGAGGCAGGAATTTTCTCATGTGTTGAGGACCACGAGTTCCTTGAGCTACCTCAATACTTTGAGAGAGAGGGGACTTGGAAGACATTCTCTGATCATTTTCTCCTCATCTCTATTCTTTTGTCACAGCTTCTGCCTTTGTTTGGTGATCATAAACAGAACTTCTCTAAGTTCATTGTCTCAGCCTCAAAGGAAAACCATTTCACCCACTAATCAGAAAAGCAGAGAAGCCAGTGGGACATATTTTAAGGGCAAAACCTCTTACTGAGCAGCTGCCCAAAGGAACAGAATCACACGGATCTTACTTATTAATGTGATTGTTAAGTGTGTGAAAATGCAGTAGTAGGGCAGCAAAACTGATTTTCCAGTGAGGACCAGTCTTGTTTCTTATTCTGGATTTTACAGGGGAAAAATGTATTTAAAAGTCTCTCATTGAAGAAGAAATTGTTTCTCTGTGTGCAACTGAGTGCTCAGGAGAAGGGAGAACATGTACAAGGCCTGTGAAACTGATGTAAAAATGGCATATATAGAAACACTTTTTACTTGTATCAACTTTGTGAGCCATTTAGTTTCACCATAAACCCTTTTTCACTGCCTTAATGGCAACTATTTAAGCAGTAGTAATGCTGCAATTTTCTAGGACATGGAGTAACAAAACAGATGATCAAAATTAAGCTCAGACACTGACCCCAGTGCCAGCTAATTCCCTCTGGACTTATGGAGAGCCAAGGCTCTGGGTGAGGCTTATACCCTCTGCTCTCGCTAGAGATCAGAGGGATTTCATCTACTAATAAGGGTTCCTCTCCAGAAGCTCATGAAGAAAAGGAGATCAAGCCAACAAATGCATCTTTTCTTGTCCTCCTTTCACTCATTATCGTCCTTCCATAGAGAGCCTGGCACCTCCCATAGACTGCTGCCTTCCCAGCCATCAACTTATCCTGGCACTTTCTGTGTCACCACCGTGGCAGGAATGCCTTGCTCTTCTGAGGCAGAGTGCTGGGATAAGGGCCATGCAATTACCAGCTGTCCTGATTTAAAATAAGGAAATTATAGGAAGTCCCATTTGTCTCCCTGTGCTTTTTCTGCCCCATTCTATCACAATTAGGTCTGCATCTACCACTTCCTTCTCCTGATTTGAAGTGAAAAAAGTGGAGGTTTCTACTGGAAAAAACTTCCAGGCATTCACTGGACACACTCCTTAAGAGGGGTAGAGCAGTCCCTGAAATATCAGAAGAGTATTTAAGTTCTATTTATGGCTCACCAAGACCTGTTATATAAATCAGATGTGAAAGCAAAGGGCCTTTGTATTCCCAGTACATTTTCCTGACCTAGACATGAAAAGAAGAAGCCTTGGAAGGATCATCCTTATGATTATGAACTGCTGGATTTTCACCAGTGAAGTTTCTCCTAGTCTCAACTGTGGTGCATCAATTCCTTTCAACTCACTTCTGCTCCCTAAATATGTCAAAGAGAGGCAGGTATGAACACAACCGGACAACACCACTTGATTAAGGCCCCTGATGATCAACAGGAACTTCACAAATATATCTGGCATTTGTAACGTCTCTTTATTCACTGCTAAACTTCAAGAAGCTTCTTCGTTTCTGCTGCAGTGTTTCTGTGTCCCTTCCCTTGCCATCCCTGTCTCTGTAGTAAGCATGCACCTACCAATTTACCTAATAGTGCCTGGAATTGCTCTTCACAAAAGGAGGCTGCCTTTTCCCTTTGCTTAGAGCCTGCTTTAATCAGAGACTTCAGCGTGAAAGCCAACACACAGCTCACAGATGCACTAGGAAACTCATTCAATGCTTTGAACATCCATTGTGGCTCAGGGCTACAGTCAAGCACCCTTAATGAAAAGCCGTTTGTGCAATCTATTTCCTGCTGATCACCAAGAACACCTCCTTGAAAAATAAACACACTAAAATAAAAATCCCAGGAAGCTTTCAAGTTTCTAGGCTCTTCCCTGGTAACTGAACTTAGAAAACTACAAAATCCACCTCAAAGCAGACAGAAGACTCAAGTAAATGACGACTAAGAAGTGTCTCTGTTAAGACATAGCTGTTTGTGTTGGGTAGTTTGTTCATTTTTCCATTGCAGAATAGTTTCCAAGGATGATAAAAGAAAAACGTCCTTCCATTTTCCTTTCTCCTCTCCTGCCTTTCAACAACACATATCACAATGCTCTACCTTCAAACAGGACAAGCACTGAGTTCCTCAGGTCTGTGCCTCTTCCTAAAACAAATAGTTTCATGCATACGGGGATTTGATGAATTTTTCTGCTTAGCCAACAGGAAAAGATACAATATACACTCATCCAAGTGTACTCAGTTCGAGTTGCATTGAAAGGGAAGCATTATCATATGTGCAGTGACAAGTAGATCTCCCTCAGTCCTTTACAAGCCTTGCAATTTGCCTGGGGTGCCAGTGCTGGAACAGCTTTCTGTCACGGCATCCTCAGGAAAATACAGCGTTGTGATGTATAGGGAGCATGGACTTTTGCAAGCAGGTCATGTTAAAAAAAGGAGTCTGCAGCACCCTCTCACTGGTCAAACCTTGGTCTCTATTAACTCTCAGGTTTTACAAGAATACACCCTTTCGACTTCAAGTCCCTCTAACTTAACCTGGCCATCGAGACCTGGACTGCATGGAATAGGGTTGCTACTGCACTGTCTTTTCATCCAGCTGTGTGTCCATAGCTGTGACAGGACTGAGCATATTTCACTCCTCATCACCTTACCAAGGGCTTTGTCTTCAGTATCTGCTTTTCTTGCTGTTTGGGTTTTTTTCAAATTTTTTTGGATCTCACTTGCTTTTAGTTTACACTGCCTCAGAAATGTATATCTTACTACTTGAACAGCTGGGAGAAGGGTTTGGGGCTTTTTTGTTTAGATTTGCTGTTGTTTTTATTTATAATTTTGCACTCCTTAGGCTTTGGCTATTTAAAATTCTGCTGTAGACTCCCTTTAACCTTCCTTGTTGCCAACAAAAGAGAGAACTTGAATGTCAACCAGAAACACCACCGACACTGTGTGGCTTGCTTGACTCCTTGCATGATTTGGTTTGAAGGGAGGAAGGGAACAGTTGGACTGCAATTATCTCTGGCAAGTTTTGTGTTTTGCTATCTTCAACTCCTGAATTGTAACTTCTGAGAGAAGTAATTTAGCTGAAAGCTTTGCATCTGTAGAGCTCATTCGCTCCAAACACAAATCCCAGTATTTAATAGATTGGGTGGGGGTCGATCTGCAGAGAACTAATTGAAGGAGCTGCAAATATAGACATTCAACCCTGATTAATTAGAAGAGAAAAAAAGAACACTCTAATTCCATTTCCAAATCAAACCAGTTGTACCACAATTATCTCAAGTACCTCAGAGACATCTGAGTTCAGAGTTAGTCCCTTCCTCCCTTTCCTCAGGGAGGAACGAATAGCCTTGTGCAGAAGGAGAATCAAAAAGCCTGGGGCTCTTTGTTTGCCAAGTTATTTGTCTCCCCCAGTAATACAGTATTTTAAAAGGACATAGTTTGTATTTTGGACCAATTTTCAAAGGTGCTTAGCATACTTGTTCAATAGTGTTCAGCTCATGGGGAGCTCCAATTCCCCTGGAAATCTATCAACTCATTTAAATAGTTAAAAAGGAGGGGTTCTGCAAATCTAATTTTTATAGGTTTTGTTTTGAGGATAGGATACTTCAGAAATCCATATAACTAATTTTACCTTCCTCAGCTTTCCAAATGATCTGGGTAATAGGATGTATGAGATCTCCAGAGCTAGAAAATCTGGTTTTCCTCTGTAACTAGAAAGAGTGTCCTTTCCTGGACATTTCTTTTATCCCTTGAGCAACTCCCATGTCTACTTCATTTCTCCAGCTGGAAGATTTTGCTACCAGCCTTAACATTTTTGACATGTGGTAAAACAGTGACTCTGTGGCCTCTTTCTGACTGCACTTTCTACATTTTCTCATTCTAGGTTCATTTGCATCTGCCTTTGCAGCAGACATCAGCTCTTCTAACGAGGCTAGAAACAGTACACAAAAGCTCTGGAAAACAAGAAAAGAGCTTTCCCAGTCTGAATCTGCAACAGGAGTTTCAGGTCAAAGGCAAGAAAATGGACTATTGTTTTCTAGGTAGCTCTGTGAGCTAGTCTTCAGCAACCACAACTGGTCAGGGTCTCTTATTTTGTATCTCAATTGAAAGACAGCTGTTCCATTTTCTAAATGGAAAGATAGTTCACCTTGAGCCTGGCTTCAGCTGCTACAGTTTTTTACCATTAAATATAATTCAAAATAGATTATCAGCATGGGGAGAAGACAGAAAGTGTTTGAACAAAACAAACTATTAATTTTCTACATAGAAAGGAACAACTCTCATCCTGGAGACACTGCTGTGCTATTGTCTGAAACACAATTTTCACCTGAAATTGGACAAATCATTTGAGAAGTAATTCAAGTTCCTCTAAAGGGAGAATGCACTGCACATAGACAGTGGTGGAGGGATTCAGCACCCACAAGAAAGTTAACTGTGTGCAATGAGTGGGAGGCCTCTCCTTTTAATAGGTTCTGATTGAAGTGTTCTGTCCCAACAGCTCATTTGCAAACAACCCAGGTGTTCCTCTTTAACTCACCATCATCAAGCTTCACTATGTTAATTCTGGTCCAGTGGCATCACTACCAGCTTGTCCTTTTTGTCTTGCAGCTTATTTTGAGTCATGATCTAAGTCAAGGAAATGTCTTCCAGGAAGATCTCCAAGAAAGGATCTGTCTCTGAATACAACACCACCAAAAAATTAGGACTCCCACATTCAGAGTGTTATGGCTGATATGTCAGTGACTCTCTATGCATATCATTGCATGGCCACTGTTTTAGTACAGGCTGCTTATCAAACTAAAGGCTGAGTGGGGCAATGCATCACTCCACTTGGGTATTTTTGCAAGACATAGGCACACACAGAGCTTTCCACACTCTAGCAGTAAAGGAAATAAAGGAGACTGGAAGCCTCAAGATGATCCTTGTGAACAAGTCTGACCAGTATTTGATGCCTCCAATGCCCCTTACACATCTGCCTCCTTCCCCATACAAGGATGGCTGAACACTCCGCTCCACCCGGTGCAGTCACAGGCTGGCGCAGGCTGTGTGCTGACACACTGTAAATAACATGCAGGGATGAAGCAGAAACCCTTCCCTGCCAGCTGTAGACTGTGAATTGCCATTCCTTGACATTCCCTTTCTGAGTTAGTTTGGGAAAGTATACAGATTTGTCCATCAAGTGCCACAGGAGTGAAGGATATAACCCAAGATTTTTGTGTAAACACAAAGAGTACATGAAGTAAAACAGGATCTCTATTTTGATTTACCTCAGTATCTCCAAACAATGGAAGTTAAAATCTGAGTTTCATTTTTGTGGATGCATGAGATCAAAACTTTTGTGGTTCATGTAATGCTGACATAAAACAGTATTTTTTAAAAAATCAGAGTACAGTATATACAGACTGATAGATGAACTTCTACGGCATTACTTGTGATATGTTCCTAAACAAATTTCCAGGGTTGTTTTGCCCTGTGAATATCAATCAAGCCCAGGAGGAGAAAAAGAAAAGAGGATGGATGAGGGAGCAATTGGAGTAACGAGCCTTTCTACTGTAATCTTAATAACAGATGAGATTGCATCTGCTCCTTTGCTGGATCCTAAGCAGGCATAGAGTCAAGTATAAACACTGGGTTTGTGCACATGAATAGGGCAGAAAGAAGCATGAGAAAGACAAATTTTAACAGCTAGCTTTGGATCTGTCTTAAATTTCAGAAATGCATTAAATATAAACTTACTGAATTGCTTTCAGCCCAGCTCTGGCTACAGTTCAATATGGTTTCCACTAACTGCTTAGTTGTAAAGATTTTTTTCCAAATCACCTTAATCATTTTTAATTTGAGACAAGGTATCTTTAGCGAAGCTAATTACAAAATAACAAGCAGTCTTTCTGTGACTTAGGAAAGGGTTTATTTTGGTTTAGGTTAAGTCAGCACAGAACAGGTTCAAACTATATTGAAATAAGACATTATTAAATCAGAATAGACACCTACACTGGGGTTCATACAGACATAATTAAAAAGATCTGCACATGGATACAGTCTCGTGTGGTCCAAAAATCCATGTTGGATTGATCTAACAACAGCAGCATAAAATGATACAGCCTGAAATATGGTGAGGCATAATGCTTATTAAAGGGCTACTTAAAGCAGTGGGTCTGATTTCCTGGGAGGAAACAATTATTTTAAATTATTTTTTAACAGTGTGTTTTTTAAAAATTGCCGCTTATCTCCAAAACTGTTATGAACACAAAAACCAGGTGAAGCAAAACAGCACTTGACCACCCCTCATGGATCAGAGCCAGGTGACAGACAGCCCAGACACACAGAGGGACAGCACAGTGCTGTGGAAGTGGTGGTGTCCACCACCATCATTCAACCAGACGTAGAGTGTTGTGAAAATGCTTTCCTTTCTTTCTCCACCCCACCTCCCATGGCTTAGTTATATTGAATTATATCGTATTTTGTCTCCCAGACACCTGGACAAGAATTAGTGCTGCCTCATTGCACCTACGTGCTTAGCCAAGCCATCTCAGTATTTTCAAGGTCACCGTCTCCAGTCTTCCAAGGTGTTGATCCTTTGGTTTGCCTTTAGAGAAAGAGGGGAGACAAACTTCCAAAATGGAGATAAGAGACAGAAGTAGAAAAATCAAAACACATGTAATTTTTACATAATACAAAAGATGGAGGTCAGTTGACCTTAGCTGAAATGCACTGCCACTGTTCACACACAAAAAAATCCCCGATACACCCTTATATTTGGTGGTGGTGGACTGCTTGGGCTGTTTTTCCTTTATCCACAATGCAAACAAGGACACCTGCTAGAGAGACTTTGTCTTCCCAAAGGTAGTGACTTCATAATTTTACCCTGAGTAAGCGACTGCTGTCTCATCCCATTCGTTTGTGCAACCACCTCTATCCTCCCAGCAATAATGAGCTGCAACTTACCTACTGGTAGGTAAGAAAAGAGTTTGGATTTGTGCATTGAGCAGAAATTGATTTTCTTTTTTGTGTTTCTTTCTCCTACCCCATCCTGTGCAGACAAAACTGCACTCTGGTTCACCTACCAACTGTCCTTCATGGTTGGAGTACCAAATCACAAGATTCGCCCAGTTGTTCTTACTATCTTCTGCTTTCAGCCTTGCAAAAAAACACAGAAACTGCATCATCTTGAGCTGGTCATTGAGAGGTGGTGGAAATCATTTGCCATGAGGTCTTTACAACATTTGACAATTGTTAACTCCTTGGATGTCTGGTGTTTACTACTGTGGGGAGTTGACCTTAGCCAGCAGTCCAGTCGCTCACTCACTTCCTTCCCCTCCAGCAAGACCCAGGGGAGAGAATCTGAAGAATGAAAGCTAAAAATTCAAAGGCTGAGAATCAGACAGCTTGATAAGTGAAACAAAGCTGTGCTCAAGCGAAGCAAAAGAAGTAATGCATTCATTACTTCCCAAAGAGTGGCATATGTCCAACCACTTACTACAACACAGGGCTTCATCACATGCGATGGTTACTTGGGAAGACAAACGTCATAACCACGAATGTTCCCCTCTTCCTTCTTATTTTCTACAGCTTTTATAGATGATCATGATACCATGTGGTTTGGATTATCTTTTTGGTTAGTTGGGGTCAGGTGTCCCTTCCCAGCTCCTTGTGTACCCCCAGCCTCCTCACTGGTGGGGTGGGCGGAGGAATAGAAAAGCTCATGACTCTGTGTAAGCCCTGATCAGCAACAGTGAAAATATACCTGTGTTATAAACACTGTTTTGCTCATAAATCAAAACATGGGATTCCATCACAGCCAGACCGAGTACAACCACCATGTTTCTATCTGTTTCCTTTCTGTATTTATGCTTTCTGCCTTTTTTTGGCTCAAAATTTCTCTTTCAGCTGTTTTGGATAAGGTCTGCCTTTATCAGATATTTACCTACAGACAAAGTACACAGTACAAAGAGCTGATAATGGTAGAAAAATTATAAAAAAGTAGTTAGAAGAGTTATGAGTTACTCTCATTTATTTATTTCATTGCATTTTATTTTGAGTGCATGCAGAAGTGTCGGTTAAGATGGGGAACAGTGTTGTATTAGGTGATGTAGAAATGCTTACTAGGAAAAAGTCTATGCCTCAATGCAATTTTAATTTAAGTACACGACAGGAGAAAGGTGAACACAGCAAGTCACCCTGCAGAAACCCTACAGTCCCAGATCATTGTCTTACTCAGTGATCCATGCTTTGAGCCAGGAGGTAACATCCACCTTTCCCAATAGATGCCAGCTTTTACACTTCTTTTCCAAAAAGGTCTTTGTTGTCTGGAGATGGTGTTTGGAAGCTCTTTCTAAAGAAGTCAACAGAATGGAGAACTCTGCTTGAGAGGCATTTAAATTTCAGGTGCTTCCCCTTAGTGAAAAATAAGATGGTATGTTTGAAAGAATCTTTGAGGAGTTCTATTTATAACCAGCCTTGCCAGCTAAATGAAGACTTATTTACAAACATTTTCAAGAAGTCCCATACACTCTACTAGCAGATAACACATTCTGTCTCTTTCTTCCCATGGAGCTGTAATTCCTTTTTTTTTTCCCTGAAGCAGGAAAAAAACCCACAAAACTTTGCACTTGAGAAAAAGTTGGTTCATAACAATGGAATGGGGAAAATAGACTGTATAGTTTAATCAGTGACAGAAGTGTAACACCTTGACTGAGTTTCTCTGTGGGTGCTGATTTTAACTGCAGATTTACCTGAAAAAATGAGAAGACTCCAAACCAGCAAAATGCTTAAAACCATATTTGGAGCTTTAATCTTGTGAACAGTCTTGTCTAAGCCTTAGAGTCATCATACTGTACTTCTGAAGATAATTAGGGTTTTATTTTGCTGAAGGAAATTGAGAATGCTTAAACAACGTGATGTAGAGATGCTACCTGGGACATGGGAGTTAGGTATGTTTCTTCTTCTTGACTCTGTGACCTCGGGCAACTCACCTCATTTCTTGACTTTGCATCTCTGAAAACAGAACCAGTAGGTCCTTCCTTCCTTCTCTGGAAAGAGACTTTCTAGAGGAAAAATGGTATGTCAATCTCCACAGCCACTCAGGCAGGAGCTTCTGCTATAAAACCACCTGTAGTAACTACCAGTAATGTAGAATTTAGACCATTAGTACCTGAGCAGAGACCATCAGTTCCTTCTGTGTAAGTTGTCTAAAAGCTGTCAAAGTGACCTACTGCAGAGCAAAACTCTCCACTACTGCAAGTTTCCTGTCCCCTGCCACCACCGAGGTTCCACTCTGGTTGCTATATTTCTGGGGTTTATTTACCAACTAGGCAAGAAATGGGACTGTGCTTGTGGGCAGTTTCAAAGTAGAGGAAATAATACCAAGGAGAGACACAATAACGACTTGCAGATAGAGAAAAGAATGTTGCACCAGAGGACTGGAAGCAATTATTACCATTAGTCAGCAACGATAGAGAAAGAAGTAATTAAACTTCAGCTGCATCAGGGAAATTTTTAGTGAGAATATTAAGAAAATAGCTGAAAAAAAGACATGGCTGTGCTGCCATGGAAAGTGATGGTGTAACTGCAGTATGCAAAGTCACATCTTATGAATGTCTTTCTCTAAAGAGGCTGAGAACAAACTATTCCTAACTCAGCATTGTTGGGGGCTGAGAGGGGAAAACATTTCTATTCATGGGAGCACCTAAACATGCTTAAATCCCATTCACATAATCTGAAAAGCCAAAGGATTCAAGTAGAGCTGAAGCTACTGAAGGGCACTGGATGACAAGGGAGCAAATGTGAATCCCCCTCAGGCACCGACATTTCTCCCAGTACAGGACTGTTACAATGAGCCTTCACCTCAAATGGGTGACTGTAGAGCCAGAGAACCTGTTTCTGTTTCTACTCAGATTGTCAACATACAGTTGAGATTTTTATATTCTCATAACAACCAGGAGGTTACAGTGCAGAGGGAACAGAGCCCCCGTCCCAGAGCAATGTAAGGACAGGAGGGAGGGAGCAGATGTTCCTTGTGGCTGTGACAGCAGAGAGGACCTGATCACAAGAGCAAAAGGGGACAGTCTTTCCTTCCCACCACTCTGCTTTAACCTTGCAGGAGAAATTGCCCTTGAGGGTTACTCCAAGCAGAAAACAAGTTTAGATATTCTGAATTCTCTCCAGAAGAGCCTCTATCCCCAGGAAAAATGCATGAAAGAGAAGGGCAAGTCCTCTTCCCCTCCTCCCTGTTCTCATCCTACCTGAAGCCCAGGTAAGGATAAGTCACAGTTTTTCTTTCTGTTCTGAGTTCCCTTCTCAGTTCTGGCATGAGGCAGAACACAGAGAGAAATTACAAGGAACTAGAATTAATGTTTAGAGCAAAATCAGAATGGAGAGACAGAGCACAGTTTTTACTGGTTTTACTAATGGCACAGTTTTTAGTGCTTTACCACCTCCATATTTCATTCATTTTGCTAATCCACTGAAGAAATGGCTCACTGGCAGGCAGAATCTTGAAGAAGCCATTTAAATTTGTTTGATGGCCCCCAAGGCAACTCAATTTTCAGTCTGACTGGCTTTACTCCCAGTGGAGAGCCCTGCCATGCCATTACCTGGCACAGTAGGAGTAAGAGTGGGGAGGTAATCATATTACAGTACCCTTCCATTTAACCATAATCTGTAAGGATCCCATGAAAGCATCAACCATTATTATGACTCCAGATGTCCTTCAGGCAAAGTCTTTGTGGGGAAAATAAGAAGAAAAAAAAATGTCCACCTGTCAAAAGGAGACAGGCACTTTCATTCAGAGGAAAGGGAGGTGAAATGTAAAAGTGACACAATATTATTTAAACATCCTATTACTAAAATTACAGTTCATCTATATAAAGCTGAGCTATAGGACCTTAGTCTGTCAGCTAGATCAATGTACCTGCCATGGTCACAGAGATGCAACGAGCTGAGGAAGCATTTGGGAGACAGAATTTGCTATAAAGGCTTCCACCTTCAGTCCATCATGCCTGGTGTCCTTCCCATGGCACTAAATAGCTGGGAAGGGTGAGAATGGTTCTTCCTCAGCCCATTGCTGCTACATTCACATCCAGAGGCTTGAGGAAACTTTAGCATAACCACAGCTGGTTTGGGGCCAGCTGCTTTATCCAGAATTGTATTTAAAATCCAGCTCTGGCGTCTGACTCTCTGACCTCTTGCGGCCAATGCAAGTCTGATTGCACACTGTGTGTGGAAATAGTTGGCATCAGTAGCTGCAAATCTGCACAACTATTAATTAAACTGGCCAGCTCCAAGATGGAGAGTAGATGGACCAGACAGGGTATTTGGAGAATTGCTCCTATTTTCACACCTGCTTTGGACATTTGGTAAATCAAGCCAGATTTTTGGCCTCTGTTTCTCTGTTTGTAAATGAAAACTCCTGGCCATGTATGTAAATGGACTAGCAAACATAAATGAATACAAATGGGATCATAGATACAACATGTTATTGTACCACAAGGCGAGGGAAAACAGTCCATTTCCATGGGCTTTTTCTCCCCTTTTCCATCAGCAATATTTTGTGAACTGACTCAAGAAGCATCAAAGAGTCAGGTAGGACTAAGGAATCTCAATTTGGGATGGTGTTAAACAGAGGGAAACAAGCAAGATCCAAAGAAAGAGCACATGGAGTGCATCCATGAATATGACTGTTTTCCAGAGATGAGATGCAGGACAGGGAGAAGCAAGAATGACATAGTGGCATGGCTGAAAGTGTTATACATTGGCATTCAGCCTGTAAGACACATTGCCAACAATGGCTGTATTTCTTAGGAGGGCATGGATCCAGGAGATGATGTGTAGTAACAGTGAAGCTGCTGACAACTGGCCAGGGCATCTGAATTGTGCTGGGACTCTTGATTCTCGGGGTAGGATGCACATGGAAAACAACAGCATGAAATCAAGGTATACCACAGGGATTATGCTGGAGATCCTGAGGTACAGCTGTGATGGCTGATCTTAGTGCCCTGGGGTCAAGAAAAGCTCAGTCAAGAGACTGAGTTTGACAGGGCAACACTCCCTCAGTACCATATCCAGTGACCTGGTTTCTGCAACAGATGTCTCTGGCAAGAATATAACCAAGGAAGGAAAGGCTTAGATAAATGGGAGAATTTGGAAGAGCTGGAGTGCAGAACAGTCCCAGAAGGGAAAGGTTAAGCTTCCAAAACAGACTGGGGAAAGTCACACAAGGTTCTCCTCCTAAACTGCAGATTTGGCTTCTGCAGTGGACTCAGGAGTGGGGTAGAAGAACAAAAGGTAGAGGAGAAGGTGATAGTTTCTCTAAAGAAGGCAGAGATAAGAATCCGTGAACAAAGGATGGACTGGGATGAGACAAAGACCAGAGGAGAGACGAGATGCTTGAAATAAAATGTTTGATCTACTTGAAGGGATATGGGGGAGGCCTGCAGTGCCCACCTTCGGAACTGTGTGGACTTTGTTTGCCTGCTACGAACGGGTCGTGATGCACCTGACCTACCCAGGGGACTGAGAAACAGGGCATCCCCTCTCCCATGAAAAGTTCAGACATGCAGTCCAAGAGGAAAAAATAAAATAAGAACCTGAATTGATTCAATTCAGTTCTGGCAGCTCACTGAGAAGGCGGCATCTCAGACCATGCAGGGTTTTTCTGTTTACAAAAAAAACATATATAACCAGAGATTTGTGGAGAGAAGGGGCATGGGAAGTTTCACTCCTCCTGCTGTATTTTAATGTGGCACTCAATGGCTTGTAATGGAAAAGATCTATTGTTTCTCCAGTAACAATAAAGTAAGGTTAAAACAAACTGAAACATAAATTTCGCAAACAAACAACCCCATATAAACACAGCTGTTCAATGTACTCATAGGACTGGCTGCTAGCTGAGGACTGCCCCCTAATGTTGTCATCTTATGGAAATGTCCTTTACAATGTTTTTATTAATGAAACACCATTTCCCTGTAGGACAATGGAGAAAAAAATTGTTGGTTTAGAGATTAGGCTAAACTTAACCTAAATGTACTCTGATGTTAGGAGATGTTTTTGGCTTGGTTTCCTATGGAGTCAGTCATTTGCTACATCATCAAATAGCTGATGTTTACTAAGGCTTTCAGAAACCTTGGTTTTGGGGAAAAAGCCTGTTGTGGTTAGACGAAGTTACTTGGAAGACAGAGATGGGAAATAGTTCATAATTATTCAAATAATAGTTCAAAATCAACCTGAATGTGCCGCATCTGGAACAAGTAGATACTGCTCACAGGAATCCAAAATTTTTGGTGCTTCTCAGAGCCTCTGGGAAATCAAAATCCAAAATGGAATGGATCTCCTGTGGGTTTCTAGTGCTTTTAATCTCATAGAAAAATGGGATTCTCCCTTCCTCCAAGGCTTTTTGTATCACCCCATACATAAAATTCACCTTTCATGCTATTTCAGAGTGTAGATGGTTTGTATAGACATCCAGGCACATGCTTTCCTACATGGATCCTAGAAATGCAGCATCATAGCAAACAAGTCATGAAGTTAAAAGTTGGCTTTTGCCTCAATGGATAAAATTTATATCCATTTCAATCTCTTGTTTTAGGATTAACTGGTGTTAATCCTAAAACTCCTTGCCGCCATGGTGCCTAGTGGCAGTAAATCCACCCAGCAAGGAACTCTGGTGTGCTGAGCCCAGTGCAGAGCTTTGAAACAACAGGAAGGTGCATTTTTCATCACTATCCACAACATTCATTGCTTTCCAAGCTTTTTCAAGCCCTTCTTCATTTTTTCCCCTGGTGGCACTAGCCTTTATCTTTTATCCTGGTGCTACTAGTGATTCTCACCCAAGCCTTCTCTGTTTCTCTTGACAGCAAAGTCCCCACCTGGTAACACATCCCATCATGGTCCATGCAGGATATGGTGGGCACAGGGAGTTGAGTTTTGAGGTCAAACTATGGAGCAACTGCCTTGCAAGAAGGCACTGAGTGATGGCAGTTGCTCATGACTCGGGCTCTTGTTTTCCCTGTGGCAGCTAGCTCTGACTCACCTTTCCTGAGTCACTCTTCCTGACACTGTCATACCTATCTGACAGTATTAAATCCCCCATTGTCACTTTACCAAAGGCTTCCACTGTCATTTGCCCGGGCCAGAGCAATTTTCTTTGGGGGGCTATTTTTCATTCTTCCTCCTCTTATTGCTGCCTGACAGGAAACCATCTCCTGTTGTTCTGCTCCAAAATGTCACCTGTCTGTGGAACAGCAGTCCCAATTTCCCTCCCTTCTTCCCACACTCTATTGTTTTACCTGACTTTGAAACGGCAGCCCAGCAGACAGTATAGAATCTAGGTACTAGAACTGATGAGAATCTAACATTACCATGCCTACATGCTATTTATAACAGGTGTCTTTTTTAAATTCAATATTTTTAAATTATATTTAGATATAAATATAATATATATATTATTGAATATATATATGCACTGAATATTGGCATCTGATCTGGGAAGAGAAATAAGAAGTTTCTAGGCAGACCCCCACATTTTGAATTAATAAGTATAAAAAAAGGAGAATGAAAGACTGAGGTGATAACTAGGTATATAGGAATGATATTTTTTATTTAAGTCCTCTGCCTGTTACAGTTTAAAGACAAGTGCCTTTATGCAGATGTGAGGTCTGCTGCTGTTTCCGAATGGATAAGGCTGTGTGTTCTAAATTGCTACAGGAAACAGAAGCACAAATAGCTCTGTCTCCTGTATCTGGACAGATTTCCTTTTTATTGTCACCTGCATGACAGCCAGGCTGTTGCTGCTTACTAAAACCTGTCTGTAACTGAAATCCCCAGGGTAATAAGCTCCCTGTGAAACAGGTTCCTAAGTGGAAAAATCTGCACATCTCCAGATTAAATCAATAACAATTAAGAATTCTTTGAAATCTAATTGGAAAAGCAGCTATTTTGATCAGAACCATGATGTTATCTGGAAATTGTATTTTGTTTATCTACAGCAGAAGAAGGTTTTCTTCTTTGTGGGATTGGTTTGCCAGCTTCAGACACATCCTTTGATCTCTGAGATGATACAGTGAACTGAAACATGGGGGCAATCAGAGGGATTATCACGGGATGGGGAAATCATTTGATCTATTTTTAAAAGTATTTTTTTATGAATAACTTTGGGGGTTGGTTATCATTAAGAAAGGGAGAGACGGCTCTCCTGTCTTTAGCAGTGTTATATTTCTCTGAAGATGATTGATTCATGTAGTTAATAATACTTAGCATTTATATAGTGCTTCCTAACTTCAAAGCACTCTACAAATACTGCTCGCTAATACCGCACACAAAACTTCTGCAGTATTACTTTCAGGGAGGGATGAGGCTATTTGATGTCACTCATATTCCTGTGGACGGTTTTCTGTTCAGGGCCCTCTTTAGTTGACCTCGGTTAACTGGGACAGAAAATCCCAGTGAGATAAGGAGAAAGACTAAAGTCCTAGTCAAGAATGTAGTGGGACTCTTTCAAGCACATGATCTGAAAACTCTCCTGCTCATCTTTAGAAGTTCTTCTACACCTTGTAAGGACTATTTTACTAAGTTAACTGAGTTTCTAGTGCCCATTGTAAGGAAAGAACTGTTGTTTGAAGACCTCTAGCAATAGCAATGCTCACCAAAAAAAAAAGAAAGCACAGAACATAAGAATACAAGCACAGCAGACATACTGTGCTTTGTGTGAGAATGTCCAATGTTTAAAACAAAACATAATCCAAGCTTTAGAGAGAACTTGAAACTCTAATGCTTAATGAGGCCCTTTTTCCCCCCGAACCTAATTTTCTTATGGTACAGGTTCATGCCAACAAATAGCAGATGGTGATGGCAGATACATACTAAAACAGCTAAAACTGTGTTCCTTACAGGAGTATCTATCATGCTGATCGGGCTGAACAGGCTGTACCGGTAGCAATGTCTGGTCCATGCCAGGAAGGAAATATCAAAACCTTTCTAGAGATCTCCCTGGATGCTATTTCAAGGGGGTCACTTACAAACAAAGGTAGATTTGCTGTAGTGGCTCCCAGGAGCTGCTCAGGGTGGGAATGCTGCTGCGTTAGCCATGTGTCGGCTCCAAGGGAGTGGCTTGGAGCAAGGAATGGCAGGATCAGGGATGAAAAGGAGTCACCCCGGGTGCATGGTGCTCCCCTGCTCTAGCAGGACTCCTTCCTCATTGCAGGAGTTGAAAGCAGCTTTCAACCCCGACAGCTGCAGAGCCAGTCAGACACAGTGCTTCTACTTGGGCTTACTGTAGTGTAACTTTTGTGCCTTTCCAGAGAGATTTCCTAAAAGATTTCTGAGTCTTCAGGTCTTTGGCTTCTGTCTGGCTCACTGCAGGCAGCTGTGA
Source organism: Corapipo altera (assembly GCF_003945725.1). Lineage (NCBI taxonomy): Eukaryota > Metazoa > Chordata > Aves > Passeriformes > Pipridae > Corapipo > Corapipo altera. Next base: position 3,385,568 of record NW_020884892.1, read on the forward strand.
CAAAATTTCTTGCAGTACAGAAATTTGTTTACTAGGAACTGGCATAAGACCCATTTTGTAAAGGGCACTAAGTCTGTCATGGGTAAGAAAGAATTAAGGGAATCTTACATGTCCAAGGAGCTCATCAAGGATCATGGATGCCCTGGCCCCCAGGAGATCATACCATCTGTGCTATCATACTAAAGAGAGACCTTTGAGTGGTTTTCAGGCACTAATATTTATCATCCCATTCCCCCAAAACTTCAAGTGGCACAGACCTTATCCTTTCCAATCATTTTCCTTCTCCAAATACTTTGGCACAAGATTACAGGGTAGGATTATCCTACAGGAAGAGTAGGTGGCCTGAGAGTCACAAGTCCTTAGCTCTGAACCGATCTGTCGCTGGTTTGTGGTGTGATCTCAGGCCAGTGTTGGGGCACGCTGGATACCACATCTCCCACTGGCTCTGGAGGAAGCATTGTCTGTTTGGTGCGTTGGAACCAAAACCCCTGACCGTCTGGACTCTTTGATGTCTGCAATGAAAAGATGAGATTTCTTACACCCACCTCCACGGGCTGTTGTGCCACTTTGCTGACATTCATATGGCACTGTCAGATGTACACACTGTGAAAGAATCTACAGTAACCACACTATGTTCTTTCCAGTGCCGGTGTAGCACAAAGCCTTGGCTTTGAGGAATTGCCCAGATTTTTCTCTACAACCCTCCAGGCACCTCAGCAAGCTGATCTCTTACATTTCTCCAGGCATGCTGGCTGGTGATTTGCATGGCATTTTTGTGATACTCACTTTCCCCTATTCACGTTTCTGACTGATGAGCTGATTTGAAGTTACCTCTTTCTTGTAGGTTCAGCCTCTTGTTCAGTTGCTTTGCACTCTTATCTGATTGCTGAAGTGGAAACTGGGCTATGCTCTTAGGCAGAAGCAAAGCCACAAAGCAGACCAAACTCTGGCATGCATGTCCAAGCTTTGAAAAATGCAAGTGTGTTGGGCTCTAGTAGAAAAGAAAGCAGACCCTTTGTCTGCAGGGAGCTCAGCCAGATCCAGCATTTTTCATAGATGCCCCATGTCTTCATCAGTATGCAGATCCATCTGCGCTGCTGAGATATCTGCATAGTACAGGCAAGGAGTGGGGGAATACATTTATAAATAGGATCACTTCATCTTTCCCTTTCCTGTTGTCCCCACTCTCCTATATTCCCTGCTGATGGAGGTACTTCACTGCTGAGAGCTGCCAGTTTCACCCCACCTTCATCCCTGCTCTCATGTCACCAAACACTTTCTTTTTTGCATTGCAGATGAAGAAGCAGGGGATGAGATGAAGGGGTGGATGGGGAAGGAGGGATAGAATCCAGTGGCTGTTAGGACTCTTAAAGTAACTTTTATGATTCAATTAACAATAACAGGTACTAGAACTGATAAGAGTCTGACATTACTGTGCCTACATGCTATTTCTAACAGGTGTCTTTTTTTAAATTCAGCAGCTAAATAATAGCATCTTCTTAGAAAGGGTGCATACTACCAACCTACCTGCGTAGCACAGCAGCCTGCACCAAAATACTTCAAAACACCAAGTACAGCTCACTCTTCCTGCTCACTGTGCTAGAAGGTTGTTAAATGTTGTATGGTCACCGAGAAATTAAACACTGCTCCTACTCATGCTTACTCACACAAGAAGCTGTTGGAGCTGGAGTCACACTGAATGCAGCACTCATGTTAGTACATCACAGTAACAGTTGCTTGGAAGAAAAACAGCAAGAAAGTGTATGAGACACAGCTCTTTTGCAATTGGGTAGAAGTTTTTCTCCTGGCATCTCACTGTGATTCTCTGGAAGTCAGAATAATTCCAGAATCCCAATTTTCTTTTCCTGTGCTCCAACAGATAAAAAACCTCTCGTGAAATTGTCCCATGTACACACTCCTGGCTCTACTGTGGTTTGGCTGTATGGCCTATGTGTGTGTTTTATTCTTTCCTCAAGCTCATACCACCCTTTGGTGAGCTGATTTGTCCTCATTTGTCTGATTGCAGATGCAGAAACTTTGCTTTGCCATCTGGCACCAGGAAACCCACCCCAGACTCCCTGGGAGAGACCAGCATCCTTCAGAAAGTTTAAAAAGTCATATTTTCCACCCTAAAATTTGTCTTTTCTTATTAAGAAAGTGATAGAGGAGGTTTTGGAAATTCCATCATCTGGCACTGAGGATGTAAATGTTCACAGATAATGTAGCAATATTTTCAAAATGTTACTTTTGAAAAAAAGATGAAAAAGATGCTGAAGTAATTTACCCTCTAGACAGATGACTCACAGATTTCTCAGAAGCCAAAAGGTCATAGCAAACACTTAGGGTAGTTCTACTATTTCCCCTGGAAAATAGATGCCCTTGCAACTGTTAAGAGATGCCTCTTGAAACGCATAATTCAAAGTGTGTATACATCAACCATCACAGTCATGAAAGCAAGGGAGAAAAGTAAGTGTTACAAAGACACAGGCATGGAGAAACTCCATGGATTGGTAGCACAGTGCTAAGCAAAGTGACAACTCAGTGGCAGATCTATCCCTGATTCATGTAGTAATTCAATAGAAAAACCCACTTCAGAAGGGCTTTGAGAACAGCATTGTGTAAGATGAGACTTCCTTCTTTGGAAGACAGTCCATCTTCCAGGACACTCACAAATGCCTAGTGGAACAGAACTTTTTTTCCCAGCCACAATCTCCCAAAATGCCCGTGAAGAAACTGTTCACACTGCCAAACAGCTGCTAACCTCAGCAAGGAGTCTGGGACAGCAGGATGAGCCTGCATTAGATAGGGATAAAGTGCATTCCCAAAGTGATTCCCCCAGCAGAGAGGGACACAGATTGTCCCTCACAGACAATCTAACTCAAATGTAATGCTGCAGGACAACGTCTTCTAACCAGCAAGGCACTTCTTATTTAGACAAAGCTCAGTTGAGACACTGACCTCAAGATGGCCTTGCAACACATCCCAGGATTTAGAGTGCCTAAAACTGTTCTGGATGGAGTTACATGGGGAAGCCAAATGTGCAGTCTGGTTTCCAGCCCAGGAAAGAGAGAGCAGACACGGAATATGTGATAAGGGAGAAGCAAATGCACACATGAAGGGGTAATAAGATGGGAGGGAGAAAAAATCTGAGAGAAGAGGACGGGACAGGCAAGCAATCAAGCAATCACTAGAATAGGACATAATGGCAAAGATACAATACTGGAGGTCTCAGAGGAGAAACTAAAAGAGAACCCACTGGTTTGTTGTCCTATTGCACTATTTGGTAATGCTTTGCATTAAAAAGTGTTTGTGGACATATGAAGTACTAGAAAATAAAGGCTTCAGATGTTCAGATATTCAAACTTGGACCTCTGCAGTGCAGAATTACAGTGGTTTTCCCAGTTGACACTTGGTTGTGGAACAGCAACTCATTCCATCAGTGCATTTGGTATGCTGTGAGTTCTGCCCATGCACTTTCTCAAACATCAAACTCCAGCACAAACATGAGACATACCCTGACTCTATCCCTGTGAAGCAAAGTGGCAAAGATACAAAGATGCAGTTGATAACAGGCTGTCAGGTCTAAGCAGAAATTAAGGACTTGCTGACACACTGCTTTAAGTCTACCAGTACATTTTCTGGTTGGTAGCCAGATCTCACAACTTTGTAGTTGTCACTGTAAGATAGACCCTACAGATCAATCACCTTGTTTGGCAATGTCATATCAGATTGGGATGACAGTGGATTTCATCAGAACCTGGCGTGGGTGCTTTTTTCACTTACTTCACATATGGAAAATCTCATGTATTTTTGCCAAAATTTCATGGGGATGAACTGCAGAAAGAATGAGGAGGAGTAGAAGGGGAGACGTGTGACAGCAGTGTCAGCCTGCCCCATTTCTGACATTTGAAAAAAAAAGGATTTTCATTTTTTCATTTCTCATTCTGTGCTTTGACTTGACCAAAAGAAGTAAAAAAATGATTAAAAAAAAAAAAGTGGGTGTTTTTTTTAATTGCAGTATATTAAAAAAGGAAAGTCTGAACTAAGATATTTTGTTCTCAAGAAGTATTTAATTTCTTGCAGAACTTTTCATTCACTGAGGTTATCAATATGTTTGTGGGTTTCATTCTGACTTGGAACAAACCCGGATTTCAAAACCATATTCCTTCCTGGAATAGAATTCTCATGGTCCCCTCCTGCAGTGCCAAACCAATGTGGGTTTGGGAGGATCACAGTGCCAAGAGCACAGTCGCTGACTCCACTTTTATGTCTTGGTCTCACTTTCTGTGTCAGAATGTTAATTTTGATACTTGTGTAATCCATAAATATTTCATGGTCTGAACTAAGAATTTGTGTGTACAGATGTGACACTTCTCTTATGCCAAAAAAAAAACAAACAGGTAAGACAGAGGGTGTCAGAACTAAGGGTAACTTGGTAATCCTGAGATAAGCAGGGAAAGAAACCAGAGGGACATTAAACTCCAGGAAAGTGAATGAGCAGAGTTTAAGGCCCAAGTAATGGGAGAAGCAAGCAGGCAGCCAAGAGGAATAACCTTGGCTGATGAACAACAGGATGTGTGATGTCCTTTCATGTGGAACAAAAGGCAAACATGAGACTTTACCCGTGTTCTTTCTGCCTGAAAAACATTGCTGATTGCACACAGCAGAGGTGAAGTTAGAAGTCAAACACAAGCCCTCAGTCTTCTCTTTTACAACCACAATCAGACAATAGACAGAAGAGGGTAAAAAATGCAAATGTAGAGTCTTGCTAGAGGGAATCTAAATACAAAAAAGGGACTACAGGCACTTAGCAACTTTCATGTCCTCTTGGGTGTTTGGAAAGGAATTGCCAAAGGGAGAAATGAAAGTCTGTGAATTACTGAGTCTGTGTGTTGATGCAGAGTACCCCAGTACCTCCTCCCTTTCTTCTTTTTTTTTTTTTTTTAATTTTTGGAAGGGGGGGGGCATTGTTTGAAGTAAAACCCTGAGTAAAACTGTATATAAGCAAATTAAGAGATTGTAGGTGAAAAATGACTAGGAGAAACTCTCCAAAAAAGTGATAGGCTACAACACTGCAAGTCTTTCAGAGCCCTTCTTGACTGGTGGGAAGCAGTCAGCTGCCCACAGAGACACTCACAACACAATAGAGCACTAGCTAGAATAACCAACAGGCCAAACTGGGTGTAGGAGGGATCTTGGTTCCAATTTTTACCTCCCTGTTTACATCACTGGATTGAGATCTATCTCTAAACTCAGTTTCCGGTTGGTGTCATTACTTGGTTACTCTGCACTGCTCTCTAATTCTCTGATTTTGCTCAGAAACTTTGTCTGAGGATCTGCTCCATTCAAGTATCTAAGTTCTAGGGGTGGGGGTGGGGGAGGAAGGCATTTCTGTTGAATTTTAATTTCTGAATGGAAAGCTAAAAATAATTCCAAACTAGCTGTAATCAGAGCACAAGTATAAATCACACATGATTCACAGCACCAGCATCCAGTGGGAGTTTCCTGGGAGGGATTGCTTCCCCAGGGCCCAGGTTTCAATGTGACACTGATGTGTTTGGCTTCTCTCCCACTTCTGTAGAACATGAGTAAGATTCCAGCCCCAAGACTACAAATTCGCTTGGGATGTTGACATCTGCAATCAAACTGAATTGTTTGAAATGGTTCCATTAGTCCCCATAGGAGTTCATTTTTTCTGATCTATGAGGAGGTGAGATACCTTTCCCTGTTTCGTCTAATATAAGAAAATAATAATAAATTAATAATAATAATAGTAATAATAATAGTAATAATAATAAAACTTTCTCTTCTCTTTCCCCTTAAATCTGCTACATGCTTTGAGTTGTTATAGACTTGAGAATTCTCTGCTAATACAGGCCTAGGAACATCTTTGTATCTGTACAGTTATCCGGAGATTTCTTTCCCTCCACATTTCACTATGTGTCTGGGGTATTGTTCTACTTTCTCAGTTACCAATGACTAATTTAAATCGTCCCAATTTTCAACTCCCTCCTGGTAGCCTCCCGCACCACTCCCAGAGGAATTGCCCAAGACACTTCTCCTCCTTTCCTTCTCACACTCTGTCTCCCTACTCTATATCTAATAATTTATGTAAATGAATTCATCAGTATCAAAATGATGTTGGAGGGAGAAGGAAAGTCTGACTGATCATGCAAAATATATGGACAGCTCTGGGAAAATGCTGTTTTTCTTTAAACCTCTATACCCTGCAATGCACCTCCTGAAAACTGCCTTAATCAAGACTGTTCACATCAGCCAGTAATACTTAAGCAATCTTAAGGTAATGATTTTCAGGTCAACTGCATTTTCCAGGCAGTAACCATAAGTCAATTCCCACAGCTCAAGCCTAGCAAACCATTTCTAATCTTTAAACCTAAAATGATCTCCACTTGTAAGAGCCATTCATTTAAATGGACACATCCCTTAAAATGACATCTTCCACAAGCGCCTCATGTGTTCAATGTAGTAGTATGAAAACAAAGATTGTTTGCTGGTGAACCTTTGGCATTTGCCAACCTTAAAGCTGTGTAATTGCCAGAAAAGGGTTTTGCTGAGGGACCTGGGAGGCCACAATCCCTTTTCCCCACTGGCATCACTGCTATGGCTAAGAATTTGTTCATTCAATTACACAGAGGTTCATCTATTTCACTGTCTCCTCTGACACTTTTAAGTTGTTCTGTATTCAGATTTTATGCTGCAGATGCATCGGACTTGATGAATGCAGACAGGAATTTTATTTCATTATCTTAAACCATTCAAATTGCACATGCACAATAAATATTGACAGGGAGGTGAAATGAACACTTCACTGTATCTCACAGTAGGAGTTACAAATGACAGAAGGGAGTGTATAAGGTAGGTGGGACAAGATAACAGAAAGCCTTGTGTCTTTGACTGGTGCACTAAGTGGGGACTGATATTCTAAACCCCCTAAGAAACATGCCCCGTATATAAGCTATCCTCTCCCTAGATCCATCTTCTAGATCCTCTGGGGGGTGGAGGTATCTTTTATGTTTCTGCACTCATTAGCAATATCAAGAGACCAGTAAGTAATTGCATAAACTCTCTTGATCATAAGCTGGTACTGCTTAGCTTTAATTGGTACTGGAAAATAAAAAATAGGATTATAAAATAATTCAGCCTAGAAAAGACCTCAGGAGCTCTGTAACCCAACTTCCTACTCAAAGCAGGGTCAGCCATGGAATCAAGGTTGGTTTTTTGGGGCTTTATTCAGTTAAGCCTTAAAAACTCCAAGGATGGAGAGTGCACAACCTCTCTGGACAACTTCTGCTTCCAGAAGTTCACCTAGTCTTACATCTGGTACAGCTGCAGAAATCCTTTTTTCTTTGCAGCCCCCAGAAACTACAAAAGTAGTCACATAACCTTTCCTAGTGGAGGACCTCAAGCAAGTTGCAGTCTACAAACTGGTGTTGTCTTCCACTGCTGTGTCTCCAAAAGCTGTGCTACTACAAACCCCGGGCAGTCCACACTCCCTGATGTGTGTAATGTCCTGCCTTACAGGTCCTGCCGTAACATTGCAGACACACTTGGCTCAGTCTTGCTGCCTGTTTCATAGTCAGGAAAACTGACGTGTAGAGAAGTTTGTGATGTGTATCTTGGCAAAGTCACTAAAAAAAGATGGGAATTTCCTTTCGCTGCCCTCAGTGCCATTCTCTACATTGCCTTTCTGGTCATCTAAGCAGAGTTCAGCCCTAGTCTGCTCCTAACAGAGGGGACATATGCCATATGGGATCCACAGTCAATTCCTTAGCTGCCACCTGCTTTTATTGCCTTATCTTTTCTACTGTAGCTATTAAAATTTGCAGTAAATTCATACATCTTGTTCCTGATTTTGATGTTGTTCCCTACAAGGCCATCATTCCCTGCTCTTCAAAGCTTTTCTTCAGTGTGTTGTAGGCTGGTGCGAATCAGACTAACTCCAAGAAGCTGCCAGGGGCAGCATCAGGGTTTGCATTTTTATGTGCAGTTCTGAAATCTGGCAATTAAGATGCCAATAGACAAAGTCCTGCCTCTGGCAGCCCCCTCTGCCCTTCACAGCAAGACATCTGAGCTGCTCATCCATTAGGTTCCTCATCACTGCAGCCATCAGCATTACATTTTCTGGAAACTCACTGCCAACTCTGCTTTCCTTAAAATTCTGCCCTGTAGTCCTGGCACTCTTTGAAAAGTAGTTTAGGTATTGGTGAGTGGGATGAGGGTAAAGTAGGGCAGAACAGGGAGGGAGGAAGGGGGCAGCAAACTGGCAGTGATAACCTCATCAGCTTTTCAAGACAAGTCGCCTCCACTCATCGCTCAGGGTCCCTAATCCCAGAGGAGCACAAAGAAATTGCAGAATTTCTTCACCAGAAATAACCCTTCCTTTGCAGCACTACTGCTTGTGTCCATATAACACAGATCTGCATAGGGGGAATATCCCCTGTCTATGAGGAATTTAAATAATAAAATTTATTTCAGATTGGTACAAAGTAAAGTAGATATTCTTGCTGAAAGCAGATTTTCTTTTCTCTCCAAAACAGGTTGCTTTGGGGTGATTCAAAAACTCCGCTTGAGCCAGAAAAGCAAAGTCTTGTTTTCAACATCTTTATTGGGTGCCATGAATTATTTTAATCTGCTTCTTCTTTCGTAAATATTTCCTTTTAGAAATTTTTATTTGAAAAAGGGAGAAAAATGTGCCCTGATATGACTGGCATTTCATGAGTCTTCTCCAAAATGAAATCCTCATTACCTCATCTAATTTCTATAAATATTTTATTTTCTCTTAATGGAATTATATATTTCAAAGGAACATGATTCTACCCCATGTCTTCTGATTTTCACTGCACTGGTTTAAAGATGTTTGTTCTAGGCTATTATAAGAAGAAATTTGTGAGGTTTTGCTGTAGCATTTTCATGGAGTACTTAATGTCGGTAGCAGGTAACTGCGATGGGTAATGTCTTACTGACAGCATTTGCCACTCCAGCCTCCTCATTGTATTATTTGCATAATAGAGGGGATAGGAACTGCTTTGATTTCAGACAGGTATCCAGACTCTGCTTGAAGTAGGATGGCTTAATTTTGTGTGAAATATTAGAGCCTTATTTCCCACACAGAGCCACGCACGGCTCTGGCCACACTGCTGTCGCCAGCGCTGGCGGGGGCTCTGTGAATCACACAGGCCCCCACAGCGAGCAGAGAACGAATTTCCCCCGAGCTGCCTCTTTGAAGTGCTGCTCGAGCACAGCTTTCAGAGGCCACAAGCGGGCTGACATTTTGTGCAGCTCCTGGATGGCGAGCGGGCTTGAAATAACAGCAAAGGAAGATCTTTGACCCTGGCTGATATTGCATATAACTATATATTCTTCTGAAAATTGCAGCTTTTACTGGCACAATTTAGAAGAAGAAGAGGGAAGACAGAAACTTTTAATAAAGAAAAGCACAGGTATTGTTTCGCCACCTAAAACCGCATGTGAAAGAACATTGCTTATTTGGCTGACCTCTAGTCCTGAACCTCTTTGCTATGACATTTTAAATCACTACCAGATTATCTTCACTATGTAAAGAAAAGTTAAAATCCACTTGTTTTATCTCAGGGTAATTAATTTGAGGGCTGTGAAGCTGAACTCAGTATGTTCATCTTGAAGAACTAGTGTCCTCTTCCAAATTTTCTCTTCTGTATGTGGAAGCTGTTACTGTTTGTAGCCAAAAATTACTTGCTCTCCACCCCCATTTCACCACTGTTATATTTTTCCTCTTCAACCACAACTAACTGAAATAACTCTAATCACCTATTTTTACAGTTTGAGTTAGAGAGTGTTCACAGGACTCATTTTGCTGGCAGAGCTGAAGCGCTTGCAGAAAGGGAAAAAGAAGAGAGATACAAATTCAGAGCAAAACAGCAGCTGAACACGATAATATCATCAGCTGGCAGAGGTGGCTGCGCACTAAGCATATGACTATGGCCTAAATTGACTGTTTTGTTTGGGGATTTGTTTGTTTGTTTGTTAGTTGGAGTTTTGTTTTTTATACTGCAGGATCACTCCTAACTGATAATACAATTGAGAAAGAAACTTCAGAAAAAGAACCCTAAGTCCTAAATTTCTTTTCATTCCCGTCTGGGTTTCTGGAAGAAGTAGTTTGCGGCAAACAAGGAAGAAAAACCTGGAACCTCTGCTGCATCCTACCTCTTATTTAAGAAGATTTGTGATTCTACATCTAAACCCAACAACTTACCATGTGGCCCTGGTAAGTTACCTAAGCTAAACTTTTCACAGTTTAATGTCTAAAACTAATCCTTTAATCCATATTTTGGTTTCTGTAATTAACTCATCTTAAATATTATCTGCAGGTGCTCAGACATACTGAAAAATTGATAAGGTATATACTTATTCTTACATAAGGCACCCAAATTTGAATTTTTTTGGCTATAATGACTACTCCTTGGTGTTAATGAAGACTTTCATACATTGAAGGGTTCTTCTGATGAAGAAATTTTAAATTGTACTTCTCTGTAACTGCTGAACATTATGCTTCAAGCACCAAAAGAAGCCCAAAGTGACAAGATGCAAATTCCGGTGATTTTTTTTTCCTACTCCATGACAGGCATTTTTAGTCAATCTTTTTTTGAAACGTTTAGAGGAATGTCTCTCCTTCTGTTAACTCTATATGGGGCTAGGTGACACTAGTGTTTAACAGAGACTTGCTGAAGGTCATGGTATTTGAGGTCGGGGCACAAGACTTCTCAGATGGCTGAACAACAAGTTTGTTCTAATAGTTAAGGTGAACGAATTTAACTCTTTTTTTCTCTGCCTTATGGATTACAGCTACAGAGAAAACATTTTCTTAGAAACCTAAGCTTTTCAACTAGCCCCGATTAGTTCAGAAGTCGCAATAGATTCCCATCTGTCCAAGCTACTAATGGTACAAATGCCCTGACCTCCTTTCAAGATGCCTTCATCTCCCTCTTCCCAAGGTTACTGGATTGTTGAGTAAAGGTATTGTGATTCTTTTCTCAGACCTCTGCTTAAAGTTTCTTCCTTCCATTTCTATCACAGAGGCACCATCCTGACAAGCTCTGTGAGATGATGTAAGATGAATAATAAGGGTCTTGGTTACTAATTTTCTGTGGACTGATGCACAGGAATTGTTAGGAGGATGGATTTTGGGGCAGGAAGGGCCAGGTAAAATCTCAGAGGTTGCACTCCAGAGCTTTGCCCTTTATCTCTTTTTTCAGGGTTGAGTCAGAGGACTGGCAGCTGAAGGACTGGCATGTCACAGGCTTTTGTTTCTGGAACACAATTTCCCCAAGAGGCTGATAACAGGCTGAATCTATTCTGTGGAGAATGTCTTTAGAGCCTGCCCTGATACATTTATTATAAACAAAAGCCGAAGAACTTTAAATTTTGTCTCTAACAAAATGCTATTCTGGCTATTCAGATAAAACAGGTTTGGTTTGGGGTTTTTTAGTTGCAGAGCTGCCTTTGCTGCAGAAATTCTCACATATTAAGGAAAGATCAATACCACAGCTAATGGCCTAAGGTATCAGAAAGCCTCACTGGAGGAAATGAGAATGTTGTCTGGAAACCAGATGATGATAATCCTCAGGATAAATGGATTTAGAGATTTCCAAAGCTGTTTTAGTAAACAGAGGGCAGACTTAGGCAGTTATTTCAACAAGTTCCTTTACAAAAGAGAAAGAGATTGCCATTTTCCTGTTTGATTTTAGTCTTGACATTGATGAGTCTCAGCGAATACTTATTAACCTCTTAGATGCAGAACCGACCTTTTATAAAGCACCCTCTTCTTCTTTACAAAGAAATCTTAACACCAGTCATTTTGTCTTACAAACCTTGTCCTTGTACATGCTGTTTGACAAAAGCTGGCAGAGAGCCACTGGTTTCCCTGGAGTTGAGCAGGGGCAGGTGGAAAACTTGTAAAGGACTCAAGGCAGAGTTCAGACAAGTACCAGAAAGCAGAGATCCCTTGATTCTGCTCTTAGGTCCATGGCTGTGAACCAGAAGGCATCCAGGGTAGAGCAGTGTTCAGTGTGGCCAGCAAGACTGTCCAAACAGCCCTGGGGCCTAAGGCCAAAGGTCCACCCAACCCACATGACCTCCATGTATCTTCTCTCTTACCACCCCCCAAACACCTCTTTCCGAGACAATGTTTGACAGCCTGGGTCATCTCTTCCCCTGTGGAAGCCGTTTCATGATTTAGCTCATATGTGTTATATTTTTAAGTTGTACTACTTCCTCTGTGAGGCTAAAAGAATATCCAAGATCTGGGACCTTGTGGTACTTCTTCTGCAGCTGCTTAGAAACACTCTCTGTATTGCTCCCTGTTCTTCCCTGTATCTCTTTGACTGTTGTAGAGGGCTGAGCTTATATGTTCCATTTTCTTCCTCTTTGAATAGAAGCATATAATCTGGTTTACAGGCTTTTAGTGGATATTGGTGCACCAGGTAAACTCCCCAAACTGCATTCAGAACCAGACCAACAAAAAGGTGAAACACAGAAGTTTAAACCACCACAAGTGTCAAAGCAGTCAGAGCATTCAGCTGATTTGCAGTAACTCATTGAATCATTGCAGCACAAACACATTTGAGGGGTTCCATTTAAAAAATGGAAGATCTGGTTTTGCCTGGAGTTGACTTACCCCTCATTGTAGCAAGCCTTTGACTCATTTCAGTTTCAGATATAGTTCATGGGAGTTTGGAACTAGATGATCTTTACGGTCCCTTCCAACTCAAGCCATTCTATGATTCTATGACTTGATAGACATGCTTCAGCACTGCCATTTTCCACGTGTACCACATCCTGCTGCCCACACAGTTACTGGGGCAGTAATAACCCAACTCTCTCTGTCCCATAGGACCTCACTTTCATCAGTCACCTTCTCTCTCAAACAATTAAAGTGATAATGTTAAACTGAGAGTAGTTACACCTTGCCCTACTTAGCTTCTCATCCATTTTCTCTGAGAGTTGCAGAAAGGCCTACGTGCATGGAAGCTCATCTACTTTTTTCCAGGTGTCTCTGTTGGTCTAATAAATGGTATTACTTCTCTACGACAACTTTTCTTTTTGCACATCCTTAAAATTTTGTAGTTGTAAGAATACTATCACTACAATGTGTTATTATGGCTATTGTATTTCTGACTGAGCTGTAAAGTTGAGGATCTTACAGTCATTAAAAATCCCTCAATACTCCTCACAAAGAATAGGAATGTTAGTACAGGTTCCCTGGCCCAGTGAGCACAATCTTTACATAATGTTTCAGCTGAATTGTGGCTCTCTTTACTTTCAGTTGTAACTGTGGGTTGTTAAACATCTGCCATGGTTCCCCCCGCTCCCCCAAGAGATCAAACTGCACATGAATTATAGATATAATACAAGCAGTCTTACACATGCGTTACCCAAAGCCTCTTACATGGGTCATAATCACATGGTTATTGTCTTGTCAGATCTTTGGAATAAAAATCCGTGGACTCTGTGACACAATCCCACTGTATTGATGGCTATAAAAGAGACAGAGAATCTTTGACTTGAGATAAAAAGATATCAGATGTCTGTGATTAACTACGAGCAAAACTTGAGTGTTGCAGAAAGAGCTTTTGATTGATTCTATAAATGTGCCTCTCTGTCTGCAGATTTATACACCTGATGTGCATATGGAAAGTATTTTGTTGTACAGGTCATACATAGTGTTTGACAAACACATACAGGTGTTTGTCCATATCTGTGTGATGAATATGTGGCAGGGCTGTAGAAGTCACACACACACCAGGGGTTTGCCTGCTGGGCCTGGGTGCCAGCTCAGTGCCTGGATATCTCAGGCTATGTCTCATCCTGGATCCCCTCACTCGGCCTGATTCTGATGCCCCACCCACGGGCTGGCATCCCAGCCTAGATGTGGCTCATTCTCATCTCTGGGGAGCTGCTTGATGTCAGGGCTGGGGGCTTCCCCCCAGCTGCTCCCAAGCGATGGGAGGGGAGGGGAGGGGCAGGGGAAGGTTTGGGAAGGGAAAGTTTGGGAAGGGAAGGGAAGGTTTGGGAAGGGAAGGTTTGGGAAGGGAAGGTTTGGGAAGGGAAGGGAAGGTTTGGGAAGGGAAGGGAAGGTTTGGGAAGGGAAGGGAAGGTTTGGGAAGGGAATTCTAAGTTCTCAGTGTAAGAAAGAAGACAGCAAGAGACGGGAGAGAGAGAGGACAGAGACAGAAGAAGAAAAAGGGAACGGGGTAGAGGGAAATGAGAGGGGAAAAAAGAGGGGGAAGAGAGAAAGAACTACAGAATTGTGCAGGGTAGATATCTTCTTACAACTACACTTTAGGGCAGACTCCTCCAAAAGAAAAAACAAGGAGATGACAGTTAGGGCTGAAGCTTGGACTCTGTCCAGATGTTCAATTGACTTTGTCATTCCTGTCCTATTTTGACCTTTCCATTTTTCAAGGGTAATTAAACACACCAGCTTCAGATTGGATCTTGCTTCCACTGGTGATTCACCTCCACTGGCAAGGTAAAGAGCTACACAGAAGATGTCCAAACCGGCTGCCCAAAAATCCATGTCCATATTGGTCTTATTTTATGTGACTATAATGCCACCAAGTAATTAGCAATAAAAATACTGTGCAAGAACTGTGTATGCCATTAGGATTGAGTAATTTGGTCTTTAACCCATCTAGCAGCTACTGCAAGATGTACTAAGTGACTGAAACCCATATATCTCATTATAATAAATATTTTATAGATGACATCTCAGCCCAAATCACCTTCCATGACATTGTTTTCAAAGCCACTGGCAGGTGACGGTGATTTTGGTGACTGGTCACTGGAAAGGAAACCTCCTGTTACCACTTTAAAATGAACCCATATTGATGACAATCAAGTGTTTTTATTTGATCTGTGTCAAACATCAACAGGGCAATAAACTGGTGACCTTTCTTCAATTTCTGTTGGTCAGAGGACGAAAGACCACTTCTTCCCCACTTTGGGTGCCTCTTCACCACTTCTCACCCTCGGGCTGACGCCTACTTGTGAGAAAACTCTCACAGTGGACATCCTGCTATATTTGTTTTGTGGAGAGGCAGAAGACTTTGCTATTTAAGGCTTTAAATCTGGAATTTTCATAAGTGCTGAAATTCACACCTTCGCATTTCTTCCTAGATCCCTGCTATATAAGGTGAGCAAAGGTAACCACACTGCTGATATTTGCAGCAGTCCTTTATCTCACTCCTTTCGGGACTGTTCCCATGCACATAAGTACTCTTCATCTCTGACGTCTGAAGGTAGCTCCTTATCCGTTCTTATGTGGCTGTGAGTGACAAAACATCAAAGAAAGCTTCCTAACTGTGAAATTTATTAGACAGGAGAGTAGAGTCCTCTGGGGGAAGTGTTGGAACAAAACCCCATCAGAGGAGATTTCAGAGGGGATAAAACATTGTGGGCAGAGGTATAGTGTTACAGTCCTGCAGTGACAGGAATTGAGTGGGTACTTAAAACTACTTTTCATTCTCAAAAATAAGGCAGGAAATGGGAAGAGCCTTCCCAGCTCATCAGGTGGGATGCCATCATGCCATCATGCTATATGACTTTTTACATTAATTAATTGTATGCTCTATCTTTAAATCACTTGGGATTATCTCCATCCCCTCCAAGGAGGGGGGATACCTGAGTGATTAAAGCATCTGGGTCATTCATTCAAGTACCTGACCAGACATGAGTAGAAGGTCATGCTTGATCCTTTTATAAATGGGTCACAACTATTCGGGCAGAAGAGTCAAAGGCAACCTGAAGTGATTCTAGCCAAGCCACCTCCATTTGTGCAAATTTCATATGCCAGATGCAACTGATCTCCTAGGAAAAATTGAGGATGTTTTCTTCAAACTTAATAGATTTGTTTATACAATTATAGACCTGTCAAAGCCAATCCACTACCCCAGAGTCTCACTTTCCTCATAGCTAAATCCTTTCTTCTACTTTTCAACTTAAATTTATTCATTCTCAATATTCTTTTGTTCTTTGGACAAAATTTTTCTTTAGCTGAAACTGCTCTTGCTCTTCACTGGTGCCCAGTGCCCATTTATAGATCGCAGTCATGTTCCCTCATCCTTAATTGTGTTAAAATTAACAAGCCAAGCTGTCTTGGTGTAAGACAGGCACTTCCATTTCCCAGATCGCTGTTAGGGAGAAAGTAATGAACAAGAAATGATTGCTCATTGTCTTCCTGAAAATAAGAATTAGTGCCATTAGAGGAAATAACAAGGATCCATTTCTAAAGAAGCAAAAGCTGATGGGTTTCCCACATCTTGTGACTCCAGGAACCCCTGCTGCTGCAGACATGCTGAAAGTAAACTGTAAGCAAAGTGAGTACAAGAAGGTATGGGAGGAAATCCTGCAGAGGAAACAGTTGTGAAAAGCAAAGATAATGTTTCCTGCTCAGGAATCCTTTAAATTGAAATTTGCTGAAGACTGACAGGTTTGGGGGAACTATTACTTACGCTTATATTATCTTACACTCTTTGTTAAGCTCTTACTCTTGGTCACCATCAGAAACAGGCTATTGCACTGCATATGCCTTTAGTCTGATTCCTTATGGCTTTTCTTTTCATAACTAATAGTTTTCCACTTAATCTGACCCAGTTTGAGTGAATGATTCTTGCAGAAGAATAACTAGCATGGCAGTCAGTATTCCAGAGGAGTTTTCAGAGAGTGTAGTACAGGGCTATTAAAATGAAAATATCTTCCCTGACACAGTACAGGCTTATGTTTCGGCTCATGGCTTTCCTGTGATCAGTCACTATGTTTACCTCTTTCTCCTGCCAAGTCATGTCCCCAGCCATTGCAGAACTCATTATTGGCCAAAAACATGTGAGTTTGCATGTTGAACCGCTGAATTTCATCTCACTGATGCTTCTCCAGCACTTATGACCCTTTCAATTTCCTTGTATGATATTTCAACCCACTCTGAACTGATCATACCTGCCACACTGTGCAATCAGAGGACATTAGTTAACTTGTATGACCCTCTGGAAGTATCCTCATGATGGCAACTGTGGGGATGGAGTGTCACCATTATTCACACCCCCTTCCACCCTGCTCAGAATCAACACAGGGAAACAACAAAACTGTGTTTCATTGGAAAATTTAATTAGCCAAAAGCCTATGATGGTAATATTCAGGTTTCCTTGAAGAATATTGTGGAAGTAATTGCTCTGATCTGGGGAGTCCTGGTCCTTTTCCTAAAAATAAAACTGGTATTTGTAACCTAGGCTTCCTAAGTCAGATGGAAATTCTATTTTTGTCTGGGTTTTTTTTCTCTATATTTTTGTTTGAAATTTTACACTTTGCTAATTTTGTCTTAACAAAGGTCAATCGTTGGAACCTCAGATTTTCATAGAACGCAAAACTCATTTCACACTTGATTTTACTACGTCCTAAACAAGCTGAAGTAAGATTTTTTTGTAACTGTACATATAAAGATGCCTTATAAAAACCAAAGCAACTGTGGTTTATTTTATAGCACTTGCATCATTTTTAAAGCACCCTCTACTCACCCTTCCAGTTGATTTCAAATCTCGTATTTTTTAATCTATTACCCTAATAAACGTATAATTTAACCCATATTTTCCCTTTGTGTCCTTCAAAACTATCATTAACCACATGTCTGAATTACTTTTTGTTCAAAAGAATTCATCAGAAAATGACAAGTCAAGCCTAATTAGTCAGTCTTTGCTACCTCAAAGGCCTTTGGCTATTGTTAAGTAATATCCCCCGTCACACTTTAGATAGACCAGCAGGCTGAAAAAAAAACCAAAAAATACTTGTTATAACTACAACGATAAACAAAATCTGCTCTAAAGCTACTCTAATTGACTTTGGAGTTTAACACAACCCTTGGACTGACCTCTTTCTGGGCAAACATAAAAGCCAGAGCAATTATGAAAGTATCGGCCCAGGCTTAAATCCACATACAGATTTCCAGCTGAACATTAAATAACATTTGGTCTTTGAAAAATTGGGCACTACAGTCTTCAATCAGTTCCTGTCCCTCATCAGCTTTACAGCAGAAGGGAAATAAAGGACAAGAACTGGCTGGACACACGATGTCAGACAGCTGGATTGCTGACCTGTGCTTTCAAGGGCTGCTGCCCTGTTAGCCAGGGTATCAGCATTAAGACTTTAAAACCTGTTATCACTCACAGGAGATCAAAGACTTTTCTTTTATTCCCACAGAGCTTTTTCTTGCAGTGCGCTTTGCCTGCCATTTAAATGTTTTTACTCTGGACTTATTGCTTATTTTATCTGATGTGCAGATGAGAGGTTTTGGGGTTTTTTTTGGCAATATGAGTTTCTAAGCATGTCAAAGGAGCTGCAAAATGTTGTGCTGTGTGTTATCCTAGCAAAAGTAAAATGTGTGATATTTCAGCTGTGGTAGGGTTGGTATTAATGAGATCATACATTTTAAAAGATTAGTATTAATTTTAATCCTCATGCAACCCTTTGAGGAAGCTTTGCTAAGCTGAAAAGCACCGTCTCTTTCTTCAATTAGACATCTTAAATATTCGTTCTCTTTTGAAATCAATTTAATAATTAGATATGCTAAAGGACCAAACTGAGAGTTCCAGTTTCCCATAACCATTTGCCATTAGTAGCTGTTCCTTACAGATATTGATGAGCATGGATGAGCGATTTGAGATTAGGGGAACGTGTATGATGGTTTCTTCTTTACTTCCCACCACAACTCATTCATTCTGTAGCCCTGGAAAAGACTTTGAGATACCACTTTTTACTTTCTGTATCTTAGACAGGCTCAACCAGCTCACTCAAATATGAGAAGCTCTCCTAGCAAGAGTCTTATTAAAGGCAAAGATTACAAGCTCCCCCAAGTTAGTTCCCTTTTACATTGACCAGTGAGAGTTTTTGAACCAGCACAGCATTGTCCCCATTTCCTAAGCTTTTGGTTGACACCTCCTTCCTGGAAATGAGTTTATTCATCCAGGCAAAAATTGCTGAAGACACAGATGGACGTGCACATGGATGTGTCTGTCCAGCAGCCATAGATGGTAGGAAGTCTCAGCTTCTCTGTGCAATACTTGTCAATGCACAGTGTTTGTCAAAGATGCAATCACCCCTCTTCATCTGGTGACATTGTGCAACCAAGACCTGAGGAAGGGCTCTGAGGGAGAAAATTCTGCTCTGCTAAATCCCATGCTTCTGCACGTGACCTGCCTTCAAATACATAAATTTCTGCTGCTGAGGTCTGTTCTGTACACAATTTTGGAATGAAAATGGCTCAATCTATTCAGAGTTTCCCATACTGTATTTGCGTGTTAACTAGATGGAGACTTGAGAGCCTTGGGACAGGAATCCCATACTACACAAAGAACACATAATCTTTGCCTCTCTGATACAACTGCTGGATATTTTTATAACAATTGATACTTTTCTAAAACAAACAAACAAACAAATGGAAGGAATATACTTTTGAGCTGTCTTGTAGGTGAGATAGAGAAAAAAAGGGTTCCTTAGAAATGTGATGTTCAATCACATTTAAGGACAGGAATCAGCAAGTGTCCTCACTTACACACAAATATGCATAGGCAGTTCCTGTTGAATAGACTTTGTAAACCTAGGTAAAATAAAAACCTTGAATTCAGGAGAACAACTCCTTCCATTAATCACTGTAATAAAAAACCCACAAACTTGGCAACGCAGTTTCGCTCAAATTTCTCCTCAGTGCACACTGTCACTGCCACCTCCAGCATTACTCAGACACTATTATTTTACTATTTATTGCAGTCTCTCTTAAACAGGCATCTCCTTATTGCGTCACAAAGGAAATTAATGAATCAAACTATCAATGTTCTTGGAACAGATCTTTTAAATGAAACGTTAGCTGAGAGGGTGAGGGTGCATTTCTTTGGCCTAGAAGTTAACCTCCAGTTTGGAAAAATATAAAAATTGAGTATCATAAATAAGCCTTTAACTTGGGTTTAATGGAGGCTGTCACTTTGGGCTGCTGCATTCAGCTATTAAAGAGAAACTTAAGGAGCTTTGAAATGGGATCAATTCCACTGTCATATAGT
This sequence comes from Corapipo altera, assembly GCF_003945725.1. Taxonomy (NCBI): domain Eukaryota; kingdom Metazoa; phylum Chordata; class Aves; order Passeriformes; family Pipridae; genus Corapipo; species Corapipo altera. The sequence continues at coordinate 3,405,664 of NW_020884892.1, forward strand.
TAATAAAAGTGAATAATTGTTTACTTATAAACTATACTCTGTGTGGAATAGACATCAAACAAGACAAGCTCAGCTAGGTGACTGACTATTGTATTCAAAGACAAATTGGCATTTTAACAAATATTTTAATTGATGCACCTCCCTTGGGGGATGGCTATCCAAAAATGCAATCTTGGTGACTTCACGTGAAGTAAGTACATTCACATTTGAGGATAAATTCTGAAACCTGCATCCTGACCACTTTCCTTGTAAATCCTATTGCCTAACACATAAAACCAAAATGAGTTACATGAAGTTCAACTCTTTGAAGGACTAAGCACATTAGGTCCCTTTTAATTTAAGCTAGCATTTGCAGCAATCAGTCTTCTGGAAGGAGACTCACTAGCTTTCGAATCACCTTCCTCATCTTTGCCATTCCTTGAAGGATTCTTCTAGTTCAAGAGTAATTTCAAGGATTTAAATAGTAATGCCACTAGAGCTGCTATTATCTCTCTGAGCAGTAATACAGGTAAATACAGCAACTGCAAAAATAGAAAAATAATTCCTACATGCATCTCATGCTTATTAAATCTCATCATGTCATGCTGTGATTAATCTCTTGCAGACAGTTTCTTTAACTCCCATTTAAGGATAAATATCTGTATTTCTTCATAGTAAATAAATAGGGTTTTGCACCACCTCACTTCTGACACAAATTAAAAGTAAACCATGAATTGATAACAGTTACTTTTGTTCCTCTACATATCAGACATTTCAGAAATCTCATGCCAGATGAGTTGACCATTCTCCCTCCGTGTTTTGTTAGCTGGTTGAATTTACGTACAGGTTAGTTTTCAATGTCTTTTGATCACATTTTACAGACTAGGTCTAAAGGTGTTTCAGGATATACAGGTCTTGATGCCTGGGATGTGGTTTTAAATAAATATCTTCCCTCAAGTAGCCTGTCATTCTCATCTATTACTGCCCTTGAGTAGAAAGCATGAAGCTTGCTCAAGTTCCTACATGCTTCTGTATTTGCAATCTCCTCACATAACATTTCAAGTAAAATGGGGGAGGAGGGGGATGCAGCTACAGAGAGAAACTCATACCTGCTGGTTTTCATATTCGGTAAAGTGCACTGGGCTGATATAGGGACGATGGTTAATGTTGTTGTCTCTGTCTATGTACTCTTTCTTCAAGAAACTGAAATTAAAATTTTCTTTAATCGTCCGCTCCTCCCTACTAACCTATTACATGTCATTAATAAAGTATAATATTGCATAGTATTACTCTGGGAGCAAAACTCTTCTCCTAGATCATGCTTTGTTGCAGCTGTGCTGCCTTTCCAAATGAATGTGCCAGATCTATGGGTTTATCTCTGCTGTGTGTAACACCTGTTCTGATTGCTTGACCTCAGAGCCCGGAGATGAATGTGAGTGTCTTGACACCCACTTAAAATAGGCTCTTCCAAAGAAGCTGTTTAAGCCCCTGACAATATGAGCCACTAGACCATCACCAGGACATCGGCTGAGCGGGATGAATGCAACAAAGTGCTTCCACTAGCTACCACCTAGGCTCAGGTCAGGACCATGGGGGAAGCCAGAGATGAAACAATGAAGAGGAGTGACTGAGCAGTGTGGATGATGATGCACAGGCACCAAGGTGACAGAGAGAAGCATTCTTCCCTGCAGTCACCCTGAGAAGTGCAGAACAGCCCTGTGATCTGAAGGAGGGAGGTCCAAGAGGCTCTGTTGCATCTTCTAGTATGGTTCAGCAGTGGCACAAAACAATGAAGTCACTGTGTCAGTTCCAGCTCAACAGAGGAGAAATTAGAAGGTATTCTGTTGGCTGCATGGTGGCATCTGGTTTCCTTGCCATCTTCAAATTTGTATTGCTAAATATGGCACTGAGTCTCCTTGGAAAACGCGAAGGGGAAGAAAAGTGAAGCTGCCTTCTGTATTTTTTCCTAACTTCCCTTCCCCTGGAAAAACCCTTTCTGAGCTGCGGATATGGAATCCTTGGAGTTATCAAAAAATTTGATTAATAAAGGAAAATAACAAAGTATTTTGTCTGGAGCCACACCAGGCATATTTCCTTTAATAACATATATAGACATGCTGCTTGGTAATGTCACAAAAACTGCACAGGAATTGTGCAGTTTGCCCAGGCAGAGGACCAGCTCGTGGCCCTGCTCTGAGCCTTTGCCAGCCCAGGTAAGGGTTGGATCCTGGGTACTGAATGACTCGGCTGATGTCACCATAAAAGCAGGAAGGAATTGCAGTTTTAGTGAGTTTTGTGCCTGATATTTGGTAAAGCACCATCCATAGCATTCCACCGCCTATGGAAATGTTTTCTCTGCATCACAATTTCACTTATCTATTATTAATTTCTTTTCCAGAAGATAAAACAAAGGTATCATTGCTTGCTGTGAAAAATATGGGCAAGAAATGCATCTCGGGGGTTGTTTTTTACTTCACATTATTTTTATTTCCTTTTAACATCCAGGAGCAACAGTAGCCATGTGAATTCAGCTCCTCTGCTCTCCTATAATCTACCCTTTGATGTTACTAACTGGTAAAAACATATTTCTAATCAAATATAGTCTCCCATCCTTAATCAGCTCAGCTTTAAAATGCAGATCAATGAGATAAGAGATGATTTAATTAGCCCAACCTCAGCAATGTAACAGCATATTCTCATTTACAGAAATAATGGGGAGCAAGAGGAAAGAGATTCATCATCATGAAAAGACTGGGGAAGGCAGGGAAAGCAGGATATCTTCTGTGTTAGCAAAGGGTGATTTTCACTCTGGCTAAAGAGCCAGCACATGCTTTATGAACCATTTAAATAACACTTAGGCCTTGCGCTTTGTCCTTTAGCCTAAGGATGAATTTCTTTCACTATGTAGCAATATCTCTGGAAATCATCACTCTTGGGTTTAATTGATGAGCCAGAGACAGCTCCCATCACTTGGTGAATAAAGAAGAGGAAATATGGCAGCAGAGGTACAGCAACAGTGCACATTTATAGAGCTGCTTGGGAAACTCACCCACAGTAGGCCAGGTCAGGCACTCTTAATGGAGAGGCACTGGGCTTTAATGGGAACAGCACAGGGTGTTCCTCACCCTGCTACTGCCTTACTGTGTGTTCACAGACAGGTCACTTCACTCTTGCATATTTGGGGGTGTAGATGTGTTTTGTTTTGCTTTGCTTTCTTCCTCTGTCCCATTAGGATTTAGAATTTCCTGCAGGGTAAATCTCTTCCTTCTGCCACAGTACAGGGGACCTTGGCACAACTGGAGCTCTGCAATATTGCTGTACAACTGCTCAAAGAGCAAAACCAGTGCAGGTTCTCAGCTTGCTCTTCCTCCTTTGTGACTTCAAAGCAGCATAAATCTACCTTACCTTCACCAGCCCTGAGTAACCTGACTCCAAATGCTCCTCCATCCCTCCATAGTGTGGGGCTCACTGGATCAGATTAGCCCAGGCTTGGTCAATTCAAGTGGAGAAATGCTGCCTCCTCCATGCAGAGAACCTAGAACACTTCCATGGCCACAGCAATCTTGTAGAGGCTTCAATAAGAGGAAAATCAGACCTGTAAATGTCCAGCAAAGGTTTTCAGATGGGCTCCAGCGCTGGACTTAGGCTCACACACAAACCTTTGGAGTGGTGTGCCTTGATATTCACACTGTTTCAAAGTCAGGCCCAATCCACACAGATAAGGGTATGCCAGCTCCTAATTTGAGTTCCAGGGATGAAGTTAGTCTTCAGTCATGCCCATCCATCATTTTGAATGGAGCTAGCTTGTGACATCCACATTTGGTAGTCTCTGCCTGGGAGATAATTGCTCATCACTGAGGAGAACTCTCAGGGCTGAGATAACCCTCAGGCACTTTCTCCTCAGGGATGGGAGCACCAGAGGCAAAGCAATTAACAGAGCAATTAAGCCACTATCTCTTTTTTTATTCTCAGACTTGTGCCACTCTCCAGTGCCTTTAAAAACAGCAAGAAGAAGTCCTGTTTTCTAGAGGGATAGTCTCCTCAGGTAAACAGGGATGAGATTAGGCTCTAACCCCCATTCCTGACCCTTAGGAGAGTCCCTGTGCTGCATGTCCCGTTGGGGAGTGCTGCCAAACAATGCTCTGTGCTGCTTCTCTTGCTGAGCATCAAAATCTGTGGTGTCAAGTGTGACCCTCAAGGCTGTAGAAACACATCTTCTCGGGGCTGGACAAGTGAAAGAGATTACTACCAGTAACTCAGACCCAAGTGGAGAGATACGAGTCTCCACGCACCTCTCCTGCCTGATAAACTGCTTCTGTGGTCGTTCCCTGGCATGCTTCACTAGCAGTCAAATGGGTTAGAAAAAGGCTTGCTGTTTGGGTTGATGGAGTTGGGTCCAGAGCCCAAAACTCATTGTCAGCCTGGGCTTGCTGGACATGGCTTGGCTACTGAAAACAGAACCAGTGGTCATTTCAGTTCCCAAGAGCCAAGAGACAGTGGTGGTAACTTAGAGCTCTTCTCTTCCCTGTGTTTTTCTCCCCTCCATCAGGATGGTCTTCCAGGTAATAAATCAATCTTTCCATAAGCATTAGACCAGGGCATCTTGACTCTGTGGTTTCATGAGAAAACTTCACACAAAAGATATTGAGACAAGTTCACACGCCCAAAGGTTTATAAGCTATGTCTGTAGATGATGCCATTTATCAACACTAAAAGTCACAGAGTCACGGGATACGTCAAGTTGGAAGGGACCTACAAGGATCATGGAATCCAACTCCTGGCCCTGCAGAGGACCATCCCCAAGGGTCACATCATGTGCCTCAGAGTATCATCCGAATGCTTCTTGAACTCTGATAGGCTTGGTGCTGTGACCACTTCCCAAGTTACTTTGGGGAGAATATAAAAATAGAAGAGCAGCGAAGAGAGAGACAGGAGAAAGAGAAAACTCTGCCACAGTCAGGCCCTCCCACCCCTCTGGGCTGCTTATCCCCAGTGTCCCTGCCCCAGTGTGGGCCTTTCCCCAGCTGCAGCCCTTCAGGGATAGATGTTCCCACTGGGGCTCTCCACAGCTCCTGCAGGAAATGTGGAGCTCAAAGATCTTAAGTGATGCAAAGGCCCAAGGCACCTTGGCTCTCTGGAATTTGGCAATGTCGTGGACCTTATAGTGGTTCACCTCTATCTTGTCCAAAAGCTTGGTCCTAAATTTTAAGAGCCCGAAGGATGTGGGACCAGGCTGCAAACCTTCACCAGAAGGCACTGCCTTTGTTCCTCCAGAGAGGCACCTGTACTGGCAGAGCTTAGTCAAGTCACCAAATAGCATCTTGGGCACCCAAAGAAAAATCACCTTCTCTTTTCAAAGCCTTGGAATGAAGCTCTCCACCTGTGATTCCTCATCGCTGAGAAATCTGCAGGGTAACACTCCCCCCATCCTTAGCACCTGAAGGCTGCACGTCCCTCCATTTAGAGGGTGCACAATGCTTTTGTTAATTAGAGCCTTAGTTTAATATGAGCTGTCAAAGTTCACTTAACTTCAATTAATTGTTTCTCCTGAGCTTAATTTCTTTAGTTAAGTATTGATTAATCATTGCTTAATTATGCTGAAGTCTCACTGGGTGATATTTCAGTCGCATACTGCACTGCTTTCTAAAAATACTCCAAGAGTGATCAGATATCTTATGTATTGCTATTATTAGGATGACTTTTAATATTTATCTTTTCATCCCTTATGTTCCAAAATGTATATTTAATGTGTTGTGTTTAATTTCACTGGATTACAACTAATTTTTCTCTACGATGGTAGGTCATACACCAGAATTTTACTCTGCATGGTGTGAGGAGAAATGCTTAGTGTCTGGCATCCAGTATCCTATGTCAGGAGGAGGAGGAGTTTAGGGAATACAAGTGAATGGTCTTTACTGTGGAACAATACTAACATGTTTAAACAACCAAAATAGTGATGGTATGTTTGTTAATTTGTACCTTTTAGGTGACATACAACAACTTTGACTCAAATACTGTCTGTATTTCCTCAAAACTACAATGTTAGACCTGTGATGAATACGGACTTCAGACCAAGGTATCTCCACTCTGCTAGCTCAACCTGTTCTGAAATATCAGGAAGAGAAAACTATTAAGTCCTCCACCTCTCATTACTGCCTCAACAGCTCTGTGATGTCTGGTTGGATTGCAAGTATCTTTATTTTCACAGATAAGTATAATAACTATTATTTGTTTCTGAGGTCTCTCTTGAATTTCAATATTTACCCAAATTAGAAGTTAAGTTTGATCTATGGTGAAAATTAAACAATTACTTTTTCCCCAGCAATAATTTCCCTGGAGTCTATTTAGGCATCTAATTTTACCTACTCATGGAAGTATTTTTTTATAATTTTTCTAGATGAGAAAGAGTCACTCCTCAGGGAACACTTCTTGGCTTGCTGTAGTTTTATCACAGTCAAGGGTTAACTTTCTCCCTTTGGTACAGGTTCACTTTTTCAGAGATCTCTAAACCTACTATTAAAGTTTAATTTTGACGATGTGCTATAGGAGTACTAAGCATTATTTACTACTGTCATCCCAGATGCTCGAATGAGCACTGGTAGGAATATGCTGTAAAGACAGTCATCAAAATGACATCCTTTTCTACTACATTTCACCTACTTGGTAGTGTTAACATCTGGCACCTTGGGATTGCACATCATTGCTACGTGAAAGAAAAGATAAACTGATGAAAATACTGATTATGACATAGATCATGGGAAACACGTCTGTTCTCCTATGCTGAATGAAACAATACAATGAATTTTCCAGAAAGGGATGGATGAATATTAGTCCAGGTTAAAAAAGTACGACAAAGCCATTGTTCAGAACTTGAACAAGTCCTAGTTAAAACATTTCCAGAGTCCAATTTGGTTTTTGTTATTAGCCTCTTATCACAACTCAGCATTTCTGGATTCTGATGAAAACCAGAAGCCCCACTTCTGTAACATAACTTGGTTGTACTATATTTATAGTAATATATAACAAAGAAACTGAAAAGTAAGCCTATTGTCAGAGCTTTCTTTGAAACTTCATCTAAACACTGTGTCCAAGTCATTCCTGCTGTAGCTGCTGAATAAACACACGCCTGCCCTGACATTACTGGAAAAGAAGAAACAAAGAATTGGAAAAAGCAAGTCTACCCCTCCTTGCTTTCTGCAAAGGAAACTGAAGCACTGAGGTAAGACAGGTTAAATTTCCCAGTGTGATTTGGGGCCCTATTCATTAAAATGACAAGTCATTGATCTTAGTTACAATCCCCAGGATCCTGCCCCATGGAGCTCAAGCTCTGTTTGTGGAAGTGTATGACACCTGATGCACCTTGTGCTATTTCCTAAAGACAAAAACCTTCTCATTTCGTCAGCTTTCTTCATTTCAGCCACATTTTTACTGCTCGATATTATTTATTTATACTGTAACTAGGCTTGGCAGACACAGTCATCAACCTCAGCTGTATCAGGGGCTTAAGTAGCACAAAACAAACTTCTAAATCCAGATGTTAAAATGAGATGACTGAGGTGAACAGGCAGTTAATTGGGAAGTATGAGTTTATCAGGGCAATCAGCCTGGTCAGAAGGGATCAGAGCTCCTCCAATCCCCTCCTATAGACTAAACCTAGCCTGATTAGGGTTAGGAGAGATGGCTAAATGTAATATGAACTTGAATGTTTCAGACATTCCTGTTCTCTCTACCAAAGGAATACACACAAGGTCTGCAGTACCTCTTCCATCTGTCACATACACATTGCAAAAACCAAGCACAGTACCATGCAACCCTGTACTCAGTTATCTGCTGGAGCTTGCAAGTTTTACCTCCCACTGCATTAATAATGTGACATGTCCCCATTAAAATAATAATAAAAAGATAAATATATAATTTAAGTGAAGGGAGCCATGGCTCATTTCTTTCAGCATATCTTCAAGTGAACAGAATCCCTGGCTCCCCAGACTGGGCTGTCATTACCTCCTTTCTGCTCAGGTTCAGGTCTCTGAACCACTTTTTTTGCCCTTCCAGCTCATCTGAGAAAAGGGTAGAAGGACAAAAAATCCCTACAATTGCCCAAGAACTCATACACAGAGAGTGGCATGTGGGAAGTCTGCTGCTCTGCTATTTCTGGTTTCTTGGGACTTGTGGTCTGTGAGGCTGACTCGATTTCAGATACAACACCTTGTAGAGGAAATGTTGTGATTTGTTGGAGAAAATCGTTCAGGCATAAGAGCAGAGAAAGAAATTGTAAAAGCCAAAGAAGGGTCCTTGAGGGACATCAGCACTGCCTGTATCTGCGTGTTCAGTGTGTATTCTCTTTTCTTGGCACTTTTGCTTTGGGCAAAACCATAATAGCAGCTTCTCAGGTTAGGCAGGTAAATGTTAGAATATCTGTTAGAATATCTGTCCTAAGATGCTTTTGTTATTAATAAAGAATCAAGTAAAAGCTGCAGGTCACCAAAACTTTGACAAACTTCTCACCCTAACAGTTTTTCCCATTTTGAATGACACTGTGGAAATGACTGCAGTGCAATTTCCTTCTCTGCTTTTCAACAATATAATTGTTTCATTTGGATTTTGCAGACTGTTGATAACTAAATTAGTGGCTTTTTAACTGTAATTATTTCCCTTTCTGTTTCTCCATCGTTCACTTTACAGGGGCTACAGCTTGGTTTTCAATCCTGCTCTCCTGGTTCCAGCAGCATTTCCACATGGGCTGGAGCAGAGTGCTGGTTTATGAGTGTTCTGATACAGCTTGGATGTGCAGGCTGAAAGGAGAAGAAATGCAGATAAATTCTGAGGGATCAGAATCTCTCCACCTCAAACATTTTAACTCTTCATCCTGAGTAGTCTTATTGATTTCAGTGGAAGAAGTTGATATTTCAGGGTGTGAACGACATGTCAGAATTTCACCCTAAATATTTCACTTAGCAAATGAAGCCATGATGCAAAAGAAAACAGACCCTGAGCTACCACAGGATACAAAATTTGCAGTTACAATAAGAGCTGGGAAGACTTTTGCTTCTTTGTGATAGTGCCATCTTATTGAAAGTGTTTAATAAACAGCAGTAGCTCTGTCTGAATTAAATGAAAGATGCTCATGTACAAACTGAGAGTCTTCTAATCCTTACAGCACCACAAATAATTCAAAGAAGTCTTGAAGTGCCACAATAATGGCACAAGAAGATGGTTATCTCTGTATTATTGGGTTTGTGTACATCAAAGAATGCTCTGTGGGGAAAATAATGTTGCATAAAGAAACCAAACACATTTCTTTCAAAAAAGCAGACAATTAAAATTATCCAGAAGTTAAAGAAAATATGGGCTAAAAATATTTTGCCTTTGAAAGTCTACATTGCCTTTAAAACAATTTTATGGTGGATATTGTGGGCTCTGGATTAACATAAGTGACTGATTGAAAATCTTTATAAGGATGTTAAGATTAAGGACACAGCTTTTAAGTTCTACAAACACAAAACTGATTTCAAAAGAATCCAATTATGAGAATGGATGTCCATGAAAGAAAACCAATATATTCATAAAGGCCTTTCTCACCCGTCAAGACATAAAGTGACAACTACTGAACTTGTCATCTGATTTTAAAATTGTTTAAATTAAAGATTATGGGGGAAACTGAAAGGGGAAAGAATGAAATTGAAGCCAGTTGTACCTGTGGTGTGATTACATTGCCTCCAGTATAGACAAGGCACTGGTTGGTCAACTTTTATGTTGTAATTTTGGATGTACATGAAGTAAAGAGAATGTGGTGCTGAATGAATGACTGGAAAGTGTACAGGGCAAAATCCACCTGATACAGTACCAGTAAAATTTGGACGTGGGGGGAAGGGAAAGAAAGCATTTTATATGTCATTATAGAAGAAATAACAAAAATGGGCATACTCTAAAGCAGTGGTAGCACAAAACACTGGGAAGAAGAATGATTCTGTACCTTTCCTAGGTGTAGAAATTTGAGTTCCTGCTGATTCAGGGCCTCCTGATGCCTTGCACAGTCCCAGAAGCACTCAGGGTGCAGGTGCAATGGGACTGCCTAACTCTCATTTCTCCAATAACCAAACTGCTAGACACAGAATGGGAAAAAATCCCAAATGTTTTGTGCCTGCCCTGTTCTCAGGAACAGAGCTGTGCATTTTCTTTTGTCCCTTACACATATAAAGTCATACCCTCATGTACATACTGGGGCAGAAACATCAGCAATAATGTATGACAGGCTTTACTCCGTACAGAGAGACATTGACATACAGTATCCACTTATTTCTTGTCATACCTTTAAATCAAGGCTAAACGAGGTGAAAAGAGAATAGATTTCCAGCCCCTGTAAACTCACAGGGCAAGCTGAATGGATAAACTAAGATGATTCACCATCATATATTATCCTGGTGTGTTAGAGTTGGCTACATAGTAAGTTCATGGCCAACTCAAAATGAGTGCAAAGGTGAATGCTTCCACTGTGATTACTTGGCTAAAAAAATACATGTTGGTAATGCCTCTTCTGCCCTTCTTCACCATTTAACTTCAGTATTTTAAGGTTAACAACGGGGAAATACTGTGTACTCTTCAGGAAAATCTGACCAGGTATTTTTTTTTAGAGATAAATTACTTAGAAACAGAAGGAAAATAATATCCATATTGAAAATGACTCCTTAATGTATATGTCCCTGTTGGGCCAGGTTAAAGGATGTATGAGCACATTTGCACATAGATCTGCAGTTCCTGCAATCCTTTGACTGGAGGAGAATCTCAGCTTCTCTCTGTCAAGTTGAAGGGAAAGATTAAGTAGGAAATTTTAGTTCACATGCTTGGCTAGAACAAAAAGTTTCAAGAAAATAAACCTGAGTGTGTCTGCTAATGTGGCTGAAGGCATTGCTGAACTGAGACAGCAGCTCAAATTGGGGTCACCTGACACACTCATTTCTACAGGCTCCTAATTCTATAAGCAGATGTCCTTAAGAGCCTTTAAGGAGCTAGTCCCCATCACCCCTAGCAAATGACTGTAACAGAAGAAGAGGAAAAAGAGAAGGAGAAAGTATGCGGGAACTGATTCTTTTGACACAGAATTTCTCACCTGCCACTTCTCCCTTCTCTAAGGTTAAGGGAGTCTCTCCCAGCCCATCTTTACGATGAGCGTGAGGACCATTTCACTGGAAAAGCATGTCCATCACCCAAAAATAAGCTCATGGTTACAAAGCCTGGACCTCAACCACTGTTTATGTGTGGGATGAACTACTTATGAGGCTGCACTCAAGTCGCATTTTGATGCCCAGCTTTGCTCTTTGGTTTCTGGAGCACACATTGCACTGATCTGGCTGTGGTCCATTTCTTTTGAGTGTGATTAAGGAGCTGAAAGAACTTCCAAATAGACCCAAGTAATGTTTTTCACTGATAATGGATCTTGAAGAACTACCAGATTCATTATAGAAGTTGCTCTTTCATTCCTGGTCTCCCCAGAATGAAAAAGAAAGATCAGAGCACTTTGGAAGACAATCTGTTTCCATCTTATACCTATGGCTGGTTCACAGCTTCAGGAGGATCAGATAAACATCCTGGCTCTTCCATTCTCCACTAATACTAAACTACAATGTGTTGGAAATTTTTGCATGTCATGTTTTAAGCAGCTTACAGTGAGAGAGATTAAAATCATTTCACTTATTTATAACAGTTGCAGTAAATTTTAGAGTAAAGCAGGAGGCTTTATTGGACAGCAGTATGTTGTTTCTTTCCCTCCTCAAGTTAGGGCTATTGAACATGGGGAGCTGATATTAGGTTCTGGCAATTTAACTCTGTTTAGCAAGGTTCTTAATAATCTCTGCATGTATATCACAGAGAACCTTTCACATATTGCTTTAAATAATTCAAAGCTGCTCCAACATTGTATTAAATAATTCAGGAATCAGACAGGCTTTGTGATTAATGATATGTACCTGGAATTTCTGCAAAAACAGCAAGAAGTCAAAGTATGCTGTAGATACAAGTGTCCTGGCACCACATCCCATCTACTCTTTGCCAAGGCAATAGTATGTATTGGAAAATTGGAAAAGCACCTGCTACTCAATGGAAAACTGACTTAGGCCAATGGTTAATGTGGTTGCTGAAAGAGTTTGTTCTTTTTGACAAACAAATTTGGCTGAGAACCTCTATTTTTAATCTTCACCAATAGCATTTGTGCCTGATGTGAAAATTAAATGGAGATATAAATATTTCTGCAGGAGGTGAAGGTTTGTCCTCGTATTTTACCAGTCTTAATTTGAGAGTATGGAAATGGTTTGCTTTGTAAAGCAAAGCATATAAGCTTATTTTGCACGTTAGCGTAATCCTAAAGGGCTTGGGGGTTGCTGCTCTTCCCGGCTGTGCTTGGGTCTGCATTCATGAAAAGTACCTGGAGAGTCTGTTGTCCTTCTCCACTTGTTTTTAGAGGAAGATGCAAATGGAGTAGCATTATTAAGGCAAAAAGCCCCTAAATACTAGAATTGCTGCATTTTTACCCTGTTGACACAGCAACAATTTTCCTCCTTAGTACAGTTGAAATTATTCTGTTTTAGATAGTATTATCAACATTTTTGGCTAGGAAGTGAATAGATTTCTGCAAGCTCAAGGTATTTTTTGGTTAAGGGGTTTCTCTAAGACACAAGGTAAATCAATACTATATTGGGGTAGAAATAAAACAAACAGACTCTCCTAAATATCCTTTTTTAAAAATAAAGGATATGTTAGTGATTAGAATGGAATACATAGCAAGGAGTTCACAGATATCAGCACTATTGGAAATACTCTGTAGATATCTTTATAGAAGTCTGATATTGGACTGCCAGCCCAGACACTTTACAAACATCAAAAGACTCAGGTAATTTTATTGGATTTGGGATATTTTCAATAGAAAGACTCCACAGGGGATACACTGAGATGTTTCCAGCTTTAATATTTAAACACATTCAAGACTTCTAGAGGAAGAGAATGGGAAATAAAGAGGGTTGCTGCTGTGGCAACTGCATTTGTCATGACATGGCCAGTATATTCCTCTATATATGCCTCTCTGCCTCAGCAGGGCTGCAAGGATAAAGTAAGGGACCAGACTGGATAAAACACATTTTTACAGATGCTGCATGGGAGATATTGACATTAGATGTACAGGTTGGGGAGGGGGTAATTGGGTTGCTTCTTAGCTTTTTTTGGTTGTTTTTTGTTTTTTAAGACGGTACATCTCAGAAAGAATCTCAGGTATTTAAGGGCAGGGACAAAAGTCAAGGTGTATCAAATGACCAGATATCTAAAACAAATCTCTGTATACACATTTGCATTTAAATAGAAGAAGCCATTGCAAATGGCCTGCACAAGTGTTTATTTCAGTGGTTTTGAGGTCCATTGTACAATAAACTTCAGTATCTTTTTGCTTGGGCAAAATGCTGCTCACTGTTTCTTAATAAAATCAAAGCTTGGAAAGATGACCAATTAGAGTGTCTCTGGGAAAGTCTCAGGGGTGAATTTATTTGATTCCTTAAATAAAAGGGTAAGATTCTAATTTTCCATCCCTGTGGATTAATCAAAAGAAGTCATAGCATTCCTTTTGTGTTTCAGGGCACTGCAAGTGGGAAGGGAAGAGAGAGGATATTGTATATCAGCCACGTTTGGGTTTCAATGGAGAGTCTGCCTTCTCTAAAGAATGAATAATTCAACCACCCATGCCCCATAACCATTTAAATTACAATCTTTCTGTTATTATAAAGGGATGTCTCAAAGGAATAAATAAAGTCGACAAAAATAGACTTCATCAGGGTTGACACTGATTACATCAGACTGAACTCCCTCATTCATGGGGCTCGTCCACCTTTAAATGTCATCATGAGATGACACCTGTCTATCCTGCTGTCAGGCAGAACAGAGAATAGATGTCTGTTCCCAGTGGCTTCTTTTCCTAGTAAGACCATTCCTAAGTCATAACATACAGAATGACAAGTCTTAAAGCAGCAAAACTGGAATGGTTTCTTCTTACTCACTCAGTTGTTACTCATAGTAACAAGGAGGAGGAAAACCACTAAAGAGGGGAGTGAGAGGGAACTTCATGACAGATAAATTTAAAACAAATAAGATGCTGGATGTTCATTCTGTAAAACTAATTTCTGCAAAAGACCGTGCAGAAGAATGAAGTGACATTACTGTGACAATTCTTTACTGTGATGATGAGGCACTGGAACAGGTTGCCCAGAGAGGTTGTGGACTCCCCAAGCCTAGAAGTGTTCAGGGCCGTGTTGGATGGGGTTTGAGCAACCTGGTCTAGTGGAAGGTGTCCCTGCACATGGAAGGGGGTTGGAACTACATGATCTTTAAGGTACCTTCCAACCCAAACCATTCCATGATTCTGTGACAGAAAACATTGTCACCTCCAATGCTTTGGATAAATCAGCAGTGGTTAATTCATAGCCAGCTGCCTACCAAGGACAACTGTCTACGTGTTTCTGTGCTTCACGAGACTGGTCTGCTGGCATATGTGGTTTCATTTTTATTGTCGATTGTCCATCTTTCAAGATAACTGGCTCAGTAGACCATAGGTACTTCCATATCAAGTGTAAACAAAGGCCGAACTATCCCTGAAGCTGCTGTCATAAGCAAAAGAATGTCTGAGAAAAAGAATTGTCCAGTTGAGAAACCACATTGTGGCTGGCCTCTTTGACATGGTTCTTCTGAAACAAAGATGAGAACAGTATTCAGCTTTTCTGAACTAGCCCAAAACATCTTTCCTTAGTCAGAAAATAATTTATTGCTTCCTGATGGCTTCCAGTTGTTTCATTAAATTTCTACCACTGGGGAAAAAATATTCCAGAGTGTGATTGTTCACTGAAACAGACTTTTTTCCCCTATTTTTGCTGCAGTTCATATTTCATTGCATTACAACAAATTGACATCATGCCCCCATGCCTCTTTCTGTTAGAGAGTGCCTTGTATATTAACAGTTCAGTTGCCACAGAACAGCTTAACTGACCACCTCTGCCCAACAGTACAAAAGGAAATGCTCTGTGATACAAACTGACATACCCTCGGGGCAGCATACACATTTATAATTTAATTCCTTGTGGGTTATTTCTTGCTATTAGAATGGTTTTCTGAGCTGGTAGGAAATTCTCTTTCTGCTCCTGTATGGACAGCTCAGATAAAGTGCCTGCCTGCCTACACCCCTTTTGTCCTTTGCATAACAAGTCAGGTAGGGCAGCCTCCTGTCACCAAATAGCCTCACTGCCTTGGACAAGAAATGTAAGAAAACAAACACACTTCAGGGCCCCACTTTACACTTGCTGCCAGACTCACTCCTGGTAGACAGTGTGGTCATGATGCAGTAAAAAAAAAATGTCTAAATATACATGCCTATACATATTCACATATGTATTCACGTATTGCATCCATCAGCTCACAGGAAACTTCAGATTTATATGGTGTGGTTTTTTGCCATTACCCAGTCCCTTTCCCTGTGTGCCATTTTCACTTTGAAGAGCTGAAGGTGCACTGCAATTCAGACTCTATTATTTAGGAACTGCATGTATATAAATGAAAGAAGGGATTCTGAGCTAACTCCAAATCTAAATTAAGTTACACTCACCAAAGAACACATTCAACAGTAGCAGGAGCACATTCTTCATATTTTGCATGTATTTAAAAAGAACCTTCTCCATTTTGGGTCTAATAACCTGCTAGTCAAGAACTGCAGGAAAGAGCTACAAAGGATTAAAATGGTTTTACATCTCTCCCAGCTCCTCGGGCAGCTGTGCTATGCCATAGCTGCACACATTGCTCAGACAAGATATAGTAGCAGGTAACTCTGCAATCTTTGGGCCACAGCATACCCTGGCATCCAGCAATCCCCTGGTTAGTCTGGGTTTTACAGGAGAAGCTAAATCCTCTAAGCTAAGTTCTTCTAAGGAAAAAAAAAAAAGAACTCTTTTAATAAACAAATAAATTTCACAATAGGATTATCTCAGCTTCTGGGGTTAGCATCATGCCTTTCTCAGAAAGGCACTAAGCACACCTAATTAACACTGTAAAAGAAACTACACATATTGGCTGGGTACTACGATTTTCTTTGCACTAGTTGCATTGTCATGACTAAATAAAAAGGACTGATGTCTGGCTTTAAAAAAGGAGGAGAGAGAGGAGGTATGGTGAGAGAAAGGAATTACCCATTGATTTATTCTTTTACTTAACAGCAAAGGGGAATGAACAATTTAAGGTCAGCAACATATTGCTCAGCTGGCTTCAGATCCTGCAAAATTACCAGCACTGTGTGTTGCAATAAATTGCATGCTTTTGTCATCCCTGTTTGTTTGAAATACGTGTGAAATGAAGAGGGAAATAGCTAAGACCAGCACTAAGGACAGCACTGATCTGCCTAGAAGGTGAACAGAGACAAAACAGTCTGTTTTGTCATTCCTGCTGGTATGAAAGCCCCTTTAATGCACAAGCAGTCCCACTGATGTTGTAACTGCTTCCTTACAGAGGTCCAGCAGCCCTGGTTCCAGGGACACACAGCAAGGTTGGTGAGGAGGGATACTGGAAATCCCAGTAAAGCTACTCCTCCCAGTTCTCTCCCTCTGTACCCCACTGACCCACCCCAAAGGGCCCATGCTTGGCTCTGTGTGCTGTCCTGGCACAGATTTGTGCTGCAGGCTGCCCAGCCATCATGCTCGCAGAAACATTTACACCAACAGTCCCTAGAGAACTCACCCTGTGCAAAAAACGGTACAAGTTAAACATGGAGGTGTGGCTCAGCCGGGGTATGGCATCACACAGTGAGCAGGTTATTGACAGTCCAAGTAACTTTTCAGACTAATGACTCTCTCATCAGTCCAGGAAAACAGGTCCTGTTGCTCCAGAAGGTCAAACTGGCTTTTATTTTCCTCCTGGTGATGCAAGTGTTGATTATAGTGCAGTATCCAAGACAGGTAATTCATGTCAAAAGGTGGAGAAAGTGGCTTTGCTTATTGATGTGTTGTCATCGCAACATTCAGCCTTTCTGTTCATAGCTATTCACGTGAGTTACAGCAAACAATGCCTGTGGCTGGCATTAACCTGCTCCCCAGGCAGCTATTACTCAAAATGCACAATGGCCTGCGGGACACCAAGAGATTTACCATTGCTCTATTGACCAGGCGCAGCCTTTTGCACTGTGTGATGAAGTATCATCGAAACGACATTCAGGGCACACTCCTGGAAAAGCTGGCAGCCCATGGTTTGGACAAGTGCACTCATGGCTGAGTTAAGGACTGTCTGGATGGCTGACCCCAGAGAATGGTGGTGCTGCATCCAGTTGGCACCCAGTCATTGGTAGTGTCCCCCAGGGATCAGTACTGGGCCAATATCTTTATTGACAATCTGGATGAGGGGATCAAGTCCACTCTTAGTGAATTCCTGGATGACACCAAGCCAGGTGGGAATGATGAGCTGTTGGAGGGTAGGAAGGTTCTGCACAGGGATCTGGACAGACTGCGTCGATGGGTCAAGACCAACTGTATGAGTTTCAAAAAGATCAGGTGATGGGTTCTGCACTTTGACCACACTAATCCCATGCAGAGACTGGTGGCAGAGTAGCTGGAAAGCTGCCCAGCAGAGAAGGACCTGGGGGTGCGGGTCAACAGCCACTGAACATAAGCCAGCATGTGTGTCCAGGTGGGCAAGAAGGTCAAAGGCATCCTGGGTTGTATCAGCAATACTGTGGCCAGCAGGACCAGGGGAGAGATTCTCCCCCAGTACTCAGCACTGGTGAGGTCGCTTCTCAAACCCTGTATTCAGTTTTGGGCTCCTCACTACAAGAAAGACCTTGAGGTGCTGGAGCATATCCAGGGAAGGGTAACGGAGCTCGGGAAGGGTCTGGAGCAAAAGCCATATGAGGAGTAGCAGGCAGAGCTGGGAGTGTTTAGCCTGGAGATAAGGAGGTTGAGAGGGGACCTTGTCACTCCCTACAACTGCCTGAAAGGGAGTTGTAGCCAGGTGGGGAGTTGGTCTCTTTTTTACCAAGTAACAAGCGACAGGGTAGAAAAAAATGGCCTCAAGTTGTGCCATGGGTGGTTTAGATTTGATATTAGGAAACATTTTTTCACCATAGGTTGTCAAGCATTGGAGCAGACTGCCCAGGGATATAGTTGAGTCACCATCCCTCGACGCACTTAAAAGACGTGTAGATGTGGCACTTGGGGACATGGTTTAGTGGTGGACCTGGCAGTCCTGGGTTAATGATTGGACTCGATGATCTTAAGAGTCTTTTCCAGCCTGAAAGACTCTATGATTCTGTATATGTTTGTCCTTCCCTTGCATATTCTTCCCTTATGGGCACCAAAACACCTCACAAAGAAGGTACCAGGAAACTCCCCACTCCTTCATTTTAGACTTCACTGGGCAACAAGAGCAAACTACCCTAATACTACAGATCAATGAGTTGTGCATCAGTGTGAGCCACAAGGTATCATATGAGGCCTGGAAATTTGCTGTTTATTGCCCCTGATCCTGTCAACAGTGACTTCAGTCTCAAACTTCTCTGAATAAAAGCTTTTTTCCCCCAGCTCAGCCATGGGAAAGGTAAGAAATATCCTGCATGTCATTTACCATTGTTTTGAAGAAAATAATTACACCTTTTACTGTGTGTCTTTTATCTCTTTGATTATGTGTGTAGAAAAATATTTTTCTTCACTTTTATTTTACTAAGCAATACATTGGCTCTGTGGAGGACAGAACAAGACTCATTAATGGAGCTTTCTGTGCTGTTTCTGCAGATGTATTAGGATCTCCACATGCTGTCTTGACTCCATACTAGCTGATTCTCTCTCTAAGAGTGGTGGAGGTGGGCATCCCCCGCCTGGGGTTGCCACACAAGCTTTGGTCATTACTAAAAGCCTTTCCCTAAAAAACACCTTTCCCAGTCACTCTTCCAGTCCTTGGCTTGGTCTTTTTGCACACACACATCTACCCCTTGTTACTGGAGGGATTAGAGGCTATGGTCCCTTGCCACTGTACTGATTACACTTCTGTGTTGCTTCTTGCAGGACAGGCAGGAGAGGATCAGAGCTCAGGAGGAGTCTGTGTGTAATGGGTAGCCCTGTCATGTCCTGTTTTTATCTTTGGCAGCATCCTTTCATGGCTTGTCTAGACAGAAAAAACAGTGTTCCGAAAGCTCACAAGAGGCAGAAGGAGCAGTTATTAAAACCCTTCATCTGAATTTGATGGGCTGCTGCACCTCTCTACGAGTTCCTGCAGGCATGGGGGGAGCTGGCTGTCTCAGAAGCCACTGTCTCACCAACATATTCAATACTTGATGCAGCATCAGCCTCTGCAGGAACTTATCCGGAGTTCCTGATTGTCTGGATCTCACTTCTGACCTGGGTAAACTCCAAATTTAGTAGGACCCAAGATCTTCAGCCTTGCACAGAGCAAGGAGCAGTCACTTCACGTGGCATCAAGGTGCTTCCCATCAGAAGCATCCAGAGTCACACTTCCAAGCCCTCCCCTGGCCACATCCAAGCACAGGTTTTAAGGATCCTTTTAACTTGCACAAACAATGCAAATTGACCTGAATATGCCTATGATACTAGACATGCAAATTTATGGAGCTGAGACCCAGTCATCATGTTCCAGAGGAACATTCTCTAAAGAAGTCCTCAGCATCATCCACAGTTTTGGAGTTCTAGAGGAACCTCTTCTTTCTAGAGCTACACAAAATACTTAGCAGACCCACTCACTCAAAATGTGCAACTGACAGACATCTGGAAACAGCTTTTAATTTATTGCAACAGCACAATTTTTCAAAGTTTCCAAGATTTTTGTGCATTTTATAGTGAAAGGACTTTTATTGCCACTTTTATGTGTAAGCTGCCTACAGCTCCACATTACTTGGGGTATAAAGCAGATGAGCAAAAGGCCTTTAAACTAGTGTTGTTGCATCTCTGATCTTGATTGATGTTGACACCAATTAGCAGAAAAGGAATCTTCCAGATAAAGGAAAAGAAGATTTTATTAAGCCCTAAATGCCAAGAGTCAGAATTCAATGCAAAATTCATTAGTGCTTATGGCAGGAGTCCTATCAGCTATTGCCAAGGGGTTAAAGGGAAATAAAAATTACATAAATAGGATTTTCAGGACTTTTAAATCCTAGGTGGAACAGTAAATGTGTTGGGGTGATTTCAGCTTGCTATTCTATACCACTACTTGTAAAGGTTGTTCTGAAATACTCACTAGTTTTAATCAGAGGCAGCTTCTACAGAAATCAATTGCATTCCTCTGGATGAAAAGAAAAATAGAGGTAATATTTTTTTCATTCACTTCTAAATCTATTTTTGTAAATACAACATTCTTCAGATAGAAGAAGAGGCCTTCACATAGGATAAATATAAATTTAAAATCTATAAATCTGTAAATACATGCATGGAGATACATATATATATATATATATATGCAGGATCAAAATCTCATTTTAAATTTCTGGTTCATGTACAGACAGTGACACAAAAATAATGACACTTGCCTTTGCAGACTTCTACCCTTAAACAATTGCTCAGAAAAATAAAAGGGCTTTGCAAGTTTCCTGATGTTGTATCACGAATAAATCTCAGTTTAACAAAGCTCTGAAAAAATATTTGAAAGCTTTGTAGAAACAAAGATTAAATATGCTTTTATAAACTAGAAATGAGATTGTGACAGTTCAGAGTCTGGAGAACTCTGAGTGGCTGCTCTGTAAGAGAAGCACCCCAGCTGCCTGCTATTCTAATTCACAGCTCTTACAGGAACTACCTTTTGGAGCAGGAACAAATACTTGGGCAAGTTGAGGCAGTTCCTTCCTAAGGTCTGTGTTCACAGCACTCAGAAAGTTTCTTGCATTTTCATGTCTCTCCATGTTCAGTAAATTGTGTTTTGTTTTCTAATGCCAAGCTCTTCAGCTTGGTAAGGAAAATCATATGTCCCAGTTGCCAAATACCAGGCACCTACCTGCCCAGAAACACACCCACAGGTTTTCATTCCTCTCTCTTTACAAGGTATCTGCTCTTTCAGTTCAAAGGACTGCACACACACACACACACACTAATTCCTTACAATTCAATTTAGTCAACGGTAATTTAATTTCAACATGTCCTAAGACGTGTTCTTCCACTGAAAGAGGATCCTGATGACCATCAGTTTACATCTACTTGTCAGAAGCCCCATGGCAAATGTCGACTCTGAATTTTCCTTCCAATCTCATTTGCTGCATCAAATGTCATCAGAGCTTTTGACAACAGCTACCTAGACTCAGAGCTAGAAATTTATTGCCATTTCTTGCTTGCTGTGGACATTAGGGATATGGTTTATACATCTCTCCTATTCCAGGGCTAAGGATTGCAGTTCTCTGTTTCACTTTACTGGGGCAGTGCTATTCACCTGAAAAGACTTAAACCCAGATTTATTTTAAAAATTAAAGCATCCTTTTGTTATATTTGCATCATTTGCTCCTGCCCTGCAACTAACCGTTCCCTCTTCTTTAATACGTACCTGTTGTCCCCTGCTTCTTATGGTAAGGGTTCATTTTATTGTTGTAAATTTAAGCAACTTGCCACACAGTGAGAGCTTTGTTTGCTTATTAAAAAAGAAAAAAACCCCAACAACAACAAAAAAAAAAACAAAACACAAAAAACCCAAACAAAACCACCAAAAAACTACAAACAACACTGTACTGTGTTATTAAAACACATGTTCTGAAAACTGGTGAGCCTAGAAACTCTGATTAGGAAAAGGAGAATTATTTGAGAAATGGGGATGTGGGATTTCAAGGAATATTTTGTGTAGACTCCCACACTTATCTGATACTACATTGCCTAAGTTTCTCCTCAATCCTTCTCAACCATGTTATGCTCTCACAGTATTTACATGTTCTGCAAATGAAGACAGATTTCTGCTCATTGATGGCTTTTATCTAAGCTGCTCTGTTTTTTAGATCTTGATCATACTTGCAATATACTGTTTTTTATAATAGGAAACTTTTTTCAGCTAAGCATTTAAATGTGAAGAGAGAGTTGCTGTTCTGAGAGTAAAAACTATCTAGAAAAATCTCAGAGTAAGAGCTGTCCGCTTCTCTAAAGGATCTCAGCAACAAAATAATGAGGAATCTCTGCCCAAGACTTAGAGGCTGTGACTGATCTCTGTGTGTGTACATAACAATCAAAAAAGCATCTATCCTGAAAAGCACTATGCAATATTTCAACCCCTGCACCTCTAGAAGGATCTGTGTTCACAGACTGTGTGGGATTGTTTGAGAAACTAGCAGATTAAAGGTATTTTTGTTCTCTTTCTGTTGCTTCTTGATGAAGAAACTATAGGAAAAAATGTGCTATGGAAGTAGAGCTTGTGAATCTGTCTCTCATAACTGTGCTGGAGAACTCCTTGGAGGACCAGAGAGAGGCAAACTGGAAATAATGGGGCATTCACTCAGTCACACAATAGATGGGTTAATAAAATAAGAAAGAATTCTTGGTTAAAAATCTGTTTCAGTCTTATGTACAATCCTAAACATTCACTGGTCAGATTATGTGACCAATACATCTGTTCTTGAGCAAGCAGCAGTCACAAGTATAGAGGCCATGCTGATGAGAACACAGCTGCGATGGGCAGGGCACATCTCCAGGATGAAGGACCACCGCCTCCCTAAGATCCTGCTCTATGGTGAACTTGCCACCGGTTGCCGCAAGAGAGGAGCCCCGAAGAAAAGATACAAGGACTCCTTGAAACAACATCTCAGCCTTGGCCATACTGATCACCATAACTGGTCTACTCTGGCCTCCAATTGGGAGGTCTGGAGACACACCATCTATAACACTGCTGCTTCTTTTGAGAAAGCACACAGGATCACCATTGAGGAGAAAAGGCAACGCAGAAAGAATCGTGTCTTCCAGAATATTCCACCTAAGGAGTCCTTCTGCTGTGCCTTTTGCAACTGATCTTGTCTATCTTATAGTGGCCTTTTTAGCCATGAGTGCGCTTGTCGCAAATGTGGGTAGAGCCCTTCCCAAATCTTTTTTTGCGAAGCCCAGCCATGATGACAAACAAAGACAAGACTTCACAGGATTTCAAACTTACATTATATCAACAAGAATATTTTAAAGCAGGGATGCAGAGACAAGGCAAAAGTTATAAATCTGCCCCTTTTCTCACTCTAGAGTTACCTGTAGCAGCCATATAGTGAACAGAAAATGAAAATTGAGTATTCTTCGTAGATAGTCATATATAACAGGGCCCCAGCAGAAATGCTTGCATTGCTGTCCCTGTCAGATTCCATGAATCCACAAATCCTTCTAAATACCTAATATCACAGCTAAAGGTGTGCCTAGACGTGCAAGCTGTCAGTTATTTATAAAAGGCTTCTTATCAGGACCAGCATTGACAATAATATCTGGATATGTTGAAGGGCCCTCAGCTGTCAAACAAGAAACCATCATCCAGCTGTGCGATACATGGTGCTAAGTCCACAAGCAAAACATAAAGGGATAAACAGCCAGGTCACCAAGAATGAACCCGACCAAAAAAAAAAAAAAAAAAAGTGAGAAAAACAGTAAGGCTATTGTTAGGCCTGATTCTGCTGTGACTGCCAATGGCGAACATCAGGAGTCTATCTAGAGGTGTTAGCAGCATTTCTGTTACGTCAGGCAGTATGGTGAGTTTTGACTGTGGTCAAAAGTGAGTTGCTGGCAGTAATCTTAACAGCTACTGATTCAACTGATGCTTCAACAAAAGTCATGATGGGCAGAAGTGGTACAAATATCGACATGTGCATACTTCGGATCTAGGCTGTCTTCAGCCCTGACTGACAAAAATAAGGTCAATAATCTATACCAGGCCTCTGTCATCAACACCATTGCTAGACTGAGAGATGATAATACAGTAGGTTCCATTAATTTGTATAACGGTTTCAAAAAACCACACAAACTTTTAGTATCTGCATTATCCTGTGGCAGGGAGCTCTGCAGTTTATCTGGACATTGTGCAAATTGTCACATGTAAGAAATACAAATGGGATTTTCTTGACCTGTAAAGTAACTTATCGAGTGAAGATATTTTTTCCAAACTGACAGAAGATGGAAGTTGTGCTCCAGAGAACATGTAGACATAATCCATGACAGAGAAAAAGCACCAGCAATTAGTCAGAACCTCTCTATTGACTGACAAAAAGTAAACATATACTATCACTGAAGACCAATTTTTTGAGCATCCAAAGTGTGTAAATGAGGCCTAAAGTGTAAATTGCACAGTAAGTGACAAGAATTTCAGAACATTGATTATTATTAGTCATTTGAGGAAAGAATTCTTTCAAGAAATATAAAACTGCTGGTCTTGATGACATCTGACAACTGAGCAGATAAAATACCTTGGTTGAATGACAAATATCTGAATACTCTAACCATTTATTGTGCATTGCTGTCAGTGTGTTAGTGCTTGTATGCCATGGTACTCCAAAAATCAGAGAAGGATGCTCCAGAGCCAAAAACCAGTGGGTTGTGTCCATACGGCATCATCTTCACAAATGGCATCAGCATCTGATTCTAATTAAATTAGTTATCACCATTTGCTAAATGGTTCCTAATACCAGAGCAAGTTGGACTGTTCCCAGAAAATCCTGGCTGTTTAAGTACTTAACAGCACTGAGCAGTTCCAAGAGAGTCTTGGGAGGGTATGGACAGATACTTTATGCCTGTAGATCCATCAGCAGTTGCTCATGACACTGGAAAGATCTGAAGTATGTAATTATTCGTAATTATTAAATTACACAGATTGATCATCACTCCATAGGGATTGCACACAGAAAAGTTTATGTAAATCATATGAAAAATAGAGCCAATGGTGCAGATTGCAATATTAACTATCAGAAAAGGGTACTTCTACCAATATTTTTAGCATCTGTCAAAATAAACAACCAAACTATGATCATATAAAATCTTATTTCTCACAGGTGACTAAGGCATTACAGTCCAAAATTAGAAATGCAATTGTAAGGGCTTCATGCAAAATCAAAGCCATGTTGACCCAAGCATATTTCCTGCATATCTGGTTAGCACATCCAAAGCCACCTGTATATGAATTCAGAGGAAACATATGCAAGTCTCCTTCATCTTTAGACTCAATAAGCTACCAAAGAACTTCACACTTCCAAGACTGAGAGTGACTCACCCACAACTAGCACCTGGTCTATCTGTGTATCATACCAAATTGAACACTTTTCCAAAGGTCAGACAGATCAAAATGCAAAGTGAGTGCTTGTAAGAGCTCAGTTTCCAGATGGAGATGAGAGGTAGATGAGGAGACTGATGGCAACCAGACAATGCTGAGAATCACTGAACTCACACAGTACCGTCACACCTGTACATGTGCTCTGTGTGGGAATGATCAGGGTTTGCAAAGTAAGATAGGTTGCAATGGATCAAAATTGCATTGCCTTACTGGATATCTTGGATAAGCCACAATCAGTCTGCCTTTATGGGGTCATCCTCTCTGATATTATGAAAGCACAAGCTATTACCAGAGAATGAATCTTGAATGCTTATGGTGGTGCTGAAAAGTTTCCCAGCTACAGTAGAAATACAGAAGCTGTGGCAGCTACACAATTGGCAATGTACAACATAATCATTAGGGCATTTAAAAGTAGTATGGGTTAGAAGAAAAAAAGAGAAAATAAAAGAAAATTACCTAGTAACCTGAGAATGAATTGGACAACTTGGAGACCTTCTCGGGCATGAGTCAGCTGGAAGAACAAGAACATTGAAAAATGTGGTTATTATTAATAAACAGAAATGTGTGAAGATAGAGCCTGGTTGAACAGTACAGCTCATCGTGGTCTGTGGCATCATGAAAGAGTTGTAAAATACTAAGGATTTAGCCAGAGCAACCCATTGGAGAATCTCTTATGTTCACTTTAGGAAAACACATTAGCAAACAAGCAAAGGACGTGCAACAGGAAAAAGAAAGTACAGAGATATCTGTGTAGGTATGGAAGGATAAACAACTCTTTTATTCCCTTTCTGCAAATCAGAACAAGGGAAACAACTGAAAATCCTTTTTCAAACCCTACCAATCCTTGACAGGAAAGAGGAAATAATGCCCTAATTGTCAAAAATGGTAAGGAGGGGACAGAGGGCAGAATGTCACGGTTACAATTTGTTTCCAATTCATTCTCTCTCTCCAAGGTTCCTTCTGCCCTTTAAGAATTCTGTACTTAAAACATAATGGACTAGACAATTTCCAAACCAGGAGCCTGGTATAATTCATTTTAATGCTACTCCAGTTGGCTGGGTGATACAATAGATCATCATATTGTGAGAGAACCCTTTGGTCCAGACTATGTATCAGACTGAACTCCCAGATCTATAGCATATTTATCATGAGACTGTGTCACACAAGGTTATCATGCTGGTATACAGTATTTCTCCATCTCTCCCTTAATAAATTTGGTTCTTTTAGCCAAAATGGAGCTATTCAACATTAAAAACAAACAAACAAACAAACAAAAAACTATGCTGACTTTGTCAGTCAGATGCCCAGAGTTAAATATCTACCACAATACACTCAGGGAAGGTATCAGTAGACATAATGTTCAAGACTAATTTTTTTAGTATGAGCTAATGTTTAGTCTTTGAAAGATGCACTGTACTGTAATTAGTTTCAGCTACACCAGATATCCTTCACTGTTTTTTCTGTTTAGAACAAGCTCCACGAATAAACAGAGGATTTCTTTTTTCTTAAGGTTATTCTCCTCAGTATAGAAAAAGAAGAAAATTGTATATGGATTTCAGCCATTTTTTTCCCAGATCCAGTGACAAAACACTTAGAACACACCAGACTTGGGGTCACTGACTGTTCCTTTACTAGGAAACCTAGCCAAAAAGTCCAAGATATCACAGGAGGCTTGTCAAAGACATGCAATCAGAAAAAGTATCACAACTAATTAATACTTGGATTTGGAAGAAACTTGCTACTCGATGTTTCCACTGCTTTAATGGGAAGTCAGTGCCCTGAACTTCTGACAAATCAGGTCATCATTTTGCTCTGAACTAAGGTCTCTGAACTCAGCTCTGACCTCTGCTGTGAACTTTGAACTCGGAGGTTTAAGATATAGAAGTGTAACAGAAACAAAGCCCACTTTTGCTCAAAGGTCGTTGTCAATAGTGTTTATTTTTTCTGGTCTTGTTTGCTTTTCAGCATAATTGCATTTTTGTCTTTAAGTGACGAGTTTGACCAGAGCGGCATTGATTAAACCAAACCCACAGACTTACTCAATATTTCAATGATTGAGGACTGCTGGAGGAAAAGAAATACTTGTTTTCATTCCACCTTCCACTTACAGCTGGGAATGAAGCCAGTAGTAACAAAAATCTGCTGTGCAAAGGTTTTTCTATGCTATTTTCACCCGGAAAAACTACTGAATTCCCCAATAAAGCCTGTTCTCATGAGTATCCTACCTTGTTCCAATGAGTTTCTGAGGTCTGAAGAGCTGAGTTAAGGTCCCTTCTGGCTAACTGGATCACTGCAAACTCTCTGCTGCCTGTTTTCGTCCTCTCTTTAACATTCACAGCACTGCAGCTAAAGCTCCCGATCCATTACTATTCATATTCTCTATCTATTTACTGACAATCATATCTCTAATTCTGTCTTTAAGGCCTTGTGTTGCTACTTCCTACCCACATTTATGCTCTTATCTTTATCTTTTCTCCCTTGTTCTTCATTCACACTCCCTCCTTGAGCTCATTCCTCTGATCCACCAGGGCTGTATCACCTCCTAGCTCTTGACTGGACTCCCTTGCTTTCTGTCCCCTCGACAGACTTCTTCCTCCATGATATGCAAGAGCTACACTATTGGAATGCTTCTGAGGGGCAGTTGTTACTCCAGCATAAGATCCTGCTGAATCACTAAGAAAGGAGAGCAGAAATAGTGAAGAAAATGAGGAAAGAGGCAATGAGAAATGGAAGTTGTGTGGCTGGAGCAAAACACATTTTGTTTCTGCTACTAGGAAGTGACAGCAACAGTAGTAACAGTACTGAGCTCTTCTTACTTTTTAAGAAGGAAAGTGATGTTTGAAACATGTCAGGAAAGGAGACTGTGGCCACCAACATCTCTAAGTATCTCTCCACCTCTAAGTATCTCTCTGTAGCTCCTTCAGTGCTGTTACTGGGCAATAGGAAAACAGCAACGAGATGGTCTGTACTGTGTTATCCCACAAATGCCT
Organism: Corapipo altera; assembly: GCF_003945725.1. Classification (NCBI taxonomy): domain Eukaryota; kingdom Metazoa; phylum Chordata; class Aves; order Passeriformes; family Pipridae; genus Corapipo; species Corapipo altera. The sequence continues at coordinate 3,433,896 of NW_020884892.1, forward strand.
CACCTGCCATGATGAGAAGGAGCTGAGGGTAGAAAATAAGAGTCAGAGGTGAGATTTGGCAGCCCTTTCACCTGTAGGTAGCAGGGTAGGGCTCTCTCATGCTGAGCCAGCCTCCCAGATCAGCCTCAAGCCCAGCCAAGGAGAAAGATGGATTGATTTCACCTAAACTTTTTTCCTGGGATACAAGCATGAAAAATGTAAGGCTGGTAAGAACAAAAACATTCTATCCAGGGAGAGATGACTAGGTAACTGTTGTCTCAGGGCACTCAACTACTATACTCATCATGGTAAATTTTATGTTTAGCTCAGTGCAATTAGATTTTGGGCAAACACAAGCAAAGCCATGTTTCTTGGGTTGTTTTGCAATGTGCAGGATAAAAAGCCTAAGCAGACTAATCCTATATGATATTAGCATTAGATATTGCTCCTAGGGTGGTATTTAACAAAAGGAAGTTCCTTACATGAGCAGTGGTCCCAAATATTTTCTGGCTCTTGGCTCTATCACACCCAGGAAACCATGGAACAAGTAAACAGCTTGAAGCTCTTTGAAAGGACTTGGCTACTGCAGATCACACTGCAGGATGTAGCAATGAGTAAAAACTCAGGTCAGATCGTCACAGTGGGCAACTGGGATTCAAGAGTCCTTGCACTGGCATATTATCCTCAAACACTGGAATAAAGTAATTGATGTTTCTACACTTCACTCAACACGAGCTTAGTTAGAATTACTTGGAATAATAGGTGCCACATTACCTGAGAAATGCTTTAAAGTTGAGAAGCATAAAGTATTACAGAACAGTAGAACAAGGTCCCTAGACTGTTTTTACTGATAGATATGAAATTCAGGGATCCTGGTGCCTCACATTTTCTGGGCAGTTGCTAAAAAAGAAAATTATCTATTTGTCAAGTCAACTCATTAAACAATTTGAGACTTTGAACCACTTGATTTGAGTGTAAATTTAATCAGGAAGCGTAGGGGTGAATTGACAACACACTTCCTAACTTCTGCCTTAGGGTCCTTTTAGATAGTGCAGTAACACAATATTGTTATTTTATAAGATAGCTGAAAATCAGCATTACCCTGTGTGTTTCACTTCCACAGTGGACAGAGGAAAGGCTTATTCATACTTCTGTAAGATGTATTTAAAAAAGTAAACAGAGACTGTAAGGGGCTTAAATGTTTCTCACCTGTACTAATTCTTGTGGTAGGAGGATGGGGATGTGGTGCAGACACACTGGTATAGCCATTTTGGGGATCAGTGCCCATTTGCTGTTCAGGACTTTTACACAAGCAGGCAGAAATGCAATGGACCAAGACGTGTCTGGCTCCCTCCCGTCTTGCTTTTGGCATGGCTCATGCCCCTGCACTGCATACAGTGCTCCTGGGTCCATAAATGCACCCCAACAAACTTTCATCAGGTGTTCAAAGTTGCAGCTTGAGCTTTTCCAGGGATTCATTTCAGAATGTGAACAAAATCAGTCCTACTCATTCCAGTTACTCAGACAGTAAACAAATCTTGCGTCCTGTCATTGCAGATCTTTCTGTTGTGTTTCAGACTGCTTAGAAATTTTCTCGAAGTACCTGTAAGTGGTCCACTTGTTTCTTTTTGACAGCTAAAACTTCTTCCCTACGTGTAACCAGAGAGTCTTTGTTCAGGACCTGCTTCTGTGCCGAGCAGAATCTGTGCTGTATTTACAAAGTAGAAGCCAACACAGAGAGTGCTCACTGTAATGAACAGTGTTTGGAACGAAAAGTCTAATGAGTATAGATGCTATCAAAGCTGTTCTCTTGCTCAGAAGTGAATGTTAATGCCAATTACTCATGTTTCTTGATTAAACTCTCTCCGAACATTAAGTACTGCAGAAAAAAAATCCTCCATCACAAAATATGCACATTACAGTTGAATCAGAAGCTGGTACCAAGAATCTGGAGACAAAGTGTACTCTGTGTTGTGGTCCTTTAAAGAACATTACCATGGAAGTACCTTGGATGTGATTTATAAAAGATGTCTGTCCTGAGTATTCCACTGGATCACAACCAAATAAGAGGACACCAGGCTGAGATGTATGTCCAGGACACGGGAAATACTTCCACGAGTAAATGACTGAAAGAGGACATTTTACATGGACAAATAGGAGGTTCCACTAAAGATGTGGCAGATCTCAAGATCTGTAACTGGGAATCTTATAAACCATGAGTCAACCAGTGAATGGTCATAGCTGGAGTTGGGGTTATTGCATCAGTTTGACTGGATCCATGTCCACTACTCTGTTTGATAAATCATTCTGGGGTATGTCTGCAGCAATTTTGTTCCATGAATATTCTGCTATGATACAAAAGGGACAGGAACCTTGTGATATATCTTGAGCTCTGAAATAAGGGAAAATGCACCAACTAGGAAGAAAAGTGAACATCAGGTTTCTCTAAAAAAGTGCAAAGTTTTATTGACAAAAGCTACAAGAATGTGTGTTTTTTTTTTTCTAATCATCAAAACAGAGTTTAAAATGCCTAAATAGTCTACTCCCAGCCATCTTCTCTCTCAGGCCATTGCACTTCATACAGCTCCCACTGCCTGGAATTGGATGTTTCTTAGAGCTGTGACACAGTGACACCCTAACCCCCTCCCAGCATATCAAGCTACATGGTGGATGTAATATTGGGAACAGATAATAACAAGAAAGTTTAAAGTTGAAATAAAACTGAAGGTGGCTGGTGGAAGAGGAAATTTCTATCCCTGCATTCAGACTGGGCTAAAATCTTTCATTCTTTACAAACAATAAGCAGTAATAAGGCAAGTGTCCTCCTTAGGGACACACACTTCAGAAGGGAACTTGCACTTGACCCCTCCCCCCTTCAGCTTCGAGCCACCCGGTGCCACAGAGGGGGACAGAGCTCCCGTGGAACATTCTATTCCATTGACACAGAGCAAGGAATAAACCCGAACTATTGCCTGGGTTTGTTCCCTGGGGGTCTCTGCAGCAACAAGCACAGCCCCACACTGACTGCTCTGGGCTGTGCAGGCATTTGTGCTTCTGCCTGTCTCACACACACACAAAAGTTTGGTGTAGTGCTGCCCTCAGGAAACCCCCCCTTCCCCTTGCTCCAGCTAAAGCCGTGGAATTTGTCTTTGTTTCCCTTGGGTTCAGGGTCAGGCTGTGCCTGTGTCCAGCCCAGAGGTTCAGAAAAGCATTTCTCCTGTCCCCTGCAATCTGCTGCTGCAGACAGGACCCAGGCACTGGTGGCACTGGGAGTGAACAGCAGAGTGTTTCCAGGGGCTCTCTGAACGAACACAAGTGTCCAAAGAAACCAGCACGAGTGTCCACAGGAGTCCCAGTCCTTCATCCCTGAATGAGTTTGTTCAGCCCAGGAAAAACTGTCTAAGTTTTATTTCCATCGAAGGAGGTTTTTCCTACTTTAACACCAGTTTGGTTCCAAACCAGTTTCTTCATTTCCTCCTCCCAATTTCCCTGAAGGACACTGACAGGGACCATGCACACTGACAGGGATCACAGAGTTTGTCCCTTGGCCATACAGCTCCTGCTCTTTGGCAGCACAGGAGAGGTTAATTAGAGCCCAGGCTCCAATCCCAGGGCACCCACTGGATCAGCACTTGGGGGTACAAACTGACCTTGGGCTCAGGATGCAGCTGAGAGCAGAGATTTCCCTGCAAAGTCTGCAGAGAGTCAAGCTCTGGAGAGGAGATTGTGCCCCATGGATGGGATTGCAGAGGCTCCCTCAGGTCCCCAAAATGAATTATCACTCTCTGCAAGTCCCTGCCAGGAGGTTGTAGCCAGGTGGGGGTGGGGCTGTTCTGCCAGGAAGCAGCAGTAGGACAAGAGGGCTGGGTCTTGAGCTGTGCCGGGGAGGTTTAGGTTGGATATTGGGAAACAATTTTTTGCCCAGAGAGTAATCAAGCCTTGGAATGGGCTGGACAGGGAGGGAGTGGAGTCAGCGTCCCTGGAGGTGTTGAAGGTGAGAGTGGATGTGGCATCAGTGCCATGGTCTGGGAAGCACGGTGGAGTTGGATCCAGGGTTGGACTTGATGATCTCAGAGGTCTTTTCCAACGTGGCTGATTCTGTGATTCTGTGATTCTGTGATTCTGTGATTCTGTGATTCTGTGATTCTGTGATTCTGTGATTCAAAGCCTTGATGGTTTCATGAGGTCCCAGGACCCGCTGCCTTTAATCCAGCACCTGTCAGAGCACTGCTCACCCGGGGAGTTCACAGTGAAATAGATGCGCTATATAAAATTTTGGGGGAAAGGAGTCGCAGGAACGGGGATATGCCTGGTCCAGGGACAAGCAGGAAGTCATTAGCAGAGCTGGAAAAGGCCACAGATGTCCCAGTTCCAAAGGCTATGCTTTAAATATTTAACTACCCAATGTTTATCCCATTTGTTATCGATAGATCACAGCACCTGCCTTAAATAATGCCTTACACTTTTGAAAATATCACTTCATAAATCTTCATGACAGGCGTGTGCGGTGGGTGGGTGCCAGTGTTATCCCACTTCCCCAAAACGGGACACTCACACTCCACAGCAGGGAGAGGCAAAACTGCCAAAGGATGTGCCTGCAGCCACCAGGCTGGGGAGAGCCTGAAGGCCAACAAATCCCTACAGAAATCTCTCCATGAGCCTTGCAAGCAGCAGACCACAGTGATTTAAATCTAACACTGTGGCTGCCTGAGGATGATTTGCAGGAAGTACGAGAGTACTCTGACTAAGCAGACAATTCCCAGGAATGGTTGAGCGAAGTGACCTCTGGCAGAGGCTGTGCCAAGGCCGGGAGCACAGTCCCAGCACACCAGGGATGCCTGGATGCTGTGCCTGCCCAAACTGAGCCTCCAACCAGTTCCAGTGCTACCAACAGCACTGCAGTTCTCACACAAATTCAAGTTAGAAGGAGAAAAAGAAAGAGATTGGAAGTAATGGGGGACATATGAATCATATCTGCAAGACTTCGTGTAATTTCATTTTGAAATTTAAGATTTAAACTAATGTGTTCCATGGCCAAAAGTTATTCTAGCTTCTCTGGGCAGGCAGTAATAGAAAGAAATGTGATCTTTTTGATTAAGCCAGAACATTTACTGCCACTGGGAAGTGCTGCACATAATGTACCGCGGGGACACGGTACTTTCTGCAATTTCTGCTACAACTGCAATATCTTACAGTAAACCTTCAAAAGTACAGTATATAGGAAGTTTCAAATCACCCTCATTAACTGCATTTATACAACAGAGCACCTATCTATTGAGGTGTTAGAGGTGCTTCTAGTGAAATAAATTAAGATTAAGTCCTGATTTTGCTTCCAAACACCCAGTATAAATCCAGACAACTTGTCCTACTTCTGTAGCATTATTCCAGATTTAAATCTATTCAACAAGGTTCTTAAATTTATGCCTTGCTTGGGAACTTGAGTGTTTCTACCAGTGGCATTGGAGCTGCTCTCATAAGCTTTAAATCTTTGAAAACTTAAGCATGTGCCAGGAACAAAAAAATTGACCTCTGAGGCTAAAAACAACAGATTGGCAGAAAGCTGAAAGCTCATACAAAACCATTAAGGAAAAGCAAAAAGCACAAAAGCTTCAGCAGAAGGAAAGAAAAAAAAAAAAAAAGAGAACTTAACAACGTTTAGAAAAACAGTAAAATCCTGGAAGGAAAAAGGAGAACTGAAGGCTGTGAATGTGCACTTTCATTTCCAGTACTAATGTATTTAGTCCTGTGTCAGGATCCTATTGTACTGATGTTGCACACAGAGAGGCTGAGTCTCTGCCCCCCCAAAAGCTTACACCTGAGCTTTTCATACCTAAGATTTCCATTTGTCTGGAGCTGCTTAGTCACTCTACAAATTCCATTATCTACAACCTACTGTTGGGAAAGTAGTGTGCAGGAAAGAGAGAACTTGCCTAAGGCCTTATCATACATTCAAACACTAGAAAATGAGACTTGGGTATCCATAAATAGGGGAATATATATATATATGGCAATAAGCTTTTAGGGTTTCACTTGCCATTTGGGGTCATGCAGGAAATGGAAATTTCCTGTTCCTGTCAACCTGAAATGCCTCTGAAGTCACAGCTACTCAGCTGGAAGACAGTAAATACCACAGCCTCATTTTCTTAATGTACACAAGGAAGAGATAAACTCAGCCTAACCTTATAAGTTTACTCTGGGATCATCTTTATGGCCCAGGTGACTCTCAGCTCAGCCAGTGCAGGATGCTTAAGTGATATTGTAATATGAATAGTAAATCTTAACTTAGGACCAAGCAGGAAGCTGTTGAATGCTGACAAATAAGGCTGTAAAAAGCCACTTCAGAGATCTGTGCAAGCACAGGGGAAAGCTCAGCCTGGCTGTGGGCATATCAGGTTGCCCAAAGAGCTACAAGGATACTTGCCTCGCTGCCTACTGTGTAGGCAGGTCTTTATCCACCTTCTCCTACACTTTGGACAGCACACCTGATGGACACATGGATTTCTTCCCTGAATAACCATCCCCCTAATTAAGCTGAATGCTGCTTAATTCTGTCAACTTGCAAATTTTGCATCTATTATTCAGAATTATTCAGATCTGAGGGAACTGATGGGCAGAGAAAACAAAGCTCCTCAGAGGATTTTACACCCTTTCCACTGGTCTGCAGAGACTCAACTCAAGGCACAGTGTGACTCCCTCCGCCCAGCATTCTTCAAACAGATGTGGGAAGGGCCGGTGGCTGATCACCCACCAGGAGGACCAGGGGCTCTCTCTTTAGAGTGACCAAAGCCAAGGGGTACCCTGACAATGTTTCACTGGAACCAGGGGAAGAAGAAACAGGCACTGCTGGTACTGATCTCCCACCTCCTTCTCTGAAGGTGCTGCCTGTGGAGCAGCTGCCAGCCCCCACGTGCTTGGCTGTGGAGCTCCAGTGTGCCTGTGGTGCTTGTAAGTTGGAGTTCAGATTCCTGGCTCTGAGCTGCCCCATGGCTTGGAGAATTGGAAGGAAATATTAATCTCTCTCACTTGCTTGAGCAGCATCCAAGACTTTTACTTGCATCATTCCACTCTGTAGGGGAGGATGAGATCTGGCCATAAGGAAATGGCAACCCAGCCATTTGTCCAGGATACCTATAGAGAGCCCTGCCTTGGTGCTGGATTAGAGTGGGCATCTCCACAGGGCTCCATCTTTATCTTCTTTTTCTTTTGAGGCTTCTGAAAGAACTACCAAAAGGTCAGAGTAAGAACAGAACATGGAAACAGCCAGACATAACCACAGAATGGAGAAAGAGGAATCCAGAGTGGAAAAGACAAGTTTGAAGCTGGATGTGCATTTTTGAAGACAGTTTTGATCTGATGCAAAAGCATTTAGAAACTGAGTTGAACACAGGGAGTCAGAACAAGTCAAAGGCTGAGGCAGTTTTACCTGGAGCAGTGACATTTTATTTGAGATTTCTGAAGTATTTTGACTGTCCCCACACTGGACCATGCAAAATCAATGGAATTTGCTGTGGGATCACTGATGCTCTCTCCCTCCCTTCATCTGACCTGCTGATCTCAGCCAAAACAGGGCTCTGCATCCCCATTTTCCTGCTCCTAGAGGACTCCCTCACACCCAACTGCAGGCTCTTCTTGAGTGCAGCTCCTCTGCACCTCCTCTCTTGACTTCAGGGTCCACTGGGAGAAGGACAGGAGGAGAAATTTCACCCAGTGATGAAGCCACTCACCAAAGTGCACTGACTCCTATCATTTTATCCCATAATACACATTTTGAGCTGGTTTTAAATTTCTCTGATCAAGTGGAGAAGAGATCTGAAGGCAGCTGTCTCAGATCACCTCAAGCTTGGGTTGTTTCTACCTTCTCGCTTTTATGGATTTAAAAGAAAAAAAGACCTCCAAGCAAAACAATTTGTTTCAGGTTGAACAAAACATTCATTTAAATATGAATGAAAGTTTTGAACACACAGAAAAAAGACAATAGTTTATTTTAGGATGACTCCTAAAATATTATACTGCCTAATCAGAACAATGCAAAAGAATCTGTCAAGACTTTTTCCCCACAATTCCTACACCCTGGAACCAGACAGTATGATTTCTGATTGTATAAAAATTACTTCCCCCCTCTTCACAAATTTTACTCAATTAACCAATTTTTTTCTCTCCATAGGCATCCATAAGGAGGTTTTTTTTTTATGGGGGATTACACATAGAAAATATTTTTATTAATTCTTTAAAAATGGATAATAAGTTAAATGTGCACACATGCATGTGAAAGTGCATACGTTCAGATGTGAAAATTTCTGGACATAGTCACACTTATTAAAAATTTTTAGTTAGTAATCCCAAATTCAGGGCTGTTTGGGAACTGCTTATATTTGCTTTATTCATGACAGAGCTATTTGATGCTGTTCTCAGTCTGTGATTGGACTGTTGGAACATCTTTATTCATACAGATGAATAATAAATATTAAATGTCCCAAAATCCAGGTATCACACCATTTATCCAGCTACTCCTGGATTAAGTTGAGGTCTGGTTTTCATTAATAACTGGCAATAATCTATATATTTGTAAACCACTTAATAAGATCCCATAACTAATATCATATAGTATTTAGACTTCAGAGTCTGAAATTCAAAATTAGTCTTTCTAGCTCTCTTCAGCAGTTTGACTTTGCCTGTTGACTAGTAATGCAGCGTAGGAGATGGGATATCAGCAGTGGGATTATCAGGCATACTGTTCCCATTATTGGCACATTCCTTTATATTTATCAATGTATCATTCCTGAGATTTATCAGTGTAACATTATGACTACCAGCTTCATTTGCCTTTTCAAAGAAAAACTACTGCAAAATGATGTCAGATCTAAGTAAAACCCCAGTTTACAAATTTGAAGACATTTTCAGAGGGTCTCATGTATGATAGGAACAGTAGTAGATTGATACTGCAAACAAAGCATGTTGGAAACATGGACAATTTAATGTAATAAGAGGAAATTAGACTATAACGAATGTTTACACAGAGGCAAACAAACTGATACAATAGAGAATGCAGTTCTCAGCACAGAAAGATAAACTTGGAGAGATCAAGGTATCAGAGAGATACCAAAGGCACAGTAAGGCTGAAAAATCAACAGCAAGTGCAAAGGGACCGAATCTTTCCGGCTACAAGAGAAACTGTGAAAAAACAAGCTGAGTCCCCATTTCAGAAGTACATAAGCTACTTAGTCTGTGTCCTTTGCAACAGTGAGAGAAGCAGTTGTCCAGGTTTATGAAGGTGTAGAGGACTGTAAGAAAGGGCTGGAAAAGCACATGGCACAGTGATGGAGGCACCTACACCCCCAAGAAATGATGCACCAACACTAATCATAAGCAATATCAGCACTGAATACTGTTTCTGCCTTCCAATGGCATCGAAGAATCAAATCTGTGGAAATATTAGATTTAGCTTTTTCACCCTGAATTTCCATAACTGTAAACTTCAGGGTCTTCTTGGAGTAAAACACACTCAAATGCCTTAGTGGGTGAAGAAGATTTAGCAAGGACACCAGATGGGCAGGAGTGGTGACATCTGTCTCCCCCATAAGTGCACGGGTTAGTTATCTCCCCCCTCTCGGTCTTTGTGTTTGCACAAGTGCTCACAGTCCTACTAAGAAGAGCTAAATAGGAGGAGACACAGGATGTTTTCTTTATGATGGAGCAGCAGAAGATACTTTTTGCCCCAGCTGCTGAAGGACTTCTGCACAGGCGCTGTGCTGTTACACACAAAACATCTAGACTGAGTGTGCAATCAGGATCCCCTCAGTTTTCCTACAAATTATCCTCCTGCATTAATATCCAAGGAAAAAAAAATACAGCATGCAAATATTCAACTGCAAAAACAGAAATATCAGAATGCTGTTTTGTTGGGGTTTTTTTCCAAGCTGGTCATTAAGTGCAGGACTGTGTAGCAAGCTGGTTCTCACTTCATCCACAGAGATTCTGAGTCTCTTCCAGGAGGGCAGAGCCTCCAGGAGGGAGGGTGAGAGGGGCTGTCTCACTGCTGTGGGAGGATGAGCTCTCACCCTTTCAGAGCAACGACAGAAGAGACAACTGTGTGTAACAGGAATATACAGAACCTGTCACAGTAGGAAGGCAGCGCTTGGGGAGCAGCAGCACCCAGAAGCACTGGAGATGTTCAGTCCCTTGGGCCACCTCTGCTCACGAGCGGCCACCTCTGGGATGAGCAGCCCAGTGACCCCATGCAGCTGCCCATCACCTCTCACCCATCCATGAAACTCACCCTGTGGGCACCCACTGCCTGTGAACAACACGGCTGTGCTGAGGCTGTCTGTAGCCCCACGGGGGACTCACCAGCCTTCAGTGCTGTGTCACATGCAGTGAATCAAAGTGGTCCCATGGGAAAGTTCTTTCAAAGATGCCTAAAGTGCAACTCGTTCATTAGACTGCAAACTCTTTAGGTGAAAAACTGTAAAAATCATGCTTTTTAAGGACTTGGTGTGTGGCAGGTGGTCCTGTGAATAAATGACAGGCCCCATCAGACTGAGTGACTCGCAGGTCCCTCCTGTCCAGGTGACACCTGAGCCTTGATGTTGAGCTAGAAGTCTGTGTTCCCATTGCCCACCCCCAGATTTAATCCAGGACAGGATGACTCCCTTTGTTGTCTTAAAGGAAAGTATACCTGACAGATGCTGAAACCTAGAATCAAGTAGGATTTCCAATGCTGTGCTCCGGCTTTTTCCCCAAAAAAAAGTTAAAGTTTGCACAGTCTGAAAACAGCTCCTGGAGAAGATGGCATCAGCTGAAGGAGTTTGGCTAGAAATTGTGTTACCCCTTGATCCACCAGCACTGCACAGCAGCTCTGTGTGCGACTCCCGGCTCGTTTGAAGGTGCCTGGGATGGCTTCAGGCTTTTGGCTTTTTTATGCAAGCAGATTTTCATGCTTTGATATCTTCCCTGACATGACTTTTGATTCAGTGGAGGTGATGCTGACACTTTTTTCCCTGGGAATATTTTGTGTACAGTGCTGCTAGAGCATTGCAGTTGCCTGAGTTATTTTGGAGGAGTTCTTTTACAAAGATGCAGTCTAATAAATAGGATGAAAAGTGAGAGCTCTGCTAACTGCAGTCAGGGTGTCTGCCCTGGTTCAGACCACAGCACTGCAGCTAATCAGAGATGATCCAGGAGGGTCAGGAGAGAAGGCACCACAGCACAGACTGGTCTGGGACCCTGTGCAGTGAAAACAGCACTTTGGAAGACCTAGATTATTCCCCCCAAAAAAGCAGATGATGTTTCAAGCTGTCAGACTGGCAACTTTTGGTAAAAGCGAAGAAATCCTCGTGGAAAGTCTGCAGTTTGCTATCCCTGCCAGGGTAAAGCAGCACAGGGAATGAGGGTCACCAGCCAAGGTGTGCTGTGTGCCTTGGGGAACCCCCTGCTGAAGGACTTTCAGCTAATTGAGAAGGTCAAACATCCATATTCCTGCTAAAAAAGAGGCTGCAATACCTTCATCAGGAATTTCAGCTACAATGGGAATTGTTCATAAGGGGAGAAGGAATTAAAGGAGGGAATTAAAGGATGCAGTATTTAATGGGGCAGATTGATGTGCACACTGATGAGATATATTTAAATTGACTAAATGCCTGTTTTGGCTGAAACAGCTTTTTTCTTTTTTTCCCTTGGCCAATGCTCTCTGTGATTTTTGCTCTTTGTAAACTGTGTCCTTTGCTGTGACCCAGACAGAACTGAATCTGGTCAAATATAAGGTATGCTTAAAAAAAAGCAAAAATAAAGAAAAAGAGCCAAAATCACTACATGTCCTTATTTCTACCATTCTGAGGCCCACGGAAGGAAATGAGTTTTGTGCTAATGTAAGTCTCAATCCACCTAAAATAAATCCCAGCTGGATTGCAGCCTGCCTGAATGCAGTATAAGGACTTGTTGGGGCACAATGCAAATTATTCCAACTACTCACCAATCTAGCCACCTCCACACTTAACTGAAGAAGGGACAAGGGGGTGAATACCATCATTTCTTTCCTTTCCTAAATTGATGAGGCAGTCTCATTTCTCTGTGTGTGTAATGGTATGGAAGCACAGTAGCTTGGAGCTAGTAGGCATACCAAAGAGCTAAGCTACCCTGGATTTATATTCATCCAACTTTTCCGGTTGATAGAGTTACCCAAGTGCAAGCCCCTGTAGTGGGACTTCCACCAGAGTCAGTCTTGCACGGATTTACCTTCTGAGGGAAAACTATCCAACCAAGCTGAATCATTTCAGGCAGAGCAATTGTAAGAGCTTGTTTACATGAAGCTGCTCAGAAAAGCTGATCTGAATTTTTAAGTGGATTAGTTAAACTGCATTAATTAAAGCCCTTTATGGGAACTGTCAGAATTAAAGTGGCTTTGATTTGATTTGGTTTACTTCTCTTCTAAGGCTAAGTCATATTAAGGCCACTTTAATTGTGAAACAGAAGGTTTAATATAATTTACCTAATTCAGTTTAAACTCCTGCCTTTAGTTAATTTAAATCAACTTTCCTGATTTTCCCCGTATAGACATGCACAAAGAAGAGAAAAGACCACTTAAATAGAAACATCTAAGAGAAACTTTGAAAAAAATCCAAATATTGCACTAGCATCTCCAGGACATTGCTATCTTTGTCACCAACAAGCTTTGGGAATTGCAGGTAAAACTGTCAAGGTGCAAGGAGACACACTGAGAAACAGATCCTCAGTGCTGAGCTACAACTGTTCATCAGAGACAGGCTGGCCAGTCCTGCACAAAAACTAGACTCCGGCCTAAAATAAAAGATGACAAGTTAAGAAAATGCCTCTTCACTCTCAGAAAAACAGGGTTTCAGCCATGGGCTGTGAAGGGGGGAAAAGAGACATGCCTGAATATGTGAAAGAAGAAAGAAATTTTATTTAAAGTTCTGGTGATAATTTCTTCATCAATCCTCTCTCCTGAGCCAGAAGGCACCAACAATATTGGTAAAATGCTGTTGGAGGAGACCTGGTCTTCTCTGCCCTGGAAGCATCATGGAGCCCTGTTTCTGGCACTGGTACAAGAAAATAGCCATCCAGCAGCCTGAAGCTTTGGGATTTGGGACTTGCAGGCATATAGGTGTCTTTGCATGGCATCTGCCCCAGCTCTGCAGGACCAGCTCTGAGCCAAGAGCCAATCTACCAGACCATCCCACAGTGTCACCCATGAATTTCAGAATTCAAGGCAAACCTTTGAAAACCGTCAATTTCTACAGGTGCAAGTTTCTACAGGCTTTCATGAGACTCTTCAGTGCCTACGAAAATCTTCACCCGTTGTGCATCACGTTTTCAAATCTCACAGACTGGCCCTGGTCGGCAGACACACAGTGTCACAGTGAGCAGCACGTGCAGTGACAGGATTGCTCTGCACCAGATGAATGACCAGAGCAGGGAACTGCCATGTTAAATGAGAGGGAGCTCGAGACAGGCTCCTTGTGCTGCTGAGATCCATTTGAATACTGAATCATACTCCACATGGCAGCCTCAGTAAGAGCAGAGGTGGTGATTAGTGGGACTGTGTCTATTTGGAGAAGGCTGTATGCATGACTGAGCATGAATGGCCTGATTATGAGTGGGTGGAACTCCACCCAAAGGGACTGAGCGGGCAGAGCTGAGGTAGCAATGATTAGCTGCCATGCAAGATAAGTTATTGTCCCCTGGGATGCTAAAGATATACTGTACTTAATAGTTCACTGGCCAAATGCACTCGAACGGTTGATATTGTCGCAGCCGGAAACATTCGTTCATGTAATTAGTTTACTTTTCCAGTTTAAGCCAAATGGAAAATCCCCCTGTAAAGCACTCTTAAGCCAGCTGTTGTGCCAGTGTTGATCAGCACAGTCCTTTTGACTTTGAAAAGTTGCCTCGTTTTCCCTGGAAGGACACAAAGTCCTTTAATCCCTTACCTTATCAGAATGCCTTATCACAGCCATTATAGGGATGCTCTGGGATTTTCTCTGGATAATCTGACCCAGAGATTTATAATAGCAGCCTCTGAAATCAATGGAAAATGAGCCATTGTGTGACAGGGTTGTTACCTGTCCATGATCTTAATGCCAGGTGTGTGACAGGGAGGAAGGGAGATGACTCATCCCTTGTCAGAAATCTTCTGTGTCACAGATTTGCAGTTATACCTTTCTCCAGAGGAACCGCAGCTACTTGCCTGTAACAAATGATCTTCAGGTGACTTCCTCTCCCTTCTCTGGGAGTCATGAATATTTGACTTAACAAATTAATCTTTTCACTCCCTTCATGGGAAGACAGATACCTTTATATATGGAGTGCATGAAACAGAGAATAAAAAATAGACCACAAAGAAAAGAATCTGATTTTCAAGTAACTCTGTTCTCCATAGTGGTTAGGCCAGACCCTTAACCACAGCAGAGCAATGTTATTTAAATCAGCAATTGTACATCTTCATCTCTTTCTATCTCACTGGTCCTACTTTGCCAGCACCAAAATTCAGAGCCTAAACCTGGGTCCAAAATCAGCACTGACCCAAGTAGTTTCAGCATAATGGATCCTGTCATCATCCTCCATCACAGTGTTTAGGAGAGAAGCTGGCCTTTTTACCTCATGGAGCTTAAAATTTGAACTGATTTTCTCTCTCTTCACAAAGGATCTGAAGTGCCAGGGCTGGAAAGGATCCACCAAGGTCCTCAACATCAGCATTACCACGTCATCAAACTTTGGATAATTTGCCATTTTGTGAAGGTAGTGCCCAGCAAGGCCTGCAGCCTTCTAGGGACTCTGCTGCATAAGGGCAGCACTTGGATTTGTGTCAGATGCACAGGCACGTGGCTTTGGGGGGACAGGACATACACGTGATATCCACGTTTGGTGTTAATATCATGCTCCATCACCCACATGGCAAGGGAAGATAACAGCAACACCGGCATTTTGTGCTGTGTTGTTCTGTCTGTTCTTTTGTTTGAGTCTTTTTGTTCAGCCTTCAGCAACAGGGCTGGGTTCTGGAAAGGGCTGCTTGGATGCTCATAGTCCTCCTTGTGAGGTGTTATATCCTGTGAAGAGCTCAGCAAGTACAAGCAGTACTTAAATTTCCACACACCACTTGTGGTAACCCCCAGAAGGCCAATTCTTCTGTGATCCACAGCAGGATATCTGTGTCTCGAGCCTTGTCCGTCTGTTTATTTGTATTTGCTTCTGCATTCTTTGCTTTGGACCTGTTCAATGCCTTATTGAGCCCTGCAATTATTTTTCCACTCATCTTGTCCTTTCCTGTCTCATTTAGCAAACAAACACTTCTTGACCTCTTGTGCATTGAGGCACACTGTCGAGCTCGGTGTGGTGGTAAGTGGGAATCTGCTGCCTTTGGAAATGCTGAGAGCCAGTAGAAGGGAACACTTGTCCCCTGGACATTTTGTTCCAGTTCCACTCCAGAGTTTGCTCATGCAAGAAAGCAATTTTTCATCTGGATTTGTGCAAGAAGAACAAAACAGCCTGCTTGTTTACTATCTTCAGGCAGACTTCCCAAAGATTATAGGAAGAGGATAGGCCTAGGGGCTTTCTGGCCAGGAATGCAGCAGAGAATAGGACAAACAAGCACCTTGATACAGTCAGGTGGATGCTGCGCCCCAAAACAGGCCAAAACTTCTGAGTGCCACAGCCTACCTGCTCACTGATGTCCCTCCTGCACCAAACTGTGTCATACCCGGGTCTGACCCCTGCAGTGCAAATCCAAGGGGCTCCCCAATGGTCTCACCACTGTGTTGCTCTTTCCTGGCATTTTCTATGAAATTTTGAGAAAACTAATGTTATAAGAGATTTGTGCAAACAGGAGTTCACTGCATGCCCCAGATGTCTGGGATGAAATAGCACACTCAAAGCCTCCATGCTGAGCTGCCAAGGAATCCTCAAAATCATATCTCCACTGGTTGTTTGGGATTTCAAAGTGGCTGTTTTAATCACAGGGACACCAACCTGCCTTTTTTCCAGCATTTCTAGTGCAGAACAACATGTTCTGTTGCCCTTCTGCAGCTGAAGGGGAATGCATTGGGGGAGATGGAGGGATGGGGCTTCTGTGATTCTCTTCTGCCATTCCCTGTTGTGCCATGCCTTTTGTTTAATGGGAAAGGCAGGGAAGGGACTCTGGTCTTATGTGAGGAAAAGGGGTTTTGCTCTCAGGTAACAAAAGCTACTACCCAAAAGGAGAACTGGAATGAGGGTGAAGGATTGGAGTGTGTTTCCCAAAACCGAAAGGAGACACATGCCAAGAGCTATTGCAAGGTGAGTCCTTGCTGTCAGAGAGGTGATCTGTCCAGAAAAGCCTATCAGTGGGGGTTCTTTTCCTAAGATATTGAGGTTCACTTTTACAAAAAGAAAGGTTGCAAAAAGTTTTCCTAAAATGACAGCACAAACCAGAAGGACCAGTCAATGGATTCATCAATCTCAAAATTTACTTTGAGGTAAGTTTCACACAGAGATGGCAGGTGCTGCAGAGCTCCCTTTCTCTGTGGTTATGGGGAGCTTCCAGCTCCCTGTAGGATCATAACAGGATACAGACTAGGGATAAGTGTATTTCCTTATCTTTAGGTCAATGTGCTTGTGGAAAGTTCTTTCTAGAAATCTTCATACTCTCCAGCTAAGTGCTAGAAGAAAGAGAGGGCAGGTGCTTGCCATGCACTGGTCATGTCCCTGTCCTGGGATTTAGCTGTTAAACACAGGAACATAAAAGAATGGAGCAGCCCCACCCCCAGCAACCCCTGCATCCATGACTGGGGTTCCCAAGGCTGTACAACCCCTGTCTCCCTGATGGCTAGGAGATGTCCTGGCCCAACCATGTCACCAACCCCACTGCAATGTAGGCCACCACCAGAGTTTTCCCTGCTGTGACTTGGATGTTAGTGCTGGTGCCAGGAACTCATGTGTGGCCCAGCCCTTGGCTACCAGTGGAAAAAGGATGTGTGGGTTTGCCATGGTTAGAGGGGGCTCCCAGCTCCCTGTAAGACCAAAACGGGGTGTAGGTCAGGGTTCTCTGTCTTGTAGTGCTGACAGATCTCTGGCTGGGTGTTGGAGAAGGGAGAGAACAGGGGTGTGCCATGGTCTGGTCACATTTCTGTCCAGCTGTCTGGCTGTAATAGACAGGAGGAGCAATAGAGAAGGAGCAGCCGCCCCTCCACTATCATGGGCAGCCCCTGCCCACCCATCCCCTGCCCTCCCCTCTCAGCCCATGGTCACCTGGTTTCTCATCTAGAGCAGCCCTTTTCATATCCACTCTGGGCCACCCACATCACCAACTCACCCTGTGAGATGGCCAATGTTCTGTCTGCTGTGACACATCACCAGGGCTGGTGCCTGGAATTAGTACTGTATCACTCTGACATGGCTATTATCTTCCACCATTCAGCCGAGAAGAAACAATTAAATAATAGAAATACATAAATAAGTTAATGAAAATGGATAAATAACCTCTGGCAACATTGGGGTAGAAAATTATGCAGTTGTAGTAGCTACTTAAAGAGCAGGACCTTGGCAAAGGTTAAAAAAGAATTAAAAGCAGCAAGTCCTACTCGCTGCCTAAGTGTAATGATTTGTGTTGTACTTGCTGCTGAGATTTGTGGGTTTGAAGACTAAATTCTGAAAAAAAAATGCTTGTCAAGTTGACTGAAGGCAATATTTCACACTTTTGGAATTAAAGACATGTCCAGTGTCAAACACTGCATCCACCAGTGGCTTTTGGTGCTGAGCATAGATCAGTGTGAACTGCAAGACTCAGGACTTCCTTTACCTGAAACAAACCAAAGAATTTTGCCAGGGACTGTCCTGGGCTACACACTTCAGCTGGACACTAGAATGAATTACAGGAATTAGGTCTCATCTACTTGGTTCACTGCAGGCTGCTACTCCCAGTCTTTTTAATTGACAGAGGCAATGAGCACAAACTAAAACACAGGATGCTCCCTCTAAACATCAGGAAACTTTTTTTTTTTCCCTGTGAGAGTGACTGAGAATTGGCACAAGTTGCCCAGAGAAGCTGTGGAGTCTCTAACCTTGGAGATATTCAAAAGCCATCTGGACATGATCCTGGGCAACTGGTTCTGAGTGGCCTGGCTTGAGCTCAGGGGTTGGACCAGATGACCTCCAGAGATTCTGCCCAACCTCAGTCATTCCGTGAGTCTGTAATTCAGGTAGCAGCCACCACAGCAAACTGATACAGTCAGTTTGTGTAGTGGTCACAATGAACACATCCTCTGTGTGTGAACTCTGGCCTTTTGGAGACCATCAAAAGGGCACGTAATTGACAGTTATCAGATCTTCAGATTACAGTTTTCCAGGCAGTGGGCCTGTTAGCTGGGCAGTCTTCATCTGGGTGAAATTAAGGCCCCAAAAGACTCACTAGCCCTGTATATTTTGGACTCAACCCAAGAAAGTTGTCTGAAGCAGCTCATCTGCTACCTTCAGTAGCCATATTGCCCTCGAGGAAAGCAGGTGTTTTCTAGACATCCATAAAACTGCTGGCATGAGAACCAGGCTGAGCAGCTCTCAACAGTTCATTATCCATTTCTGTGCCTGTGTTAAAAAGAAGGTGCTGAAACGCTGTAATCCTCCAGCATTTTGCACCTTCTTTGCATTCAGTCTTTGCAGAGATAAGTGGTTACACAGTGTGCAAAGCAGCGATGACTCGAGCCTGCAGTGTTTCCAGATGGGATGAGCAGCACCAGGGAGCCCTCCCTGAGAGCTCCTGCCTGCTTTGCAGACACTGGGAGTTCATGAACATGAGGTGAGCTCCTGATAAGCATGTGGACTTTGTAATGCTCTTCTGAATCTAGCACAAGTTCTGAGCTATTTAAGGCTTTTGTTCACTTGTCATTTCTCATTTCCTCCCTTTGTCCAAAAATCTTAATTCGTTTGTGAATATACTGTTCAAATTCTCTCAGCAACTAAATGTATACTGTATATGAAAAGGAGTTAGTGCACTTTGGCCAGGTTTACACGCTGCAGGAGGTGCTGCAGTTTAAAGATGGCAAGTCAATAGTAAATAAATCCTGACTGCATGTTTTTTTCACCTTTTTCCTCTATAATGAATCCTCTGGAAATTCAGCACAGCTGGGACTTGAGTAAGGGGCTCTTTGGCTCCATATTTAGCTGTTCCATCGTGAAAGGTAGTGATAGTCAGACAAGTAATTGCATAAAAGTGGCATCTAGGTTCTGTAAGTACGTGTTTTCTGTGAGCCTTCCGAGGCATGTGTGCTGAGTTTAAGGACCATTTGGTTCTTTGCTCCCTCTCTCATTCCTGTAGCCAGGGATGTGCTAAGCATGTTGTGCTCAGATGTCCTGCCTCTCCCACAGCATTGCCAGTTAATGTATGACTCCAGAAGCTTTGCAGTTGGCAATGTTTTAATAAGCAGAAAGAGCACAGCTTGATTCTCAGGTAACAGCCTGAGCTAGCTGTGCTGGCAGTCAGAGCAAAAAACATGGTATTGACTTGAAGACTGAGTGAATTTGGAATAGAAATTGTGGAGGAGGAATAAATGTGGCATACCAGGATGTCACTTTTACACTTTCCAGATGATAACTGCACTTTAAAGCAGAGAATCTCTGACAGTGACGTCCTCTTTTAAGCATCCAACATCTACACCCATACTTGGTCCTTCTGCAAACCCCCTGCTTTCCCAGCTCCGTCTGACTCACATTGTATATTCTTCACAAAATACACTGGTACAGGCTCTGTTTATGAGAGTTACTCACATTTGTTTCCAAGTTAGAAATAGTGTTTTATGAGGTGGTGTCTGGGTTAAGAGCGGGGAAGTTTGCACTTGGGCAAGGGCACTGCAAAGCACTCACAGGGGATAAAAGTTGCAAGCTAAGTAGCACACATCTGACTGTGTTGCATAAAAAAGTGCCTGGAAAATCTTTTCTTGCCTCTCACTGCAACATCTTTCAGGGCATCCACGAAATTAGCATTCAAGAGAAGTTTATTTCTTCACCTTCTGCTACACCATTGACCAGTGTATTTATTCCTAGGAAATTAGCAGATCAGATAGAATCTGTCAATTGGCTGAGATATTTCGGATGTCACCACGTGATATCACAGAAGGAACGGATGCCTTCTGCAGGGCAAGGTCACATCTGGGAGTGTGCCCTGGTACAGACAGGAAGGGGAACAAAGGCTAGCAGTAGCTACCATCCTTTCAGGTGGTAGAATCAGTCCTTGTTGGAAGACCCTGTGGCACTGAAATATCTAATTTATTTTCAGGAAATGGGTGAAAAAAAGGATTAAAAGCAAGAAATCAGGCTTTTTACTTTTCTGGAAGAGCAAGGTAGTTGATAATAAGCTGCTTTCCCGTCACCAGCTCAGGGTGATGTAGTTCCAAGAGCCATGTCCCTCGGGGCAACACCCTCAACACATGCAGTTGACCCTCCAGAAATCTTGTTAGAGTGTGGAAGCAAATGTCTGTGAGCAAAGGATGCCAAAGCCTCTTTCAGAGGGTGGGGATCTTGACCCTGCAGGCAGGGATGTTTCACAAACTGGCCTGCACTGGGATGCTTCTACCTTCAGGAGAAAGACACACTGCTCTGTCCACCTCACCTGCTCTCAAAGGTAACATCTCTCTTCCAGGGCTCCAAAGATGTGTCAAAACAAGTGTCTCTAAAAGACATCAAATCACTACTTTATCAGGCCATGTTTGGCACCAAAGATCAAAATCAAGTCTATGTAAAAATCTTCATATGTGGATCAGGGAAAAGTCAAAAGCACACTGAAACCAGTAATTTCTTTGCCTCTAAAAAGTATGTTTGCAACCTGATTATAACAGTCCTGGAGAACCAGAATGTGAAAACAACTATAAAGAAAGCTCCAAGTATCACATTCCACTCTCCAGACCTTGTGTAATATAAACTGCGAATAAAAGTTCCTAATGGAAAAAAAGGTAAATTAAGTATTTTTAAAATTTATTTTAATGATGACTGTGTTATTAATAATATATTTAGAGAGTTATTTTCAGCTATGTCCCTAGATCCAGTGAAATAATTACACATTCCAGGACAGCAGTAAAAGTATGAGAAACTACATATATCTTAGTGACCAGTTCTATAAATATGCTGCTAAAAATTAGTAATCATTGTCATAGCTGGCTCAAGAGAGACTTACTAACCAATTATAGATCAATCTGTGCTTTAAAATTAGAGCCATTTGCAGGATATTACAGCAAATGTAATGTTCCCAAGAGATATTAGACTGACAGTCTTGGAACCTCAGGTGGCTGGGTAACCTCTGCACTTGGTCAGTGCAGAAACAGGTTTTCAAATATTACTTGAATGTTATGGAGGGACCAGGTAGAAATATTGCCTAGGATGGGTCACTGCTTGAATTTTTTGACCGGAAGACCCTCTAGAAGATGTACTAGCCACAACACAAATCACCCCAGCAAGCTACTTAGATATTGCTGGGTTTTGGCCATCACTGTCCGGTTTTGTGTTCTACAGCACTGTGCATGATGGGATCTGTCCATGATTAGTAGCCTTGCCACAATATAAAACACACAGAATAATACCATGGACATCCTGCTCTTTAAAGCTGTATTTCAGGAATATGAGGTTTATTTCCTTATTTAATGCTACCAAGCAAGTCAGGCAGATTCAGTGCATTACATGGGTCTAACAATAAGACTTAGTGAGTATTTCAAAATTGTGGATATCTTGAGAAAGAGAAGAAAGTATATTGGCAAATAAAGCATACTTTCTTGTAAACCACAGAGAGAATTTCGTGGAATTTATCCTGGAGCAGAACCTAGGGCTGAGTGGATGACAAAGGTTACAGCTCAGTGGGCACACACACGGAATCTTTATCAACTTGAGCTGCAGCTCGACCAATGAAAATAAAAAACAGAGGAAAAAAAAGAAAAAAGTAATACACAGTGCAACCTTGAACATCAAAAGGACCAAGCAGGCTGCCAAAGAGGAGTGGGATAATCCACCTGCTTGATATCTTTTCTCTGGCTAAAATATTATCAATATTGTAGTATATTGACTGCTGCATACTTTTCAGGAACAACACCTCTAAGAACCAAGCCCTTGTAATAAAGAGATGAACCTGGATGGTGACTGACTGAGATCAGCTGCAAGAGACTGAAGCTAAGCTTTCTTTTTTTTTATTTTTTAATTTGTATTAAATTTTCCATTTGCCAAGAGAGAACAGAGCATCTGGCTGCAAAGAAGCTGGTAGCTGGACTGCAGCATTCAGCTGCAAGTAATCTGCATCACTAGATACTTTTAATGTGCCTGAAAACTATTTTGATGCAGCAGTAATTGGTTTATTGTACGCATTTACAGGTACACAAAGAAAACAAAAATTGTGACTGAGCTAAAATTCAGCTTAATATTTGCTATTGTGGCATTAATTATTGACCAGATTCTTCAGTTACTGAACAATTTAAATCTACCACGAGCAGAAGTCATTCTTCTGAACATGTTGGAAGCTGGTCTACGAGAAAGGAAATCTTAAAATGTAGAGTAATAGCACAGCCCAGTGGCTTAATAAAAAATAAACCATCACTTAGAGATCTACTGATCTGGGCAATTTAATGTATTTCATTAAAAAGTCTGGAAAATGTGGAAACAGGAAATTATTCTAGGGTCAAATAGAAGTGAATTCTTTATTCAAATCCATTTTCTTTATCCAAAATCGTTCTGAAACACTGCTTTCAGCTACACTGGCTATAGAGCACATCTGTTACACTAATGTTATATTATATAGAATTGCTTTAGATTATTATTCAAAACTATAGTTACAATAATAATTTTATTTAGAATAATTTATGATCCAAATTATGTTGTTATTATTATAATTCCATTGTTGTACAGAATTATTCTTCTCTTGTTATTCCCTTACATACTTGCTTGGATCTGCTTTTATTTTCATGTGCAATTTGCACATATCCAAGCAGTCATCTGAAATCTATGGACACTGGCTTATGTCCATCTATTTGTTCTAGGAAACAGTTGATGTCTGACCAAAATATACACCCCCACCACAACCACCCCCAAATTAGTCCTGAATTTCTCAGACCATTAGGAAGATGGGATGCATTTAAGCAAGCCCTGGGACACAGGCCATAATCAGTGCCTGGCTGGGCCAGTCCATGGGAGAAGGGTCCAACTGTGGCTGTTGGACACCTGAAAATGGAGCTTATGCATGTTAGTACACAGGGAAGACAAATATCTGTCCAAGTAACCAGGAAATACAATGGAAAGTGCTGTGCCTTAGTCTGTCTCCCCCAAGAAAACAGAAATGCCTCAGTTTAGGAAGCATTGCTCCTTCTCCTGGGATGAAGTGCTTGACCCTGTCCCTTCACAGACAGCACAGCTTGTCACAAATCCTGCACAGAGTCAGATCTGGAGAACGGATATGCCAGCTGGGAGGAAGGAGATGGGAACCCCTACGGTCAGTGAAAACTTTTGAAAGGAAAAAATACCATGTAGTGATCAAAGAACATAAACTCTGACAGAGAAGTGGCAAATGAAAAACAACGAACAAGGCCTTTGAGGGATGCCACTTGAACCAGTCAGGTCAAAGAGCCTCTGTTGATTGTGTAGAAAACATGGGCCTCTAGCAACATAGATTTGTCTCTATTGACTAGAGAAAACAATCCACCTGTCCTAGATGATTCCTTAAATTAATTCTAGCAGAAGATGCTGCAGATAAGGGGAGACTTTGCACACCAAGTCAGTTTGTTAGACAGGGTATAGGTAACATAACCAAGTCCTGCACACCACAAGTCTCTGAATCTGAATTTTAGCACTGTGTGAGGTTTAGATACATCAGTTCAAGTCTCCATCATCACTAGTCCCATGAGTAGCAAAGAATGGGATTAAAACAATAATTAATAATGCAGCTAAAAAAAAAAAAAGGAGACTGAGCTGTATTTAGTGCTTTCAAATTGCTTTACAGCCTCAGAGATAAGTAAATGCAATCTGCTAGCATTTTGACCAGCAAAAAACCAAAGGTACACCTCAGTACTAACAAAGTCCCTGGGGATTTAAGGATGCATGGAGAGACAGATACAGGCAAAGGAAAAGCTCAGCACCACTCTGGGCTCTGGGTTCTGATGATTGCAAGTAGTATTTGTTTCACAAGATGTAACCTGAAGTCCACTGTAACTCTGAAAATGTGATATCACCTTTAAGTTGTCATATGGCACTAGCAAATAGAGTCTCAGCTGACCATTAGACATGAGGAAGTCCCAGCAGCTGGAGAAATATATACATCAGGAGGGAAAGAGATCAGCTGCACACTGAATCCTGGATGGTTTCCAGTTGGTAGGATGGATCTGGTCCCCTGTTTTAAAGGTGAGTTGGTAATGTTTATCTGTATCAGTACTGTCACGACATTTTCTTTAAGGCCCAAAGTGGGATCCCTGGAAGGTTTTAGTTGTTAGGGTAGAGGTAGCAGAGAGCCACGAAGCAGTAACTAGTGCACTGCTTTTGCACAGAGGTGAAGCAATGCAGAACAAGTCCTTGCAGAGTGGCTAAGAAATCCATCTGGTCAGGAAGGCAGTCAAGGATGAAAGTGCCTTCTGTGTGGAAAAAATAAAGGGAAGGAGTTCTTATCACACACACGTCCTTGGCAGCACCAGTTCCAGACCATGAAGCAGCCTGCTATGGACATAATTTCACTTGTCTAGAGCCCAAATATGGCCACCTCCAAAATCCAAAGTGTGGTTCCCAGTAGTCCTGCTCAGTTCAAGTGTCAAAGATGGGTAAATTTGGTGAGTGGGCCTTGCTGCTTGAATTTACAATATTCCAGGAAGATGCAGGGACACTACTGTACTGCTGAAAACTTCCCAGACCCAATATGGCCTAGTAGAGCATTCTTCCAAAAGGATGCATTATTATTTTTTTTTATTATTTTCTCTCAAATCCCATCCAGTACATGTTGCCAGAGGACCTCTTGCCTGCATGTTTCGTGAGTGACAGAGAAGGGACCTCAAAACCAGGAGAAATTTCACCACTGTGGCTCCCAGCTCCATCGAGATTCTTCCCAGAAAGCCTTGTCCTGTCCTAAGCATTCTCATGTTGGCCAGCTGTGAGCAAAGGCAGACTGAGTAGGATAATTTTTTGTGGCTCCCTGATCAGCAGCTCTCATTTTTTTCTTCCTTTCCTCTTTCATTCTTACTCTAGGTCTCAATGTCTGATTAGGGTTGATATTGTCTCTTCTCTTTTGTCAGGGCACAGTGTGCTTCCTCTCTATTCAATTTTCCTTCCTCAACTTGTCAGGCACCAAGTTTGTCTATCCATATTTTCCTGCTTGGGCTTGTCTGTCTGACTGAAATTTAAGCTTGTGTGGTTGGTCCTCCAGAGCAGCTCTGCCCTCCTGACTCTCCTGTTCAACACGAGTCTGCAAACTCTGAGTTCTTTGTACAGTCTTGAATCCATCTCCGGACCCGATATTTTCTCCACTTGTATCCCTGTCATCTTTTCCACGAGTTCTCTCAATCCTCCCTCTCGGCAAAGAAAACCTCCACCAGGAACTTCCTGAAGAATCGTGTCCACAGCTCAAGCACCCAAACACACCCAAATCACACCCAAATGACAAGATAACAAACATTTCCCTCCCCTGGTAATGGGGGAAGATGTCCTTTCGCCGACACCTCAAACCACCCTGGATATTTTTTTCTGTTTAGTGGTTGTTGGATGTTGGCAATGCACAAGTTCTACCTTCTTTGAACATTGTTTCTACTGGTATCATCTCACCATTTGAATCTGGCATTTTTCAGAGGGTCTTGTACATGACACTCTCTTAGAAAATGAAACATGTGAAGATCATTTAATCCAAAGTCCCAAGGGATTCACCTAAGCATTCACTTTCCAGTTTATAAATAGTCTTGATGAAATATAGGTTAAAACACCTATATTTTTCGTGTTTAGAAATACTGTGGAACAACTATAATATCGTCCCTTCTTGGAGTCTTCATAGAAGAAATATGTAGAATATCTTTGCTTACTGCTCGTGCACTGTTCTGTTACTGGAGGCAATTTTCATCCTCTTATTTATGATAAAATTCATTCCAAGTTGTCACTAAAGCATTGCCATATATTGCCCTTTGTCCTGTGAGGACTGTTACCTGAAGGTCTTATTTTGCAAAGTATTATCAGATCTGTGCTTCTCCTGCCTAATTTTAGCATTTGCCATAGTTTCTTGAAGAATGCCACAATTTCCAATGGTGAGTGTGTGGTACTGGAAGTTGCAAATCTCAAAAGCCTTTTCTACTCAGGAAAAAGGGCGGGATGTCCTTCAAAGTACAGTTCAGCTTCTCAGAGACCTAATTCCTATCCTTCTTTTTTTGTTCCTTTTCCCTTTGCCCAATCACTTATCACTGAAAGGAAGATTGTTCCATTCTTCTCCTTGTCTCATCCCTCATGAACTTTGTCTTTTCCATGCGTATATTACCTTCGATTTTTGCCTTCCTCTCTCAGCATCTGAATTTATACAATTTAGGGCTTGTAATGGTTTCAGACAGATAAAATATGTCATTCACAAATGGCTTGGACTGTGCTTAATGTGTTTCCCTTTCCTTATTCAGAAGGTGAAAAGTTTCAATAAAATTATGTCCTTTTTGTCTAATTTCCTGCTTTGACTTGGTCTTTTCACTCTCCTTGAAAGCAAAGTGAGTAAGTACTTGGGGACTATGTAATTCACTTATAATTGAAACAATAGACCATAAAGGCTCCTTGAGAGCAATTTCTATCGAGTCAATGAGTCAGTTGTGCATTTGCACTAAGTCCAAGCAGTAAAATATATTTATGATTTTTTTTTTAATGAAAGTTACTGCTCACTTAGTCTTTGGAGGCAGCACAATGCATCATGAGACAGGGAGGCTTAAATGTGAATCTACATGAGCAGTGTGGGTGACTCGCCATGAAAAAAGAGTGCAATATGCTGTGTCTGGGCATGCTACATCCAACCACAGAGTTAGTATGCATGTGATTTAGTGCAGTCTGAAACATAATGGTTAATTTAAAAAAAACTAAAGTAAAAACTAAAGAAAATTTGAGAGCATGGTGCTCAAGACTAGATAGTGAGAAGGGGATAAACTGTATATGACTAAAATTAGAAGTGCCTCAATTCCTTTGTTTGCTTTTATCTTCAACCACATCATAGGCTGACTCTGCTGACAAGCCTAGTTGAGGGCAGAAAAAAGCAATTAGACTGTATTAATCCACTCATCCAAGAGGGATTCTGGGCAAGAATGAATGAAATTCTGTGCAAGACACTGGACTACAAATGAAGAAGCCTGGGATCAGCTACAAAGGGTGTCAGAGCCATGGTTGAGTGTGTCATGCTGGGATCCAGCTGTGTCTGTGCCCTCTAATCTTCTGTGATCCTTGGCAAGCCATTAAGTGGGGTACCAATATCCAAATGATGGTCTCCATAAAATGGAGAGCAAATTGCTCTTCACTTTCTCTTTCTGCCTTTTTTGGGTCATCAATAGGGCACCTACTCCTTCATTACGCAGTACAGTAATGGTAAAGTCCACGAGGGCTTTGCACATGAGTAGCAGCCCAACCCAGGCACAATATGTAGTAATTCCTAGAATCACTAAGGTTGTAAAAAGCCTCTAAGATCATTCAGTCTATCCATTAACCCAGCACCATCATGTCCATTGCTAAACCATATTCCCAAGTGCCACATCCGCATACCTTTTGAAGACTTCCAGACATGGTGATTCCACCACCTCCCTCTGTAGCATATTCCAGGTGCCTAACCACCCTTTCAGTGAAGAAATATTTCCTAATAAGTAATCTAAACCACCCTGGTCTTTTCCTATAGTCCTGTCACTTGTTACCTGGGAGAAGAAGCTGACCCCTCACCTTGCTACAGCCTCCTTTCAGGTAGTTGTAGACAGGGTACACCCTCCTTGTGCAAGGCAGAGGCAAAGTAAAAACACATTCAAGGCCTCACTGAGTTGAAGCCTGACAGCTCTGTGGACTCACCAGCTTGGAGGTCCAACCAAGCAAGGTAACTCCGTGGAGTGCCTATGGATTAGTGTGGGAAGAGCTTTGCACTAAGGTTGCCACAATACTACCAGCAGCTGAGCCAGAAGAATGTGACTTCTGCACCATGTGAACAGAGCAGCACATTCAGACATCTCTGCTGCACCTCTGCGGTGTGGCTTTGCAGGAAATATGTGCTTTAGATTCTTTATGGGATGAGGCTTGTTCTCTGCTCCGCAGATACGCTCTTTTCCACTGAGAGTGTTTCAGCTGCCTTTTAAAAGTGAACATGCATTAAAGTGCTTCTCACAACAGAGATAATTGAGTGCATATACAGCATCTATCACAATAAAGCCAAATCTCAGACAGATACTAGGGTACCATCAAAGACAAAAAAACAATAAATAAGAATTCATAAGGCTTTCAGTCCAATGCTTTCTACCACCACTAAATCCATTAAAAAAAAAATAAAGTGTTTTTACAGCACCTAATTCTACAAAGTATATTGGCACCACTGCAATACAAATAAAACTTACAGCTATTACTACTAAAAATAATTAATAATGCCATCCTTTGTTGATTCTTCTCTCTTTTTTAAGACTGACTTTCTTTTTTGCTTTTTGGAACCTTTCATATTTTTCTACTTGAAAAATTATCAAGTCATTAAAAAAGAAATTGAATTTTTTTATAACACACACCAAGTAACAGCAAATGTGCACATCCAAGTTATAAAAATGAGGTTTGTAATGGTAGTGTTGATAGATCATTCCTGTTACCAAATCAGCAGGGCATCACCAGAACATAGTGCTCCACAAAAATGACATACGAAGCAGCACTGAAAATAACAAGAAATTTCTTTGTATGTCTGATTTTTTTTTACTGTTACATCAATGAGCCACCAACCCTGATGTTCTTAGTTTGTTTTTTTCATTTGGTTAGTTTGTTTGGGGATTTTTAAGAGATGGGGAGGAGGTTACAAGAAAATGGGGATTCTTTTTTCTGCACCATTTTAATTTTGATATTACCCCTCAATTGTGAAGAGAAAATACTATTTAAATACCAGTTTTACAACACTGGTTGTAAAGAGAAAATAGACTATACCTTTTCTTTCATGAAGTCAGATATTCCTTAGCGAAAACATGGGCTGTTTGCAACCTTTTAGAGTTTCTTTCTACTTCTTCACAGAATAGCAGCAAATTCTTGAAAGGATGGACCACTTGCAACTCCAGCTTCATGGAAAAAGGGATGGAGGTACTTAGTACTTCGTCGGAATCAGGCCAGGTTCTGTATTTACAGTGACATTTATTTAGAACTGATTAATGGTTTTGTGCTGACAGAGCTAATGCTCAGAAAGAAAACCACTTGTCTCCAAGCTGGGCACCTCATCCAAGCTCGTGTGCCAGGTTGTCAACCTCATTGACCATCAGCTTCTGAATCCTCCAAGCCATTGCTTCTATGAGCATTCCTGGCAGGAGCACTCCCGGCTCCTCCAAACTGCAGTACCCCTTTCTGTACTACCTGCTCCTTTGCAGGCATTCCCAGAAAGTTTATGAACTTTTTACTAAGACATAGATCTGCTCAATTTTAAAAATAATTTTAAAAAATAATGAGAATGGAAAATTTCCTGATTTGGCATATGCATAGGGCTCCTTCTTAGCTTCTGAATTACACGTTTAAGATATCTCATACAGGTTTTGGATAATTGCCTCAAAGTCATGTGAATTCCTCCCCCTCTGCTTCTGACAAGCTCCAGTCATTAATAAGATAAAGTGTACAAAGAAACATTGCTCCAAAAAAAGAGTGCAGTGCAGTACAATACAGCTAGTCCACATCCACATGGGGAGGAAAACACAGACAAAATAATTTTCATAAGATTTTTAGATTAATCAAATCTGGAACACATTGCAACAAGCAAGAATCTTGTACAATTTGAGGTAATGTTAACTGGCTTTTCAATTCCTGGTACAATGAAAACATATCTCTGAAATCTGGCAGTGTGGTGCATCTGTGTCTGCTTGTATCTGTCTTGGGCGCTCCTGCAGCAGCACTGGCACACACAACACACACCCCCAGAGTGCACAGCGTGCTACAACTGAACAAACTGGGATTGGGACAATTCATGCAAAACTTAAAGCCAACTGCAAGATGCCACAAATGACTTGGAAAAGTCACATTCTCTTCTCTTCAGGATTAAACAAAGCTCATGTTGGGAAGGTCACGTGCCTGCTGATCACAGCCTCATATTATTCTCCTGCAGGGCAAGGAGGAAAGAAACATAAGAAGGTACAAATTAAGGCAGTTCAGAAAATAGCAGTGTTTGTTTTGACAACGCCTGATTTCTTGGGCATCAGTTGGCAGAATTTTCCTTGGCTTTGAAACCATAGTTTCAACACTCACCATGTCCAAAATGTGCCAGAAAATTAATGCAATTTCAGACGTGGGGGAGAGCAGCTAATCAAAGTAGGAGGGTGGAGGAGCTGAGAGATCTCAAGAAAGAGTATTCTGAAGGAAGAAACTGCTGCCCTTCCTTCCAGATGCTGCTTTCTTGTGGATAATGCTTTCTTGTTGTTCTTGTGCACAGTCACAAGTATGGAGGCCATACTGATGAGAACACAGCTGCGATGGGCAGGGCACGTCTCAAGGATGAAGGACCACCACCTCCCTAAGACCCTGCTCTATGGTGAACTTGCCACTGGCTGCTGCATGAGAGGAGCCCCGAAGAAAAGATACAAGGACTCCTTGAAACAACATCTCAGCCTTGGCCATATTGATCACCATAACTGGTCTACTCTGGCCTCAAATCAGGAGGCCTGGAGACAGACCATCTATAACGCAGCTGTCTCCTTTGAGAACACACGCAGGATCACTCTTGAGGAGAAAAGGCAACGCAGAAAGAACCGTGTCTTGCAGAATACACCATCTAAGGAGTCTTTCTGCTGTGCCTTTTGCGATCGGATATGTCTGTCTCGTATTGGCCTCATAAGTCACCAACGTGCCTGTAACAAATGTGGATAGAGCCTTCCCAAATCTTCGTTCGCGAAGCCCAGCCATGATGATTTGTCCTTATGCGACTTTTTACATGGGCAGATAGCAACAGGACAAGGTGGGGGGCGGGGCTGGTTTTAAACTAAAAGAGGAGAGATTTAGATTGGATGTTAGGAAGAAATTCTTTACTGTCAGGGTGGTGAGGCACTGCAACAGGTTGGCCAGAGAAGCTGTGGATGCCTCATCCATGTAGTGATCAAGGCCAGGTTGGATAGGGCTTTGAGCAACCTGGTCTAGTGGAAGGTGTCCCTTGCAATGGCAGCGGGGTTGGAACAGGATGATTTTTATGGTCCCTCCCAATCCAAGCTTTTCTATGAGTCTCATATGTTCCTCACACTCACTGATGAAAGATGTTCAAAAGTATAACACAGAAATAGGCAAACACTGAAAATATAATGTATCTACCAGAGGAGGTCTAGAATTAGTGAGAGAGAGGCCATTCTGATTGACTTCTTACTGACCTTTCTTTAGGATGGGGAAATAGTACGAGCTTCATTTGTCCGTCAGGCCTTCTCCTGCTTCTTCAGCACCTGTGTCTGCCTCACCAAGCTGCTTTGTGTTTGTGAGCCCTCCTCAGAGAAACTGCTGCTGACCTGGGAGCTCCTACCTGAGAGCGTAGGACTGCAGAGAAAACAAGTTTCCCTGTTTCCTCGCCCTGCCTGATCCCCTTGGCCAGTGGATGTGGATCTGGCCAGCTTCCAGAGAGTTAATGTGGTGATAAGGAAAATCAGAAAGTATTTGGAAGACAGAGTGTTACACCAGATACCAGCAAGGAAGGTAATGTCATTATTGTGAGGCTGGCATGTGATACTAAAGGGCAATATAGTACAGTCTCAACCATGCAGTTGCAGTTTACTCTTGGAAATGACTGAACTAAATGTTCACTCAAAAAAAGAGCAAAAAGTCATTTTTAATAGTACCAAAAGGAAAAAAAAATGTAGTAATTCCTCCCTTAAAAACATTATCAATGCAAATTCAATGGAAAGTTTAAGAATATCCTGAGGGATAGGAAGAGAGAATGAACATCAGAAAAAGCAGAGCAACCTCCTGTTTGTTGCCTCTGGAAACATCTCCTTCCCTGCTGTGGAGGCGACAGAAAGAAGGGAAATGGACAGGCTTCTTCCTAAAGAACCACAGTGCAAGATGAGAACTCAAACCCCACAATCTCCTCACTCAAAGGTGAGTGAAAGGTACACCCTCCACAGATGCCTGCTGTCCCCATCCTGGGCTTTTATAGCCTTCCCAGTAACATGTCCCACATATAATTATCCTCCTAATTGCTAATGGTTTCCCAATGTTAAGCCAAGCTTGCTCTTTGTGTATAACAAACATCTCTTTACTACTGTCCTCAGCCTGGGGAACAAACGATGAGTATCCCCTTTGTAGCACTGTTCCTTGTTGGAAGCCTATTTCCACACCAACATTTGATGCTCTGTTTATTAAACTGAACAACCTCCCTTTGGCCACCCCTTCTTGATGGGTCATGCTGTCTAAATCTCTCAGCTCTCCTGTGGCTCTCACTGAGTTCTCCCCTGTACACACAGATGTAAATGTCTGCATGCACATATACACACCCCACTTCCTAAAGTAGGTGTGCCCAAAACGGGACACAGATCCCAGGAAAGGTCTTGCCCCACTAAATAGAGTGGAATAATGGCCTTTCATCTCTTACATGTGACATACACGAGAATGGCTCAATAGCATCTTATCTGCTGGCTTATATTTAGCCTCTGGTCTAATACAGCCCAATACTCTTTTTTAGTATATTGAGGCATCAACTAAGACTCACCATTTTGGATTTTTATTTATTTTGTTTTTCTTTCAAAGGTGAAACACCTTGCACTCACTTTTATTGAATTTCACTTTATCAGTTACAGGCTATTTCTCAAAGTTATCACAATTGCTTGAATTCTAACATTCTTTCAAACATTTGCATCTTTTCCTAGAATATTATCTTCTGCAAATTGTATCCAAGTATGCACTATATCACCAGGAAATCTATCAACAAGAACATCCAACCATTCTGGAATTGAACATCCAACCATCCTGAAATTCAGTCAGACCTGTCAGTCCCAAATGACCTCACTGGTGGAAAGTGAGTAATTTACAAGTTCTCTTTGAGCATGACATTCCAGGCAGTTTAACTCTCCACTTCATAGCAATTTCCTCTGAACAAGGATATTCCTCCTTCTCAGACATTTTATCTTGTTCCTTCCTCCAGTCAGGGGATGCTTCCTCATGTGTCATTGCAGAAAGTGGCCTTGGGGACTTGTTGTCTGCTGATGGGGGGTATCATCTGGGTTCAGCTATGCCTCACTTAGACCTGTTTTCTTCACCTGTCAGTGAGGACATTTCCACAGGACTATGCCAAGAGTTTTGCTACAGCCAAGCCAAAACTACATTGCCTTTATCCAGTGGGTTAAGAACTAAACTGGATTCGTGGAGTGTGCTTTATTCTTAACAAATTCATGTTGCTTGTTTCTCATAGGCCTGTAATTCTCTAGGGATGGAGCAAATAATTCATGTCAGTATCTTTGCAAGTATCAGAGCTGCAATGTTTGATTTACAGTTGTGGATCCTCCCTTCCCCTGTTTTTAAATACACAATTTATTTTAACATAAATTAGCAGAGCTGTCGTGCAGGTTACACCCACACAAACGGATGGAACAATGCAGGGAAAGTTCCTGAGCACTGGGACTGAATTATCCCTATCTTACATTGCAAGAAGAGGGATGGTGTTATTTCAGTCAGTTAGCATCTTCCCAAACAATTCCTGCACACCATGCAAGAGCTGCTGCAGCCTGCATGAGACCATCCTGTTTTGAACAGCAGCAATTTGAAAATATAGCTGTAGCCAACCATGCCAGTCAGTCTGAGCAAGATAATGGCCCCACTGTTCCTTATTTTGTAGATTTTGCCGATCTTATTTTGTTGATTTTGCCTCACTGATCATCACAGAAAAAAACCCCAACAGACTATTTTCAGATATCTGAAATAATTAACCAACTAGGTAAATGAAGGAATATGATCCACTTCCTACAAAAGAAAGAGACTTTGGTAAAATGGCTGATGCCAAAAATTTTTGTTTATTTGATATATTCCCATGATCAGGCATCTGACAAAATAAAACAGAGTCACCTTTAAGGACTGCAGCTCAGTTCCTGGGACTGGATCGTTCCCTCTGCTCTCCATCCAGTTTGTCCTTACCACCTGAGGTTTTTCAGAAGAAATTTTGGATGGGGTAGAGCTAGCCATAGTCATTAATTCCCAGCCAGTCTCTGGAGCTACATTAAGCAATGTTTCCAATAATGTTTCCAATTAATTTTTAGGTAATAGCGGTGCATGGCATTCTGCGAGGAGCGCTGAAGGTTGGTGGAGGTCCATTCATCAAAAACTGATGGGAACTGTGGCCTCCGTGGTGTACACAGATGTTGTTCTGATCTAGGGAAACATTAGAGAGAATAGTTAACACAGCAAGACAAAAGATACATCACAGTAAAAGATTTCTACCCTTATAATTAAAAAGAGAAGAGGGTAAAAGCATATCTATTCAGCGTAGAGAGTGCAGTAATCACTAAAGATAATCTAATTAAAGTCTGAAACAAGAAAGAACTTTTTTTCCCCCCAGTTTTCAGTGAGACAGATTACTCTGTATTGTGGAGGGGACTCAGAAGTGAGTGGAGAGTATAATGATCTCCAGCAAAACCTTTCTGGCAGGACTGTTGAGGTGTTACAAGGGTGAGTTGTGACGGCACGTTTGACACTCTGTGATGGCACCAGAGCAGAGTCAAAGCTGTATCACTGATCCACTTGTGAATGGTCCTCAGAGTGAGCACACCAGACTATGGAGAGAGAGTTGACAATGAAGAGTTTGTTTTTATTAGAAGACAAATTAGAACATTCAGTTTGTAAAATAAAGAAAATTGGATGTTCTGGGTGAGAGACTTCAGTATTAAAGTTTTTCTAAGCAAGTTTCCCTCTGTCTGCTCTGCACTTCTGAGAGTCCGTGAAAACTTCTCAAGGGCAGATCCTGCCCCAGCAGCCTCAGCGATGAGTGAAGAGGCAGCTCCGTTGAGAGCTGGACTGCCCAATCTGGTGCTTTGGCAGAGTTTGGCCACATCCAGGGGCAGGCCATGGGGCTGCAGGGTGGAGAGGCCAGGGCTGATCCGTCACAGACAGAGGTGGTCCCAGCTGCCTCCAGCACCCCCACGGCAGGGCACAGCTGAGCCCCTCAGCCGAGCTGGGCTGTCCAGGTGATAGTCTCACTCATACGGTTCAGCAGTAGGCAGCACTGCGAGGAGCAGGGAGAGGGGCTCAATGATCCTGATGGGTCCCTTCCAATATGAGATGTTCTATGACTCTGTGACAATAACTCACCTTCCCACCCACTTGAGCCCCTTGTGGGGAGGTTTTAAAGGAGTGATGCCAGACCTCAGAAAGGTGATGGTGGGAAAATGTCATTTTAATTTTTTCCCTTTGTTTGCCTTCGCCTGAATCTCTTTTAATTGGCAGTAAATGAAATTCATTTTCCCCAAGTCAAATCTGTTTTGCCTCTGATGGTGCTTGCTAAATGATCTCCCTGACTTTATCTCACACTCAGTTATCCTCTTTTCTCCCCTTATCCTGTTAGAGAGAGCATCTGAAAGGCTGTTGGCTGCTGGTCAAGGTTAACCCACCACACCCAGATAAAATCAACTTTAGGATGGTCTTTGAGACCACTGCAGTCTCATTTGGGAGCCTAAGAGCCTCAAGCTCAATGAACAGAAGGGAAGCTGACCTGGAAAACTGGCCAGATCTCTGGCTCACGTGGCTGCAACCAAGGGCTGAGTGCCCAGCTGCAACTTGGCTCTGGGGGCCAAGCCAGGCCTCCAAACACTCATCAGCAACCAGGCAGATCAGGCAAAGTGCACCCTCAGCAAACCAGCAGGGAAAGTGGAGGGGGGGGCACAGAAAAGGCCGCTGACACAGGCAATGCCAGCGCTTCCACAAACACACAGACCAGGATAAACCCCAGCATGGGGCCAAAAGAAACCTCAGCAGCTTCAGAAAACTGCAAAGCTGTGCACCCAGGGCACAAGAACCCCACAAATCAGCACAGG
This sequence comes from Corapipo altera, assembly GCF_003945725.1. Taxonomy (NCBI): domain Eukaryota; kingdom Metazoa; phylum Chordata; class Aves; order Passeriformes; family Pipridae; genus Corapipo; species Corapipo altera. The sequence continues at coordinate 3,470,009 of NW_020884892.1, forward strand.
CTGTGGAGAGCTGGTGCAGGAACAGCCCTGCTGGGAAGGGCCCAGCTGCTGGGGCAGACATCGCCTGGAACAAGAGCCAATCTGAGGGATGTGATCCCTGCCCTGCCTGACACTGGCAAGGCCACTCTGCACACACCTGGGGCTCAGGTGAGGACCCCACTGCAGTGGGAGGCTGAGGAACCAAGGAGGGTCCAGCCCTGGGCTACCAAGATGGTCAAGGGCCTCAGGGGCCTCACCCACAGGGAGAGGCCGAGGGAGATGGGCCTGTTTTCTCTGGTACAGAGAAGGCTGGGACCGTCTAAGAGCTCTCTACAGCTACACCAAGATAGGAACTGTAAAGACAACACTTTGAGCACTGCCAGATAGGATAAGGAAGAGCATTAGCCACAGGAGGCAGCATGGAAAATTCAGGTGGGACACAATGACAAATTTTTTCACTAGGAGAGCAGTGAAGCCCAGGCACAGGTTTCCCACAGAGGCTGTGGTTTCGCTGTTTTGGGGGGGTGGTTCATGGCCTCATAGGTCAAAGCCATGGCTTATCCCACCAAGGGCTAGTTCAATCCCTGCTGTGAACAAGTGACTGGACCAGAGACTCCAAGAAGTCTCTTCTAAACACACTTCAATGACTGTGATTATAACAGCTACAAAACAAAAAAGTGTGGACTAGTTTTGAAAGGTAAGAAAATACAAATCAGGAAGAATATTTGAAGTCACTGCAAAAAAACCTACCATGCTTGGAAGGTTTGAAGGTTAAGTGAAAACTGCAATAAAGATAAAGGTGGTATAAAGAAAGTTGGTGAGATCATGAAGATAGGTGATCTGGGGGATAACACCTTCTTTATTTTCAACATTTATTTTGTTTTGTTCTGATTTTTAGAAAAAAATCAGAAAAAAAATGCCTGCTGCTGTCTTTTCAAGGGAAGCACCCCTGCAGGAATGCTCCTTGCAGGAAAGATACAGATGGGCAACTGCTGCTATGTTCCTGCAATTGCTGCAGGGCTGTTGGCCCCATGATCCCTCACAGAGCCCTGACAATGCTGCTCAGCTGTGTGGCAGCCTCTTTTCCCTGTGTATTCCAAGCTTTCAGGCCTTGGACACTGGTGGTAGATCCAGAAATAAGCAGGATCTGAGAGCTGTCATCTTATGCACAGGTTTGAATCCAACTTGTCTTATGCAAAGGGTTTCTGCACTTCTGGAAGTGAGGAGAACCGGGAATCACAGCCTCCCTGGAGGCAAGTTACCACCAGCCAGAGGATCTGCAGAGTCCTACCTCTGTAGAGGGGAATGGCTGAGTCTGAAAACCCATGTCCCCTCAAGTACTCCATTGGGAGGATCAGCAATGGGATGTAAGGACCATGATTGACAGATGCTATGGATGGTGTACCTGCGTGATGGCTGGGAAGGATGCAAGAGGGACTCGGAGACCTGTGGTGGGCAGCTATGGACCCGAGCAAACGCTGATGTCCCTCCAGCCTCTCTGAACAGCTGTGTTTGCACCTGCCTGATGAAGCTAAAAAAACCCAAATTTAGTGTGAACTAGGTGAAAGGAAGGGCTTTTCAAAGGACCATGGGAGTGGAGTGCCTATTTTATAATGTCCCATTTCATAAGAAGTCTTGTTTAGTCTGGCAGAAGGGTGGCTGCGAGGGAACATGACTGCTTTCTATAAATACAGCAGGGAGGGAAACACAGGGGAGAACTATTTAAGTGAAAAGCCAATTCTGGTGCAAAAACAGGAGGTACAAATTGGCTCAGAAAAAAATTAGTGCAGAAGATTTGTAACCAGCCAAACGGGGATCTCTAATAGCTGCAGTGTATTGTGGGGGAGGCATCCAAACTATTTTTGTCACAAAATTTGACAGGTTTGAACCAGCTCATGTAGCTGTTTGTAACAGCAGACAGTGGGACTCAGTCACTCAGGAGCGGCTCTGCCTCCAGCCCTGCAGGGCCGGTGTGTCGGAGTGCAGAGATGCTGCATCCCCCATGCTGTTCTGCCATCAGGGCAGAATTACACTACTCTTTAAATTGCTTTAGCAAACACAGCCTAAATGTTTTCCTTTGCTTTCACAGATTTCTTGTTAATCTCAACACATTGTTCCACTGGTGTCCTGGGGAGATACTGTAGTCCAGCCAGAGGACCAACGCCTTCTTCAGTGCTTTATCTTCTATTTTTTCCAGCATCATCTGAAACTGCCTCTCAAGCAGCATACCTGTCATTCCCTCTTCTCTTTTATCTCCATGTTCTCCAATCCATCTGATTCTTCCTCCTTATTTCTTTTCTTCTGCCCTGTGCTACACCTGCTTGACCTTCTCTATCATCCTGGATCTCTGATTTCAATTCCCAGCTCTTCTTCCACCACTGTCACCACTTGTCTCCCACGTCTTCCTGAAGAGGGGTCAATATTACTCACTCACAAATTGATAGCACATGGGAATCTACACATAACAGATTCCATGTGGAATGTGTGCTTAACAGGTGTATCGTATGATGTAAAACATAAATTAAACAAGAGCAGATGTACATTGATATTAAGTCTGGCTTGAGGGAGTACAACTGCGCCTTTCTACAAATGGACCATCCACAACTCCATGAGATTGCAAGGCTTGTGTTGGGGGACAGAGAAGCACCACAGCTGCATTAAGGAGGTTTTTTTGCTTGGGAATTTGCCTGCCTTTTTGATGTGTCATCCTTCTAGCTGGAAAGAAAGTCCTGGATCCCCAGTCCCTTGCTACATAGCTCCTTCTACGTGTAGCTGCTGTCTGGTGTGCAGAGAGTGTTTAATTCAGTTTGCTGGTGTGGACACTAAAGAGCAAAACACATCCTGCTTGAAAAACATGTTGTTTGAATATTAAGCAGAAAAGTATGATGATCACATATCCTAAAGTGGACACTTAAGATCTGGTCAACCGGGTGCTCTCTAGTCCCTGCTGACTGGATCACTGTTGACTCCAGTGGGAATGTAGCCACCCAGCTCAGAGGGAGATGCCTGCATGTGTACATTTGCATTTAACCAACTGATACACAAGCGCCCAAGTATCCCTGGGCATACCCCAAGGTATCGCAGATGCATTTACGGGACTGGCAGAAATTACACAGGATCTATAGTAGACTTGTGACCTTCTGAAGCAGGAGCTGGAGTTCAGGCAGAGTCCTCTAGGACATCTTAAATGACCCTGGAGTTTTACCTGTGGGCAACTGAATCAAGCTGTGTGTGCCTTAATCTGGAGCTGGATCACTGCTGAGAAGCTAAAATAAAAAAGTTTTCTTGTGTGGTTGAGAAAACCAAAGAGCTGGTTTTGCAAGCTCCAGAGCTTCAGAGCAACACTTACAACTCGATATTGATTATCCACTAAAACCAACACAGCCCTAGATCAAAATAAATCACTCATGTCTCCAAAGAGGAGCAAAAACAAAGTCTGAGCAAAAGGCAGGTGACTGTAATTGAGTTATATCACAGGATACTGTGGCTAAGGACTTTGTTACTGTAAATAAGAAAGCAGTGTTAGAAATGGCCTAAACTGAAATAAAACCAACTTTGAACAAAAACAAAGTGTTTGCTGGCTCAGAGATGTGAGATTAACTTGGGTGCTGATTCAATGGATCAAAAATTGCATTGATCTAATGCCTCTGACTTTCTACATTATGTCCAAAAAATGTAACCTAAGTGCAGCTCAACTGGAAGACTGCTGCCTGAACAATGCTTTTTTTTTTCTTTTAATGGAAAATTTCAGCTCCATTTTTCCAGCAGTCCAAAATATCCCCTGCTTCCCACATTGTGAGATGACAACAATGCTCAGCTGTCTTTGGCTTGAGCTGTGGCGCTGGGCCAGAAAGTATCTCGAGTTGTGAAAAGTCTTAAATCAACACGTTTTACCACTGAAGAGTGAGGAAAAACAGTTTCTAAACCATATGAAATATTCATGTCTAGCATCTTGTGAGATACCATCTGGTTAGATCAAACCAGAGCAGAGCTGATAGTGACACAGAAACACATGGGGTAGAAAGTGGGGTGCTGTGATTCAAAGATTCATTGTTTCATGCTCTACAAATAAGCACAACAAAAGCAGTATTACTTCAGGAACAATTAACTTTTCCAACAAAAAAAAAAATCTGAAAGAGAAATGTCATCCCTTGGGTCTGTTATTAGGAAAATCATAATGTACTTCAGATAAAATCGTGCTTCTCATAAAGGCATTGACAATTTAATTGCAATTTAATATTTGCCTAAATATTAAATTGCCTAAAAAAAATAAAAAGCCAAACCCCAAAGTGACCAAACAGCACTTCTACAGCCAGAAAAATAAACAAAGAGCAATTCTACTGCCGACATTGTAATCTCCCAGCCTTTTATATTTATATTCCTAGAAGCAAATATGTCCTTTTTATCCCTGTAAGCCATTGTTCACAGGACATAGGACTTGGGAGACCTGACTTTTTCCCCTGCCAGAGCTACTTTTCTGATATATGACCTTGAGACAAACATTTTGCTTCTGTTACTGCTTCCCCTCCCACTTCCAGTCTCTTCCAGACAGAGACAGGTTTACTGTGCCTTATACAATAGGGCCTTTAGGTGCTATTGCAATGTAAATAGTGGCAGCACAGGTGTGATTGCCAGTGGAATATGGTTTTTATTATCAGGTTACAAGGTCACTGTTGGGTGAAAGGATTGCTGCATAAAACATTGGTGAGCCATCAGCCTATGGCTGCTTTCTAGTTATATAATAATGTTATTTCAAATGCAGGGAAAGTGTTTAAGGCTTTCCCAAACTTGCCAAGTTTGTGGTGCTGTGGAACATCAGTGGTAAAATGGTCCCACACAGGTGACTACAAACATGGAGATGCTTAAAGTGCTGGGGCCTTCCCCACTCTGTCCCTGTTGTTTGCAATTTACCCATTCCTTTTCTCAAGGTTAATTAAGCTTTGTGCTACCCCGGAGAACAGGGAACTATTGTGCCCAGCTCCCTGGAGGGGAAAGATGAAGGAGGTAGAAATTAAATGGCTGCCTTGGAGTGCAGAGCTGGAACCAGGACCAGGGTAATCTCCATTCCCTCGCTGTGTACCTTGTGATAAAACTAAAATGCTACTCCTTTAACAGCAGTGTCAGTCACACAGTATGGGCTCTGCACAGGCTTAAAAAAGCAGGGAAGAGAGCATCAAATGTTCCAGCCCACTTAATTTGAAAGCTGCCTATAATAAACCCTTGGGAACATGTAAAACAGACAGGTCAAATTACATAGTTACACAAATATCACTGGATTTCTGGCATTTAGGAATAAAAGGCTTTGATCTGTTCAATTTAAAAGTGCCTAAAACATCCATACTCTATGTTAAAATCTAACATTAAGTGCTTTTCTTTTTGTACTTTCCAAAAGCTTAGCCAGAGACAATTTGGACACAGCGTGACAAAACTTTGCCTTAATAACATAAATATCTATGCACAAGTAATTTGACACAGTGTGCCATTGCAAAATATTTTATATTCAGCAAAATGACAGTTCTTATCTAGTTCTTGTCCACAGAAACCCTTAAAGAAACAATCCATTGCCCTTTAAAAGCCCCTCTCAATTCCTCACTTTCCCATCTGTCTTATTTATAGCTCTCTCTTTGTAAAGTGCTCCGAGATCTACGAATGAGAAGTGCTCATAAAACCTCCGTGTGAGCCAGGATTTGAAATCAGCAGCACTTATGGATGTTATGCATATGAAGGGAGGACTTGAGTGCAATGCTCCACCATTCAAAATCAACCCCACATCAGTGTCCCCGTCAACAATTTTGCTTTAAACCAGTGCTCACTTGACATCTGTATAAACGCATCAAAATGCCTCTTAGCCCTTCTCCCACTTATTTTCGACAGGCGCCTCACTGTGTCCATGAGCAGGGATCCTCCCTCCCTGTTTTCCCTCATTGCACAATTGGCTTTCCATGGGCCTCTTTGGCAGCTCCAGCCCTTTCGGAAAGCAGAGTTTATTCCTCCCCTCCTCTTTCAGCCCCGTTGAGGAGCAGTTCTGTGGCAGCAGAATGTCAATGCCAGAAGTGGCCTTTCTCATGGAAATCAGGCGCGGGAGTCTGGCATTGTCTGTGCAAGAAGGAGAGACTTGCTCCCCCCCCCCCCCCCCCCCATTCTGGAAGATTACATTTGAACGGATGAGCTCCGGCTCTCTCATGCCTTGTGAGTGCCAGATCTTTCCTCAGGACTGATTTCTCCATCTCCTCCCTCACCTACATTGTTGTGCCATCTCCTCTTCGTCATGTCTAATTAGTCATTATGGGCTGATCTTGGCTTTTTTAAGATTTCATGGATAAAAATGCCAAATAACTGTATTTGACTTGAATTTACTCATGCTGAGAACTGTATTTATTTCCTCCACAAGCACTGATTACATTGCTTGACTCCTGGGGAGAAAAGGAAGGGCTCTCCTCGCTGAACTGGAGAGCAACAGGAGATATGCAGGAAGGAAACTACTTCCCTGGGGACCCACCAAAGTCATACTGATATATATATCCCTGCTGGCACATTTATTTATGCCCTTCCCAAGAGTTTGCTGTTCAAAGTCTTCCTTCTACTTTGACTCAAGAGGGTTTTTGTAAGGGCTGTTAACGTGGACATTGCACTTTTTCAGCATTACAAATATGAAGGTCCAAGTCACGGTGTCTCAACACACAGCTCATCGTGGCTCACAGTCACACCTGCCCCAGATGGTTGTCTGCTTTGTTAGAATAAGGTCACTCCTGGTTGCTGCTGACTGGCCAAACTCATCCCCTTCACAGCCCTGGGAGCTGGCCACACTCAGGCTCATGGCTTGGAGACCTGAATTACAGACCCATCAAAACGCAAGTTCCAGTAGAGCTGGGACCTACCAGAACCTCTGTGCAAAACCAGCAGATCTGCACATGGCCTCCATGGGATGGGATGGCACTACCCTCACCAGGCAGGTCAGCACCTAACCCTGTGCTGACAAGAGTCACCTTCCACCCGGATGCTCCTGCTCTAAATATCATCCAGGTGCAGTGTTTTGCTGGCAGTCATTAATACAACACTAAATCTACTCAGGCTGATAAGAAATAAGCCATGTCACAAATTCAGAGATAGCTTAAAAGCTCTCTTTAAAAAAATTTCCTTATGAAATCTCTGCCTTCAAATGAGCAAGACCCAGTCTACGCACGAATTCACACTGCAGATCCTGGCCTTGCCATGATAGGATTTAAACTGGTTTGTTAATACTCTGGGAGAAAGGTATCATACATTTCAAAGGCAGAGAAACTGTATCTGCTCACTTTTATCCACCTTCAGGAAGGGTTTGTTGAACACATCTCAGTCTATATCTCTGATGAATACTGGATTGTATTTCTGAATGAATATTCTGATTAAAAAATCATTTGAAATCTGTCATAGCTCCAAAAATGACAGTAAGTGGCACATATAAAGTACGCAGCGTGTTCTGCATGTCGGGCAGATGAAAGACACGGTGTAATTGCTAATTGATAGCATATTTAAATATCATGCCGGTGTACTTATCTCAACTTAAAGCCCGCATTACATAGCATGCTGATAATGCACATACCTTTCATTAAACAAGCTACAAACCCAGAGTCTAATACATCAACCTTACACAAGTTGTAAGCTGCGTGTGCTCACAGCTGACAAGTGTTTGAAGTAAAGCATTTACACATAAAACATTTATGCACACATTGTGCACTGAGGCATTGAAATATGCAGCCTTCCATATGTTAAACATATTACATATATGATATCTATGCCAAGTATTTGGGGGAAAGAAAAAGCAATTACCCACACATATGCTCTCTAAACAATGGGAACGTGCTGTAAGTTATGGGACTGGAGAAGCAGCGTGATCTTTGGGGAATACTTAAGTACCCCGAGAAATACACTAGACATGGAGAGGAGCAGGCAAACTATGACAGCACTAGCTGGGCTTGTGTGTGTGCAGAGAAAAGGCAGCTTTTAAAGTCATAGAACATAACAGAATAGAAGAGAATATCCTGAGCTGGAAGTGATCCATCAGCATCATCAAGTCCAACTCCTGGCTCTGCATGGGACAGCCCCAAGAATCACACCAGGTGCCTGAGAGCATTGTCCAAATGCTCTTTTAACTCTTTCAAGCTTGGTGCCTTGACCACTTCCCTGAGGAGCCTGTTCCAGTGCCCAGCCACCCTCTGGGGGAAGAACCTTTTCTCAATATCTAACCTAAATCTCTGCTGGCACAGCTTCAAGTCATTCCCTCCTGTCACTGATCACCACAGAGAAATAAAGTACCTGCCCCTCTGCCTCCCCTTGTGAGGAAGCTGTAGACCACAATGCGGTCTTACCTCAGTCTCCTCTCCAAGTGATCTCAGCCACTCCTTGTATGGCTTCACCTCTATGTCCTTCACGTCTTTGTATCCCTCCTTTGGATCCTCTCTAATAGCCTTATCTCTTAGACTGTGGCTCCCAAAACTGCATATAGTACTCAGAACCACAGAACCACAGAATTAATTAGGTTGGAAAAGACCTATGAGATCATCGAGTACAATCTTTGACCAGACACCACCATGTCAACCGGACCACAGTACTGAGTTCCACATCCAGTCTTTCCTTAAACACCTCCAGGGATGGTGACTCTGATATCTAATCACCCTTTCTGTGAAGAAATTCTTCCTAATGTGCAATCTAAACCTCCCCTGGTGCAATTTAAGACTATACGCAGGTGAGGCCGCCTCAGTGCAGAGCAGAGCAGGACAATCCCCTCCCTCGACAGGCGGTGATGCTTTGTTTGATGCCCCCCAGGACACGATTGGCCCTCCTGGCTGCCAGGGCACTGCTGACTCATATTCAGCTTGCCGTCAGTCAGGACCCCCTTAATCCCTCTGGAGAGAAAGGAAGGACTCGCTCCATGGAGGGCTGTTGGAACGCCCGTGTGCCCTGTGAGGACACCGCACAGCCCGTGCCAGTCAAAGGTCGCAGCCTCGCTTCAGGGGTTTCTAAAAAATAAATCGCACTCAAGGCCCTTGTTCTGTACTATCACGGAACCCTGGCCTGCTGTGGGGGGATAGAAAGGAATATTCATATATATTCATAAATAAATATAGACACTTATGTGCTATCGGGGTCTATGCCCCGCCTGTGACTCGTGAGGGGCGGTGCCCAGTCGTCCACCCGCGCGCTCATTGGCCGCCCAGAGAAGGGGCGGCCCCGCCCTCTCTCTCCCTCCTGCCCGCGGCGCGTGCGCGCGCGCCCTCGGAGTGGAGGGGCTGGCGGGAGGGGCCCAGCGAGGGCGGGGATTGGTTGCCATGGCGGTGACGTCAGAGGGTGCCGGGGACGGGCGGCGGAGACACGGGAAAGGTCAAACTAAAGGCGAGGGGAGCGAGCGGCGCGGCCGGAGCGGCCGGGAACGGCCGGGAACGACCGCGCCGGGAGCCTCCGCGGGACCCGCCGGCCGCCTGACAGCCGGGCCAGGCAGCCCCTCGGTCCCCGCCGCCTCCCCTCACAGGTACGGGGGGAGCGGCGCCCCCGGGGCCGCGCTGGGTCGGGGGGGCATCGGGCCGGGATGCGGGGAATGGGGAGCGCCCCTGGAGTCCCCGGGGGCTGTGGGGCTGTGGGGAGGGTTCGCAGCCGGCCACCCCCGGCCGTGGGGGAGCTGGGAGGGGGCTCCCCGTGTCCCGCACCCTCCCCGTCCGCCCCCCAGTGCCGCGGGCCCTTCCCCCCGCACAGCCCCTCGGGCAGAGACCTCCTCCCCCGCGCTGTGACCCCGGTGACCCGCCAGCAGAAGTTGGGCTTTTATTTATTTATTTATTTTTATTTGTGGACCTTAGGGAGCTCTGCCCCCCCCCGCCCCGGCCCCCAGCTTTGATAACTTGTCTCCCCGTTGACCGTCCCTTCCTCCCGCACTTTGCCCTTGCCCGGTGGTCTGTGGCAGGAGGGAGTAAAAACTATTCAAGGACTGGGTTTTGTTTCTCCAGGGAGAGAGCTGGGTCACAAACAAGGAAGGCTACTTCATAATATATATATGTATTTTTCTTTTTCTCCCCACAGCAGCCCAGTGCTGGAGCAGGATTCTGTGACAGCACAGTACAAGGCCCTTGGGTGCGATTTTTTTTTTTTTTTTTTTTTAAGAAAAGCCTGGAGCAGAGCTGCTATTAGCATGTAGAGTTTGAATGCCACAGGCAGTCTGTTGTCTCTTCCTGCTCAAAGAATAATTTAGAGGAGCAGCGATGACTCATTAATAGAAAGTATTAGTTGCAGGAAGGCAAAACCAGGTGAAGTTTCTTACTTTACCACAGACTTACTCCATGACCTTGGATCAGCCTTCCTGCACCAGCCCTCTGTTTGCTTATGAATCGGGAATAGCGGTGCTTTCCAAGTCATACTGTGAATTAACATGCTAATGACTGTGATATATTTATCTGCTGTAGTAATAATGGGTAGATAGTGATGTTATTTCTACAATAGAAGCAGGGAGGCTCTAGCCAGGATGCAAGCATTTTCCTTGTAGAATTTTCTGTAGTAGCCACCCTTGTATGGAAATAAGGGCTTGCTTAAAAAGACATTTAATATACCTGTGATACTTTGTGATTTGCACTGTGGTTATCTTGAACTTCATATTTTTACGTAGCATGTGCATTATTATGCTTTCAAAGATCTGCCATTCCACACTGCAAATAGTTTATGGGTGTTTTTTTCCCTTCTGTTTGCCTAGAACAGAACTGGTTCTAGGTGTCCTCTCCCACTGCTGAGGAAACCATGTGAATTTCTAATGTGGCAGATTCTCTCTCATAGTTGTCCTCTGTGAGCTAAGTGGTGTCAGACTTGGTGTTTTGGTGAGGAACTGAAAGAGAGGCATTCTGGTTTACTTGATACAGTGAAGAAAGTATTTCTGGCATTGGTTTGTAAGTTAGTGTGGCACCTGGTTCTTGCCAGGGCTGGGGAGTTGGGTTAACTCAGTGGTCTCTCAGGGTGCCTCTGTAGGTTCATTATACCTGTAATGAAAGACAAACTGAGTCGTTCAGGGACAGTATTTTCGTTAGTAACAGTGTTTTCCATCTCACCCTATAGAATGCTCTCTACGGGAAATTAAATACCTTAAGTATTCCATAGACAAAAACCTAAATACAGGAATCCTGAAACTCAAGTAGTTGCCTCTCATGGTTCGCACACTCCTCTGAAGCGGTGAGCAGCCACTGCAATAACTGATGAAAGCAACCAAGCACAGAGCTGGAAGTTGCTGCTGCAAATACTGATCTGAGTGAGCTGTTTTCTCTCTTTGGAGTTTTGCTTTATACTCATTTGTGCAGCTAGATTACTCGTCTTATTTTCTACTTTTTTTTTTTTAATCTATTGTAGAAGGATATACCAGGAGGAAGCACTGTTTGACTGATATCTTGGGGATTTTTTGAAAATAATTTGATCTATTGTGTCTCACCTACTCAATTTAATACGAAGTTTCCATAATCAGTTTTAACATTAAATAGGAGAGCTTTTATGTGTTGAGGAGGAGGTAAGCACAACACAGTTGAGTTTGATTTTTCTTATTCTTAAACCTGAGAGCTTTTTTGGTAAAATGGCAATTCATTGTTAATTCATAATATGTAGGTGCCCTGGAAAAATCAAATACCCAGTTTCATAGCTACCCTTAGGCATCTTTAATTTATGCAAGCAGGGCTCACTGAGTAACTACTGTAAGTCTCGTTGACCTTAGTAGGTTTGCAGAGGTCATATTTTAAAATGGGTAAGTTGTGCTTGAACTATTTTCTCAGTAAGTATTAGGAGCAAGTGTTTGTGTACACAGTTACATGCTTTTTCCAGTTCTCCATTACATTTTCTGTTTTTCTTTAGATTCTTGCTCATCTTAAAGAAAACTTTCACAAGGAAGAAACACAGGTGTTTGAAAACAAGTTTCTTCTCAAGATCTGGGCAGAGCAGAACAGACTGTGAGATTTTACAAACAGCTAGAAAGGCCAGTTTTAGGTTCAGAGAAACTTGGCCAGCACAACCCAAATGTACGTGAGTGACATCAGCATTTTCCTGAGCCATTTATGCTGTTCACTTGTGCTGGTTCCCAGCAGTGCCTTGTGTCTTATGTAAGCTTGCACTGTACATCCTGTCCTGCTGTTCTCATGCATGATAATTCACTGGCATTATCTTACTGGAGGTTTAGAGAGCTTCTTGTTGTCTCAAATGTCTACATGCAAATTTCCTACAAGCACAGGGAAGAGATCTGTGCCAGGAGCACAGCACTGTCCTAGGAGACATCCTGGGAATAACTTGGAGTGAGACACAGTTTTTGGTAATTACCTACACCTTTTGGTAATGGAACTGTAACCACGTGAAGTCATGTGGCTGTGAGAGAGGTTTTAGTGGGCTGAAGCCTTGATCTGTGTCGTATGTAGATGGACCACTAATGCAGTTTTGATGGCTTATGATAAAACAGCCATAAAACTCAAAGAACTAAAGTTTCAATAGGAGCTTCAATAATATTAAGACTGGAAAATAAAGGCTTTTATTGTCCTGTCACTGCACACTTATTGTAACAACGTCTTTGGGAGGCATTGTATCTTCAGATACCGATCCTTTAAACTTGTCCTTGCAGTTAACATTTAGTCATGCATAATGAAAATACTGCCACTTGATGGGTGAAATGGAAACAAACCCTCCATTATAAGCTCTCAAAACCAAACATTCCTTCTGTTTTTCCTGCTTGCTAAATCTAGCTGAAACTTGTTGGCATAATATCCTGCAGTAACACAACATGCATAGTCTAATTCTAAGTAAACGTAGCGCCGCCTTTAACAATATCGAAAGTTTCATACTTTAGTCTCTTTTGTTGGTGCTGTAGCAGTGTGAGGGAGCCAAATTCCTGGTTACCTGTCTCAGTGTCAACGTGGTTGTCCTTGTCTGACTCCATGGCTTGTTTGGTACAGCTGGAAAGTTTCTTTATGAGCACTGATCTGGTGTAGTCACATGCAGAACTGTGAGATGTACAGCTCTGCAGGAACCATGTACAGAGGGAAGAAGGGTTGACCTGGAGGAAAAGCACACCTGGAAAGGAGTGCTCATGTGCCCTGTGGAAGTAATGAAATCTTTCCTGTGACTTTCCCCAAGTGATCTGTTCCACACTGCATGAAACAATTTCTCATTGTAGAGGAGAAACAAGAGGAGTGCAAGACTTGTCAAGGAGACTGGTTATCTGAAAAGGAACAGGTGCAGTGCTTAGGCACTGGAAAGCTAAACAGATTCCTTTAAGTGAGCTGTTCTTGCAAAGTTTAAGGACATTTATTGGCAAAACATCTAAGAGAAACTTGAATTTTTATTTTGAGAAGGAAATTGAATTATCGCTGTTACTTTTATTGCCCAAATCTAGGAATGCATGGACTTTTTCTAGTGCTTTCATTACTTATGAAGGCTATGCAAATCTGTTTTAAAACCATACACAGGAGAACGGGCAGCAATGCAATTGTGGGCATTTTAGAAACTTGTAGAAGCTGTAAGAATAAAACTCATAAAACCCCCCAAACTTCAAAAGCACCTGCATGTAGCACATTTGAGATTTTGTTACATTATATTTTATTGCATTACAGATAGTTAGGTGAATTTAAAAGTCCACATATATGTTGTTGTGATTCAGTAGTTTTTTCAGTAGATATAGGCAAATAAAATGTGGTCTGGATGCTTAAATCTGCTAAAATATTTATGAAAAAGTTGGCTCTTGGAAAAAGTTTCCCACAGGATGCAGTGGGTGTCAGGTCTAAAGGCCAGCAGCAGACAAAGTAAAGTGAAGGCTGTTTTAGGTTTATTTTTCCCAATTTTTTCTAAACAAATCTTGTGTAAAGAAGCATAGAATCTTTCTTTGTTACTTCCTAAACTTGCAAATACTAACAGGCATTTGCTGGTTTGTTTGTACTTTAAGCTGTTTGTTGCAAACTTTTTTTTCTTTAGGAGAGGGGGAGGAAAAAACCTCAGTGCAGTTAATACATCCATGAACTCTTAGCACGGAAGTTCCTGGTGTAAATCAAAAAAGCCAGATGGAGTTTTAAGTGACTGTCATGTACAACTTGGGGAAGGAACATTCCTGATACTAATAAAAGGGCCAGATTGGAACTACATAATTAATCCCAGCGTCCTTTTCAACACATGATAAGCTTTGGCTACAACAGCCACGGAGTTAATGGAGACAACTGTCAAGTCCTATGAAGCAGTGAATTCTTTGCCTAAAATAAAAATACCTGTGTGCTTACTCTGTTACATATCTCCTGGTGATTACTGCTCAAACTGCAATTTAAATTGGAAAAAAAGAGGCTGGTCTTGAATCTATTTCCTGTCTTGAATATGTATATAAATATATACATGTTTAATATGTATAATTTATCTGCATACATATTTCATGTATGAAAATATTTTTAAAGATAGGAAATAAGTATATTGGGTTTTATGAGCGTCACATGGCAAAACATCTCTACTGGAGTTCATTTGAAATGTAATGCCTAGGGAGCCCCAGGAAACAATCTTGTAATTGAATTTATTCCCTCTATGTATCAGTGACCTGAAGGAAGTGTGCAGAAAGGTGCTAAAAAAAAGAAAGGCTTATGAGGTGGCACAAAGTCTGTGTCAGAGACAGACAGGAGGAGGAGTGGGCAGATGGCAGTCAGTACAAGACACGTGAATAATCAGATTGAGAACAAGCTGAAAAGACTGTGAGTGAGTATGCCGGCTGCATGCTGCTGCATTTTTGGTTTAGTTAACACAATGAGGATTTTTTCTGTTGTGATCTATGGAGTATGGAGCAGAGAGGTAAAAATCTTGTAGCTGGTGAAGGCATGCCTGCCATTGTCGGAGGGAACTTCTGGGATGAGGAAAAGGTCAGTGCTTTCAGAATTATCTGGACTGAAAAAACTTAGAAAAACCTGTTCAGTTTATTATAGACTTCATCCTTCATTCTTACCTTTGGCATGCATGACATGGAATAATATTAAAATTATCTGAAATATTACCACCCGAATCTGTGTAATGATAGATTTATTTTTTCTGAAGTGGTCTAGAAGGTAGCAAGATGTATTAGCGATAATTTGTTTACATAACTTACTTTATTTAGTTTATTGGGAAACTTTTTGGGTGGCTGCCTGGCCTAAGTGTTCATTGCCTGGCTCAGTGGTCTTTTCCAGATTGCTTTTTGAAGGCACTGTAGAGTGTTGAAAGTAAAGAAGAGCTAAGGGATGGTTGTACTGGTGAATGATAGATCCCATTAGTACAATGGGAAGGATTATGCCAAAAAATAAATCCAGAAATGCAAAAACCTTCTGCCCCAGTGATTCTTACTTGAAAGAGTTATACTATCAATTTGTAATAATAATAATAAGGTATACACATGGAAGAGACTGTTTTGAGATCCAGTTATCAGTGGTAACTTGGTCCTGTTTATATTTGTTTCAAAATGTTCCTGCTTTTTTCTTTTAGCGAGTTTCATAAGTTAAGGGAGCAATGAACTGGTCTAACTGGAGAATGCTCTACTTCCATATAAAGAGGCATTGCTGTGTCTGAGCTGATATTTAGTGGGAAGAAGCACAACCCACTTTGCAGTTTAAAATTTATTTAGTGCTCGTGACTTATCAGAAATTACCCTTTAGTAGTATCAGTTTACTCCTTATATACTGTCTTCTTAGAATGTCTCAGTCTGAACAACAGCAGTAAAGAGTTCTAACAGCACAGGAAGGCTGAGGGAATTGAGTCTATATTTCTGCAGAAGTGAAGGTTAGAAAGAGAAAGGAAAAAGATTAAAATATTCACCAGAAGTGCCCTAGATGAGATTGTTTCATGTCTGACGGCATGCTGAATCCTGTGGGAATGAGGAAGCTAAAAAGCTGTTTAATTCTCATGTTTCACACTGAATCAACATGATAGATATCAAAGTGGTATTAGTGGACATTTTGTGTAAAGAATATAGAAATAAAATAAGTTAGTCCAAACCAAATCTTCTACTGTGTCAGAGCTATGTGGGGAATGAATGTTGGAGGCTTAACATGAGTATAATAAATCAAACTGCCAGCTGAGCCTCAGAGGGCTGTATTCATGCACTTCATTGTTCTCTCTGCAGATACAGCATGGTTCAGCCAAACGCAGGGTTGTCATTCTGCAGATGTTCAAAGTGTTTCCCAATGTTCTGAAGACTGAGCTCGTGTCTCTGTGTTATCTTACACTGCTCAGTTCATCATTTGGAGTGGCCGTGCACTGAGTTTTAGTTGTATTTTTACACGCAGAAATCACAGCGTGAGTTTGCAGTTTTGGGTGAGTGGGGAGCTATGTTATGTACTGTTGATAAGTCCCAGAAAGGCTCAAATTTTTACCTTCTGGAAAGTACTATTTCCCAAGGCTGATGCTTGGCAACAGAAGATGCCCTGTTGACCCTCTGCAGCTTGGCAGAAAGTGCTCCTCATTGCATGAGCTTCCAAAGCGTCTCTCCCAGGGTACGGACTGCTTGGGGCTGCTGGCACAGAGCAGGTTTTTTAACCTTCACCAAACTGTCTGCTTTCCCCATGTCCTCAGTACCAGGCAAACAGAATAGTAAAACAGAAGGCAGGGTTGTTTAGTGAGATAGAAGTGGGAAACAAAAGGGTAAAAGCAGAACAGATGGAAAATTGTGTTCTGGTTTAGGCAAATGGTGACGCGTCCGGCTGTTTCGCTGCTGTTACTTAGAGTTCCTAAAGCATGTCTCTGCTGCTGGGCCTGGAGAGTCAGTACCCAGAGCAGTAGTCCCTCATTAGTGTTAGCTTTAAGTATTTAAAGTTAAACTTGCTGTGAGTTTTCCATCACATCTTCCTTTTACATCATCCTTGCTAGCCCGCTGGCTGGAGTCATGAAAGCTGTGTGATGTCCGTGGCTCTTCCTGGAGATGATCACCTTTGTGCTTAGAGAATGTTGCTTTTTCATTCTATCCATATCCATTCTGCTGACTGACTGGTCTGTATGACTGACTGATATGCATCAGTATTTTAATAAACATTCTTGTAATGTGCTCACATGCTTAGTGCAGTGTGTGTTTAACTCAGTGTTTTCTGAGAGTATCTTTAGCGTTTTATATGCGATATATTATTAGCCCTGCTAATAAACTTTAATGAAATGATCTGATTATATATGGTTCATGCTTGTAAATAAATATTCTTTCTCATCTTCCCTCCAATCTACTTCTTTTGGAGTTGTGCTTATCTCAAATTATTGTTCAGTAAAGTTAATCAGTAAAACTTTAACTTAAGAGAAATCAATATTGCACTGAGCTTCAGAAGGATAAGTAAACACACTTTTTCCATTAGGTTAGGTTAAGATAAGAAATACTAGAGCAACTAATTTTTAATATTAGTTTGTCAAGTGTGTACTTTATCCCAGTAAGACAAAGGCAGTGTTTTCAGGAATGTTTTTCTTGATGGGGTTATGTGAGCATAACCATCGGATCTCACTGTAGGTCAAGGACATCCTCATTTTCACACAGCCCTTTGCCATGAGATAACTGAGCCGTCTGCTGACAGGATCAGGTACTTTCAGGTCACTGGAACATTGGGAATGTTCTGGTATCAGGGAGGCTAGTTTTTCTGCAGCCTGCCCCTCATCTGTTCTGAATATGTCAAGACAGTATTTCAAGGGAACGCCAAGGAAAGTTAAGGTGACTTCTAGGGCTTTATGAAGATTGATATGCATATCTCTAGCCTAACACTAAACAGAGCTTGCCATATTCAAACTTGACTCAGCTGTGACATAAGACAGATTCCTTAAGGAAATCTGTGATATTTTCTTCAACTACACATCTGCCTACTTTGACTCTTCGTCTCTTCTGTTTTGTTTTTGTCTCAATTACTCTGTAACTTGCAAAAGACTTGCCACATCTGATTCAATGCTTTTAATACTATTAATTACAAAATAAATGTAGTAGTTGATATCCTCAGATATTGTGTGATTATGCATGATTGTTTGGTCTTGTGGTTTTCATTTGATTTCAGTTTGTATGACTGCTTTGAGTTGAAAAGCCTAATTAAAATTTTATGATGAATTTTTCGCTTTGAATATGGTGACTAAATGACTTGTCTTGATAAACACACTAGTTAGATCAGGATCTGCTGAGCTGATCGTTCAGTTAAAAGTCAGGTTATGCCAAATATTAACTAGAGGCAGTAAAATCTTGTCAAAGTAAGATGAATCTGTGTACCTAAACATTCCTTGGTCCTAATAAGCTGATTGAAGCTGTGATTCTGTATGTCAATGTCAAGTTGTATTCTACAAGATCAGGGAGACGTTTAGTGTGTTTGTTGCCCTTTCTTACACAATACAAATTTCAGTGTGAAGTTCCTTGTTGTTGTAGTTAATGATATCTGACTTCTTGCTTATATATAAATTAAGAAACAAGATCTTTATTTACATAGCTTAAATTGCTGTTACGTGTAATAGTACTTTTAAATTCCTTCTGGGAGTACCAGGCATCCCAATAAAATCAAACCTCTGTTGCAATTCTCAAAGACTGTTAATTATTAATTTTTCTTTTTTTTTTGGGTGGAAAGGGGAATGTGTTCCTAAGTTCCCTGCTTTAAATGAGAAGGTGAATACTAGTTTTCTGTCATTTTACTGGTAGGCAACAAATCTATTTCTTAATAGTTTAGACCTTTTATAATGTGCTGTTAACTTGAACTATGTGGCTGTTTGCTTTAGTCATTTCTTCCCCCTCTGTAGAATCAAGTTTTCAGCTCTCTGGTTAGTCTTTGCACAGATGAGACTTGCAGATCATTGGAGTCTGAAGCACTATGGTGTGCAGACTATTGATAACTCTGTGATGTTTCCTGTCTTTTAAACTACCACTTTAAATTGTAAAATATAATTAGACTGAGGAGTTCTACTTTTAAATAGTATTGCAGTTAAGCTGGAATTTGCAAGGTTAAATATTA
Organism: Corapipo altera; assembly: GCF_003945725.1. Classification (NCBI taxonomy): domain Eukaryota; kingdom Metazoa; phylum Chordata; class Aves; order Passeriformes; family Pipridae; genus Corapipo; species Corapipo altera. The sequence goes on from NW_020884892.1 coordinate 3,488,920, forward strand.
GATTGCATTTGCATACAGAGCATGACAAATATTGCCAACTATGATACTCTTGTTTATTGCGTTTAAGTGGAGCCTAAGGCAGGTGACTGTAGCTTTGTGCAAGGCTTGAGTTTTGGTGCTTGTGTTTATTGTATATAAGTGACTAGAAGCCTATATTTACCGCATTTCCTTAAGTGTGCCGTTGTCCCATTGTACAGGTTAACTTTTAGCAGTTTTCACAGTACATATTTGTTCTAGAAATGCTATTGCTGATGCCTTTTACCCTTTTTTTTACAAGTTAAATTTTAATTCTTCACATTGAAAGATTACAGACTGTGCATTAAATTGCTTTTCTTTAATTTAATTAATTCCTTAGAGGAATTCCTTGATGTTTTTACATTTCTGTTGAGCTAATATGGCCTCCACTGATCTCTTCTTGAGATGCTACAGTTAGAGAATCATAGATTGTTTGAGTTTGAAGGTACCTTAAAGATCATCCAGTTCTAACCCCCCTGCCATGGGCAGGGAACCTTATACTAGACCAGGTTGCTCAGAGCCCCATCCAACCTGGCCTTGAACCAGCTAACTGAGAAATTTGCAGTTGGTCACTCATATAAAGAATAGAAGCTTTAGTCACTGTCCAAACACCTTGGGAATTTTCTTCAGTTACCTGTCCTAGTTTGTTTGGCTTTTAAAAAAGTAATTGAAACAAGTGGTAGTGGTTGTGGAAAGCTGAGTGATCTTTTCAGCTTTTCCAGCAGGTGAAGTAAGTCTTTAGGACTGTAACATCCTTGCTCTTCAAACCTCTTTCAGGGAACATCTGGTTCATGAACTGAGTATGTCAGGATTCCTATGAAGAACCACATGTTTGCTTATTTTTTATTTTTGTAAACACATTATTTTCTAAGTGTAAGTATGGTGAAATTAGGCAGCTTTTAAAATATTTTTTTAATTATAGTTTTAATTTATTTTTTGCTCACTTGTTTTGTTTGATGCCTGGCTTTAATGAGCTTTTATTTTGGACTCTTGTAAAGTTCACTTTAAAGTCCTGATAAAATTCTTAACATAGAAACTCCAGACTTAATGATATTTTTGTGTGAGAGCTCCACTCTTGGGCTCAGCTTGCATCTCTCATGCAAATTCTGCAGAGCTGTAGCCTTGACCTTATGAAGTAACTAATGGTCATGTGTCAGTAGCTCTTTTGTCAGTCCCAGCCACCAGAGGAAGATGGAACCACATCCTTGGGTAGAGGTTTTCACAAGTATTCTTTGGGAATATCAGTATTCAGAAAAGTGTTATACTGGCAAGTTCTTCAGGAGAGGTTTTGCCCAATGTGCTTTAGGTGTTTCTCACTACTCAGAAACCTTTTTGTTTATTCTCATGTTCTTCTGATTTGCTGTGGCCTCTCCAAGGTCCAGGTGCTTTCAGGACTAACCTGTAGTGTACCACCTCCTGCCAGCTGGAGCATCGGTAACAGGGGAGACTTGGAGCTCCTTCCAGCATTTAGGAAAAGCGATTACTGTGGAAGTCCTGTTCAGCTGATTTCTGTGGAGGTGGAGTCTGCTGACTGTGTTTGGCACAGAGGTCTGTGGGAAGAGCTCCATATTAACGTGCAGTGTTAACAAAAGAGGCTGAAGGACATTTTCAGACTTGCAGTGGGGGTGAACTTTGATGCAGGGAGTGAAAGCCAACTTCGCTGATTTTCTTCAAATGTCAGTTTGCTCTTGCAAGGCTGGGAAGTATTGAAGCTGCATCTAAATGGTTGCAAACATAATACTACCTTTAGGGAAGCATGGTTTTGCCAAATTCATTTTGTTGTTGTTTACTGTGAGTTCTACATCTTGCTCACATTACTGTTCCCCACTCAACATGTTGATACCAGAGGTCTTAAGTATTTCTATCTCTTTTTGGGGCAGGAGGAAGGTTCCTGTTGTGGTTAAACAATTCAGCTATATTGGTTTAACACTATGTTGCCACCAAAACAGGCTGTCCAGCCCTATACAGTACCTTGCTGTCGGTGCTAAGGATTGTACTGCTCTCCAGTGATTGAAATCAGCTGCCTACTATAGCAGAAAACTCATCTTTTTTTTCTTTTTATTCCCCCCCCCCAGGATTAGTTTGCAGCTAATACAGTGGTTGTCCAAGTAACTTGCATCATGAAGTCCAAAAATTCCTACAGCAACAGAGGAAGGAGGAAGACAGAATAGGACTACTCTTCTCTCACAGTGCTCTTACCATGTTCATTTAAACCATCATGAAAGTGCACCCATAGTCAGACTCAGTGGTGTGAGTATTCTTTTCATGTTTCTGTAATAGTCATTGTGCAACATCCTCTCTCATTAAGATAATTATAAAGCAACACCAAATAGCGCAAAATGATGTTCTTGTTGTGCAGTTGTTTTCTGTTTGAGATATGACAAAGAAGTTCAGTTGTTGTGCATGTAGTTGTTATGTTCATGCATTACTGTGTATTTTGCAGAGTTAATAAAAATTGCTTCAAGATTAACTTGAGGAGAACTGTGTGTTGTTATCTCCAGAATGCCTGTCACTGTAGACTGGGTGCTGGTGTTCTTGGCTGCTGATCCTGCTGAACATGCAAGTCATGTTTTGGAAGAAACAGAATTGATACGTGTGCTTCTGGACTTTACTAATGGGTTTGGTTTAAGGATATTTAGACCTCAGGTAGGACTAGAGCCTATTCTGAAGTGAGATCTCATGCAATATGTGTAGTTTGAATATTCTTTTCAGCACAAACTCTTTGGTTTTGCAGATCTCCTCCTCTTGCAGTACACTACCCACTAATGTGGGCAGAGGTTTGGGGCTTTTTTTAGATGAATACTTCAGTTAACCAAAGAGTGTGAAAATCATCAGTCAATGCAAGGCAAAGAGTTCACTTTAGCTACTAATCTTCTTGATTAAATTGAGTACCTCTCATTGTTAGTTTGACAGCGTAAGATAATTCCAGGTTTGCTGGACCAGAAGGACTCAAAACTCATGACTTTATTGTCAGGTAATGATCTAGGTTTCCCTTTCACCAAGCTATTTCATCTGTTGCATTGAATTCTTGCTTAATCTGTGTTGTCCTAGGAGTAAGTGGTAGGAACCAGTCCTTCTAAGTTACTTCCAAACTGTTTGTTTACTGTAAATGGTTTAATTTTGATTATTACTGAAGCTCTGCATTTGTAGTATGACAGAAGAACAGTTGAAGTCTTACTGTCCATCTTCTGTATTTAGTTCATCGTGATTTGAAAAGCTGTATTCACTACTGTGAGAGAACAAAAATGAGATTTGCTGGGGAAAAATAGAGACTGAAAATCTGTAGTCTGTCCCTAAATGTACAACATCCTTGTGTATTGCTTCAGAGCGACGTTTTAAAGTTTTCATGTTCAAAATTATGTATTGTGGGAACATTCTGCTACCTCTTTCAAATTTGAGGGTGTTTCTACAAACAGGCTAAGTGAAAATATCTTTCATGTTACCTGTTCTTTAATGTACTGGCATAAGATTACAATTTTGAAGAGATGTTTTTTTGGGAAGAACATTGTGTCATTTGCAAAGGTGACCATGAGATAGTTGTTTGGCAGCATATTTAAATTCAGTAGGCTTAGGTATGCAACTTCTGTTTTTTCTGAAGTTTATTTTTTAAATATTTGGCATCAGCTGATCAAAATAGTTTTAACATTAATTATTTGTAATTTCAGAACTGTTGGAGATGCTGGAACTGGAGTCTATTGATAACATCTGGCTATTTATAGGAAAGTCTGTACTGATGTAATCTATGGATAATTCTTTTTCCAAAGACTTGGTGACTCCACCATGTCTGAGGACAATTATATCAACAAGGCTATAGTTACTAAAAGCATGTCACAGGAATTAATGAGATCATGGAGTTGCAAGTGTAATGATCAGAAGAGACTCTTCCAGGTCTGGTCCAAGCATTTGTTCACAGCATGGGTTGAACTAGCCCTCGGTGGGATAAGCCATGGCTTTGACCTATGAGGCCATGAAAACCCTCAAGAACAGTGAATCCACAGCTTCTGTGGGAAACCTGTGCCTGGGCTTCACTACTCTCCTAGTGAAAAAATTTGTCATTGTGTCCCACCTGAATTTTCCATGCTACCTCTTGTGGCTAATGCTCTTCCTTATCCTGTCTGGCAGTGCTCAAAGTGTTGTCTTTACAGTTCCTATCTTGGTGTAGCTGTAGAGAGCTCTTAGACGGTCCCAGCCTTCTCTGTACCAGAGAAAACAGGCCCATCTCCCTCGGCCTCTCCCTGTGGGTGAGGCCCTTGACCATCTTGGTAGCCCAGGGCTGGACCCTCCTTGGTTCCTCAGCCTCCCACTGCAGTGGGGTCCTCACCTGAGCCCCAGGTGTGTGCAGAGTGGCCTTGCCAGTGTCAGGCAGGGCAGGGATCACATCCCTCAGATTGGCTCTTGTTCCAGGCGATGTCTGCCCCAGCAGCTGGGCCCTTCCCAGCAGGGCTGTTCCTGCACCAGCTCTCCGCAGCCTGTGCTGATTTGTGGGGTTCTTGTGCCCTGGGTGCACAGCTTTGCAGTTTTCTGAAGCTGCTGAGGTTTCTTTTGGCCCCATGCTTGGGTTTATCCTGGTCTGTGTTTTTGTGGAAGCGCTGGCATTGCCTGTGTCAGCGGCCTTTTCTGTGCCCCCCCCTCCACTTTCCCTGCCGGTTTGCTGAGGGTGCACTTTGCCTGATCTGCCTGGTTGCTGATGAGTGTTTGGAGGCCTGGCTTGGCCCCCAGAGCCAAGTTGCAGCTGGGCACTCAGCCCTTGGTTGCAGCCACGTGAGCCAGAGATCCGGCCAGTTTTCCAGGTCAGCTTCCCTTCTGTTCATTGAGCTTGAGGCTCCTCGGCTCCCAGGTGAGACTGTGGTGGGAAACTGTCTTGAAATTTGTCCTAAAATCCAGGCGTGTTCTGTGGGCCATTCGATTTTCATCAGGGCCCCCCGTCTCTTCTCATGAAGATAGTTGGGTACATTCTGCCTCTGATAAATCTTTGTTAACTCCTTAAGGTAATCAAAATAATTCTATCTGTATTTGTTCCATCTTCCTTCCAGAAGCTGATGGGACTCTCTACTTCTTGAGTTTCTCAGATATGAGTATGGTGGATACCTCCTGTGAATGCCGTGACACTTTTAGTAGATGATAGCTCTGTCAGGCACATGGTGTGATTCATGGGGTGTCCTGCACAGGGCCAGGAGTTGGACTCGATCCTGATAGGTCTCTTCAGCTCAGCATATTCTATGATTCTAGGAGAAATTTTTTATAGTATACAGCATTAAAAAAATGACAAATTTAGTAGCTGTTAAGTAAAATTTGTAACAGTCACTATGAAAATTACATATTAGTTTTACAATTTATGAAAAGCTTTCCTACTAAAAGTCACTTGTGCCTTCTCCAAAAACTTGAATGCCTGTTATTGTAGTTCAGTAACTAAATTTTAACTCTTACACTGCTCCAAGTAGGGAAACTTGACTCAAATTTATCAGTTATACTCCTGGCATATTTGCAGACTAGGAGAGTCTATTTTAATTCTTGTTGTGTTATATATTATTGAAAGAAGTGGCTTGATTCTAGAGGAGATGGTGTTTGAGAGACTCTGAAAGTAGTAATTTTCCAAGTCTATTTGTCAAATCCGATTTAAGATTGATTCTATAATATGGAGTAATGTTTTCCAAATGAGCTACTTGGCCAGCACAGTGTGTCTGGTTCCAATTACTGTCAGTAAATCCTGAAAATTATTTTTTGAAAATGACTTCGTGAAATCTGCATTTTAAATGGAGATAATCAGTCTGAGAGTAGTTGAAAGGAGTGTTGTGTTATTTCATGCTGTATGGTTTTGGTTTTGTTTTTGAGATTGTTGATTGTGAAGTGGATGCCATGACTGCGTGCTGTTCTTGCAGGGACTGTTTCCTCTGTGGAAGCAGCCTGGATGTGTGTGCTTAAAAGAATGGGTCTCTTGGGGATTATTGCAAAACAAGCAGTTGACTTTTTTTTAAAAAAACTTGTGTATAAGGACAAAGATGCTTTGTAAAGCCAAGTGCTGTTCGCTTATCTGATGTTTGGGACTTGGATGCTTCCTGGGTTGAGCTTATTTTCTTTGAAGTAATTTTAAAAAGTGTATATACTCTGGGATTAAGGTCAGGATTGATACTGGTGTACAGATCACTCCTCAGTCTGATATCCTCCGGGATTTAATTGCAATGGAGCAGCTGAGCTCACTTGATACAGCAGGGAAAATTGTTGGTTGTGGCACTGTACTTTCACCAAAGTCTACAGGCTGCAGTAGCAGCCTGCAGACTCTGCTTTCAGAATTCAATGTGATGATGCCAGGACTTGTCATATTTGCAAATACACTCATTTGCAAGGATTGGAATACGTTCACACAGGATTATCCTTAGAATGGGAACATTGGCTGTGGTTCTCTTGGTGCCCTGGCCCTTACCAGCTTCTGCAGCAATTTAGTAATTGGTGCAGACTTAGTTGGACTCTGCTGTCAGCAGAATATCCAAATGTGTCCTTTTTCAGCAAGGTAAGCAAAGGGACTTTGCAGGGGATGTCTGCTTCCAGTTCTCAACTTGTTCCCTCACAGTGTTACAGAGAACTATTGTTGGCAGCTGATATCATCAGAGAATTATAATTGCAAATGTGAGTGAAAAGTCATTAAGTGAAGGAGTGTGCTAAATGTGTCATTGATTGGAGTCTGCTACACCACACTCAATTGATATCCACTCAAAACAAAAAACCCAAACAAAACAACCAACAACCTAGCTTAACAAATGACATGTTTATATAGATTTTTTGGTCTCAATCTTTTAGGAAGGTTTTTCCATCCATGCTTGACCATATTGGAGTGTGGAGGACTTCAACATTTTAGTAAACTTTTTACAAATAACTCAGTCTTTACTATTTCCAGTATTTAGATTTTTTTTTTATGAGTAGAGAGCTCTTCTGATACTACTGCAATGAAAATCTATTAAATGTATTTTTTGTTTCTATTTCTTGTTAAGTGTTAAGTTTGGGTTTTGCCCTTTTGTTTCTATCTTCCACTCTCTTAAAATGGTCTGATCAGTGATTGTATATTCAGTCATACGAACTTTCTTTGTATTTTCAGATTGGAGGATCTTCTGAATCTTTTATTTTAAAGATACCTTTAAAAAGAAAGACCTCATTTTCTACAGGCAGCTTTGTCATCTTGGATAAGAGAGATTGGTTACCTTGGAAGAAGAGGCAGACTGTGAGCCCAGATTAGGAGCTGGAAGACTGTTCAGGATAACATGGAGATATGTCATGTAGAGGTAGCTGGAAATATTTACAGTGATTTGTTTTAGTAGTTTTTAATTAAGTGTCTACAAGAATCTATCTCATATTAAGCAATCTAGTTTCTCTGTAGCTCTGTACCAGAAATGAGGCAGCAATTCCTTTCCTGTAAAAAGGACCAAAAGAGAAGGGTAAATAACTAAAACTATGAAATTAAAACTATGCCGTGGACAGCAATACTGAGTTATAATGTTAAACCTGCTGAGGTTGTGCAACCAAAATTTCTTGATAAAACTGAGGAAGAAATACTTTTATAGAAACATAAGGAAAAGGATCAAATCTTTATGTGAAATCTGGCCTAATACATTCATAGTATTCACATTTCTCCTGATTTTTGTAGTTCAAGTTGTTCAGATTTCTCTTGTAGTCAGTGCACTGTTGTAGCTTTCCTGCTAGAAAAGTTTAAGATCTAAAAAAGTGAAAATAACAGTGCATGTTTGTGGTACATCATATAACAATATAAACTGCTGAATGGCTGTGTGCTGAGGAAGAGAAATACAAGGGTGGGATTACTCTTTCCTCCTGTTCTTGATTGCAGGTTAATCTACTTTTTGGTATGTTGAGGGTAATTCACTATAAGTTTTTAGTTTGTTACATGGATTTTTAAAGTTATTTTTGCTCATTTTTAAAGCAAAATGCTCTTGGATTAGCCACTTCCTATCCCCTGTGGTGACTGTGGAGATTACCAGTTACTGCAGAACTTCCCTGAAATAAAGACTTAATTTGCCTGAATAACATCTTGGGTATGGTACTCCACCCAATGGAGAGACAAGATGGTATTCCAGAAATAAATATATGGTTTCTTTAGGCTGAGCTGTGTTGCTCAGCCTGAGGAATACGAGACTCTGGTGGGGGAGTGGGGAGTGTGTAACTGCTGCCATCATTCTTAGCCAGAGTAGACTAAATTATGACTTTTTCTAACTTTGTTCAGACTCAGATGTGACGTAATTTCAAATTAGGATCTGACTTTTATTTTGGCTCACACCATCATTTTTCAGTATTTTGTCCTCCTTAGAACTCCTTTTGTCAGATAAAAATATTATTTTACCACACAGACTTCTAGTTGCTTGTTTTACTGAAATAATTACATATATGGTATATGTACCCAACCCTCACTTCAGTTCAGTCTGAGCTATGCTGGTAATATTCTGCTTTCATGCTTTCCCATACATTTTTAAAATATCAAGATTTTTTTTTCTCTTTACCATTGGTAAAGTTAGATTCAGTCCCTAATTATGTATGTGCTTCAAGCTACGGATCTTAAAATGTGCTGATTCAAGCACACTTTGACCCAGGGTAAATAGCTGAATTTATTCTTTGTGATCCCTGAAAAAGTGGAATAAAAATGCCTGTGCACTGTAAGGCTAGTTAGAAATGGTGCAAGTCTAATCTCTTAATACTTTGGAGTTGGATAAACTTCTTTGAGCATTTAGTTTAGAAGTAAACTGTCTAGTGAAAAGTTGTTCTTCCTCCCCTGATTCCTCTCCCTCCACCAATGCAAGAAAAAATACATAAAGAAAGGACTTCAATATAAAATCTGTTCTGGTTACTTAACTGTAGTATCAGAGGAATGGATTTGTATTTAAATAGTTTGGTATAATTACATTACTATAAGGTAAAAAGGGAAAGTATTAAAAAAAAAGTCTGTATTTTTATTTTTTTTTTAACCTAAATTTATGCTTCAGAGGAGTTTGTGTGGGAGGGAGTAAAGAGCACTTTGACAGCATATCAGTTCATGTAGCATTGATCCTTAGACTGTGCTCTGGGACACTATCAAATTTTAAAATCTGGATTTAATCACTAGAAAATTGCTGGGTGCTGGCTGTTGGCTTCCGTTGTGAAGTTCTTCCCACTGTATTCAAATTTGTGTGCAGTTCCAAAATCCATTTAATATTTATGATTTAATGTTTAATTCTCAATTCTGTTGTGGCCAATGCACGACTTTAAAACAAACTCACAGCAACAGTGAGCATCTGTCTGCCTCTGTCACTTCCAGTCACCCTCTGCTTGCATCAGGCATCTGAGGCTAAATGGCTTTGACTGGCAGATGGACTGATTGACAGGACCCTGACTCCAAAGCATACACAGCCATGAGCACGCAGGATGCTTTGGACTCTGTTTACTTTTAACTATTTTTATGTGACCACTGAGGCCTCAAATATAATGAGTTCCAGTGCTGATGCTGGTTGTAGTGTGAGGATGTCTTTAAGATGTGGGGGAAGAGAAAGGAACAGCTCTCTTTGGCTGCTTGACTCCTCACCGTCTTCCTTTCTTCTTCCTTTCTCCTCTCTCCTTCTTTGTTGAACTCTGTGTTCAAGGTGCTTATGAAAGGTACAGTAGAAGTTCAGTGACTGGTAAGATAATGCTGAAGGCTTAGGAAAATTGCAGTGAATGTTGGTGGCTTGGATGGCTTTGGTTTGGAAATGGTGAATGAACACAAACTTGAGGTACTGTAATGGCATCTCTTTTCTAGTATTAAACCTTTTTTGTTATTCTGGAGTTTTGGCAGCTGAAGAACAGTTCCCAGGCAGGTGATCTTACAGTGCTCTTGGAAAATGACAAAGAGGTAAATTCCAGGTGTCAGAAGGACTCGATGTAGTCTTTAAGATTTACATCATTCCATGTGTTCTCTAATGTGAAGTTAGGAGGGGACTTCACACTTCAAACAATGATAACTTTGATTGCTGTTCTTAAGAAAAACAGTTAAAGCATGAACGGAAGCCAGCACTCTCAAAAGTTCTTCAACTTGTGATGACATTAGAATAAATCCTCTTTGATTTCAGAGCTTTTAAACTTTACAAGGACAAGAGGGCAGTGCCTTTAAGGAAAGCTGGAGTATGCTCTCTACTTTTGTGAGAAAAACAAAGTGGTTTGAAAAGCAGCTGCAGATTGTTCTTAATGAATGTGTGGCTTCAGTTTTGATTGAACTCTTCTGAAGTCGGTATCTTTCAAGCATGTAGTTGTACTGTGACCTGTAATGTCTCTGCCTTTCTAACACCTCATTTGGAAATGAACATTTCAGCTTCTTTTATGCAAATACAATCACTTTGTAAGATGTTGTGTAAGTATTTATAGCTGATAGTGAGTTCGATAAAGCAGCAAATTTCATTGTCATGTATATTGGCAATTTTGTGATGATTTAGGTGGTAAAACAAAAGGAGGTTGTGGAGAGTTTGTTCTCTTGGGCAGGTGACATTGTTGTAACCTTCATTACTCCTTAAGAAATAAGTGTTAAAGGAAAGCAGTATAAGAAACGGTTCATTGCAACTTAATGCTCAGCAGCCTAATTAGTCAAATACCATGTGCCTACCTCTGCATGAAATAGCCTATTTCTTTTCAATGTAAAATAGGAATTTTCAGTTTTGGAACAGCCTGAAGAGGCC